>NC_060145.1:467133834-467791334 GCF_021461385.2 Schistocerca piceifrons
CAGAAATGAATCGTTAATAATGTTCCATCAGCTTGAATTTTTCGTATCAGGACTAGTACTTTAACCATTCCTTACATCATCCGTTCTATACTGAAACAAGTACTCATAGGTTATAACTGTATCACTGTGTAAGCGATTGTAATCCTCTGCATGTTTTCCTGTTAAGTCGCTACAGTCTACTGGTGCTGCAATCCTTTAGAGAACTGCAGTGTGTTTGAACAGTTAATGTCATACCACAGGTTCTGTCTGCCTCTTGTAAACCTGCTATTCATTTTTTTTAATGGTGAAGCAGGAAGCTGTTAAAAATGTAGCGAACTTTTGCCTGCACTAGATAACATCATCAGCACAGCTGACAGTTACATTTACTGTTCAAACAAATATCGCCACAGCAGCATCAATCCACATAAACTATTTGATCAAAAGTATGTGAACATGTGGTAATAATAGTATCAGTATTGTGGCGATTGGAAATGCAGCCCCCCACCCCTGTAAGTGTCGATAAGCGCATTTTATCAGGTGTTTGGTAGATATTTTGAATCCATAACAGTAATCAGGACAAAGAAGTACTGCTCGTCACATTTTTGATGCGTCTGGTTGTTTTCCATTGCGAAAACATGATTTTATGCGGTTTTTCGATAGAGGAGTGTGAAATTAGTTCGATATTTGCCTTACCGATGTGTGTTAACAAGTAAATTAAGGCACACGAAACATAGTCAATGCTTGGTAGCACATGGTGTGAAAATTCCTCTGTCACCACTAATGTGAATCTCACACAGAGGTTGTAGGAATAAGATAAGAGATTAGAACGCATGAACACAGTCGCTCTTTCTTAGTTCAGTATCCATATAGGCAGAAGAATTCTAAATCTGTGCAAATAGCCTTCCACAATGTACCTCGATCTGTGTTGTGTATGTATGATACAAAATTGGTATTATCGTTCAAGGTATGGATAACTTAACAATGCTACACACAGGTCTATGAGATATGTAAACACTTAGTGTCGTTTTCCCACGTGCTATTGACGTTGTTTGGTGAGAATAACATGTAATATTTTACCCAAGGCTTTCAAAATAAAGAAAAAATAGGAATGCCTGTGTCTAATTACACAGTGTTGGAGGAAGTAATATACTCTCTCCTATATGTCCAACAATAAAACTTTCTGCAATGCACAATGCTTCTCTTTCAGTGATCAGCTGTTTAGCATGTCAGCATGGTTATACAAGTGTGGCCCTCTTGCTCTTCATAGGATTTGTATATGACACTTCTTATTTGAGAGGTATCAAACACAGTGGTTATTAATAGAACCCTATATTAACTTCATTTTTCACCAGGGAGCTTTTATCAAACTGCCTTCCAACCGCTAGAGGTGTTCTATGGTTTTCTGGGCACATTACAGAACACAGCACAAAATACTGCTTGGTAGTATGTTTATCAAACTGCCTTCCAACCGCTAGAGGTGTACTATGGTTTTCTGGGCACATTACAGAACACAGCACAAAATACTGCTTGGTAGTATGAAATTGCATGATGCCATCTCCTTACAGTTATAAGTCGAGAGAGGGACTGGAGTGTACACAATACAGTCCTAGTAGCCACAATCAATAATGTAAAGTGATTTTACTGGAAGTAGTTTGAAGAAGGTGGCACATTTGCATTGTAATCATGTTAAGTCTTAAGTTCCCTGGATATTAGCTGTATCTATATAGAATGTCTAGATGTGGAAACTCACTTAAACAAAAAATTCCCAGATACTTTACCCATGTATATATAATTATGTAGCATTCCTAGCTAATTCCAAAACAGAATATATTTCATCTTAAACTATACAGAATATCGAAAACACATACCTATCTTGTATGTGCAAGGTATCATGTGTATGTAATAAACACCACCAAAACTTCCACTTTTTGTGCATGTAAGTCAATGTATGACATCTCTCCTGTAGTAAATACAAATTTCCTGTATCTCTGTTTCGAATTCGGATTTTTTTCCCATCTTCTCCACGTGTTGTTGTTGTGGTCTTTAGTCATGAGACTAGTTTGATGCAGCTCTCCATGCTACTCTATCCTGTGCAAGATACTTCATCTCCCAGTACCTACTGCAGCCTATATCCTTCTGAATCTGCTTTGTGTATTCATCTCTTGGTCTCCCTCTACGATTTTTTCCCTCCACGCTGCCTTTTTCTCAGCTGTGCATGGGCCCCAGCGCCCTCCCCCCTGCCGCAATTTTTCAAGTGGCCAACTGCTCCTCCGAATGTCTCGTAGTATGTATGGCCACTGTCTAACCTTTGCTGTTTTTATGCTACTCAACTGCCACTCTGCAGCCACTATCCTAACCAGGCCCTCCACCATCCTCCACAGTATGAGGCATGCCTTGAGGTGACAGTCCTACACAACACACAAGGGAAGTTTAGGAGAACCACCACACCCATCTGGAGAACACTTGAGATGGCTTTTTTCCAAAGATGGTTGCTTACAAAAGACGAAGCCCCTTCAACCTAAAGCGACCACAGACACACACCGCAGTGTGTTCAGTACAAAGCGTTTAGGCGAGCATGCTGGTGGGCAGTCAGCTACACAGACATGCCTCAGAACAAAATGCTGATAAATGAGGGCTATCCCGACCACGGTTTGTTTATCTAAGGAGAGAGAGTGGCCTGTTTCGGAACTGGCTCAGACGCTGTTCTGAGCACTGCACTGTAGAAAACACAGTTGCGACGTTAATAAATGTACTTTCTCCACGAAAATAGGACAGTCCATTTTCTTTTAGTTTTATAAGGAAAATCGGTATAGTTTTTACATTCTATTGCAGAATACAATTTGCATCTCATTATTTTGGGACATCTAGCAAAGCGCACAGACACAGGTAACAGATGATCACGCATGCATTACATAATATAATAATAGAGAATACAGTCATTCGCGCCATTAGCTCACAAGCTGGAAATAAACACATTCATTTTACATCCGACAACTACAAGCTATGTTTCAAGAAGATGTAGCTGTTTTGTACACTGTGGCAGGTCCCATTTTACCAGTGCAGTCCTATACCATCCTAGCAAATCGTGAGAACATGTTTCACCCTGTGTAAGTGGGAGATTGAAATGTTGTCAAAAGATATTGCTGCAATGAAGGAAAGGAAAAATGAACACCCATCAAGGACCATTCCGTAGTGCCCCAGCCATTGATGTCAATTGGATAGGCTAAGTAATTAAATTGATCATGAGAGTTAGTTTTCATGACGAGTAATTTTTTTTCAGTAGTCCGATTACACTCACCAGATAGGTGAAATGGGAATCCGTGGAGGGAAGACAATGTTCTTTTCGAGGAACACTACTGAGAACCGACATTTGAAGCTAACAGCACAGGAATTCAACGACCCACACCATACATTTCGCATAAGGACCGCGCTATTGAAAAGAGTAATGTAGCGACAATGTTACTGTCACCCTGTATAAAAAACAGTCATGGGTCTACAAGCAAATACGAGTTGCTTATAGCATAACGCTTTCTGGGTGAAATGCTGTCTGCGATTTTGAATCAAATAACTGCCGGTTATTTACTTGCGACTGTCGTAATTTCTTTCACTGTGATGTGTTACTCATGAAGACTTAGTGAAGTGAAAACTCGATTGGATCCACTACACTGTCAACACATCGAGTCATATCTGCAGAAACAGTGAGCTTCAAAATGTAAACCCAAGTTGTCGTAAAATCATGCTACTGAACGATGCACTTGTCACTGATCACTTAGCTGATTGCGATGCACACGGGGGTTAAAACTTGTCACACGCAATATTGTGTGCTGAATTCGCCGATTATTCGTGGTACTGCGGTATTAAACAGTGAATACTAAATTTATCCGTTTCACGTATGCATTTATTGAAACAACACTACTGTGCAACTGTCGGATGCCATTGTCATTTTAATAGCGTCTTTATAAACGTAATGTTCCTGGCTTTCTTTCGGAGTTGTGCTTGGGTGGTGAGATTGTGTAATGCGTGACTTACTTTGGCTTCCAAATCAGCTTCTTGATTAAGGATTTTGGGAATTGGTGTTGTCCATTCATTACTTTCCGGTCGCTCCATCATTAACTCATAAGGAGTAAATCCTGTCGAAATGTGCGGTAAGTGATTTAAAATTTCTTCAAAGGCTGAAATATAATCGACCCATTTTGTGTGATGGCTAGGTATGTATGTTCTTATAAATCTATTCAGCTCGTTAAAAACTCGTTCTGAGGGGTTGCTTTGTGGTCTAAACTTCGAGATCAAGATCTGTTGTATGTTGTTGTTGCTTAAAAAATATCTCCAAGGGTTACTAACGAAGTTGGGACCATTATCTGACAACATTTTCTCAGCAATGCCAATTCTTGGAAAGTAGTCACTTTCTATTCGCTTAATAAGTTGTTTGGTGTTTGCTGTTTTCATTGAATATACTCTTACATGTTTTGTTAAGAGATCAGTAATACAAGCAACATACTGTAAGCCTCCACGTCCTCGAGGATACGGACCGGCAAAATCAATCCCTACGATCTCTAAGGGTTTCATGGTTAAAATTCGATTCAAAGGCAATGCAGTGGATAAATTATAGGGTTTTGCCTTTTGACAAATTACGCAGTTTCGCAGTAGCTTGTGTATTTTAGCATGAAGACTTGGGCGATCTTGCGCTTACACTTTTCAGGACCAAAGCGACCCCATGCAATATGGGTATGCCATAATAAACGCTCTTCATATTCTCTTGGAATACAAACTAACCAACTCTCCTTTTGCGGTGATGTGCGAAGAAATAGCACATTATTAAATAATTTCTAAAACTGGCACAGAGAATGTTGAGGATTAACTGTTATGAGTTGCTTTACTGCCTTACACTAAGGATCGGTAGCTTGGAGTGGGACTATTTGTTTGCATAGTTGCAAAAAGTACTAGCGATGCATCGGATCCTTCATGAGTGGAATTCTGTAGTTGGACATTTGACCAATTAATTCATTAGTATTGAAGATCCTTCCGGCATTCTCGATAAGGTGTCAGCTATTATATTGTCTTTGCCCTTTATCTGCACAATTTCGAAGTTGTACTCCTGAAGAAATAGACACCAACGTGTCAATCGAGGATGAAATAGTTTGCATGACAACAGAAAACTTAAAGCTTGATAATCAGAAAAAACTTTTATATTGCGTCCATATATATATATATATATATATATATATATATATATATATATATATATATATATATATAATTAAAACGTTTGAATGCCTAAACAATAGAAAGAGTAAGATCGTTCTGCTTCAGTGAGGACTCTGCTTGCAAAACTGATAATTCGGATCTTTTTTTTTGTTCATTCCTTTCCTCGAATTGAAACAAGACTGAACCGATGCCCTGGCAAGAGGCATCTGAAGCGATACAAAATTCTTTGTTCATATCAGGATGATGTAAGATGGGACTATTTACCAAGGCATTCTTAATTGAATCAAAAGCTTGTTGACAGTCGTCAGTCCAGTTACAATGAACATTTTTGTTTAGCAGTGATAACAAAGGTGTGCTATTTAAAATCTATCCGGACAAAAATTTTCGAAAAAATAAGCACATGCCAAGGAATCCTTTTAGCTGCCTTTTGGTAGTAGGTCTTGGAAAATTTGTAATGGCACTAATCTTTTGAGGATCAAGTTTTATTCCAGAGGGCGAAATAATGTGACCCAAAAATTTGATTTCTGATCGGGCAAATCGGGACTTTTGAAGATTTGCAGTGACTCCAAATTCTTTGCATTTCTGAAATATACGCTGCATAACGTGAAGATGCTCTTCCCAAGTTTTTGTGGCAATGAGCAGATCGTCAATGTAAATTGCAACTTGTTCAACTAAGTCGTCTCCTAACACATGATCCAAAGCAGATATGAATACACCTGAAGTAACGTTCAATCCAAAGGGCATAACTCGGAATTGGTAAGAACGTCCTGAAAAGATGAATGCAGTATATTTTCTAGATTCTTTATGTAGTTGCACCTGCCAATATGACATTTTTAGGTCAATGCTGGTCAGATATCTCACATCATAAAATTTCTGTAGGTGCTCGTCTATGGCTTCAGGACGAGTTCTGACTGGTGCAATAATTTTATTTATATTCCTAGCGTCAACAACTAATCGTAGAGTATTATCAGTCTTGCGTATAGTTAGTAAGGGGCTGCTATACGGTGAATCGGATGGTTCAATCGCCTTCCACGCTAACATTGTTTTAATTTCAGTTTTTACAGCCTCCCTTCTCGAAAACGGTATGGTGCGAGAGAAAGTGAGATGGGGTATAACCTCCATTCTGTATTGAGTCTCGAATTATTCCAGGTATCATCGACAAAACATATCTGAAGTCAAAAAGGATTTGAAATAATTCTTGTCTCTCTTCATCTGTCAAATTGGTGGATTCTTCCGCTTTAATTGTAATTTCGTCTCTGTCTGGTAAGTAATCTGCTTCATCTGGCCCTTCTACGTCACAGTCAGAACTGTTCCAGCCGTTGTGTGTTGGTGTGCTTTTTCTGATAGGTTTATGTATTCTAAAAATGTTTCCCGAGGAATAATTCCGTACTTTCTCATGTGTGAGTCTGATAGTGATTACTTGTTCATTTAGATTTAGAGTGTAAGTTCCTTCGGCGAAATCAATCTTGGTCTTCGTCTGTATGAAAAACTCAATACCTAACAAGCAGGGTATTGACAAGTTCTTTACCACCAGGAAAATACATTCAAGTTTTACTGTTTGTATAATAACAGGGATCAAAGCTTGAATCTGCACTTTCTGTGTGTGTGAACTAATAGCACCTGTAATGCAACATCCTTGTACGGGTAATGTGGGTATTTTTTGTGTGGCTGTTATCTGTTTGAAAAAATATAGTGAGATTGCATTTTCGTTTGCACCAGTATCCAGTATTGTTATAGTTACATATCCAGATAGTGTGATTTCGGTTGTCACCTGAATTTGGTCATCTTCTTGTCGGTCTAAGTTTGTTACATTATTCTCGTGTAGTAACTCGTCACGAATGTCAGTACTGTCGTTGTAACGTAGTACTAGCACTGTATTCAGGTCTTCGTCATTAATGTAGTTACTCCCTTCATGCCACACAGCACCTTGTAGGGAGTGATAAGATGCTGTGATTAGTTTTCCGGTGTTGAATAGTCGGTGGTACAACCATTGTTATTCCTATCAGGCTGTGCACTCATTTCAGTTGATTGTGGCGAATAAAACTGAGTGTTATGAATTACTCGGGTATCAAACTGTGGTGGTTCGCTTACTGGATTGAAAGTCGGAAGATTGTGAGCTTGAGTGAAAAATACCTGTGGGTTGTACCGTTTCCTTTGCATTTGATTATTTCCTCTATTCTGAGGTTCAAATTGCATCTGAAATTCTCGTTCATGTATTTGTTGTTTGTTTGGAGCCGATGTTTGAAACTGCTGATTATTCGGCTTGAATTTTCGCTGAGTATTATTTGCTGTCGTATGCATTGACATACGCAGTGTGCTGTGGGTTGTTGCCGTAGTTAAAATTGTTTGCCTGATTTGTCTGATATCTCGCTCGGTAGTAGTTCTTATTACCTTTCAATTGTCCATTTCCATTCTGCTTGCCATAATACCGATCGTGTCCGTTCAAATGCCCTTTTACATCTGAAATATGTTTACCATTGTGGTTACTCGTACTTGAGGAATTCCACCTGTTGTTGCGCGATTTCTGCTTATTGCTTGATCTCTGTTCCTCATGTATAAGGTCAAATGAGTCTAATATGGAAAGAAATGTCTCTTCGTCATTATCATTGACGTTTACAAATTTTTCTTGAATTGATACTGGCAGTTTCGACTTCAAGGTCATAATCACATCCTTACTTGAGATTGGTGTATCCCAGTATCTAATTTTTCCCAAATACTTTTCGAAATATTTCCTTAAGCCTCCATTTCTCGGATCGAAAGATTCAGTTTGATATACCTCTTTCCTCAATCTCTTCTGAACTCCTTCGTTCCAAAACTTGGCTAAAAATGCCTGTTCAAAATCACGGTAAGTAAGACATCGATCGACCATTTCGGTTCCCCAAATAACAGATTCTGCTGTAATATGTCCGATTAGAAACTGTATCTTTTACCTGTCAGACTAACTACGCGGAAAAATTCCGGAAAACGATCGGAGAAAAACGATCGGGTGAAGGTTTCTCTTTCCGGGATTAAATAACTGAAAGTTTCTGTGTTTCAATAGACTTTCGTCTTTCATTAATTGCACTAATGAATTAGAGTCATTTACTGGAATTTTGTTGTGTTCTGAGTGGTGAATATTCTCTGATTTGATGTTTTGTGTTTTGTTGCTCATATCACTGACTGAAAACACAGAGTGTGGCTAGCTGTCGCATGTTTCTCTGTCTTTGTTTTGAAATTGTTGCTCCAAGCTTTGTATTTTCTGAGTAATCTATTATTTCCAAGCATGCAAGTCTGTCGTAAATACTCTTCTGATGACACCTAATTCTGTTAAAACAGTATCTCCAGAGGTACCTGGTGCCACTAATATCTTAAGAGTGGCATCCTTAACAGTGTCCTGTAATTCGGTTTTTATTTTGTTTTCGATCATTTTATCTTTCTCCGCTAACCAGTCTGTACATTGTTCATTTAAAAGTTGTATTTGGTCTTTTAACTTTTGTTCCACTTTTTTTCTCCATTCACAGCCAACTGAGAGAATTTGTCAGTCAACTGTTTTGCTTTGTCATTCAATGTATGCAAAGTGTCTTTACAATCATTCCTTTTCTGAATCATATTATCAATTTCTTGGTGTTTCTTATTACTCCACGTATCTAACGTCTGATGAAGTTCAGTGGTTACCTCTTGTTTTGCACCTTGAACTGTAGTAACTACTTTAGTCTCAAGGTCACCTTTCATAGCTGTTACAATGCTATCAAGTTCAGTCTTAGTTACTATATTTGCTAACTTTTCATCGAGGCTTTTCGTTAGCGCTTCTAATTTAGAATCTAACTTTGAATCAAGCCTTTCATCAGAACTTTCGGTCTGCGCTTCGAACTTATCATCTAAACTATGGATAAATTCTTGTCTTTCCTGTTCCCTTTGTGTTCGTTCCTGCGGTTTCTCTTGTTCCCTTTGTGTTCGTCCTGTTGTTTCTCTTGTTCCCTTCGAGTTCGTCCTGCTGTTTCTCTCGTTCCCTTTGTGTCACCAGGCACGCAGACAAGGCTTCGATTAAATTTGAAACATCATTGTATGTGGAAGTCTGTATTATCTGAGTGGTTTGTAGTTCCTGTACGCTGTTGGGCGATACGTTTACCACAGTACTGTGTGAGGTGTTTATTTCATCTGGCCTATCACGTGGCAGTTCATTCCTGATCGGCACGATTCGCGATCTTAAAGTAGTTGCCTCCTCCACTAAGACTCTTTCTCCATCTCAAACACGTCAATGTCAGTCAATCACTACATGGTAATCAACAGCATACCAGTGAATAGTTGGGACTGAAAAGACACCATCGATGTACTGTAATAATAAGCATCATAGTTGATAGTGCGACCAGTTTTATCAATTTCATCGTAATTTCAGCACCAACCAATGACACGCAGCATGCTTACCAACATCTGCATCATTGCTAAACAGCCTGCCACTACTTAGCGAGTACCATCACAAATGTAAATAGATCATAGTGCAGTACGTTCATTAATTGTTATTTCTCGAATATTTGCACAAAAATATACCAGACATCGACTTACATATCTCCAGCACTTCAACCATAGTGCGTAATTTACGATCTTTCTCTATGAGGAGTCACAGAACATTCTCGCATTCTTAGGACAAAGTTGGACACCGAAAGATTTCCTTGCATTGCCTTTGACCAATGCTCCCTGCAGCGCTGGACCGATTTAATCTACAGCTGACCGGAAGTAGACGGCTACATTCCATGTTTCATGTAGGAGGAGTGCAATCGAAGGCTGTTGCTGTTGTCCTGCACCCATCGAAGAGCGCAAGATTTCTCCAGATGCGCGAATGTCGAAGAGGTCAGCACACCTCATCGGTGTATAGTGGATATGAATCCGTTGTGATGATATAACAGATGGTTAAGAACAAGAAACGGATGAAGCTCCATAAGGAGTCATTACCAAGAAGTTATCGGTAAGAAAGAACATAAACACATGCACTCCTAAGGCTACAAGGTTCTGCACTTAAAACACGCTATAATGTTAGATCGTAGGGGTTTTCGACCTATTAGTCGTATGGAATGCAAAACTGCTGCTATTCCAGTGTATGAAATATATTTCCAGCGCATGACATACATTCTCTTTGCAGGTCTCTCTATAATAAACTATGGCGACAAACTGTAAAATGAAAAATTAGTTCCTTAAGACATCGATTTCTTGTGACACATGTACAGTACAGCTTTCGAGAGGTGTATAGCCCCCACTATTCACATAAAACCATGGTTCAGATACCATACTATGCTTGCATCAGTTCTATATAAAATGGTCGTTAGTCTTACAAGAAAAGGGACAACCACATAGCAGCTGTGTTTGTCCTATGAAATTACACGTAATGCCGATGTAAGCCTGTAAACAGGACATGTGTCAAGCAGATGTATACATGGGGACTGTAGTACCACAAAAACACCTGACGCTAACTTAGAATCACCGTAGTTATGAAACTGCCGACTCTCGTACGCAGAACTGATGAATACCGACAGAACAACGGGAAAAAAGGGTCAAATGACCTGCAGCTACATTCCCCCCCCCCCCCCCTCTCTCTCTCTATAGAATGTATCATCAGTCTACTATTTAATTCTACCTCGTTACAGTTACATTTCAACCGATCACTCCATCCACTCTCTGTCATCCTTCAACACATATGCAAGTAAATTTAGTGGGAGATGATTCTCTTTTTTTCAGGAAAGGATCAACGACAGCAGTCATCTCGCGTGTATCACTATTACCTCAATACATAGAGTAGGATGTTGCCTCAACAACAATTAAAAGATCATTTCCCCAATTCGTGATGTGTTCATCTCAACGTTTTCTCTTATTCCTCTTGCTGTAGTGTCATCATTCCCATGTACAAGAATTGTTCTACACCAGTCAGAAGGCATGCAAATATTCCCTCAAATTCGCCACATTTCGGAGTATTTTTCCTCAATTTACACGTATTTACCGTCATTTCTCGCAATTCTATCGATTTTATGTCACTTTTATCCATGAGATCATCACATCACTTCTTGTTCCATGTTCTAAAATTGCTCTTAAAAGTAGTACAGCTGCCAACACCTAAAGCAAATACACTATTTTTTCGGTCAGACGTCATAGTAGTACTGTACTAGAATGCATCCATTCACCTCCAGCTGCATATTCTACAGATGCAGCGTTTTTGCTCTGTTTCTTGTATGCCTGTGTCTATGCATGTGTCTTGGATGGCTCCTGCAAACTCTTCCATTTACCATATCTTGCGAATTCCTCCATATTTTTGTCAACGAGAAACTTCGCCTCTGTGTTTCATGTCCACCAGCATGAGCTGTGGTAGCTGTATAACTTATGACATGTAATGTTCAGCTTTCTGTGAGAGCCAGAGCATTGAAACATGTTAAAGTCGGTTTAGAAGCAGCTGGCACAGACCCATAGGTCATGGTAGAAAAAACAGTGCATATGTCGATATACACCGATTGGGTGTGTTACAACCGAAAAAGCATTGTATTAAACAGCCTATGAAGGACCTATACAGGAACCCTCTCGTGTGACTAATAGTCTGTTGAATATGGTCCTCCTACAGTACAGGTGATGAAACTTTACAACGGTTTGTGGAAGCGACTTAGATCATGAGCCACCTGCTTTAATTAACCAATACTTTTATATTTAATAGGATTGCCATATACGGTCAATGCTGGAAAGCAGACTGTATTTGTTTCAGGTATATCACACAACAGGGACATCTTATCAAGTTCTCTAAGGGCTGATGTTAATGGAGATTTTATAGTTCGTAGGTTCTCTGTTGGATGGTACAAAATACCATGGTGGGAGAGAATGTTAGGGTGATAGCCGTAAATGCACCGTGAGAGACGCAGATCTCAATTGGACTGCAGTGCCTGTATGTAGTTTGGAGACATCTCGCCAAATTTTCCCAACAAGAATCACCATTGTAACTGCTCGTAATACCTTTTCTACCACCTAGTGTTGCAGGGGAAATATTCGTTTGGCACCGTCCATACGAATTGTACACAGTTGCCGGAGTTACAACAATATTTTCCCAATTCCACACAGTGGTGAAAACGCGGTCCTGTCCCATTAACTCAGCTCGCACTGTTTCTCCAAGACATGCAGAAGGTCTTAGGTGTAGCGCTCTCCGACTTCCATTCAGGTCCGAGCATATGGATGAAGCTGCAGGGATGGCGGGGCAGAGACTGAGAAGCAGTTACAAGATGCAGAGGGACTGCCTAAAAAACAGCGCTGGAGTTATTGCTGTATGACATCCTTAGCAGATAGGTTCAAAAAGGTGACTCATTTCGAGATATAAGAGTGGCACGAATGTGATTCGCCAGTGGCTGTAAGCATTAGAAGATGTCTCTACAGGATCCAAGGCTAGTTGAATAGACAGACTTGAGTCGAAATCGCGGACAGCATTTCTACTAGAAAGCGCAATACATCAGCAACTCCTGTGTGTCTCTAGACCCAAGACCGCTTTTTATGCAGGGTGACAGTAACACAGTCGCTACAATCGTCTTTCCAATAGCGCGGTCTTTATGCGAAATGTGTGGTGTGGGCTGCAGAATTCCTCTGCGGTTAGCTTCAAATGTCGACCGACCTGGTGAGTGTAATCGGACTACTGACAAAAATTACTCGCCATGAAAACTAACTCTCATGATCAATTTCATTACTTAGTCCATCAAATTGATATCAATGATGTGCCACCTGGTGGGTGGAGGAGATGGCTGGGGCACCACAGAATCATCCTTGATGGGCGTTAATTTTTTCTTTTTTTCTTCGTTGTGGCAGTATCCTTTAACTACATTTCAATGTCCCACTTGCACAGGACGAGACAGGCTCTGACGATTTGCTTCGTAAATGGTAGTATGATATACCCTTGCACGGGTAAAACGCGACCTGCCACAGTGCACAAAATAGCTACGTCCTCTTGAAATATAGCTCGTTCTAGTCGAACGTAAAATCAATGTGTGTTTTTCCGACATGTGAGCTAATGGCGTGAATGTATTCTCTAATGTTATTTTACGTGTCTAAAATATTTGTAACACATACGTGATCATCTGCAATCAACGATGGTGCTTTCTGCTGAGTGTTGCAAAATAATGAGATTCGAATTTATCCTGCAGTTGAATGTGAAAACCATACAGTTTTTCCTCAAAAAACTAAAAGGAAATGTACAGTGACCATTTTCGTGGAAAGAGTTCATGTACCATCGTCGGAATGCTGGCGACTTCCATAAGAGGCAATTGCTCTCCCTTTAGACAAGCAATTTACGGTTGGGATAGCCCTCGTTTATTACTGTTTTGTTCTGAGGGATGCCAGCGTCACTCCTTTATGTATGTGTAGCCAACCTCATGGCAGCATGTTCACCAAAGCACTTTGTACTGAAGATGTGCTTTGTGAGGCTCCGGTTGCCTTAGGTGCAAAGGGCCTCCTGTTTCGCATGCAGCCAACTTTCAAAAAACAACAAGTGTCCTCCAGATGGGTGTGGTGCTGCTACTAAATTTCCCACTTGTGTTGTGTTACTGTCACCTCATGGCCAGCAGCCGTAGATGGGGTGGCAGTTGTACTGAATAACAGCAAAGGGCAGACAGCGGCCACTCCTGCTGTTTGGCATTCAGTGGAGCAGCTGGTCATTTGAAGTAGCATGTGTCCTCCCCATAGGTAGATGGAGGGAGGGAAGCGGAAGGGGGAGGGGTTAGCAAGAGGGCCTCGATTTTCTGCAGTTTGTGGTTGGACATCGAAGAGAATGCACATTCAACTACCACCCCCTTTGCAGTCTTTTAGGACGGTGATTTTCCCCAGTACATTTGCTGCATTATGGCCTGTTTCTTATGAGTGCTGGTTGTTTCTAGAAAGTTTTGAAGTTTAATTATAACTATGACGCATTTTTCTCCATCAGTTGTGGTATTGTGTATTGGCTGCCTTTACCTGGGGTGCAGAGTGGTTTTTGAGAGCCGGCCGGAGTGGCTGAGCGGTTCTAGGCGCTTCAGTTTGGAACCGCGCGACCGCTGCGGTCGCAGGTTCGAATCCTGCCTCGGGCATGGATGTGTGTGATGTCCTTAGGTTAGTTAGGTTCAAGTAGTTCTATGTTATAGGGGACTGATGACCTCATATGTTAAGTCCCATAGTGCTCAGAGCCATTTGTGCTATTTGAACCATTTTGGTTATTGAGTAGGCATAACTAGCGAACTCTGATGTCAAACAACAATAGATTCTGAATGCTCATAGGTAATACACTTTTTAAAGTCCTCTGTTTCCAACACCAGCATCTCGTCAGTTGAACATATTTCCCACAAAAAAGAATAAAGATAATACCTTATATTCCAGCCTCTTTCCCTGCCAACCTGTAGGTGACAGGTATAGTCTGAGTGTGTCTGTCACTAGATTCGAGTGATACTGCGAAATTTTTGCCCAGCAGGGTATCACCAGTTGTACGGTATCGTCAGTTTTTGAGGTATATTGCGATTTTAGGCCATCTATTTCTAGCACCAAACATTTAGTTGTGTAATTAGGCCGATTCTTTATGATTAATTATGTAATTATGACCTCTTTTTACTTCATTTTCTACCCATGAATGAAGTACCCTAACCTAACCTTCCTCTCTTGCTCTGGGTACTTTCCATGTGTGGGGAGGTGGGGGGGGGGAGGGGGTGCACTTAGGCTTTCCTTCCAGTGGAATCAGGGTTTGAGTCCCAGATAGGGCACCACCATTTTTAATTTCCCATCAATTCCAAGTGCCTCTGGTGCCATAATTGTGTTATGGGGCAGCACTTGGGCTTTGAATCCACGAGGACCAGGGTTTCAGTCCCAGAAAAGGTACCATCAATTTTAATTTCTCGCCAATTCCTGTTGGGTGGGGGTGGGGGGTGATGGAATATCACCGCAGCATGGAGACAAAGAAATTTCCACCAAAATTGGAAACCACCCCAGTTGGGTAGATGGGGGAGGGGAGGGAAGTATGGGTTTTGGGGCTGGCGCAAAGATGCAGGCTGAGAAAAACATATGTCATCATCTTTGAGTGAGGGTTGGCGTGGTCAGGGGTGGCGGTAGTAAGGGGCAGGAGATGATTAATTGTTCTGCTTAATTAATTTGTGTATCTATTTGGGATGAAAGCCCCACTTCCCTACTAATAACAGTATGTCATTGGCTGCACAGTATTCAAGGTGGAAAGCAAAATTTGCATGGACTATACAGGAAATCCAAGGACTGTACTTGAAGAAACGAATGCTCAGTACCACTGTCTACAAAATACACTTACAACTAGAGAACCATATTAAACAATCTGCAATACTCTGTGACTTTTTGAACAGTTGGAATTGCACATAGAACGAAAAATACAAAAAAAGCTTGAGAAACAAGACCAGGAACAGAATGAACTGTTGATACGAACCCACAAAGTAGAACCAAGCGACTTGGCGCAGTGGTCAGCATACTGGACTTAGATGTGGGAGGACGACTGTTCAAACCCAGAGTTGGCCATCCTCATTTAGGTTTACTGTGATTCCACTTAATCACTTAAGGAAAATGCCAGGATGGTTCCTTTGAAAGGAATTCGTGGGATCGATTACCTCGCTATTTGGTCCCCACCCCAAATCAACGAACCAAACCCATAATAGAAACGATAGAAAACAGCACACAAAACATGCTCTCCATGATAGAATTGCTAATTTAACTGAAATATAAAGAGCTCAACACAGGAGGAAAAACTACTCCAAAAGGGAACCATACACAAACTAAACACACATGTCACACAAAGAGCAATAGAAAACGTAATCAACGAAAGTGAATATGTAATACAGCAGGAAGAAAGGAACGATACACTATATTTTAGTGCAGGGCTAACTAGAGAATTAATAGCAGAATAATTGAGTCAAATTATTAGAAAGAACAAACATATCATCAGAAATAACAAGGTAACCACAGAGCAGTAACACAATCAATGCAATGGTCACAAGGATTGGCCAGGGACCAACTTTGAAGTTCATTTATGAAAAGGTCAATACTGAGAAAACATAAAAAGCAAAAAACGAAAGTATAAAGCGACCTGACCCAAGGATTCCAAAGAGATATACAAGAACTACTAGAAAGTATCAAATCTACACTTTCTCAAATTTAGATAAAAAGAACAACAGAAAAGAACTCCAGGGCACCCAAACTCGGAAATTTCTCCAAAGAATCACAAGACTGATGCTCTGACCAAGTCTGATTTCGCAACTTCACCAGCGTATCATCTAGGCAGGCACATGCACTCATTTCTACAAAAACACTACACTTATACAAACGTCAGAACCTTAGAAAACAGTAAGGATACATTCAACAAAATCGAAAACATGAATGTACCAATCACAGCTACACTATTTTCATTCGACGTCATATTTACAGCAAGTGAAGAAACAATCAGAATAACAGGGAAGCAACTAAGACAGACTAACTTTATCCAAAAAGCACATGCCCAAGAAATTTCAACTATTTGCAGCTAATGACAAGACAAAATTATTTTTGACTCAAAGGTGAATTCTACATCAAACAGGAAGGACTCCTTATGAGCTTACCCTTAAATAGCATTCTGACCAACATCTTCCTTAACCACCTTGAAAACAAAATATTTGAAGAAATAAGAAAATAAAAACAGTTATGCAGCTTGGGCTGCACACGTTCCCCCCATGAACCATGGACCTTGCCATTGGTGGGGAGGCTTGCGTGCCTCAGTGATACAGATAGCCGTACCGTAGGAGCAACCACAATAGAGGGCTATCTGTTGAGAGGCCATACAAACGTGTGGTTCCTGAAGAGGGGCAGCAGCCTTTTCTGTAGTTGCAGGGCAACAATCTGGATGATTGATTGACCTGGCCTTGTAACACTAACCAAAACGACCTTGCTGTGCTAGTATTGCGAACGGCTGAAAGCAAGGGGAAACTACAGCCGTAATTTTTCCCAAGGGCATGCAGCTTAACTGTATGTTTAAATAATGATGGCGTCCTCTTGGGTAAAATATTCCGGAGGTAAAATAGTCCCCCATTCGGATCTCCGGGTGGAGACTACTCAGGAAAATGTTGTTATCAGGAGAAAGAAAACAGGCGTTCTACGGATCGGAGGGTGGAATGTCAGATCCCTTAATCGAGCAGGTAGATTAGAAAATTTAAAAAGGGAAATGGATAGGTTAAAGTAAGATATAGTGGGAATTAGCGAAGTTCGGTGGCAGGAGGAACACGACTTCTGGTCAGGTGAATACAGGGTTATAAATAAAAAATCAAATAGGGGTTATGCAGGAGTAGGTTTAATAATGATTAGGAAAATAGGAATGAGGGTAAACTACTACAATCAGCATAGCGAACGCATTATTGTGGCCAAGATAGATGCAAAGCCCACGTCTACCACAGTAGTACAAGTTTACATGACAACTAGCTCCGCAGATGACGAAGAGATTGATGAAATGTATGATGAGATAAAAGAAATTATTCAGATAGTGAAGGGTGACGAAGATTTATTAGTCATGGGTGACTGCAACTCAATAGTAGGAAAAGGAAGACAAGGAAACGTAGTAAGTGAATGTGGAATGGAGGAAGGAATGAAAAAGGAAGCCATCTGGTAGAATTTTGCACAGAGCATAACTTAATCGTAGCTCACACTTGCTTCAAGAATCATGAAAGAAGGTTTTATACATGGAAGAAGCCTGGAGACTCTAGAAGGTTTCAGATAGATTATATAATGGTAAGACAGAGATTCAGGAACCAGGTTTTAAATTGTAAGACATTTCCAGCGGCAGATGTGGACTCTCAACACAATCTATCGGGTATGAACTGTAGTTTAAAACCGAAGAAACCGCAAAAAGGTAGAAATTTGAGGAGATGGGACCTGGATAAACTGAAAGAACCAGAAGTTGTACAGAGTTTCTGGAAGAGAATTAGGGAACGATTGACAAGACTGGGGGAAAGAAATACAGTAGAAGACGAATGGATAGCTTTGAGAGATAAAATAGTGAAGGCAGCAGAGGATCACGTAGGTAAAAAGAAGAGGGCTAATAGAAACCCTTGGGTAATTGATGGAAGGAGAAAATACAAAAATGCAGTAAATGAAGCAGGAAAAAAGGAGTACACGCGTCTCAAAAATGAGATCGATAGGAAGCGTAAAATGGCTAAGCAGGGACGGATAGAGGACAAATGTAAGGACGTAGAGGCGCATATCACTAGGGGTAAGATAGATATTGCCTACAGAAAAATTAAAGAGACCTTTGGATAATAGAGAACCACTTTCATGAGTATCAAGAGCTCAGATTGGGACCCAGTTCTAATCAAAGAAAGGAAAGCAGAAAGGTGGAAGGAGTATGTAGTGGGTGTATACAAGGGCGATGTTCTTGAGGACAATATTATAGAATTGGAAGAGAATGTAGATGAATAGGAAATAGGAGATATGATACTGCGTGAAGAGTTTGAGAAAGCACTGAAAGACTTAAGTCGAAACAAGGCCCTGGGAGTAGACAACATTTCATTAGAACTACTGACAGCTTTGGGAGAGCCAGGCCTAACAAAACTCTACCATCTAGTGAGCAAGATATATGAGACAGGCAAAATACCCTCAGACTTCAAGAAGAATATAGTAATTCCGATCCCAAAGAAAGCAGGTGTTGACAGATGTGAAAATTACTCAACCATCAGTTTAATAAGCCACGGCTGCAAAATACTAACACGAATTCTTTACGGATGAATGGAAAAACTGGTAGAAACCGACCTTGGGGAAGATCAATTTGGATTAAGTAGAAATGTTGGAACACGTGAGGCAATACTAACCCCACAACTTATCTTAGAAAATAGATTAAAGAAAGGAAAACCTACGTTTCTAACATTTGTAGACTTAGACGAAGCTTTTGACAATTTTGACTGGAATACTGTCTTTCAAATTCTGAAGGTGGCTGTGGTAAAATACAGGGAGCGAAAGGCTATTTACAATTTGTACAAAAAGCAGATGGCCGGTATAAGAGTCGAGGGCCATTAAATGAAAGCAGTGGTTGGGAAGAGAGTGAGACAGGGGTGTAGCCCACCCCCGATGTTATTCAGTCTGCATATTGAGCAAGCAATAAAGGAAACAAAAGAAAAGTTCGGAGTAGGAATAAAATCCATGGAGAATAAATAAAAACTTTGAGGTTCGCCGATGACATTGTAATTCTGTCAGAGACAGAAAAGGACCTGGAAGATCAGCTGAACGGAATGGACAGTGTCTTGAAATTAGGATATAAGTTGAACATCAACAAAATCAAAACGAGGATAATGGAATGTAGTCGAATTAAATCGGGTGATGCTGCGGGAATTAGATTAGGAAATGAGACGCTTAAAGTAGTAAAGGAATTTTGCTATTTGGGAAGCAAAATAACTGATGAAGATCGAAGTAATGAGGATATAAAATGTGAACTGGCAACGACAAGGAAAGTGCTTCTGAAGAAGAGAAATTTGTTAACATCGAGTATAGATTTAGGTGTCAGGAAGGCGTTTCTGAAAGTATTTGTATGGAGTGTAGCCATTTATGGAAGTGAAACGTGGACGATAAATAGTTTAGACGAAAAGAGAATAGGAGCTTTCGAAATGTGGTGCTATAGAAGAATGCTGATGATTAAATGGGTAGATCACATATCTAATGAGGTGGTATTGAACAGAATTGGGGAGAAGAGAAATTTGTGGCACATTTTGACTAGAAGAAGGGATCGGTTGATAGGACATATTCTGAGGTATCAAGGGATCACCAATTTAGTATTGGAGGGCAGCATGGTCGGTAAAAATCGTAGAAAGAGACCAAGGGATGAATACACTAAGCAGATTCAGGAGGACGTAGGTTGAAGTAGGTACTGGGAGATGAAGAAGCTTGCACAGGATAGAGTAGCATGGAGAGCTGCATCAGTCCAGTCTCTGGACTGAAGACCACAACAACAACAACGCTGCAGGGCGCTAAAACATCGTAGGTATGTTTATTAATCTTTGAACTCCCGCAATAAGCTGAAAAAACTAGGAGCTATAACTTCTGCCATCACGTGAAAATATAGCGCTGCAAGTAGTAAGAATGTGAAATGTTATTCATTTTGACGTTAATATGTTTGTATCTTGGCGACATGTTTGATTTCTTTTGTGAAGTGACTGTTGGCGTGATGTATGCTGAAGCAGGTTGATGTTTCCGTATGCAACGCGATAGCTATTGAGAAGGAAGACTATGCAACACTGGTAAAGTTCATTTATCAGAACGACAGCAACAGCAGACCTTCAATGAGGGAATATTGCCGACAGAAGTTGTTACGAAGAGAGCCCAGGTCAATAAATGGCCTAAGGAATATGATCAACAAATTTGCAGGAACAGGTGAATTAGGTGGTGCAGCAAAGAGAGGGAGGCGACCCATTCCCTTGGCAGTTGCTGACGAAGCTGCTGTAAGCCTAGCTCACTGTGCAGCACATACCTCAAGTTGTCTCTCCTCTGGTCAACAGTTCAAACGATTTTCCGCACATATTTTGTTAAACTTTATGTACAGTACGGTTTGTTGGAGTTGCGTTGCTGTATTCCTGTACTTGCTGTAAAGCTGCAAGGGATACACCTGCAATTGCTGTAAAACTATGGATTATTAAGCTCAGTTTCCCATGAGGCCACCCATAAGTGGCCGGCTGCCCATTATCTTCCTTAACTACATTGAAAACAAAATCTTTGAACGTATAACAAAACCAAACCAGTACAACGTGCCATAAAGCTGCTGACATAATTTGCTTCATAGATGAAACACATTACCGTCTACTACAGTTACCTACTTAGAGACATCAATACTGCTCATCCATAAATACACTTCACCTGTGAAATTGAGAGAGACTAAACAACAGATTTCGTAGACATCATCACAACAGAAAACAAAAACCCACTGAGTATGCCACAACTGTGATTAATCATGTTAGGGTGATAAAACAATACTATAATTTGCATGCTTGCCAAAAGTCGAACCCATCATTAATGCATTTTATGTACCAAGATCTTCCTAGTCTATAGAGTATCAAAATGTTTATTGCAAGAAGTAGCCCGTTTAAAACTTGTCGTGGCAACTACCCCACGACAACCAATTCATTTACTGACCACAAAAATATTGAGATGTTTTCCAACATCCTGCATGTTACATCAGCAGTCTCTCATCCCACTCTATCAGCAAAGTGGCAACAGAAGCGTTGAAAATGGGTACTAAAGTTGGCTGTCACACCTGAACAGATCCCAGAAGAAGAAATCATTGAGTCCGTGGAAGCAGCTCTCCAGCTCACATTTGGGACAGATTCTGAGAAAGTTAGGCAAGAAGCCGTTAGAATTTTACTGCGTGCTGTCCCACCGAAGGACAACCTTAACCTCGAGGAAGGGGCAGCTCTCTCTGAACTGAAAAACAACAACGATATTATGTTGTTACAGACAGCAAAGGCAATGCAGCCGTGCAGTATGAAGGCAATATGAAGCTATTATTAGAAGATTCCATCGACAATGAACGAAAGGCGGACCCAACGGCCAAGATAATCCGAAAGGAACACATCACAGTAAGAATTCCAGAACTGACGATGACACTGCCTAGACACTCATACCCAGAGTAGCAGTTGCTTCTAGAACCTTTGGAGCGCGACAGACAACATAACGAATAGTATTCCTTAAGGCCAATAGTAAACTAGATTAACTCACCTAAATACTATCTGGCAAAATATCTAGCCTGTAAACTAAATATGTAGCTACAAAACTGACTCTTATCTGAAGAACTCGTGCACTTCATACAACGCATAAAGTGACAAACAATTTTATCCACGGGTATCATGATCAACTTCAACAGAAAATGATTTTTTGCAAACGTTCCCTAGATGAAACTGTTCGCATCCTACCAGAGCATGTCCCGGCAGATATAAGCAACATTTCTGAATTGTTGTTTGTCTTCGACGTACCTAAAAATGTCAAGGAAAATACTACGAGCAGACGGACGACGTGGCGACTGGGTCTCGCTTATCCCTGTTAACAGCATATATATTCACTGAGGCCTTTGAAATAATGGTACTTTGTTCTGCTCATTTACGCCCACATGGCTGGTTAAGACAATGTGGACGATACGTTCGCTACATGGCCTCATGATGAAACATATCTACCCAGGTTTCCTAATAGTGGAATAAAATGCACGGGAAGATGCAGTTCACGCTAGAGGTAGAAAATATTGGTTGGTTAGTTCATTTGGGGGAAGGTGGGGGGGGGGGGGGGGAGAGGCCAAGTAGTGAGGTCATTGGTTCCATCAGATTACCGAAGGAAATCAGGCGAGCCCTATCAAAGGAGGTAGAAGAGAATGGGGTAATAATATCTCTGAACGTGGATGTGTACAGGACAACGGACGACACATTAGGACGCAGGGTATCCCGGAAGCATACACATACGTACAGATATTTGCACCCCCAACCCAACCACCACCCAGCACAGAAGGACTTGGTCATTTGTGTGCACAGCCTAAGCGATGCTGAAAACGTAACACAAGAGCACAAAGCCCTACAACCATAAACCGATTCGAACGGAAAAGTGAGCCTACCTTGGGTGAAAAATATCACTGACCAGATTAGTAAACTCCCTCACTGAGTTGGCATCCAGCCTATCAATCACAGCAGCCAATATGTGCTAGGCTCCACAAAGGACAAAATAGAAATTTTACGCACTGCATGTGTGTTTAAGGTGGAATGACAGTCTGGAGAAGTAAACACCGGTGGGAAGAGCAAGCCGATAGCAACGCGCATACTAGAACATAAGTGTTACTTTCGCCTGGAGCAGCATAGCAACTCTGCAGTGGCCCAATATTGGCGACAACGAGAGAAAGAAATCAAATTTCAATAGGCGTTTGGACAAAAGAGAAGCGGCTGCATGAATAGAAAGATCTCAGTTGGAAAACGAATGCTAAGCAATGAAGGGAAAGCTGAGAGGTAGAAGAAGTACACACACGGTCTGTGCAAGGGAGATGAATTTGAAGGCAGTGTTATAGAAATGGAAGACGACGCAGATGAATACGAGAGGGTGCCATGACAAAACTCTTCCATCTAGTGTGCAAGACGTGGAAGACAGGTGAAATACCCTCAGAGTTCAGGAAAAAGTAGTAATTACAGTTCCAAAGAAAGTGGATGTTGACAGTAGTGAATGTCACCCAAGAGTCAGTTTAATGATTCATGCTTGCAAAATACTCACACAAATTTATTTACAGAAGAACGGAAAAACTAGCGGAAGTGGGCCCTGGGGGAAGATCAGTTTGGATTCCAGAGAAATGTAGGAACATGCTAGGCAATACAGACGCTACGATTTATCTTACAAGATAGGTTAAAGAAAGGCAAACTTATCTTTATAGCATTTGTAGTCTTACAGAAAGCTTTTGATAATGTTCACTAGAATATTCCCTTTGAAATTCTGAAGGTGGCAGGAATTGAGGAGAGAGGGCGAAAGGCTATTTCGAGCTTCTAGAGAAAGCAGACGGCAGTTATGAGAGCCAACGGAAATGAAAGGGGAACAGTGGTTGACAATGTAGTGAGACATTGTTGTAGCCTGTCGACAATGTCATTCGATTTCTACAATAACCAAGCAGAAAAGAAAACAAAAGAAAAATTTGGAGTAGGAACTAAAGTTCTGGGAGAGGAAATAAAAATTTTGAGGTCGATCAATGAAACTGTAATTCTTTCAGAGATATCAAGGGGACACGGAAGAGCAGCTGAAAGTTGAACGGAGTAGACATTATCCTGAAAGGAGAATATAAGATGAACATCAACAAAAACAAAACAAAGATAATGGAAAGTAGTGGAATTACATCAGTTGATGCTGATGGAATTAGATTAGGAAATGAGATTCTTAAAGTAGTTGGTGAGTTTTGTTATTTGGGCAGCAAAATAAATGATGATGGCAGAAGGAGACAGATATAAACTGTAGAGTGACAATGGCTAGAAAATTGTTCCAGAAGGAAATAAATTTGCTAACATCCAATATCAATTTACATGTTAGAAATTCTTTTCTAAATCTATCTGTATGGAGTGTAGCTGTGTATAGAAGTGAAACAAGGAATAAACAATTTAAGCAACAAGAGAACAGAAGCTTTTGAAATGTGGTGCGAGAGAGGAAAACTCAAGACTGAGTGGATAGATGAGGTAACTAATTACGAGGTATTGAATAGAATACGTTGTGAAGCATCAAGCGATCACCAATTTAGTATTGGAAGCAAGTGTGGGTGGTAAAAATCGTAGAGGGAGACCAAGAGATGAGTACAATAAGCCGGTCCATAAGGATGTAAGTTGCAGCAGTTATTCGGAGATGACGAGGCTTGCACAGGACGGAGTAGCATGGAGACTTTCATAAAATCAGTCTTCAGACTGAAGGCCACAATAACAACAACAAATGTAGATTTCTATGGGCATTGCACTAATAAAATGGAAAATATACATGTGTAATATTTGCAAACATATAAATTTATATATTTTAAGGAAAAAAGGTAATATTAATTAAAGGGAGAAGAAGAAAAAATATATAAATTAACATGCCAAGAAAAATTCTTCTCAAGCTCGTCTTTTGATTTGAATGTGAGCGATGGACTTTGTTTTTCTCCTCCGTTACGTGACCTTCTGTCACACAATCAAATAATGCCAGAACACTGTTTCCCACGCAGCCCACAGTCGCAGCACGAATCCTGACACGTGGCCTCCACCTCGTGGTCTCCGCCTTTGTCTTAACATTTCCGCTGCCGGGAAGCCAAAGCCGTTAATCATTGTTATCTACAGGCTCGTTAAGAAAACAGTAGTTTTCCACGTCCGTCTCTCTCCTCGTGCACACTTGACATGTCTGCGACTGCACTCTGCTGCAAATACTGTTCTATTCGCAGCATCGAGTAAAGCGATTTATGTTAGATGCATCTTGGTGGATCCTCTGAAAATCTCGCTTCTAAATGCATCTTATAGCCATCCTCCAATTATTAATGTATGTCATTTATTTTAATCAGTAACATTAAATGCATGTTTTCATTCTACTCACGACATTTGTGTTTTGAGTCTAAATTGTATCATACTCATATAACTGTTTTTATAGTATACAGCACTTTTAATTACTTTTTGCACATGTAAATGTTTTACAGCCACCGTCTTCCCAAACCTAGCGACGAAACTCTTTAATCTGTTCAGGGATACTTCCTGAGTATTTTGGTATTGGTTACTCGTAGCCTCCAGTTGTTCAGTACAGAGTAATAACCAAAATCTTCATGATGTCCAGCTAGGTAAATAAATTTATTTTTTAATCCCTCAAATTTGACAGGCAAGTCAGTTTTCAAAGTTCCAGGAACCAATTTCGGACAGAAATACTGCCGAAGCTGAGCCCCTCTCCACACAAACAACACCGCCGTCCCTCACGTGTACGGTACTTTCTACAATTTTTTCCTACGCAAATTTCTCAGATATTATGATTTTGTTAATAGCTTTAATGCAAATAAATCTTTATTTATGATGTTACTCAAACAAAAAACTATACTAAGGAAAAATATTGCATACAACAAGCAGATGTATCATTTCAGGGCAAATACATTGGATGCAATATACTTTCTAAAAGTAATGGAAGTAAAACAGTATGTAACTGTTCATGGAAACTGCTGTACTTCGGTTTTAGTCGGATTTATAACAAATTTCATTTAATTTTCATTAATTATTAACAGTGCACACATTATTAATTGGAGAGAAAGAATAAGGGATAAAATTAAGAATTGTGGAAATATCCCTTACCAGGAATTCTGCGTTTATTACACATTTATATTGCATTGCCTTGCTCTGAGCGCAGCTGTCTCATTGAATATGTTATTGAAGTTAAGTTTTAAAGCTGTGTCTTACTGTATCGAGAAGATGGCTAAAATTTACAGCTTTCTTTTGTTCGTGTACAAGTTCAGATGTTTTTTAACGTTTTTAATTTGAATCTGTAGTCGCTTGCATTGTCATCAGTGACCCCAAATTATGTGTATGTTTTAATAAGCAGCACTTAACTAATACTCTGAAAAAATCTACGAAATTTCCAAATGGGTAACAATGTTCACGTTCATCAGCAGTTCTTTCAGCTAGAGCGTTAGAGTAGCTATTTCGTCAAATCAATGTCTTTGGTATATTAGTCGCCAAAATCAGCTACTAGTTTTTCAATATCAGATGCAGAGTTGTCATTTAAGGATGAAATGGTGTGACATGTTTTCCATTCCGCTTAAAATTCTGTCATATACTTTGGATCACTGTAGGTCAAACAGTCATTGCTTCAATTGTTACCTGGCAAATGTCGGCTGGACTTTAATGCTTATTCCAAATTTTTTCTACTTCCTTTACTGCTTGCTAAATACACAGATTGAATAACGTCAGGGATATACTGCAATCTTGTCTCACTCCCTCCTCAACCACTACGTCCCTTTTGTGCCCGTCGACTTGTATAGGTGTCCTCTGACTTCTGTACAAATTTAAATAGCCTTTTGCTCCCTGTATTTTATACCTGCCACCTTTAATACTTCAAAGAGAGTATTACAGTCAACATTGTCAAATTTTTTCTCTAACTCTACAAATGCTATAAACGTCGGTTTGCTTTTCCCTAAACTATCTTTTATGAGAAGTCGTCGGGTCAGTATTGCCTAGCGTGTTCCTACATTTCTCCGAATCCAAACCGATCTTCCCTCAGGTCGGCCTCTACCAGATTTTCGGTTCTTCTGTAAAGGTTGCTTGTTAGTATTTTGCAGCTGTGACTCGTTAAACTGATAGTTTTGTAATTTTCACAACTGTTAGCTCCTGCTTCCTTTGGAATTGGGATTATTATTTCGCCTGTCTCACACATCTTGCTCACTAGATCAAAGAGTTTTGTCATGGCTAACTCTCCCAAGTCCATCAGTAGCTCTAACGGAATGTTGTCTTTTCCTGGGGCCTTGTTTCGACTTAACTCTTCAGTGCTTTATCAGATTCTTTACACAGTATCATATCTCCCTTCTTGTCTTCCTCTACATTCTCTTCCATTCCCATAACATTGCATGCAAGTATATCTCCCTTGTATATCTCCCTCTGTATACACCTTCAATCTTTCCGCTTTCCTTTATTAGCTTAGGAACAGTTTTCCATCTGAGCTCTTGATGTTCGTACAGGTGGTTGTCCTTTTTCCAAAGGTCTCTTTAATTTTTCTGTGGGTAGAATCTATGTTACACCTACCGATACATCCTTACATTTGTTGTATAGCCATTCCTGGCTAGCCATTTAGCACTTCCTGTCGGTCTCATTTTTTAGACTTTTGTATTCCCTTTCGCCTGCTTCATATATTGCACTTTTGTATTTTCTCCTTTCCTCAGTTAAATTCAGTGTATCCTGTCTCACCCAAGGGTTTCTACTAGCCCTCTGATACCCACACCATTTCATATCTCAGAGCTACCGACTCTTCTTCTACTGTATTACTTTCCTCTGTACTTGCCAATCGTTCCGTAATGTTCCCTCTGAAACCCTCTATAACCTCTGATACTTTTAGTTTATCCAGGTCCCATCTCCTTAAATTTCTGCCTGTTTGCAGTTTCTTCAGTTTTAACCTGCAGTTCATAACCAATAAACTGTGGTCAGAGTTCGCATCTGTACCTGAAACAGTTGTTACAATTTAAAATCTGGATCTTAAATCTCTATCTGACAATCAATCTGCAACCTCCCAGTGTCTCCAGGCCTCTTCTTAGTGTACAACCTTCTCTGATGATTCTTAGGCCAACTATCAGCAAATTAAATTATGTTCTGTGGAAAATTCCAGCTGGAGGCTTCCTCATTAATTCCTTTCCCCCATTCCATATTCCCCTATTACTTTTCCTTCTATTAAATTTTCTTCAATCGAATTCTAGTCCTCCATAACTATCAAATTTTCCGCTCCCTTAACCATCTTAATGATTTATTTTGTCTCATCAGACATTTCCTGATCTCCTCCTCATCTGCGGTTCTAATTTGTATATAAACTTTTTCTACTATAGAGCTTGTGGGCTTCATGTCTACCGTGGCTACAATAATGTGTTCATTATGCTGCTCATGTTTAGCCACATTCCTGCATTACCCCTATTTGATTTTGTATTTATAACCCTGTATTCACCGGACCCAAAATCGTGTTCCTCCTGCCACCGAACTTCACTAATTTCCACTATATCTAAGTTTAACCTATCCATACCCGTTTTAAAATTTTATAACCTACCTGCCAGATTAAGGGAACTGAAATTCCACATTCTAATCGGTAGAACGCCAGTTTTGTTTCTCCTCAAGACGACGTCCTATTGAGTAGGCCTCTACCAGAGATCCAAAATGGGGACTATTTTACCTAAATAATATTTTGCCCAAGAGGATGCCATCATCATTTAACCATATAGTAGCGCCGCATGTCCTTGGGAGGAATTACAGCTGTAGTGTTCCCTTGCTTTCAGCCATTTGCAGCATCAGCACAGCAGCGCCGTTTTAATAGACGCTACAAGGCCAGATCAGTCAACCATCCAGGCTGTTGCCCCTGCAACAACTGAAAAGGCTGCTGCCTATCTTCAGGAAATACACGTTCGTCTGGCCTCTCAATAGATACCCCTGCATTGTGGCTGCACCTATGGTACGGCTATCTGTATCGCTGACACATGCAAGCCTCCTCACCAATGGCAAGGTCCACATCGTAATAATTAGCGGAATAAACGCGTCGCAATCACCGTTACCACGTGTTTTATCATTCCTCCCTTTCCTTGCGCCCACAACACATTCTGACTGCTTAAAGCGTCATGTTTTCAAGTGCGACTTCTTTCAGCAGGCTGCACGACCATACGATGTTTCAGCACCCTGCGATGTATACAGCCCACACTAAAGCACTCGCAACAACGTCAGTTTAATTATAACAACCCGGCAGAACCAAGAAGTTCATTGTTCGGCGAGCTAACTATGTACACGGGAACTGTGTGGACTACGTATAATGTTGCCACATAAATTATGTTATCGCTAGACGTCTTCCTGATAACAGTCGTTTCTCTATGGAGCTACTTAGATGAAATGATACCGTGAAAATATGGCCCGTAATAGTCGGTTTCCAAGGGAAGGGCCTGATCTTGGACGACAAGGGGCAGAAGAACTCACGTGCCTCTCTTGGTGCATCCTTAACTACAGTACTCTTCCCGTGTTCTGTCTCTGTGTCCTTCCCTCTGTCTCTCTCTCTCTCTCTCTCTCTCTCTCTCTCTCTCTCTCTTTCTCTCACTCTCTCTTTTGGCTCTCTTTTTGACCCCCCCCCATATCTGTGCCTGCACCATTGTCGGGGTCCTATCTTGCGAGATCGCCAATACAGCCCTGGTACGACCTCAGAGAAATCTTTAAGCTTCAAAACAATGTACCATAATTTTAGATCAGGTATATTAAAAGGAAATAAAGTATGATTCAAATTTACACATGCATATTCCTGGTGCAAAATCTTCATTTGTGGAACAGCAACTGTGTAATTCCGAAGAGGTTGAACCTTCAACTAAGCAGTTCCAAATAAAGGTTTGTTAACCCTTGACCATGGTTTCGATATTTGTAACGATACCTTCTTCAGATGTATTGGCTCTAAAAATGTATACACTAGTCACAAAATAATTTTTTAAAACTTAATAATATATCAATAGAAAAACATTTGAGCCGTACTGCGGCTCGCGTTGATGCTGTTGCAGGTTTCCGTCCTCTGTTGGAGGCCAGACTGTATCGTTTAGTTGCGGTTGTTGGTCTTCTTCTTGTGTTGACTGGCACCACTTGGTTTCGCGAGCGTTGCCTGTCCGCTAGTGGCAGCAGCGGCGTTGTCGATATGTGGCCCTAATTTTCGGATGACGTGGTTGTTCTTCTGGGTCGTGTGAGTGAGCAGTTCGGTTGGGGACTCCAGAGGAGCCACTAGTGCTGTGCGGGAACACGCTGGAACCGCTGGCGGCACTCATGCGCTGCCAGATGGAAGGACTGTGGTCACGAGGGTGCACGACCTAGTCGTCAATCGGATCCAACAAGCCTTAAGTTGAGTGGATTTTAATCCGAGTAGTGAAACCTCCACCACTGTGACATCTAGCGATTCTCCAGTGACGTGAGTTCGTGTTGCTGCTCGCAGTGTCGCCGGGACGAATAGCAGCGAGTGGAGCGCTTGGGGAAGGCGCATCTAATTAGCTTTCCTCGACTTCTTGTTACTAATTGCTGCATTCTATGTGTTACTGTTTGTTAAGTTCAACCAGCGGTATTTTTTCTGCCTGGTGGCTGCTAACGCCCCCATTACCTGCCGTGGACGTTAATGTATGTAACGGCAGTGTACGTTTCCTCGCCTTGCCGCCGCTGTCCAGTGAGGCGTGTAAGTTTGACAGATTCCTTAGTTGTAAATTGGCTGGCGATTCTTCTACTTTGGTCGTAGTGATTACTTTCTTGTTCTGGGCGCTCTAAGCACAGTATTCTGCGTGCGGAGTCCAGGCCGCCGGTTCCGGCTTTCGCGTATTTTTACATCTTTGCATTTCGTTCAGTGGACGTCAGGTAGCCTCACCAAGATTACCATTAGTCACTCGTTAGACTGTCACTAGTCTGACTTAACCATCTTGTCATGTGAATGCAATTCTTGGCTACCTTTCTGATCGCTCGCAAATGTGTTTTTGGCCTGCCCTACACAGAGGTCGATTCCTGGAGCACCCTCTGTGACTGGCCCTTGTGTTTTATTATTGTGTTATTGTTTTATTACTGTATTATCAAGTTACAATCATTTGTCTCACCAATTTGGTGATCAGTTGCCTGTCTTTTAAATTAACTTCTGCTATTGAATTGCTGTTTGAGAGTATGTTAAATTTTTTTAATAACTGCAATTTTTGTCGTTAAGGGCCTTCAGCCATGACTGTGGTTATTTACTTTAAATTCTGATTGCGACCACATTGACTTGTTCTCAAAACATTATTTGCTGTGTCTGTATTTTATGTATGTTTGTTAATTTTTTTAGTAATTGCAATTCTTTCCGTCAAAGGCCTTCAGTCGTGACTGTGGTTACTTCCCTTAAAATTCTAATTGCGACCATACTGCCTTGTTTTCAAAACATTATTTGCTGTGTCTGTATTTTACGTATCTTCGTTAATTTTTTAAATAATTGCCATTCTTGTCGTTAAAGGCCTTTTTCCGTGACTGTCGCTACTTGTTTTAAAATTCTAATGAGGCAATGGTATTTTAGCAGTTAACTTTTAAGATCTTGGTGATTTGTTTTCAATATTTTAATAACTGTAGTTTGTAAGTTGCAACAAGTGAAACAATTCTCAATTTATTGCCATTAAGGCCTTCAGTCATGAGTGTATTTACTTGTCTTGAAATTTTAATTTGGCGATTGTATTTTTGCAGCGAGCTTTAAGACCTTGGTCACTTGTCCTTATATTTTAATAACTATAATTGTAAGTTGTAGCAAATTAAATCAGATCTAAATTTTTTGCCATTAAGGCCTTCAGCCGTGAAACAATTCTTGTATTATTGCCATTATTTTAATTTGTTGATTTTTAAAAAAATTTATGTGATTAAAAGAAAAGTCAACCAGTAGCAACTGATTATGGCCCGATCCACAATTGTAACCGAGTGCTGCCTTCCCTGACCACCAGGTCTCAATATTTGTGAAGTAAACATGCTTGCGTATTACACTGCACGATAGCACAATAGACTAGATGAAGCCAAGCGGCTCTTGTCATGAATGAAATTGATGAAACAAGAATTATTGCAAGACATGACTTTAGATTGCGCCGGATTACGTATATCGTACCTCAGAATGACTACTCATTAGCAGATTCCCACAGGTAGAGGCTCTTGTAAATACATAATTGTAATAGTTGTCACAGGATAAAATATTTGATTAAGTTACATGTCCTTTACGCCATAGACTAAGACCAACTGCTACAAATATACATGCTTAAGCGACCAGGAAAAATCGGGCTACAGAGGGCGCTAAATACATGAAAGTAAGAGGTGCACCTGGGTTATGTTGAACAACAGCATTCTATAATAAAGAAAGTATAATTTCATCTACAAGGCTATTAAAATGTAATAGATTTACAGGTGTACATTACATATATAATTATTAATACACTAGCTGACAGAGTAATATTGTACATAAATTCAGTGTTCAGAAGGTAGAGGTCTGTTTACAAAAGATCGCTGTTACAAGTGTATGGGGAGATAAAAGAAAATATAAGCTAAATCACCCTCACTATTAAGGAGAAACTACCGCTTAACACGACGGAAACTTAAGTGATAAGAAAAATAGGAGAACAGCTGGCGAAATATAAGAGGGTTGACTGAAAAGTAATTGCCTCCACCTTCGTAAGTCTTCAACAGTTGGCAGCATTGGTATTCAGCAGTTACTGGCTTGTTCCGTAAACTCTTCTCTACAGCTCCAGTTGGCGTGAAGCCTTAGCATTAAAACGGTTGTGTTGTTACAGTGTAAAGTATGGAACCCTGGGCTTACGGTCGGTCAGTGCTATTTAAGCAATGTGCAGTCATTGAATTCTTGACAGCAGAAGGTGTCACCCCAAAGGAGATTCATCAGAGAATGAAAGCAGTTTATGGTGATTATGTTGATGTGAGTACTGTGTGTCGTTGAGCGAGTAAGTTTGAAGATGTTGAGGAGCGAACATCTGACCTGTGTGATAACCAAAGAGCCGTACGGCCTGTGACAGCAACCACCGAGTTTAACAAGCAAAATGTTAAGAGGTTGAGTCAGGACGACAGTCGTATCACTCAGAGAGAAACTGCAAGTACAATCGACATTCCACAAGAACATGTGGGTCACACTATTACTTTGCTTCGCTGTCGGAAGATATGCGCACTACGGGTACCCCAGATGCTGATTCCTTAAATGGAAGTGCACAGCCTTGCAATTTGCCAGGAACTCCTCTCGCGTTACGAGAATGAAGACGCACAGTACTCACATCAACACAGTCACCATAAACCCGCTTACATTCTCTGATAAATCTCCTTTGGGGTGACACCTTCTGCTGTTAAGAATTCAATGACTGCACGTTGCTTAAATCGCATTGACCGACCGTCTGTGCAGGGTTCCATACTTTACACTATAACAATACAATCGTTCAATGCTAAGGCTTTACGCCAACTGGGCCTGTAGAGAAGAGGCTACGGAACAAGCTAGTCACTACTTGGCGCATACCAATGCTACCAACTGTTGAAGAGTTGCGAAGTGCAGGCCTTACTCTTCAGTCAACCCTCGTACATGCACGTAAGCACTGTGTCTTTCTGGTATTAACTACGATAATTTACATTAAAGAAATATGACAATTTCTTATAGAAGGCCACTAACAAATGCAACAATTTCAGAGCTATGCATTCAATATAAAATATTTAATATATTTATGTAGCACAGTGACACTGTGTGTAGCTTTCGTGTGAGGAAGATAACTGGTACAAAGCTTACTTATGTTATCAAAAAAGGTGGAGGACATAACAAATGGATAAAGTTACATAACAACATAAAAATTGACCTCACAACATAAATTTACATCGCAACATAAAAAACATTTTGCTTCTTATGAAGGCATAGTTAGATATACCGGAACCGTGGTCAAGGCTCTAAGCACTATGGGACTTAACATCTGAGGTCATCAGTCCCCTAGAACTTAGAACTAACCTAAGGACATCACACACATCCACGCCAGAGGATTCAAACCTGCGACCGTAGCGGTCGCGCGGTTTCAGACTGAAGCACCTAGAACCGGTAGGCCACAACGGCCGGCCGTGGTCAAGAATTTCAATAAATCTTTACCCTGTAACTTTTTATCTGTTGCCATTCACCGCGAATAAAAAGAGTTAAACTGTACCAGTACCATTTTTGGAATATCAACAGTATGAACATGTGTTGATAAGACTACGAAAAATGAAACCCACTGGAGTTCAACAGTAGAACAAATATATTTTGAGAAAAACCGACATTGCCAGAGATCGTATATACGTATTATATAACCGCGAATAGCAGTTTAAATCCATCAAGGAAATGCTTACTCGCGAGGAGCTGCAGCTGATTATCCAAAATAACCCCCCCCCCCTCCCTAGCAAAATGGTTATCAATTTCAAGTTCTTCTAATAAATGTAATTTCCAGCCTTTTATTTCTTTATGTAAACTGACTTCTAGTTCTCTCCGAGTTTTTACAAGTTTTTGAGGAAAATGGCACACCGAAATTAGCACAGATCCCACCGTTAACCAGTAAAAAGAAATTCAGAACTGCTTAAATAATACTGAAATCTTCTGCGGGAAATGTTAGAAGATATGAATCGAAAGTCTCCCGTTTTAAGAAGCCATTTCAAGCTTCACAAGAACCAGCATCGGATCCGCCCGATCTTAAATAGCATAGGGAGTACCCACCACAAGTTATCTAGACATTTACAAAGAAAACTCAAGAAACTATTACTTTTGACAGTAATATTTCCGTTAAAAATAGGCTATACCTGGTTAGTAAAATGAAAATGCTCAAATGCAGTCGTAATATTAGATTGTCATCCTTTGATATTATAAGGCTGTACATAAGCGTTCCGACTGAGATGTCACTTGAAATCGTTGAGAAGAACCTATTACAGCATAAAAAGTTAACTGAGAGGCAAATTAGAGAGATGCGTTTGTTAGAGGTAGTGCTCAAATACAGTTATTTCATTTTTAACTGTAAATTGTATGTTAAATCCTTTGGCCTTGTGATGGGTAGTCCCCTAGCTGACATCCTCTCTCATATCCCCATTAACTCCCTTCAAGATGGCTTCTGCAAAACTAAGAATTAGTGAGTAAAATACGGTTTTATGTGCGATATGTGGACCACCTAAATTTTGCATTTGATGGAATGACCAAGGCTTAGATTCGTTGCTTAACCCCTTTAATAAGGTAGGTTATAGGCTCCTTGTTTGGGCGTTAAAATTTTTAGCTGTATGAAATGCAACAACGATGTAGGTGCAGTCGTTGGTAAGCCAAGTAAAGGCTTAGTGGGAAAATGCAATCAGGCTACAAAGGAGTCTCTTCATAAATAACTTTTGCCGCCAATCTTAGAATACTACTCAAGGCATTGGGACCTAAATCAAAGAGGAGTAACAAAGAAAGTTCACAGATTTCTCTGACGTACGAGCGTCAAGGAAATGCTCAGAAACCGCAATTCACGGAATATTGAAGGCGGACGCAAATTATCTCCCAAAAGCATTCTTACCAAATTTCAAGAACCAGTGCTATGTGAAGAATCTGAATACAATCTTGAGCCCTTTACGCATCACCCTCGTAGATATCATGAAGACAAAATTGCACCAATTATGGTATGCACAGAAGCTTTTCAATTCTCATTAACCATTATATTGGAACAAATAAGCCCTAGGTCACAAATATTAAGTCAAAATTGACCAACTTTCGACGCTACTATGAGCGTCGTCTTCAGAATTAAACTAATTGTTCTAAAACATATTAGGTATATAATACATTAATAAAATTAAAGTTTGTACCGACTGGAAAGAGATGCAGTACTTACAAGTCACATTTTAAAAAATGTAAGCCGGTAAGGCGACGTCATGAATAGTTGTAAATAAGATGGCAAGCCGCTAAGGGCTGCTCGTACTTGAGTGAACAAGGGTTGCAACAAGACTCATTCAACACTCCATATGCAACTGTAACGGGAAGAACCACTGACATGTAATTATCCACTGCCTTGCTCTTCATAATGGGTTGGGGACTGCGTATGAAGGTGTACAATGTCAGAATAACAATTTTTTCTCCGCTTTCTGTCTTCGTGGGTAAGCCTGAAAACTTATGAGTAGCCTCATGGGAGGCTAAACATTCATAGTTTGGGCTACTTTCAGCACCTCAGTGACTCATATTCCGGCTTACAGACACGTCGTAACTTTTGATAGACCTTCATTCTGACACCCAACTCTACTAGCTGATGTTTCCCGGTTGATGGATGCGCTTTAGAAATCCATGCAGTGATCCCTTCTGATTCACTTCAAAGCCCATCAGACTGTTTACAAATTATCTTTAAATGAAAGGTCAGACGATGCCCTGTAGGTCGACTATGCTTGAATCTGCGCAGAATCCCTGCATTTTCGTTATTGCACACCAACACCAACAGACAGGCAGTCTTCTACGGTGGCATGAAGATCTGGGTGTATAGGCATTATTGGAGAGCGGACCCACCCAATTCCGAACTCTGTTGCAGTGATCACACATGACCAACCGGCTGTACTGCGTTCAATTTGCTTACTGATCCCTTCTTCCTCTCTCCAACAGGCCCTCAGGCTTTTGTTCTCATTAACCAAAAGCAGATTCAGAAGGACGTAGGTTGCAGCAGTTATTCGAAGAGGCTTGCACATAATAGAGACAAATACAACAACAAGGACAACAACAACCAAAAAGCTAAAAGATTCTCTGAAGGTAGAGTTCACTTGAATACTCGCAGCACTCATTCCTTTATTTTATTGTAGAGCAACACCAGCAGACAGGCTGTCTCCCATGATGGCACGAAGGTTTGGGTACATAAGCATTATTGGAAAGTGGACTCACTCTTATGATGGCACGTAAGTTCGGGTTCATAAGCATTATTAGAAAGTGGATTCACTCAATCTTGAACGCGTTTCAGTGTTCACATATGATTAAACATCTGAACTGCGTTTAATTTACCTTGGTGAACATTCATTAGCTAAACTGCGTTTAATTTACCTGGGTGAACATTCATTTGGATGATTTTCTTGCTGCCTCTGCTCACTGCATGGGGAGGACAAAAAGGGGAAATTCTTGTCGGAGTGCATGTTGTCTACCATTTCCCACAGAAATGTATGAATGAGAGCAGGAGACCAAACTGCGATATTAATGATGGAGAATGATAGTACTATTGTGGCGTTATGTATCATTGTCTTTGCATTGAGTAAGTGACCCCTAATTTGTAGGTGAAGGTCACAAGCTATGTTGATGGCCATGGCCAACCACTACAAGGCAAATGAATGCAGAGGTTCATTCGATGCAGCCCTTGACTCGGCCATGCTTTCGCGGCCGAAGTATACTTTCTTTGTGAGATCTTGGTGTTACGCTGTTCTCTTCATCTACAGTGAAGTAGTTAGAAGGATGTAAGGTTTCATCCGTGTGTCACAATATAATGTATAACACGACTGGGCTGTGGCTAACTGCAAACAGAGCCTCTCATCTCTATCGAGCGAACCATCTCGATAAGCATGTCACCTCCATTCAACTCGTATGTGAAGAGACAGAATGCCCGCAACGGAAGCCATTTAGTAGTTAGTGGCCCTAACAGATGCATTGATAGTGTGGTCCCTGCCATAATTAACAGTGATAAACAGAGCGGGTGTCTTCATTAGTGTACTGATATCAAAGATGGACCTACTTTTATGGCAATTCATTGTTAAAAATGCAAAAAGAAACCAGAAAATTGAAAAAAGGAATGAGGCAATAAATTGTCCAAACCAGAGGAGATAAGGGAACGTTCGAACACAAAATCCTGACAATAAGTTTCATTAAATACAACCACTGAACGGCAGAGCTCGCAGGGGAGGAGTAGCGAATGGAATCTGGGACTCAATCTGTGGTTCAGCCAAGTAAATCTAACTCACGGTTCTGTTGCGGAAAAGTAAATAACATGTAGCAACACAAAGACTCTGCATCACGAGTGAGCCATCGAACACCAATGCTACTTCCCAACAAGGTCCCCTCAACTGAGGCGCACCACTCTCATCTCATGTCCCCCTTGGCAGCGTGAACTTATGATAATTCTTTTTCATGGGAAATTAGGCTCTGTCCACTGGCCATAGAATCGAACACCAAGACAAAAATCTCCAGAGAAAGGTGCCATCCCTTCTCCACGTCCCTGTCATGGGAGCTAAGTGCTGATGTAGAAGATGGAGTCCCAAGTAGGAAGCAATCCGTCTTTCATCAACAGAACTCAAAATTTCGCCCGAGAGTTATTAAGTATGCAGAAGTAGTAAGTAAGTGTGTCAAGAATGACCCACATGCAGGCTCTGTATGGAGCAGACTCCGAAAGTACACTTATTTGCCAATTATCTAACTTGTTAAATGAGGTCTTATAGGATGTTACGTAAGAAATCTTGCCCTCTCTCCTGCAACAAGTTTATTTACCAGCTAGCCAATCTCTATTTTTTCCTAGTTAAACAAATACTCACAGTTTTTTAAGAAATTCCCACTCTCGAGAAAAGTTGTGGCTCAGACCAATACGGGCAGATGCACGATTCCTTTTCTGGGGAAGCGGCGCACGATCTCCCACACTGTCCCTTTTTTCGTGCTCCATCCAATCATTGTGTGTCCTGGTCTCTTCTTCGGAAGTCGGGTGAGCTAACACTATGGCCTGACGACAGGAAGTCGTGGCAAGGAATCTTACTGGCTTTTCTCCAGACCGGCCCAACAGTCTGCAAACTTTGCACTCCCACAGACGTGCCAAGAAGTCCTGCACGCTCCGGCTATCAGGATGCCACAAATACAGGTTGCTTTTAAATTCTTCTGTGGTTCCTCAAATCCCTTGTCCTGTTGACACATGAGCATGCACCTGTTTAAATACCTCATCCCATAGCGTTGCTGGCACCACAACATCAGTTCAAAGTTTGGTTGGTTGCGTAACACCCCATCGTGCACAAAAAACTGTAATAGTATTGCAAATGGTTTACAGTATTTGTCAGCTGCATGTGCTTTCTGCCACACTGCAGTGCGTTAATTCTAAGACTTAGGCCATTCGCATTTCAGTGCATTTTGACCAATCAGAAACACAGATTGGAATTCACTTAGTGCCCCCATGCATTAAATGACTCAGTAGCCTTTACTGCTACATCAAAAGTTAAAAGTTTCTCAAAAATCCACGCTTGAATGCAGTGTAGCTGCTTATTACCTCTGAATACTGCACGGAGTTTAGTGCTGTAGCCATTATACAACATGCAGCAAATTTATAAGTCTAGGAAATATCGGCACAGCTCTCCCTAGTAAATAAACAGAATTATAGTCAAGACGTGGGAGCTTAACTCTCGTTACTTTCACTAAATGAGAATCATCGTTGAGTTTGGTCATTGTGCACAAGGATAATGCTGTCACTGTGAGACAAAAAAGCTCAGATGTGCTCCGAGTTATATTTATTCTTAGTGCGTCATCTACCCAAGAAAAAGTTGTAGGGCAATTTACGTGATCTTGAAATCCAAGTCAAAACTTAGATTAAAAAATATTTAATTACTCTACCGACTAACCAAGGTACCAAAAAATATGCAGGATTGTAAGGAGAAAGCACAAGTTATGCTAATGTGGGCAGCTCACGAAATCAATTCAAGTGATACAACAATTTGCCACAACTCATAACCAAATTCAGCAACGGAAGTTTCATGGCAAGGTAAGCAAGTAACAAGATGCTCAGAATGTACACCACACAAGAACAAATTGCAACATTTAAATTTTCTCCAGGAACAACTGGCGCGCGCCAGTCAGCACCAGATGGCTGCCTGCAGGGGAAACGTCCAGCGTGGCGGCCTGGAGCAACGTAGCCCACAGTCTCATCTCACAGTTGTCCGGTGCCGAAGGCTCGAAAAAACCATATGGAGGAGATGTGTCATTGCTATTGTCAACGTGACACTCGAGGACACCGCTTGTTTCACGAAGAAACAATGGAACACAGCACATTCTTTCGACTCTTGGCGTACAAAAGCACACTTGTAAATAGAAGTTTGGTGCAGGGCTGTAGAGGTGTCTCTTCGATAGGTCGGTCTCTTCACACAAGAAGTGGTGGTAGGGCGACTCATTTCCATTGGATTACCAAAAGTTTGGAGTGAAAGCTATCCTTTTTCTCTCCTCACCAGGTGGCTAGTGGCGTCTCAACCTTTGATATTAGTGCATAAAATGCAAGAACGTCAAACTCTCTAGGGATTGCAGAGGCGGCATGGCACCTCTTGTCCTCAGATACGTGAGGCAGCTGCTCTTCTCAAAAAGGTCGAAGCAGGCCACAATCTCTCTTCCACGAAAACTGCCCATTTCCTTGCAGATGTTCGCTTCTCGTAATGACAACTGCTGACTGAGTTCTACCAACAACAGCAGCTGTAGGCCACACTTGGAACATCCCTTCTCTGTATGAAAAATATAAAGCCTTCCTCCCAAGCCAAAATATCCAGTACTCTGAGAACAATAATTACCAAATACTGGCAGAAAATATCGCTCAGGGGTATGTGACACATATGTCACGGTGTTATCACTTTAAATTTCCGGAAGATTTGAACTCCCCCCGCCCTGGTAACCATAGTCATTTGTTACATTCCATGGTTACAGTCCAGGCCTCCTGAATGTAAAATAAATCACCGTATATGCCTCGATGCATATAGCACTATGCCCAAAGAAATTACGCTGTGTAAATGGGTGCAAACTGCTATATGTACCCTCGTTGTGCGCTCTAAAATCTCCTGAGGCCTATAGAAGAGTTGAGTCTTCCATCGAGCCCTCCAGTCTTGGTTATTAGGCATTATTTGACCAATCCACCCCTATCTGACACCAAATGTCACGATGTCAGAATTGTGGATTACAGAATTAGTCAAGAAGATCGCTTTTTCCCCAAAATTCCATGTGTGTTAAGCATGGGTTGCATTCTTTCAATATGGCGGTAAGAGGAGTTAGCAGAGCTGTTTGGTTTAAACATTCTTTATTCAGTACGACTTCCGTAGAAGAGGTAGATGTCGGCATGCTGGCAGCCTATGTGGCCTCCAGGCACAGCTGTAATACCAGGGCACAACATGTGGCAGCGTACATCGCCGGACAGTGGCGGGACTGTATGCTAGGCAGTGGCTTGCTGCTACAGTGGAATAGCATTAGCTGACGAGAGGCCTTGCTGACGCAACAAAAGGCGTCAGCACAACTGTTGACAAGCTTACTGTGGACTTTCGAGAGCACCCAATTGTTGGTCAGGTGTGCAGGCTCCTGGTGCTGAAACAGAGCAATATTCCTAACCTCTGTTTCCTGCAGAGTCCCTGAACATATCCTCGCTTCGAATACTATAAACTTTCTTGAGACAAAGAAGTTTACGTCCACGAATTAGCATGCCTTAGAAAGCATCACTCGTACGAAACTCAGCTTCCTCTTCTCTCACATGATATACTGAGAACTACTGATAAAGGGCAACCGTCAGATTACATATTTCTAGACTTACGGAAAGAATTTGAGTCTGTGGCTCACTGCAGGCTGCTAACGAAGGTACGACCGTATGGAATAAGTTCAGAGTAATGTGAGTATCTCGAAAACTTCTTAAATAATAGAACCTAGAACGTTGTCCTCGATGGCGAGTGTTCATCAGATTCAAGGGTATCGCCAGGTGTGCCCCAAGGAAGTGTGATAGCATCGCTCTTGTTCCATATGTACATAAATGGTTTGGCGGACAGGGTGGGAGGCAGTTTTAGGTTGTTTGCTGATGATGCCGTGGTGTGTGGTAAGGTTTCAAAGTAGAGTGACTGTAAGAAGATAGAAGACGGCTTATACCAAATTTCCAGTTGGTGTGATGAATGGCAGCTAGCTCTAAATGTGGAAGAAAGTAAGTTAATACGGATGAGTAGGGAAAAAAATGGTTCAAATGGCTCTGAGCACTATGGGACTTCACATCTGTGGTCATCAGTCCCCTAGAACTTAGAACTACTTAAACCTAACTAACCTAAGGACATCACGCACATCCATGCCCGAGGCAGGATTTGAACCTGCGACCGTAGCGGTCGCGCGGTTCCAGACTGTAGCGCCTAGAACCGCTCGGCCACCCCGGCCGGCTATATTTAAGTAATTTTACTTTGCATCATCAGGTAAATTTTCAACTTTATACAGGGTGGTCAGAAACACCCTCAGTGCAAACTATCTTGCAACGTCCTCACAAACTTTTTAGGATATTTCTGACCAGCATGTATAAAATTGAAAATTTACCTGATGGGGCAAAGTAAAATTACTTAATTTGGTCAGGTGCGAGCTGACTGAGGCTTCTTTACAAACGCAATCGCGTATGTAGACAGTTTGTGAAGAAACTTAATAATTTTTTCTAATTGATAAATGTACAGATAATTATTAGACTCTCTTACCAAAGATCCATTTGAAAAGTATTTCACACTGAACGACAAAAGAAATATTACTCTCTTCGTTTATTAGTTTTAGTCATATCTACCTTTAGTTGTTCTCATGCCCTGGTGATAAGACGTAAACGAAGTGCTTGAGAATTTGTAGTGAAATTGTGATAAATAATGAAAGCAACTTCTGTAACATCACGATTTTCTCATTTACGATACCATGGATCCCAGCTCCTGTAACTCTGGAAGATTATTATTATATTAATTTTGAATGGAGAATTTAGACGGAGGCGACGATCTTCACAATGGCGCTGCTCAACAACAGAGGAACGTGAATGTGTTCATCTCCTTCCCTCCGTGGCCGCCAATGTCAATTTCAATATTTAGGTCATATTTGCCAAGACATTCAGAACCTGAAATCTTTCTTTTCATTTAATTACGAAGTCCAATTATTTTCTTTCTCAGATGAATAAACGCATTTTGACCACAATTCTTTTTACCCAGGCCACGGCGAATGATAGCACTTAGAATGTACGTGCCTCTATCCCGATCGTACGTTCGCATACAACTGAGTGTGTAAAGACGTAACTGTACTTATGACCCATTTCCCTTACAGTATTAATTTTTATTTTGAACCCCTCACTCGCGAATGTACGTGCGATCTTATTTTGTGTAGTCAGTAGCGTCTATTCCTTAATAACTTTATTTTAAATATTCAGTGGCTTAGTTACCACAATAAACCTTTGCCTATGTCGCAACGGCGCTTCACGGAAAATATTTTCTATGCGACGTTCACACCAACTCTCATTTCTAAATTACGACTCTGGCTGACTAAGTTTCTAACAATTTAACAGGGCGGTTACAAGCTCATCCATTCAAGGAACCGAGAATCTCTACCACTTTTCTCTGTTATAGACAACAATACTGGACAGACATCGATCCCAGGGATTCCTAGATTTTAGAGAATGTTTCAGTATCAAGTTTGACGTCGGATAACAAATAACAAAAGCAATATTTTTGTAGTTTCATGTAATTACAAGTTAAAACTTTCAAATGTTTTACTTTGCTTTTGCTGTTAAACTTTCCTTCTGCCAAATTTCATGATTATAGGCCAACAGGATGTGCACTATGAACTTGATGAGTGAGTGTGTGAGAACCAAAACGTGTAACATAAATGGTAGCGTCTTTTCGCTGCACTGATTTGAAAGCTTACATTAATACGCCGGCATTGGCCCGTAGACATCTGTAGGTGACATAAATAAATCTCCAACCGAGCTAGGTGGCGCAGTAGTTAGCGCATTGGACTCACATTCGGGAGGACGCAGTTCAAACCCGCATCAGGCCAGCCTGATTAAGGCTTTCCGTGATTTCCGTAAATCACTTCAGGCTAATGCCGGGACCGATTCATTGGAAGGACACGGCTGACTTCCTTCCCTGTCCTTGTCTAATCTGATGGGACCGTTGACCACGCTGTTTGTTCCCCTCCCCCAAATCAACCAACCAACGAATAAATTTCAACATGGTACGTCTACCCGTTCTTGAGAAAAAGGGATCTAAATGCACGAATTAACATTCAGACAGAGTTAGATAAAAAGTTAGAAAAACATATTTTTAGTGTAATGGTATTACAAATTGACAGTTTCTGTATATGTATATTGTTGCGTCTTCAGTCCTGAGACTGGTTTGATGCAGCTCTCCATGCTACTCTATCCTGTGCAGGCTTCTTCATCTCCCAGTACCTACTGCTGCCTACATCCTTCTGAATCTGCTTAGTGTATTCATCTCTTGGTCTCCCTCTACGATTTTTACCCTCCACGCTGCCCTACAGTACTAAATTGGTGATCCCTTGATGCCTCAGAACATGTCCTGCCAACCGAACCCTTCTTCTAGCCAAATTGTGCCACAAACTCCTCTTATCTCCAATACTATTCAATACCTCCTTATTAGTTATGTGATCTACCCATCTAATCTTCAGCATTCTTCTGTGGCACCACATTTCGAAAGCTTCTATTCTCTTCTTGTCTAAACCATTTATCGTCCATGTTTCACTTACATACATGGCTACACTCCATACAAATACTTTCAGAAACGACTTCCTGACACTTAAATCAATACTCGATGTTAACAAATGTCTCTTCTTCAGAAACGCTTTCCTTGCCATTGCCAGTCTACATTTTATATCCTCTCTACTTCGACCATCATCAGTTATTTTGCTCCCCAAATAGCAAAACTCCTTTACTACTTTAAGTATCTCATTTCCTAATCAAATTCCCTCATAATCACCCGACTTAATTCGACTACATTCCATTATCCTCGTTTCGCTTTTGTTGATGTTCATCTTATACCCTCCTTTCAAGACACTGTCCATTCTGTTCAATTGCTCTTCCAAGTCCTTTGCTGTCTCTGACAGAATTACAATGTCATCGGCGAACCTCAAAGTTTTTATTTCTTCTCCATGGATTTTAATAACTGCTCCGAACTTTTCTTTTGCTTCCTTTACTGCTTGCTCAATATACAGATTGAATAGCATCGGGGAGAGGATACAGCACTGTCTCACTCCCATCCCAACCACGGTTTCCCTTTCATGCCCCTCGACTCTTATAACTGCCATCTGGTTTCTGTACAAATTGTAAATAGCCTTTCGCTCCCTGTATTTTACCCCTGCCACCAGTCAACATTCTCAAAAACTTTCTCTAAGTCTACAAATGCTAGAAACGTATGTTTGCCTTTTCTTAATGTAGCTTCTAAGATAAGTCGTAGGGTCACTATTGCCTCACGTGTTCCAACATGTCAACGGAATCCAAACTGATCTTCCCCGATGTCGGCTTCTACCAGTTTTTCCATTCGTCTGTAAAGAATCCGCGTTAGTATTTTGCAGCCGTGACTTATTAAACTGATAGTTCGGTAATTTTCACATCTGTCAGCACCTGCTTTCTATATATATATGTTTATATATATAGGGTGGTCCATTGATAGTGACCGGGCCAAATATCTCACGAAATGAGCGTCAAACGAAAAAACTACAAAGAACGAAACTTGTCTAGCTTGAAGGGGGAAACTAGATGGCGCTACCATAGGTCAAACGGACATCAACTGCGTTTTTTTAAATAGGAACCGACATTTTTTATTACGTATTCGTCTAGTACGTAAAGAAATACAAATGTTTTAGTGGGACCCCTCTTTTCGCTTTGTGATAGATGGCGCTGTAATAGTCTTAAATGAATAAGTATGTGGTATCACGTAACATTCCGCCAGTGCGGATTGAATGTGCTTCGTGATACATTACCCGTGTTAAAATAGACCGTTTACCAATTGCGGAAAAGGTCGAGATCGTGTTGATGTATGAATATTGTGATCAAAATGCCCAACAGGCGTGTGCTATGTATGCTGCTCGGCATCCTGGACAACATCAACCAAATGTCCGGACCGTTCGCCGGATAGTTGCGTTATTTAAGGAAACAGGAAGTCTTCAGCCACATGTGAAACGCCTACCACGACCTGCAACAAATGATGATGCCCAAGTAGGTATTTAAGCTGCTGTCGCGGCTAATCCGCACATCAGTAGCAGACAAATTGCACGAGAACAGGGAATCTCAAAAACGTCGGTGTTGAGAATGCTACATCAACCACATTTCTATGCACCAGGAATTGCATGGCGACGACTTTGAACGTCGTGTACAGTTCCGCCACTGGGCACAAGAGAAATTACGGAAGGATGGCAGTTTTTTTGCGCGCGTTCTATTTAGTGACGAAGGTCATTCACCAACAGCGGTAACTTAAACCGACATAATATGCACTATTGGGCAACGGAAAATACGCGATGGCTCCGACAAGTGGAACTTCAGCGACCTTGGCTGGTTAATGTATGGTGCGGAATTATGGGAGGAAGGATAATTGGCCCCCATTTTATCGATGGCAATCTAAATGGTGCAATGTATGCTGATTTCCTACGTAACGTTCTACTGATGTTACTACAAGATGTTTCACTGCATGACAGAATGGCGATGTACTTTCAACATGATGGATGTGCGGCACATAGCTCGCGTGCGGTTGAAGCGGTATTGGTGGTGGTGGTGGTTAGTGTTTAACGTCCCGTCGACAACGAGGTCATTAGAGACGGAGCGCAAGCTCGGATTAGGGAAGGATTGGGAAGGAAATCGGCCGTGCCCTTTTAAAGGAACCATCCCGGCATTTGCCTGAAACGATTTAGGGAAATCACGGAAAACCTAAATCAGGATGGCCGGAGACGGAATTGAACCGTCGTCCTCCCGAATGCGAGTCCAGTGTGCTAACCACTGCGCCACCTCGTTCGGTGAAGCGGTATTGGATAGCATATTTAATGACAGGTGGATTGGTCGTCGAAACACCATAATGGATCTGATGACCCCGGATTTCTTTCTGTGGGGAAAGTTGAAGGATATTTGCTATCGTGATTCACCGACAACGCCTAACAACATGCGTTAGCGCATTGTTAATGCATGTGCGAACATTAGGGAAGGCGAACTACTCGCTGTTGAGAGGAATGTCGGCACAAGTATTGCCAAATGCAATGAGGTTGACGGACATCATTTCGAGCATTTATTGCATTAATGTGGTATTTACAGATAATCACCCTGTAACAGCATGCGTTCTCAGAAATGATAAGTTCACAAAGGTACAGGTATCACAATGGAACAATCGACATAAAATGTTCAAACGTACCTACGTTCTGTATTTTAATTTAAAAGACCTACCTGTTACCAACTGTTCGTCCAAAATTGTGAGCCATATGTTTGCGACTATTACAGCGCCATGTATCCCAAAGCGAAAAAAAGTTGTCCAACTAAAACATTCATATTTCCTTACGTACTACGCGAATGGGGGTTCGTATATTAAAAAACGCAGTTGATATCCGTTTGATCTATGGTAGCGCCGTCTAGCAGGCCAACCGTAGTGCCATCAGGTTTCCCCCTTCAAGCTAGACAAGTTTCGTTCTTTGTAGTTTTTTCGTTTGATGCTTATTTCGTGAGATATTTGGCTCAGTCACGATCAATGGACCACCCTGTATGTTGTGAAACCTTGCTTCTTGCGAAATTTCACGATTCTAATCTAACGAAAAGTAGACTAGAGGTATTGCTGAATGGGTTTGGGAGTAACACAATATATGATATAAATGGCGGTATTTTATGATTTGACTGACTTACAAGCCAACATTTATTGCGGTGACGATGGACAATAGCCCTCACTATGTGACCTGAATTTCAGCTTGATACGTCTAATCATTCCTGACAAAAAGGATTTTTAACAATCGAACAGGCAGATAGCCCGACAACGAAGTGATCTTACAGGAGTTAAAGTGTTTAACAACTGAGGTAAGAAACCGTAATCTCTTAAAACTCCTTGCAGCAGATGACTATCGTGGATAATTTTTGACAGGTCAGGATACTCGCAGCGTGATTGTGCTACTCATTTCACTCCTATGAAAGAGTTGTACAGGAGAAATGAACTTTAAGACAATGTTGCAGCAACACAAAAGTAAGTAGATGAAAACGTGATAGGACACAATGAGAAGGAACTATCATAGGACTGAAAGTCCTAATTTGAAACGAGGCCACTGGAATAGACATCCCTGAGAATTATTGAGAGACTTTAGAGAGACACCCATGGCGAAATTATTCCCCATCATGTGTAACGTACATGAGGTAGGGGAAACACCTTTAGACTTCAGAAAGAATGCAACACGAGCGCGTGCTCTAAAGCAATATCTACTAATTTTTATGTCAAAACTCTTAAAGGTTTTTAAAGGAAAACGGTATTAAAACTATACATCTTCAGCTTTCATTTCTGCATATTCATATATCAATGTAGTCACCCTGGCGACGAACACGCTCCTCCCAACAAAAGACCAGTTTGTTTAAACCATCACTGTAAAATGTTTCAAGTTTTTGATAGAGTCAAAACCTCATCTGTGCTTGCACCACTGGATCACTATCAAAGTGACATCCTCGAAGATGTTCCTTAAGTTTCAGTAAGAGATGAAAATCGGATGAGGTCAAGTCAGGGTTGTATGGAAGATACTCTATGACAGGGAACTCAGGGCTTCTGATCTTCGCAGGTGTCGCAGTACTCGTGTGGGGTCTGGCAATATCATGATGAAGGAGAGAGTACTTCACGTGTGGAGGCACGTTTTCTGCTGTAAGAAACTCGATGACAGCACGCTGCTTCTCACGGACTGACACAGTTACGTTACACACAGCCATGTTACACGCTACAATTCAGAGCCCTCTAGCGGCAGAGGGTTGTACATTGCGTTAGTGAAGCGCGAAAGTCGACCGATTAAGATGTATGACATTCAACAACTCAATTGATATTGAGAACACAACAAAAAATTTGGAGTCATTACTTTTCAGCACGTCTTCATAATTCCGCTACCAAAGGAGACAGGTACTGACATATCTGGATGTTATCAAAATATCTGTTTAAAAAAGCAGATAAAAATTTGCTTGACACCTTCCTAAAAGATGGGCTTCCATTCCTTCCAGTCTGACCATGTAAGCGTAGACCAGGTGTGGTTTGAAACCAGAGTAGTATCGATGGAAATTGAACGACATATGCGAAAAGAAAAAAAGAAAGAAGGGATGATACTGATCCGCAATGGCGCACAACACAGCTGAGAACACTGTTGCAGAACAAACAAAAAATGCATGTCAGATTGAAAACAACGCAAAACTCCCAAGATCAGTGAAATTTTACAGTAGCTAGAAATTTTGCAAGGGAATGAATGTTACATGCTTTTAATTGTTTCCACAACGGAGCCCTGTGTCAAAATATCTTTACAGACCGATTCGAATCGTATGTTAGGTACACGCAGTCAATACCTTCACTGTTCGATGGCAATAGAAACGTTAGTGATGAGAGTGCTACTAAAGCAGATTAACTAAATACGGTTTTCACAGTTTTCTTTGACCAAAGATGACGGTGCTAATGTTGCGGAACTCTTATCAAGAACAGCTTCCCATATGAGTAACTCATAACTAGATAGGAGTACTCTTGCTGTACCGAAACAGGTTATACCACTTAATAAAGGCAAGGCCTCCAGTCCAGATTGTATACTGTGAAGTTCCTTTCAGAGTAGGTATAATAACTCCACAAATAACGATCACATCTAATCGCTCGCTCGTCGAATGATGTGTACCTAATAACTGGCACGTGACACAAGTCACACCAGTACCTAAGAAAGGAAATAGGAGTAATCCCCTGAATTATAGACCCATATCACTAACGTCGATTTTTTGCAGGAGTTTGGAGCATGTACAGTGTTCGAACATTATGAGTTACCTCGAACAAAACGGTTTCTTGACAAGTAACTAATACAGATTCATAAAATACCATTCTGACGAATTAATGAGTGATATAGAGACGGGATATAACATTGAATCCATACTTTTAGTTTTGGAGAAGGCTATTGTCATCCTTCCTCACAAGCGACTTCTAATCAAACTGCCTGCCTATGGACGATCGTCTCAAATATGCGACTGGATTTGTGATTTCCTATCAGAAAATTCTCAGATCAGAGTAACTGATGGAAAGTCGTCCAGTAAAGCAAAAGTAATATCTGGTGTTCCTCAAGTAAGTTTTATAGGCCCTTTTAGAGTTTGCAGATGATGGTGTCATTCACCGTCTTGTGAAGTCATTAGAAGATCAAAACCAAATGCAAAGTGATTTACACAAGTTATCTGTGTTGTGAAACAAGTGGCAGTTGACTGTTAAAAAATCGAAAATGTTGTCATCCACATGAGTACTGAAAGGAACACGCTAAATTTCTTTTCCATCATAAATCTCACAAACTAAACACTCAGATATTAAATTTACGAAAAGTTTCAACGGAATGATCTCATAGAGAATGTTGTGGGGAAAGCGAAACAAAGACTGAGATTTATTGGCAATCACGGGAGTTGGAAAGAAAGGCATAGGTACAAGGAAAGTACTGCCAAGAAATCCTGCATAACTGAAGAAATACTTCAGTTGATCGATGAAAGAAGAAAGATAAAAAATGTTCAGGATAATTCAGGAATACAGAAATTCAAATCGCTGAGGAATGAAATAAATAGAAAGTGCAGGGAAGCTAAGACGAAATGGCTGCACGAAAAATGTGGAGAAATCGAAAAATAAATGAATGTCGGAAGGACAGACTCTGCATGCATGAAAGTCAAAACAACCTGCGGTGAAATTAAAAGCAAGGGTGGTAACATTAACAGCGTAACGGGAATACCACTCTTAAATGCAGAGGAGAGAGCTGATAGGTGGGAGGAATACATTGAAGGCCTCTATGAGAGGGAAGATATGACTGATGTGATAGTAGAAGAAACAGGACACGATTTAGAAGATGTAGGTGATCCAGTATTAGAATCAGAGCTTAAGAGCTTTAGAGGACCTAAGACAAGGCAAAAGGGATAGATAACATTCCATCAGAATTTATAAAATCATCGCGGCACGTGGCAACAAAATGAGCATTGACGTCGATGTATAGAATGTATGAGTCTGGCGATATGCCATCTCACTTTCGGAAAAACATCATCCACACAATTCCGCAGACTGCAAGGGCTGATAAGTGCGATAATTGTCGTACAATTAGCTTAACAGCTCAAGCATCAGAGTTACTGACAAGAGTAATATACAGAAGAATGGGAAAGAAAATTGAGGACGTGTTAAATGACGATTAGTTTGGTCTTAGGAACGGGAAAGCCAGCAGAGAGGCAATTACGACGTTGTGATCGACAATTGAAGCAAGACTAAAGAAAAATCAAGACACGTTCATAGGATCTGTAGACCTGGAAAAAAAGCATTCAACAATATATAATGGCGCCTGATGTTCCAAATTCTGAGAAACATGACGTACGATAAGGTGCCTGAGGTGGAATAACTAGTAATATTGCTAGCTACAGCAACAACTAATATTCAATCTTTAACCAATAACATTTTATAACTAATCCCTTAAGGACTGCAATTGAGAGCCAGCAGCTCTTTATTTATGTCGTCTAATCGAATGCTAGAGCAATAGAAGTGGTTCTAAAGCAGTGTGTCCTCTAAGGACTGGAAAGAACCATATACATTTTAATTGATCAATAGTGTAAGTTAAATGTAATATTTTCATGCTATTTTGTTGAAAGTCGACATGTTGAGAAACGTGGCTGTTGTACTTAAGGTTTATAATTTATATAAAGAACAGCTAACAGCCACATGTATGGTTTAAAAGGGTTTATTATCTTCAGACCATGACCGGTTTCGGATTTTTCTTTACAAATCCATCTTCAGATGGCAGATTACAAGCATTCTTAGTTGCACCTAGTTTTCTTTGTGTTATTCGTTTGCTGAATTGGGAAAGGAAAGAAATATTTTTGTTGTCATATCGGTAATGGTATTTTTAAGAAAGATTTACTTCTTTTACAAGATCTAATTGCTCATGAGATGGTTTTTATAAACATTAGTAAACTTGCAGGTTAGTGTACTTACGAGCTGTGTAATTCTGCCTGACAAAATATTCGTGCGTTTATGTTTTCGAACGCAAGCTTAATACACTTTTCAATATGCACTACGTGAGTGCTATTCCAGTCAATGGACGTCACTTTCAACCTCATCATCTTAATTGCACACGGAACACACACGAATAACGTTTACAAAATGTGGCCCAGCTTCACAATTCAAACGAGAACAATATTTGCAAAGAGCTAACAGTCAAACGATGTTAACTTACAGATGATGTATAGTCGATATGGGTACAGTAAAATATCTCTTTGCTATTGTGTGAAATTAATCTAAAAAGGACTAAATAAAATTACATACAAATAAGATTACAAACATTATATGTAGTACAAAATTACTGTGTGTTACTAATTAGTTGTTACAATAGTAGGAGATAAATTCAAATATATGACATAAAATGCAATGCACATGTTTTCATTCTGCAATTTTTTTCAATGACATATAAGCAGTTTTTGGGGCCTGTATACTAAATGTTATTTGATGGAATATTAGGCTTAAGTTATTTTAAAAAAGTGAAAGCTTCTTCAAAGTTATTTATGAAGGGGGTGTTAACTGACTCTGTCTGTTCATTCAAAATGAGATCAGGGAACCTATATTTATATGTATGAATCTCTATCTCCTCTAGGAGATTCAGTGTGAAACCTATGTCTTTGAGGTGTAATATCTGCAGATTGTTTTCTATATTCTCAACTGTATGATTGTTTTCTGCAAGATGGGTGGCAAAAGCAGATTTGCTTAGGTTTTTCAGATGTAGGGCACCAAGGTGTTCCTTGAATCTTGTTTCAAAAGCTCTACCTGTTTGGCCAATGTAGAATTTAGGACAGTTGTTACACTTGAGTTTATAAATTCCAGATCTTTTGTGGTGTATGCTATTGTGTGGGAGTGAGTGTATGACTCTTTGTTGGAGTTTGTTATTGGTAGAGAAACTGATTTTGACATTCTTCTTCTTGAATAAATTGGAAATTTTATATGAAAGGGGGCCTATATATGGTAGGGCTACATATTTTACTGATCTTTTTGTCTTTTATAGTTATTGTGGCTGTTGCTTGTGGCAAAGACTTATTGCTAGCAATTTTTAGTTTAGTTTCTTGAGAGAGTATGTCTATGATTGAAGCATAGTAGCCATTATTTTGTACAATTGATTTGATTATGCTGATTTCTTTGTGCTGTTCAGTGGGGGTGAGGGGGACATTATGCATACGATGTAGCATTGACCGGAAATTAGCCATCTTATGTTGGTTCAGGTGGCAGGATGTGTTACTGATCGTAACATCTGTGGTTGTTGGTTTTCGAAAGATACCAAAATGGTGTTTGTTATGTATGTTTGATATTCTGAGATCCAGAAAATTGATGCTATTATTTAGGCCCCAAAAACTGCTTATATGTCATATAGTTTTCTTTCAGTGAAAACTGTGTATGCTATAGCAAAGGACAGAGTTGGTGGAGATGCAGACGACAACAAAATACAAGAGAGGAAAATTAGTAGGATTAGAATCAGCAATGAAAAGTATTCTAAGAATGCACGAATTATTCACTAGTAGCAGTAGTAGTAGTAGTAGTAGCTTCATTCATCTGTAGGTCTCTTTTTACAAGGATATAGGACATGACGAACTATTTTCAAATTTAGATCAATTGAAAATAAGGTGATTCGTACACACATATATTTACAGACTTCTAGTTAAAGACAACATTAGATTTATTCCTGGTATACAATACATTTTTCCAAATAACTTATTAAATAATGTAGTGCCACACTGTTCACTCATATCTCAATATCAGTCACTCTGCACACTATACACATATTCTTTCATAACACTACACAGACACACACACACACACACACACACACACACACACACACACACACACACACACTGGTGATCGCTCTGCCATTTTCTGTACCGCAACTTCTCATTTGCTATCCTGAAAAACTGAGGCAGCATCCCTCCATAATGAGTGAGATGTTGAGATCAGAAAGAGGAAGAGGTGTTAGCATTGTGATTTGCATAGCTTGGAGGTAAGTATTTCTAGAAAGGAAGAAAGAAGGAAAACACATAAAGTGAAGGTGTTGTGTGGAATGTTGGATATTTTATAATCATTATTATTATTATTTACTTGTATAACCTATTTTATCAAACCCCTACTCTGTTTTAACTAAGTAATCCTTCAATGTATAAAATATATTGCAAAACAGGTACTTTTTAGTTGCCTTTTTAAATAAATGTATTTTGGCAATTTCTTTTATCTCTTTTGGTAATTTATTGTACAGTTTTATTTCTTGGTAAAAAAAGGCTGTTTTGAGTTTTATGTTTATTTTTTATTGGTGGATGTAATTTGAGTCTATCTCTTGCTGCATGGTTATGGACGGAGCTGTTTGTGCAGTAATTACCAACATTATTTTTTATATGTACAACTCACTGGTAAATGTATTCACATGGAGCAGTTAAAATCCCGTGTTTTCAACAAATCTTTGCAATGAGCTCGACTAGAATATTTGGTTATTATTCTTATGGCACTTTTCTGGATTTTGAAAATCGTGTTCATGTTTTGTGCGTTTGTTCCCCAAAAAAGAATGCCACAGCTAAGTATGAATAATATGTAACGAAAAGACACTGCGTGTTACACACTGATGGTAGGATTCTAAGGGCATGGTGATGACATTCTGTTTGCGAGTACCTCTGTATGTTCACACTACTTCAACTGAGAATCAATATTCATTCATAGAAATTTTGCATTTGTTACACAGTCTATAGAGGTGCCATCTACATTTAGTTTAACGTTGTCATTTTTCCTCTTCAGACTGAAATTCGTGGCATTAGCTTTCTTTATGTTCAATGTCAATTTATTGCTTATTGACCAATCATAAACTTCCTTGAGGGTTTCATTTACTTTCTCGGCAAGGAGTTCTCTTGTTTCCTCAGTGACTATAATATAGTTGTCTTTAGCGAAGAGGATTTTTTCACCATGAGTAACACTACTGGGAAAGTCATTGATGTATATCGGTAACAGTATTGGTCCTGATGTGCTACCTTGTGGAATCCCAATATTGATGTATTTTGGTTCTGATAAGTGTTTTACTAAACGTTTCGATCTATTTGAAGTATGTGTTATCTCTGCTCTTTGTGCCCTACCTGTTAGGTATGATCGAAACCAGTCATTAGCTACCCCTGTTATTGCTAATGCTTCTAATTTATTTAATAGAATCTTGTGGTTGACATATCAAACGCTTTAGAAAGAGCCAAAAATATGCCTGTGACACACTCATTTTTAACAAGAGCGTCAAGTACCACTTGATGTATCTTAAATTTATTGGAAAAGATTTCAGGAGTCAATATATATTGGTGGCCTGCCAGTACTTCATCTGCAGCATTTGCATCAAGAACAGTACGATATAAAATTTTAGAAGTGAAGAATCTTTAGTAATAAAGAACCAAATCCCTCCAGTATGTCATGTGTTCTATAACAATATATCCCACTCCCAGACAGCAATTACCATACCTGTAAGACGAGAAAGTGGGGAAAGAGGAAGATATGAGCAAGAAGGACATCTGGAAGACTGAAAAATGTGCAACACAAAGGTACGGCATCACGAGCGTTGCCATAGGAAGGAGGTTCTTCGACAGGTACCACAGAAGGAAGTAATTCTGATTTTACGTCAAGGCACTGACAGATAGACTGTTACAGGGCGACAATGAACTCTGGTACATTTTGGAATGGCAACAATATATTTTAGTTTTGGTATTTTTCTTTTATCAGCTATTTGCCTATTGTTTTTCAGTCTGTTGTATCAATTTTGTATTAATTAGACACATATTCTTATTTTATATATAACTAACACGTATTGTACATTGAGAATCATGTCTGTTGCACTATAAAACCATTTGAATATGTGATCTCAAGAATATGTATTGTTAATATACAATAAAAATGCAGGCTATACACGGACAAATTAGCCATTAGAAAAAAAAATCCGATTTTCCGGTAGCATCACATAATGTTACAAGTAGCGATTTAAGGGCGGACGTATACGAAAACGACCAAAAATTTTTTATTGGATGTTCATTTTCTAGATGGTAGGGAAATTCCAATTCCTGAATATTACATTCCAGTACCACGTCTTAGTGTAATAAATATAGTAATTAACAAAAGCTTGTATGGGGCCATGCCTTTTTATTGTTCTGTATTTCCTCATATTGCTTATTCCTGAAGGGTTTTCTTTCAGTTTTATGCAGTCACGATCCGGTGAATAATTCAGTATTACGCAGATATTCAACTCTACAAAAGTGTGTGCATGGAAAAACTCAAAATCCTAATGAAAATTACAACTCTGTGATAGAAGAACAATGTGTCAAAATAACTGCTAACGAAGTTGCAGCATGTGATGCATATTTAGCTTTTAATTGTGCTAATCTTGGTAGAATAGGGACGGTACAGAGGCTAGGATATGATCTACGCTATCGATACTGAAGGAACTCGATAAGAGTATAACTGATGCAGCTGACATTATTGTTACTTACAAGGGGAGGCCACGACCTCAGGACCACAGATTTACTTCAAACTTTGTACACCTTTAGTAGGCCACTAAAACAACACAACGTACAAGTAGTAAGGCGCACTGATGTGGCAAATCCGAGAAAATCGTAAGAGAATTTTACGCCTCTATTATATGGCTTATGTATCTGTGCATAGGTCCAGACCTTATCGTTCATGGTGGTCAACTGATTAATGTTAGAGCTTTGTAAGACGAACGTGTATGACGCCACGCTTTGACTCCCTATTAAACTTATTCATTAATCTATTTTTATTACTGGTCATATTACTTATATTACATGATATTTGAGTGCTAATATGACTAAAAAAACACATGTATTTAAGTGAAGTTTCATTTATGTTTTCCATGTATGTATGGCAAATATTATCCTGCAACGTGTGACGTCAGAGCACTTCTGACGAATAGTTGTGCATTACTCCTCTGGTCTGGCACATTGTAATTTACTATATTACTAATTGGAATAACGTCATTTGCATCTTTATTTATAAAGGTTTCACTTGGGCTTTCCAAGCCTGACTCTTGTCCTTGACATTTTAATTACGAATTGCAAATGGTCAATAAACGTATGAAATTCAATACAAGTTCATGAAAATTCACGTGGGTTATTTTCATCATATTACCTCACACATACCTTCTTAATTAATTAACGTGACTGGTGAGCAAAAAAATGTAGATTTAAAATAAGTATTAGCTGGATTCGAGCTGTTGCCTCATCCTCAGCACACTTTGGATGCGTGAAGGCTGCCCACGTTTCTATCTCATTTTGTTCGTTATTGTCCATTGCATTTGTTTGGAGTGAATGTCCTACGACACCAGCTGAAGTTCATTGTTGATCCATTCACTCGGCTTTTATTACAGAGGCCAACTAACCCTCTGAACAAATACGCTGAGCTACCGTTCCAGCACCCTGTTACCACAACAACTTCTTCCACCGAACACTTTCATGCAGGTATGTCAATTACATAGTACATACGTAAAACTTCTCTTGCGATTTTCCAGTAATTGCCAAAGTAGTCTACCTTACACATTAATTCGTTTTAATTGCCTACTAAAGATGTACACTGTTTGAAGTTAATCTGTAATCCCATCGTCGTGGCCCCCACTTGTCAGGTAGAAAATCAGGTTAACCTAAGAGGAGCAGAAAAGAAAAGATTGCTTCAGGATGAAGACGAGAGTGCATATGGTTAGCAGCAGTTCACCCACATAAGGTAAGGCTTAATGCAAACAGTGTGAAATCTTTGATTTAGGTTTCCTGTAACTTACATTTAGGCAACCTTATGTACCTTTTCCTCACAAACCACTGATGTCATAGTAATTAAATTTGGCCTGCAATTAGGCAATACTGTAGTGAAGCATTCTGAGGAAGGAATTATAATTTACTACAATAGCATGGCATTTCTGTAAGAGACAAGCCCTAAGATTTGGTTTTCCTTCCACAGGATTTGGAGGGCTGTAAAAATCTATAAAAATAAGCTACAAATATTCTGTTGTACAGATATCTGAAATAATGATGTATCAAACTTTGCACAAACATACTTTAATTTCGTTCTGACACATTTTTTAAAAAAGGAACATTTTTACTCAACTTCCTGAAAAAATTTCATTTCTTTACAAGTAAAGATGTATAACTTCGATATGCACCAATACATATTTGTGTATCCATATAACATTCCTTAATAACTGTGCCAAATTTAGTTATACTACCTTAAAAACTTTGGACTATACAAGGTTTTCTTCAAACTGTTTCAACTTCACATTCGTTCCTCCCTTAATTTGGCAGTCATTTGCTCACTTTGCTCTCCCAGCACTAGTACTGCTTCGACTGTGACCCTTTCAATTACAGAGATATGAGAAGTTGCAGCGATGAGTCACATAGTTCTTGTAAGATCTGAGGAGATGACACACAAGAAATACTACGGCCTTCGGGAGCATACTGTATGGAATGTGGCTTCAGGCTCGCCAATTGGGAGCAGCGGACACGGGCTACTGAGGATATGCCCTGCCAGCCACCTGTGCAACTGGAGGTTCCAATGGGGCCTCTTGCGGTCATCCGCCGTCTCAAGGCCTGGCCCCAAGCTGGGCAGCTCAGAGTGGGTGGTGAGGCAAGGCCAGGAACTTCCAGGGAGTCCAGCAAACAGGGCCGCCGCGCAAGCGGCCTGTCGACAAACGACCCAACTCACTCGCGTGAAAGCTACTGGTAACACTGACAGAAGTGCAGAGACTGGACCAGGTGCAGCTTGTAAGATCCAAACGGTTCAAATGGCTCTGAGCACTATGGGCCTTAACATCTGAGGTCATTAGTACCCTAGAACTTAGAACTACTTAAACCTAACTAACCTAAGGACATCACACACATCTATGCTCAAGGCAGGATTCGAACCTAGAACCGCTCGGTCACAGCGGCCGGCTGCAGCTTGTAACTGAAGGCTCTGAGTCAAAGCCGCAACAAAATATGTTGAAATAAATTTCTCAATAATGTGTTAGATAATTTCAATTATCGGAATGAATTCTAGATATTTCCCTCACGGACTTAAATAATAAAGGTCAACGTTTCTAACAATGTTGATATGTAATGTCATGTGATGTTCTTCAAACAGGTAGTAGCTAGTCTTAATTCTGCGGTGAGAAATGTCGCTTAGCTCTGTGTAGTAATGGTTTGTGTTCATGGTTTCCTATGAGTACAGCTGTTGTGGGTGTCCCGAAGGCTCTTGGCTATTCTACTGACCACTGGAATAAGTTTGCAAATGTCTCGCCAGAGTGCACTGTACCACTAACTACCGAGCGAAATATGCCCCTTGCACAAAATACGTCCCATCACCCTAAATATCGTTGCTTTATGACTGCAGGTAAAGTGCGTTATTGGCAGGTTTCTTTTCTTGAGTGTATTACACATAAATTTAGTGAGTTTTACTTTCTTCTTAACAACAGCAGTATACCATGTGTTTGAAAACAACGCAATATAAATTCAGTGTGTTGTTTATTAGGCAAAATTTTGGGAAGTATGTGTAGGCAGTGGCGAAGAGCATTAAGGCTCTAAGATTGAGCCAATTCAAAAAAATTCAGATTAATTTGTCAATACTGAATTTAATCCGTTCTGATCACATACCCTCGTAAATAATTTTAAATATTTTATGTTTGGACTTCGTATATGTACTCGCCAATGTAACGCTTCACTCCTCTACATTTGTAACCCATAGCAGCCTCGAAATTCTGTGCTTGTTATGGACATGCGTAGTAAGCCAATTTCTTTTACGTGGCCGTCTGGTGTTTCTAAGCCTGGATATGGCATTTAAAAGCTGGAGATTGATTTGTTTCTGCTTCTCGCCAGCTGGTGGATACATGCCTAAGTAAAATGCAAGTTTGTCAGCACCGAACCGGGCAGAAAGATAAACGACTAACACTTAATTAAGGGTTTATTTAGAAAACAAAGAACAAGAAGACAGTCATAATTCATAGAAAATGCCGAATGCACCATTTGATGTTGTTACAAGATGACAGGAAATAGCCTACACATTTTCATCGTTCCTCAGATTAAAATTTAGTAGCCTTACTTATTTCAAACGCTGGCAGATATGTAGCATGTCTGTAGGTTTCCAGATCAACTGTACTAGACCTGCTTATGGTGAAAAGTCGAATATGTATTTTGCAGTTAAAATGTAGCAAGTAGTGGCAGTGAGTAACTGATAAGTGAAGTATATTTGGGCATACCCTGTCACATGTGAGTCTTTTTTGACACTGTGTTGTCGAAAGGAACACAGCAAGTTGTCCAATATTTAAGTCACTATGTTGTAAGACATGGTATTGCTGGCTAGCACAGACTGCTGTGGACCTGTTTACTGCAACACAAAATCATTGCATTGATAACTGAAAACATTGCATTCTTCTGTCATGTCTCTTCCTTCTTTGGTACATAAATTCCTGGGGAAATAACGGAAGCTGACGCCAAGACTGTTTATTAAAAAAACTTATGGAAAATTTTTAAGATGTTTCCAAACATAATGGTGCAACTCAAAACTGTGGTTCAGTAATAGCGTTGTAAGGATCAAACATTTTTAGTACTATATGGAATGAATACTGACGGTTTTGAATGGCAAAAGTAGGGAGTAGCCAAAGCTAAGAAACATGAATATTCCAGTTCACATATCACAGCAGTTGTTAAAAGCAATCAGCTAGGCACAGTAGGAACTGCCCATACGTCTTCAGAAGCAACACACTTGGAAGGTTTGAAGCACAATGAGAAGTTCCCTCAATACAGAAGTGTAATGAAGAGACTTATTTCGACACTGCTTTTTCTCGCTGCAAGAGTTAGTTCTTCGAAGTCATGATGAATCTGAGATCTCAGTAAATAAAGGAAATTATTTAGAACTTTTGGCTTCCTTGGCAGAAGAACAACCATACATGAAAGGTCCTTTGGCATCTGACGGAGTCTTTAAGGGAACTTCCTCTGACAGAAACAGTGATTTAATACCATGTACTACGGATGTTGTTTAAGAAAAAAATTTCACATGAGGTTAAGAATGGTCCTTTTATATCAGTACAAGCCGACGAAACAACCGATGTGTCGTTAGAAAGAAATGAGTGCAATTTCTTGCTTTGCAAATAAGGAATTAGATGTAATACCTGAGAGATTCATAGGGTTTATGAGATATCGAAAGACTGGAGTACACAAGACACAGCCCCTGTTTTGTTGCAAGTTCCAAGCAGTTGGAATATTGATAACAACAAATTAGTGACGGAAACATACGACAGCTGCAGTACAACGGCACAGAAAAATTATATATCCAGGTTATTGTGAAATGAGCGAATTCTCACGCTCTCTCTATAAACTGCTATGCACGTCAGTGGGACCTAGTCCTCCTTTACGCTTGTAAAAAAATTAAGTAATTAAAAGTTTTGTGGCAAATCTGTCATGATTTCACGCAGTTTCAGCTGTTCCAGTGAAAGAACCGAACTACTGAGGGAAAGGGAGTTTAAAACACCAGGTCCTTGTGAAACAAGGTGGTTTTTTCATTCACACACTATACAAACCAACAGACCCAACAGCAGCATTTAACGATGTCATAAACAATAATGGGTGCGATGATAGTTCTTCATAACAAGCAGTTGGGCTACATAATATAGAATGATCATACTTTCCTTTTTTGAATGCAACTGTGCAGCTCGATTTTCCAGCATACACGTATCTTGTTTGACATCTTGCAAAGTAAAACTGTGGACATGAGACACTGTAAACTTGAAATTGAAAGGTGCATTAAAGCAGGTGGAAGACTAAGATGTGAAGAAATTATTCTGAAATGCATAGTGGAACCTAAGACCATTATAAATTCAGCAAGAGTATTGAAATTAGTTCTAACGAAACAGAATCAAGTATTCAGAAATTGACACAGTGGTAGTAAACATCGTAACTAGGTTCCAGGACCTTCATGAAACAGATTTTCCAGAACGTGAAAATGAGAAAAAGCTCTGAAGTTATAGCAGGAATAACAATTTTCCTACACGTGAAATTGGAAAACTACTTAAAATATATCCTTTATTGACAAAATAAGAAAAACACAAGGCAGAAGGCCTTATCATCAATTAGGCTGAAGGCCCCAAACAGTCTGATGCTCGAAAGACAAAGATCCTTAATTTAAAAATGGCTGAAGGCCCCATGACCAAAGACTTGAGGTAAGATAAAATTAAAGAACAAAGCTCTGTCTTAAATTAGGCTGAACGCCCCAAACAGTTTAACACTTCACATAATATGAACTTTAAATTTAAAATGGCTGGAGGCCCATGACTTAAAACACAACTGAAATAATTTTTCTTAGGCAGAAGGCCCAAAACTTTATCTTTAAACAATATAGTAATTAGGCTGAAGGCCCAAACAATCTAACACTTGACAAGAACGGAATTTTAATTTTAAAACAGCCGAAGGCCCACGACATAAGACACAACTAAAATAATTTTCACTATTCAGAAGGCCCAAGGCTGTATCTTTAAACATTATCTTAATCAGGCTGAAGGCCCAAACAATGGCAAGCAAGAAATTTTTAATTATGTACATGTAAATCTATAGTCTGGAGATGGTTGCAGTTCTAGCTATAATTCTTACAGTGCTATTGTGTTTCGAGTAGTAATTTTATGACACATTCAATTTGTGGAGCTAATTGCTCCATTAATATATCCTGTGGCACACCTTCTTAACCAACAGCATCTGCAGATTTTTGTGACATCTTCAAGATATGCATGTGACAATATTCTGGACTCAGTTCAAACACCAGATTTAATAACTCCAGAAGCAGTTCATATTCAACAACAAGGAGCACCTGTGTGCCACAATGAAGGAATGAGTGCCATGAGACAGAAGACTGAGGTATATCTCCATGCGACAGTAAATGCTTAGCCCTGTGCCTGCCATGCGAGAGTGCTGCAAACCTGGCACATGGCTCCGGACTACAGAGCGATCGGGAGATATATTTAGCAAGCTCTATGACAGTGTAATTACGTGGTTGCTTTCGCTACTGGAATAAAAAAAAAACTTCAATTGTGCATCATCATCTAAGTTGTTTAGCCACCAGCATCAATTTCGAGGTGTACTGTAATTTCAGAAATAAATGAACAATATTTTTGCAGAAATTTATATGCGCACTATATTAGCCTACCGTCGTGACGCCCTCCCAGTTTAGCAGCTCAGCACGGACTGAGGGAATTTTCGAACACTTTTTTCCTCGATTGCCAACTTGGATTGCATCACGGCATGGGAGATGGAGGGTAGGGGGAGGGTGGAGACAGAGAGTTCCTTAAGGGGGATTCGTGTGCTGGCTGGGGAAAACCCATTACATCAGAAGGGGGTTAACTAATTTTACATCAAAAGTGGGCCAGAATCCACTTCATCCTCCCACTACTGTCGTTTACTCCCACTGCCTTGTTTCGATTTAGGTCTTTCAGTGCTCCGTGAAATTCTTCTTGGCGTAACATATCTCCCATATCATCTTCATCTATGTCGTCTTCCAATTCTATAATACTGCCTTCAAGTTCATCTCCCTCATATAGACCCTCTGTATATACTCCAACCACCTCTCAGTTTTCCCTTCTTTGCTTAGGACTAGTGTTTCATCTGAGCTCTTTATATTCATACATCTGCATTTCTTTTCTCCTCTTTAAATTTGATTTACTAGCCGCATTCTTCACAATTTTCGGCTACTGCAAACTTGCTATGGTGCCCCAGACGAATGTAGTACGTATGTTCTCATACGAGAGTTGCTATTAGTCTCACCGATGTGTACTTCTCCACACCGTCATTCTATCTTATATACACCTGCAGTGTGTACAGCTTCTATCTTGTACTTCGTGAAGCCTAGCAAATTCTGCCTGATATGGTAGACAGGTTGGACACCAACTGGTAAAGGGATTTATCAATCTAGTCAGTGATATTCCTCATATATATAAAATGGCACATGGCCCTTTGGATCGGCTTATGGTTATAGCGTTTTGTGCTCTCATGTTACGTTTTCAGTATCGCTTAGGCGCTGCACACAGATTACCAAAGAACTGAATCCTTCAGCGCTGAGTGGCGGTTGGCCTGGTCGTGAAAATACCTTTCTGTATGTGTAGGCTTCCAGTATAATCTGCGTCCTAGTGTGTCGTCCACTGTCCTGGATCCACCTCCGTGCAGGAATAGAATTACGCCATTGTTTACTACCTCTAGCATGAACTACATCTTCCTATGCATTCTATTCCACTACTAGCGAAACCTCAATAGTTTCGTTTCACCATGAGGTCATATATCGACCGTACCATCCACGTTGTCTGAAACAGAATCGTGCGTGTAAATGAGCAGAACAAAGTGCCGTTACTTCAGATGCCTCAGTGAACATATACGCTGCTAGTGAGGATAAGCGAGACCGTGTTGCCACCCCGTCTTTCTGCTCCTAGTTTTTTCCTATCCATTGTCATGTGCGTCAAAGACAAACATAATTCAGAGAGGTTCCTTATATTTGGCGGGACATGCTCTTGAAGGATGCGAATAGTTTCACCTACTGACACGTTTGCGAATAATGATTTTATGTTGAAGTTGATAATGATGTCCGTGGATATCATGGTTTCACCCTTTGTGCATTCTCCGAAGTGCGACGAGTTCTTCAGATAAGAGTAAGTATTGTAGCTAGGAGATTGGTCAGAGGCTAGATATTTTGCTAAATAGTATGTAGCCGAATTAATCTCATTCACTATTGGTCTTAAAGAATAGTTTTCCCTTTATTGTATCTCGTACTCCGGAGATTTTAGGAGCAACTGGTACTCTGGGAAGGAGTGTCTTGACAGTGTCGCGGTCAATTTTGGGATTAAGTTGGCCAAAGAGTCTACCCTTCGTTCGATGTAGATGAGATCTTTTAACTACGCCTTCATCTTGCCTTCATACTGGACAGTGTCCTAGGTAACAGTTACATTGCCTCTGCTCGATGTAGATGAGATCTTTTAACTACGCCTTCATCTTGCCTTCATACTGGACAGTGTCCTAGGTAACAGTTACATTGCCTCTGCTGTCTGTAACATCATAATATCGATGTTGTTCATCAGTCCTGTGACAGTCGCCCTTTAATCGAGGCTAAGGTTGTCCTTCTGTGCCTAGCACCCATGAACGGTTTCCTGTCTAATTTTATTAGCTTTAGTTACAAATGTATAACAGAGAGCTGCTTCTTCTTCAGGGATCTCTTCATCTGTAATAGTGAAGTTTAGTCCCCTAGCCAGCGCTTTGTGGCCCCAATTCTGATAGAAAGGGATGACAGGTTAATCACTGTTCATGTAATATGAACAGTATTGGAAAACATCTCGATATTTAGGTGGTTAGTAAGTGTAATGGATGTCGTGGGGTAATTGCCACGCCAAATTTTAAGCGGGCTGCTTTTTGCAATAAAGATTTTAATGCTCCAGAGACTGGGAAGGTTTCAGTACATAATAATGCATTAAGGTTGTGTCCGAGTTCTTTGCAAGTAGACAAATTATTGCTTTGTTTTATCATATCACATGATTTATCACAGTTATGGCATTCTCAGGGGGATTTTGTTTTCTACTGTGATGCCCAGGAAAGCTATTTCTTCGTGTCTTTCAATTTTAAGGGTGAAGTGTATTTTTGGGTGAGCAGTATTGATGTGTCTGTGTAACTGTGGTGTACAGACATGGTTTTCACCTATGAAGCAAATTATGTCAGCAATATTATGGAATCGATATAATACTTTGTACTGGTTTGGTTTTATTATGTTATCATGGAATTTGTTTTCAAGATGGTTAAGGAAGATACTGGACATCAGGCTACTTATAGGTGACCTCTTGGGAAACTGAGCTCACGAATCCAATATGATTGTTTTAGAGCCACGGCAGATATTTCTCTTGCAGTTCTACAACAAGTACAGGAATACAGCAATGCAACTCCAGCAAACCATACAACATATAACGTTTAACAAAATATGTGCTGCGTAATCTTTTGAACTGTTGACTAGGGGAGAGACAATTTCCGAGACACAGCTCAAGCACTGGCTGCAGAATATGAGGCATGTGCGGCGCAGTAAGCTACGCCTACAGTAGCTCCGTCAATAACTGTCATGGTAATTGGCCGCCTCCGTCTACCTGCTGCGCCGCCCAATTCACCTGTTCCTCCATATTTGTTGATCGTATTCCTTAGCCCATTTACTGACATGGGGCCTCTTTGTAGCAACTTCTGTCGGTGATGTTCCCTCATTACAGCCCCGTTATTGCTGCCGTTTCCTTAAAACAACTCTGTCAACGTTGCACGGTCTTCCTTCTCAATAACTATTGCGTTTCATACGAAAATTTTCAACCTACTTCAGTATACACCACACCAACAGCCACGTCACAAAAGGAATCAAAACAAGTCGTTAAGCTACAAATAGCATCCTAACGCCAAAATAGATAACTTTTCACATTATGCTTACTTACAGTGCCATATTTTCACCTGATGGCAGAAAATGGAGCTGTTAGTTTTTTCAGCGTATTGCGGGAGGGTACAGTGTTTGCACAGCGTTTTATTGTGTGATGTATACAGCCCACACGGCACAACTGTTTTGGTTTTATCATTTATTCAAATATTGTGTTTTCACGGTGGTTAAGGAAGATGTTGGTCAGAATATGACTTACGGGTGACCTTATGAAGAGTCCTTTCTGTTGGAAGTAGAAGCCATATTTAAATCTTAAATGATTTTGTCTTGTCGTTACTCTGAAGTAACTGAGACTTGTTGAGTCTGTGTTTGTGGGACAATGTCTGTCTGTCTTAGTTGCTTTCCAATTATTTTGATTCTTTCTTGTATGGGTGTACAATGATGTGGTGTAGAATGAGAATAGTGTAACTGTTTAGAGCACATTAATGTCTCCGATTTTGTTGATTAAGTCATTAGTGTTTTCTAAGCATATTCTGTTTGTATAAGTGTAATGCTTTTGTTGAAATGCGTGCATCCACCTGGCTGAATGAGAGGCTGTTGCAGTTGTTAAATCAATCAATGACCTGATCAGAGTATCAGCCTCATGAATCTTTGGTGAAATTTCGAGTTTGGATGCCCTGGGGTTCTTTTCTGTTGTTCTTTTTATGTGACTTTGCGAGAGTGTAAATTTGATACTTTTCTGTAATTTTTTTATGTCTTTTTGGAATCTTTGGGTCAGATCACTTTATAGTTTTCTTATTTGCACATCTGTTACTATTTTCTCAGTATAGTCCTTATCATACATGACAAGCAATGTTGTTTCTTGGCGTAGCCTTGTGACCATTGCATTGTCTTTTTTGAGTTTTCTGTGTATGTCTTGGCTATTATCTCCTGTGTGGTTACCTTGTAACTGCTGTTGGTATTTTTGTTCTTTCTAATAATTTGTCAGATCTCTTCTGCTATTAAGGCTCTAGTTGGCCCTGCATTAAAATTTCCTGTATCATTCCTTTCTTCCAATTTTATTATGTAATCACTTTCTTTGATGATGTCTTCTATTGTTCTTTGTGTGACATTTGTGTTTAGATTGTGTTTGGGTCCATTTTGGAGTGGTTTTCCTTCCTCTGTTTAGAACTTCATCTTTCAGTTAAATTAGCAACTCTTTCATAGAAAATATGTTTTGTGCGCTGATGTTTGCTGTCTTTATTGTATGGTTGGTTAGTTGACTGGTGGGAGGCCAACGAACAGCGAGGTATTCGGTCCTATCAGATAAGGAATGGATGGGGAAGGAAGTCGGTCATGCTCTTTCGAAGGAACCATGCCGGCATTGGCCTGAAGCGATTTAGGGAAATCATGGAAAACCTAGATTAGGATGGCCGGACGCGGGTTAGAACCGGCGTTCTCCCGAATGCAAGCCCAGTATGCTAACCACAGTGTCACCTCTCTCGATTGTGTCGTGTGGGCTTGTGTTAACAACTGCTTCAGTTTCTGATCTTGTTTCTCAAGGTCGTTTTGTACTTCTGCTTCTATGAGCAATTTCAGTTACTCAGTAATGTCATAGAGTATTGCTGAGTGTTTAATGTGGTTCTCTAGTTGTAAGTGTGTTTTGTGTAGTGTGGTACCGATCATTCGTTAACATGGCACAGTCCTCGGATTTACTTTATAATCCATGCTAATTTTGCTTCTCATTATGAGTACTGTGCAGCCGATGACATATTGTTTACATTAAGCGTGGCATGAATAGGAATAACATTGTTAGATAAATGTATTTGGTTAAACTTATATTTAGTATGCTTTGGTGGAGTTCCACTGCACTATTCCTGTACTTATTGTAGAGCATGGCTCTAAAACTACCATACTGGTCATATGAGCTCAGTTACTCCACGAGGTCTGCTGGCCAACATCTTCCTTAACCACCTTGAGAACAAAATCTTTGACGAAATAAAAAGCCAGAACAGTACAAAGTCATAGATCATTATGTATCACTATGTTGTTGGCATAATTTGCTTCATAGATGAAACACTTGTCTGGCTACTACAGTTACATAGAGGCATCAGTACTGTTCACCCAAATGATAGTTCACCCTTGAATCTGAAAGAACCTGCAAACACTGCAATTCAATATACATCGGGCAGACAGGTAGCAATTTCAATTTAAGATACTCAGAACATTTAAGAGTACTGAACAGTGCAGATCACCTCATTGAAAACAACCACCAGCTCAGTGATATAGAAGCAGATCTCCAAATCCTAAAACACATTAACTCTCTCTACCAATTTTTATCAACAGAAGGCTAAAATCACATCCAGAAAGCTTTTACACTGGGAAAAAGAGTTATCAATGACCAAACAGTACAAAACACAACTCATCTTTCTAAATGAATTATCGGAAAACAAAAAATAACACACACACACACACAAACACACACAGAGAGAGAGAGAGAGAGAGAGAGAGAGAGAGAGAGAGAGACAGACGTGCACACGCACCCAGGCACTTAGAATGGGAACAAATGCAACCTAATGAAAGTTCGTGGTCGTTAAACCAAAACAAAACAGTAAACAAACGACAGTCGGATGCTTGTCAGAGCCCTAAATTAGTGCAGTGATTTGTGCGTCCTAGACACAGCAACATAACAGGATGCAATATTTATAAACGATCAGGAGAAAATATGAGAAAACTATCAAAATCAGAAACTTAATTCAGGAATAAGAAACTGCACCCAATAGTTCGCCATACCTAAGCCTGAGAAACTTCTATCGATGGCCACAGGTTCAGCCCAGCTACACAGAACATATCTTGTAGACAAAAAAAAACTTGTCACTGTTAAGGATTAGCAAATTACTACAATGTTAAGGCCAAAAACTGGCATATGCCAAGAATTTTAACGTAACATATATTCTAAAGATTGTGAAACAAGCTAATAGTTCGACGCAGTCGATTTTGAAGAATCATGTTTTCAGTTGAGATGGTGCTCGCTTTGGTTCTCAGCCACAGGACGCACACAATGTAAAGTAAAAGGTAAAGAGCACATACAATTTAAATGACAATAAAATGTGATGTATCATATTCCTTAACATTTACGTGTGTATTTCAGGAAAGTAATAAAAAAGAACATTGAGGATACCTTAACGTGGTGAAATATGTATGAGGGATAAATAAAAACAAAAAAAGACAGACCCTTCTTTAATTCATTATTGTTTTTCTAAAAGCACAGGAACTGAACTTCAAAGTCCAATATGATGGGTTCGGTACAGTTCACGAAACTCGTGTATTAGGTATCTCTAAGCTTCACATGCACAGGTTTCGTTGTAAGTTCGCCAAACTTCATTTTAGTGTTTTCACATATGGTTACAAACGAGATAGCCTGTTGCAATCCATAACACACTATGTAAGCAATATAAATTACCTACACTTGAACGGTGTAAATAGACAGACTTTGAAGAGTATTCTAATGATATGTTCAATGTAGGAACTCCAAATAAGTCAGTGATTGTCGCTTGTATTCAATAGATGTTTATGTCCAGAAGAAGATGAGATAAATCGTACTGTGTTGCCATCTGCCTAAAGATGTAATTCATTTGCTTGTATAGTTCTGCTCACTCCATCTCGTAAGCTCCACTTCGATGACACGATGAAGTGTTTTAGTCTCTAGTGTTACCTCAAAGTCATTAGCTGATGCTAAACCGCTATTTACGCATTTAAAACCACACGATGTTAGCATGTTTGTCCTGTTAAAAAGCAGCATTTTGAGGTGAAGTGCCTCGATGTTTTTTCATGTCAAGACCTTGTGATTACTACAGTCACGGAATCGAAAAGTTCCCCTAGTGCTGGCAGACTGTTGTAAATATTGAAGGCGAATATGACTAAAGTGTCTATTATATGTATCAATTGTGTTTATTAAAGCAGCGAACTTATACACCAAGCAAATAGATGCAACTTTCTCGTTTACTGAAGGCAAATAGTGACAATAACACTGTTTTGTTATGGTATTTGCAATGGAACTTATATCCTGGAGGGCAGCAGACGTAGACCTTAATGCAATACACACATGCATGCCTGAGACCTCAAAGCGCTGTGGCACAGGGTACTGGATGCAAGTTACTCGGTTTACACAGAGTCCACAGTCATAGTAATTTGATGTTGTTAGTGTTCGAAGCGGTTTTTTTTTTTTTTTTTTTGCATTATGAAATTCCGGTTGCCACTGGTTTCTTTATCGACTGTAATTCTCTTTCGTATTTCACTGTTGCTGTGTGACCTCACTTACTGTCGCTTTGCCTCTTGGTGGTAGTGAGTGGAGCTGCAAACACTAGAAAATGGTGTGTCGCGAGGAGAATTCGGAACTTTTCCAACATGTTCCTCTGTTTGAGTTCAATAGCGGGATGACAGCAGTGGATAGGCCATAAACATTTGCATCGTCAATGGGGATAATGCCACTGGCCACAGTACGGCAAGAAAATGGTGTTCTCATCTTAAGGAGGATCGTTTCGGCATTAGAGACTCTTCATTTTCAGGAAGGCCTTCAGGGTTTTAACGAGGGTCGTTTAAACGCGTTAACGCACAATGATCGACGTCTATGTACCCGAGAACTTCCAGATGCGATGAAATGTGTTCACTCGACCGCATGCAGTGGGGAACGTTCAAAAATCGGGTGTACGGGTACCGCATGCTCTAAGCCAAAATTACAAAAATCAGTCAGAGGCCACATGTGCATGCTCGTTACAAACTGGTTCGAGAACAACACCGACTATTCCTATCCTGTATCCTTACAGGGGATGAGAAATGGTGTCTTTATGCTCACGTAAGGAAAATAGATGAATTGTTGAGCCCGAAGAAGGAACCACCTCCCTTAACTACCAATGACAATGTTAAGCAACTGGTGGAACAGCGGAGGCGTGGTGCACTACGAATTCCTTCCCCGAGGTGTAAGCATCACTGCTGACATTTACTGTCAACAATTGAGACGTCTTGCAAACGGAGTCCAATAACAATGGCCAGGAACACTGCGTGAAGTGATGCTACACCACGAAAAAGCCCGGCTGTCCGCCGATTCTGTTACACAGGCAAAAAACGGTATACAGGAGTTGTGCCCTCAGATTTTCGCCTTTCGCACTCTATCGAAATACCTTCCAGGAACTTCTTCTCCGGATGAAAATCGGCTCCGAGCATGGCTTGAGGAGTTCTTCACTCAAAACCAAGTGATTACTACAGTTGCGGAATCGAAAAGTTCCCCCAGCTTTGGAAAACTGTTGTAAATAATGAAGGAGAATATATTATTGGTGACTGAAGTGTGTATTACGTGTATCTGTGGTGTCTGTTAAACTAAAAGGATAAAAGCTGCGAACTTATGTAGCAACCTAATACATGCAGATTAAGATATTTACACAGTGTAGATTGAGACAATTATACTCTTTTGTTATGATATTTACAGTCGGACCTAGGGCCTGGAAGGCAGCAGGCTGGAGGTAGGTTGACTGAGACGTGGTGTTTGGCGGGGCTTGGTCTAAGGATGGATGCTATGAAGTTTCGCACAGTTACTTGCTTTAAAGATTTCTGCAAAACTTTGACTAAATTACATGAAAATTAAGATATTTCCATGTCCTGCGAGGCGAACCTAGGGCCTGGAGGGCAGTGGGTCTGAGGCTGGAGGGGTTTGAACCAAAGACTTTAGAGGTAAACATTAAGGAGACAGTTTTGGGCATAGGCGATATTATATGAAAAATAAGATACCTCCACATACTGGGTATTGAACCCAGGACCTTTAGGCCCAACATCTTAAGCACTGTTGTGAAATAACTTGTGACGTCATGTGGCCCTTCGTAACACTAGTTTAAATGTGAAAGTATGTGAAACTCGTGGCAGAAACAACAAACACACCTTGCTTACAGACAGTATGTTCATTCAACCATGCAGTAGCTGACTAAACTTTCAGCTTTCTGCCTCCTTAAATATGGGTTTGATTCATTGCATGGAAGGGTGAAGACGTCCACGACAAAGAATGGCATCAGTCGGTCATTTCATATCAACTCACCTAGGGCTCGCTGCTCGACCTTCACATATTTCGATGAATATTTATGTGAGCTTTAGCACGTGCCCCTGATAAAGATTGGTAAAGTTTAACGTACGTCGAAAAAATACTGGCTGAGATGTAGTCACTTGTTTGACGGTATCCACGACTTTTTGGAGAGGGAGCGTGAATTTCTAGCGACTTTTGGCTGTTATATCTCGGACAGTATTTTGTCGAAAGAAACGAAACTTGACAATTTACGGTACTCACCGCACGGAATCGATCCCCGCTTGTAGTCTGCCGGTCAGCTCTGCTAATTTTCTGTAGCAACATTCTACATGTTACTGCCTCCCTCCTTTCAGAAGGAAGCCTCTGACGTTTCCTGTCTTTTGGTTTACGAAGGTACAACTGACAAAGGAATCCCCCCATCACACGCCAACTCATATTTAGTGGCATGTTGGTACAGTGGATAACCCGTCCAAAACTGAACACAGATCGAATACGAAAACAGGAAGAACGTATACTGTACCGTGCAAAAAGATGCAAAATAGGAACAGTGAACGGTGCAAGCTCAAGATGTGCAACTTCGAGCGAAATGGGAGAGCCACGGCGTCGTGGTTATGCAGTCATAGCGTTGGATTACAACGCGAGATATCTATGTTCAAATCCCAATCGCGTCCCATTTTTCACAAAATTATGAACTGTTCATCCGCTCAGAGACGAGTCTTTTCTCCTTTTGTAGCCTTGAAAATTCTCATTCTGTTCATTGATTATAGAATATGAGACATGTGGAAGAATATATTACTATATGTTTTAGTTGGCAGGAGAGCCAACACCTTGCCACTAGAGGAGGCTGAAAGGCACGCGTTTTAGCTCACGCAGGCTGGCGTGAGGTCTGGAACAGGACAAGGAAATTAGAATTTAGAAAAACGGACGTAGCTGGTGGAACCAGGGATAAAGCAGAGGAAGCGAAAAGTTTTCTGTGACTTGTACAGAATCCAGACTGGAGCTGCAGGAGTAGAAGAAAATGAAAGTGAAGCAGTAACTGAGCAGGGAGTGACACTGGACTGTAGCCTACCACGGGTAGTATTCAACCTGGACTTTGAGCAGGCAGTGTTGGAAAGCAAGAATAAAATTTGGAACTTCGAGATTTTCCGTTGAAGCTGAAATTATGTAAGAGACAGTAAGTAATTGGAAGAGCAGATGAACGAAACGGGCAGTGTCTCGAAAACAGGCTAGAAGATGAACAACAGCAGAGGTGCAAAAAGGGTAATGTAATGTACCGGAGTTACATTAGACGACGCGGAAGGATGGTTCAAATGGCTCTGAGCACTATGGGACTTAATTTCTATGGTCTTCAGTCCCCTAGAGCTTAGAACTACTTAAACCTAACTAACCTAAGGACATCACACACATCCATGCCCGAGGCAGGATTCGAACCTGCGACCGTAGCGGTCGCTTGGTTCCAGACTGTAGCGCCTAGAAGCGCTCGGGCACTCCGGCTGGCTAACGCGGAAGGAATTAGATTAGCAAATGAGACACTAAATGTGGTAGATAAGTTTTGCAGTTTGGTTAGCAACATAACTGATGAACGACGAAATAGAGAATATATAAAATGCAGACCGACAACAGCAAGGAAAGCGTTTTAGAAAAAGAGAAAATTGTTCACATCTAGTACAAAATTAAGTGTTACGAAGTAGTTCTTGAAGTTATTTGTATGGCGCGATACGTTGCCCGTAAGTAAAGCGTGGACAAGAAACGATTCAGGTTAGAGCAGTATATAAGCTTTTGAAACGAGATGAATGTTGAAGCTTAGTTGGGCACGTCGAACTTCTGAAGAAGAGATACAGTACAGAATTCATGAAAGGAGAGGTTTGTGCCTTGTGTCGACTAAAAGAAGGGATCGATTGGAATGGTACATACTAAAGCATACAATAAACTGGCCGTAAGTACAGTGACGAGTGTTTGTCAGTGTATCGACAAGGTAACACACGTAGCTTGAGTGACGCAAACGGAACTGCTCGGATTGCTAATGAGCGCAAGAGGTCAAATATTTGACGGGAACTGGCGTCACTGCCGTGAAGCCTGTCGCACACTGCACAGCTCTGCTTTGCCCTCGCCGAACGTAAGTCACATCTTCGCGTCTCGTCATTTTCTTTCCGTTTTGCATTCAGTAACTGGGGCTTCAGTTTTGAGGTAGGTAGACGTAATGTGTTTGCTTTAGTCAAGTAAGTAAGGACTTCCTAAATAACTGTTCCGTACGCTCTTGAAAAAATGCTGTCTTCTAATTTTTCATCTTCTTAATTTTTTCTCCTCATTTGGTCAACTTTTTCACCGTTTGATTCGAAAATAATTTTTTCCGCCCTTTGCAGCCCATAAAATTGTGTCGCCCAAGGTGGCCACCTAGTGTTTCCTGTTGGTTGTAACTGTCCTGGTTACAACTGACTAGAGTTATCAAGTGCAGCAGAGGATTAGCCTGTGTTAAATGTAGACAACTCTACTAGGTAGGGGGTCTAGAGGGTGAATCACCTAACACATGCACTGCAATTATTTCGGACCTAGGAGGCACTATCGATAGCGGTTTCGACAGAACTGAATTGTAGCCAAATGCGTATATTTGGTGCAAATACACAGAGTTTGAAACGTCGGCGGAAGTGAAGTTTCTTACATGAGATAGTGCCTGTTGATAACAAATTACTGGCCGCTGTGGTCTTGCGGTTCTAGGCGCGCAGTCCGGAACCGTGCGACTGCTACGGTCGCAGGTTCGAATCCTGCCTCGGGCATGGATGTGTGTGATGTCCTTAGGTTAGTTAGGTTTAAGTAGTTCTAAGTTCTAGAGGACTGATGACCACAGCAGTTGAGTCCCATAGTGCTCAGAGCCATTTGAACCATTTTTGATAACAAATTCCTAAAAGTAGCATAAATGTGAATGTCAGTGGTGTTTGCTACTGGAAGCTAGTGCAAATAGGTTATGAGTTACCGTATTGACAGCTGTTTGTTCCATGCTATTGCTTGGATGCTAGGCGGCGATGTTATATTCCTTTGCATTGTGTTATGTGCACACAGTGAATGTATTGCGACGCTCCTGTCACTTATTGTGTAATAGTGGACGTAGCAGGACGTGTTTTGCCGATAACACATGTGAAAAAAGCGAACATGCCCATGGTATATGGTGAATGTAGAAGTATGCCGTTAGTTCGTGTACCGTGTATGCAAAAGATATCACAATAAACGTAAACTTACACAACATCTTCAGACAATTACAGGTAATATGAAACGGCATGTTACGGCTGCCTGCGCTGCAGTTTCCACTGTTATTCTAGAGTGTGTGCAGCATTCGTTGCATGGCAGACTGCAGGCTTGTATTGAAGCTGGTGCTGGTCATTTTCAGCGTAATCTGTGAGGGTGCATTGGTTCTTTACGTGTCAGACCCGACAGAGGTACTGCATTCACCTTTTTTCTTGTCTTTCGCTTGTCCTAGGCAATGTCCCATTTAACAACACAACACCTCCGGAGACTTGCTTAGGGCTGCACGTACGCACCCGTGCGAAATTCACATTCGTTTTTGTTACAAAGCAGAACAAACAGCTGTCGGTGTTTAAAATGTTCAAACTGCGTAAGTTAGTAGTGTGTGAGCCTAGGGACCTATGATCTCAGCATTTTGGTCCCATAAGAAGTTCCCACAAATTAAAAATAAAAATAAATGAATTCTATTTGACTTGCGTAAATCCATGGATAAACGACTGAAAATATGGTTACAGTTTTGTTCCCCAAACAGACTCTGTATATTACTGAAGTGGCCAGAGCACCACCTTCGGCCTTCACACTTCAACTTATCACGGATATCAAATGGGGACGGTCGGAGTGTTGGCCATGTAAGGTTGTTTGGTGTAAAAGCTCTGCGACAGGGAGCGAATCTCTTCTCAAACAGTTTCAACTAATGGGGCACCATAGATTGTCGTGATTCTAACAAATCATTGAGCAGTTAAAGTTGTTCACAGTGTAATGCTTTCGACCAGAAAGTGTCTCCATATTGGCTAGTCGCACAGCATTACTCCTTTCACTATCGATTCATTTAGGGATGATGTTCTCCTTATTAAACGATACAAGGCAGCTAACGCACTCTTTGCTTCATTCGCTGTTTCGGTTACGTGTTCCTCAAGGGCAAAGGATTTTGTCCAAGTGAACTCCATGATATTTGACAGATGCCTTTCACGGAATGTTTCCACTGAACTGTTGCATAGTTGCTGGTAAATTATGTCTAACTGTCATATAAATAGCCGCTTAACTTTTGATGACATTTATTTTAACCTGCCGTTGCTTTAATCGTTTTTCAGTCCGCATATGATCTCTTGAGAATTCGTAGTCAAGTTCATTGCATTACGGTCTGCTTGATACTTCAATGTATCGTCGTCGAATATGAACTAGATTCAGCTGTGGTATCTTGCACAAGTAAATATAGAACAGTATCCGTCGCAAAAGGCAATCCCGTGCAGGCCCAGCACAATGGGCTCCCCCGCATTACTTCCTGTGTGCTGTTTGCACTCCAGTACTGTTCTTAGATTTAACGTGTTGGCTCATGACGCAGTGCTTCACAGTAGCTGTGATTTGTCATGCAGCTAATGAATGATGATACCTCTTATGGTTCGTTTCTAACCGAGGCTAGTTGTTTAGAAAAGTGACAATAAAGCTGTGTGCAAACCACCAATTTCCAAAAATTTAGAGAAGTTGAAAATGATCGCTTCCTCAAAATAATTTATCTATAACTGTTCAATGATTAAGACTTGCTGCATTAAAGTATCTTTTGTGTTTTCTGTTGTGGATTGGCAAGAGAGCCAACCCACTATGAGAGGAAGCCGAAAGGCACGCGTTTTAGCTCACGCAGGCTGGCGTGAGGTCTGGAACAGGACAAGGAAGTTAGACTTTGGCAAAAAAGGACGTAGCTGTTGGAATACTTACCTTTAATCCGTAAATGGTGAACATCGCTCTGGACGGTACATGTTTTACAGCAGCAATAGTAACTAGTAATGGCGCCTTGCTAGGTCGTAGCAAATGACGTAGCTGAAGACTATGCTAACTATCGTCTCGGCAAGTGAGAGCGTATTTTGTCAGTGAACCATCGCTAGCAAAGTCGGCTGTACAACTGGGTCGAGTGCTAGGAAGTCTCTCTAGACCTGCCGTGTGGCGGCACTCGGTCTGCAATCACTGATAGTGGCGACACGCGGGTCCGACGTATACTAACGGACCGCGGCCGATTTAAAGGCTACCACCTAGCAAGTGTGGTGTCTGGCGGTGACACCACATTTTCCACTTATTAAGATGTTGCTAGGTGAAAAATTGCTAATGGAATGTCTCAGAGCTGGAGCCTTATTTACTTTTGCCATTTGAGTTTTTGGAAATGTTTCCCAGTTACTATTTCTCCATTTGTAGGTTATAGGCAAGCAGTTGCAATAAAATTTCTGATGAAGTAGTATTTTGTGGTCAGTTGATTCTGAATGCTACACTTTTACGGTTCCAAATAAATATATTCATTTCTATCAAATTTTTGCATCTGGACTATTTTACATCCCCAGTGTAATATGTGCTACCATCGGTTAGCTGTAATAGTAAAATGAGGCTTATTACACGGAAGATTGATCATGGCCTCATAAGATACAGGTTTTGAAGTGAATAAATCTATGTACTTACTTTACTTCAGTTGTGGCCTATATCACTGTAGTGAAATTCATTACGGTATCCTGTATTTATTGCACAATCATAACTCATGTATGCAGCCGTCAAGGGACACCGAAGGCAAGATATTCACAAGTATTTAAACCATTTTTAACTACTCACTAACCGGTGGGATGTTGAGGAAAGCCATGACATTTATTGTTGTATTGTGCGTAAAACGTATCACATATAGTGCTCTGTCAAGTGAAGAACTTTTATTGACATTAACATTCGGAAATATATAGAAGTGCGTTTAGTTCCTGGAACTGTTTACTTCAAAATAACAACAAGTACAAAGTTCGCCAGCGGGAAAGAAGAGGACGACGTCGGTTCAGAAGACGCAGCCTTTTGGAAGTTCTACAACCAGGTACTTTGGAACTATAGAAGTAACAAGATGCAATTTGTTTACGACACGGATGCAACCAAGTACCTGGAAATGGTGCATGTAATCTGATGGATACATAAGGCAGATTGACTGCTTAAAACAGGTATCTACATAGAGTTAAACATTATTTTTGTGTGTAAACGTTGTTGACTTCTGTTAACATAGAATCATGGGTAGAGAAATGAAAGTACACCTGTTTTTAATGATTTACAAAAATTAATGTCTGGAAAAGGGAGTGGAGACGATAGCGGTGCAAAATTAGACGATTCAGAGTTTCACAGTGGAGAGAGAGGAGCTGTTCCACAATGACCTCATAATTTTGATATGTGTAATATTAATGGTGAACAAACTAATCTAAATCCAAATAGTGAAGTTGTGACAGAGTACAAGTTGTCTCGCAGGAACATAGTGATGTAAGGTTAACTTTTAAGAATAATAAAATGTTAATGGCGCTGTTTAGTCTGATCAATAGTAACATTGACAACAAAATCAGTGGTCTAGTTAGTAACGTGAACAGTAACTTAAGTAGTTTTGGAAGGGATATGTTTACTAAGAATGACATAAATAGTTTAAAGGGTGAAATTGGCTGTTAGATCAGTGGTTTGGCTAGTGATATTGACAACAAAATCAGTGGTTTGGCTAGCAACGTGAGTGATATTGACAGTTACATGAGTAGTTTGAAAAAAGAAATGTGTGCTGTTATTGACAGCAAAATTAGCAAGTTGTAATCAAGTTCTGATCTTAAGTTACGAATATGTCAGCAGGACGCTGTGAAGGCCTTAAATGCAACAAATGAAAAATTTGGAAGCGATAATAAGTACAGTAGACAGCAACTGTACAACTAGAATTAATTGTGTTGTAGATTACTGTGATGGGAAAGTAGAAGAAGCTGTTTATATCTGTATTAAGAAAGCTAACAGTAATTTTTCTGATAACAGAAAGGCTGTAGAATCTCAAATTCAAGTTACTGCAGCTGATTTTAAAAGAGAGTGGGAATCAGAGGGAGAAAACCTACAAGGGAAGTGCTTGACCGCTATTGACAGTGAGACAGAAAAGCTAGGTAAGCAATTCTTGGAACTTGAAACTAAGGTAGACAATGTGCAGAGTGTAAACTGCAGTTCTAATAATTGTAACTTCTTTAGTAAATTGTAAGAGTTTTAATAGTTTTGAGGAATATGGTAAGGTACATCCCTTAGATTTTATTAGGGAATTTAATAATCTGCCAAAGAATTGGAATGACCAAGAGAAAATGTCTTTTGCAAAGGGGTACATGAAATCTGAGTCTTATAGTTGGGCAGCTGAGACTTCAGAAAAATGTGCTTTGTGGGAAGAGTTCAGGCAAGCTTTTCTAGACATATATTGCTCTAAAGATGAGCAACAAAGTATGTTGGATGACTTCTGGGGTGGAGGCAGATATGATGATAGGAAGGCAATGATTACAGATTTTTGTGAAAAGTGAATTGGGAAAGCGAAGTATTTGGATCTTATTAGTGAGTCAGTTATAATGGGACTGGAAAATAAGTTGCCAAGTAAAATAAAAGAATGGCTTATTCCAGCTCCTAGAGATAATATTAGCAAATTTTTGGGTTATGTGGGAAGAATAGAGAGAGCAGAGGTTGCAGTGGAAGGAAGTGGGGTTATGGAAGTAGGGATAACCACAATAGAGAACCCCAAGCTAACAGGGACAGGAACTTCAGAGAGGAGAGAGAATACAATAATGATCGAAAATCTGCAGAGGGGAGAAATTATAGTTATGACATTGGTCAGAGAAGTAATAGGAATCTCCAGAATGAGCAGAGAAGATACAGGAATTCCATAGAAGATAGAGGTTATAATAATGACAACAGTTACAGGAGTAGTAGGAATCTCCAAAATGATAGTGAGAAAATTGAGCAAAGAAGAGGTAGCAACTATAGGAGCTTTAGAGAGCAAAATGGGTGTAATAATGATAATGGTTATAGAAATTGTGGAAATTCCTGGAATGAGGCAGACCAGATGATCAAGGGAGAGAGAGGAATGACAAATCAGACAACAGAGGGGTAGGCGTAACATTTGGAGACACCACAATTGAAACTGACTTCTGCTCCCATTGGGGTCTGAACAAGAGCAAGAGATTCAGCAGGGCCAAGATTTAGACAATTCAAACCAGTGTAAGCTATGACCACGACAACAGGACTAGTGAAGATATTAGGGTAGCAAATATACAGGTAGATAATGTAGAAATGGTTTCCAAAGAACAGGACCCAACAGATGTAATAGAAAGTAACACAGAGAGCATAGATCATTCAGGTATTGATCAGTATGACGAAATAAATTGTAATAGGTTACAGTGTGAAAGCCCATGAAAGTGTTTGGTCTTATGGCCAGAAAAGGAAGATAGTGAACAGTTGGTTAGCCAGGCATTAGAAGGAGAGGATAGTGACAACTTAGATGGTTTGGATAGTGATTCATCAAGTAATTGTGATAGTAGTGAAGTTGATGAAATGTTTGAATTTGTGTATGATGAGAAAGATAACCTAATTATAGAGAGAGGATAATGGTTAAAGAAGTGGGTGATGAGGAAGATGCGTGTTTTGCAGGTGATGTAACTGAGGAAGGGGGACATGCACTATGTCACTTGACTGTAACAGATGATGTTTTTGGTGAAGCAAATGATAGTTTTTCCACGGGAAAAATCAATGAGGATTTGTTATATGAAGAGGACCATAAAGATAACAATGATAGTAACTGGCATCCTATAGTTATGGCAAAGTGACAAGGTGCACCCATAAAATGCCTGTTGGACAGTGGAAGTGAATTGAATGCAATATCTCAGGTATTTTGTGACTCAATTAGAGACAATAAACAACTGGTGGTCATGAATGTATCTGGTGTAAAGGTAATTGGTGCTACTGGTAAAATGACCAAGACGATTAAGCAGGAAATGTTTCTGTCTGTTGAAATTTGTGATCAGTTACTTGAGTTTAGATTTCTAGTGGTACTAGAACTCAGCCTAGATTTGATTCTAGGGACAGAATTCTTGTGTAAATGGAATGTGAATATAGATTTTGCTGCCAGAAAATTTAGTTTTGTATGTGGTGGGAATAGATTTGAGATGAGTTTCATAGAGAAAATTATTGATGAAATATCTGTCCAATAATAATGTAAATGGATTAGATGAAGGAGAGAAAATACAAAGGGAGATAGAGCAGAAAGTAACAGTATTGAAGCTATAACCGAATAACAACAGGGGAGGTGGGACAGGTATTAATGGAAAATAAAGAGGTATTTTCAGGTAGGCCAGGGTTAGTAAAGGACTTTGAATGCAAATTGTCTTTTAAAGAACATGCACCTTTCCTTGTCAAACCCTATGCTATCCCATCTGCAAGAAAGGAAGCAGTTAGGAGAGAAATTCAGAGGATGTTGCAGTGAGGGATAATTGAAAGATCTAACAGTAGATACAAAAATGGTTGAGTCCTGATGAAAAAGAAGAATGTGGATGTGGGATTGGTTTTAGATGTGAGAAAATTAAATGAGATAGTACTAAGAGAAAGTGATTGGCCTGCAAACATAGAAGAAATTTTACAAAAATTTCATGGTACTAGATACCTGTCATCATTTGATGTAACGTGTGGGTATTGGAATATTAAATTGAAGAAAGAGTCTAGACCCTGTACAACATTTTTGCATGAAGGTAAAAGTTTCCAGTATTGTGTTGTGCCATGTGGGTTGAATTTCTCTGTTTGTATTTTCATCAGGACTCTTGATAAGTTCTCAGGAGAGGAATTAAGTAACAAAATGACAGTGTATGTGTATGATGTATTAATAGCTAATGCAGATTTGTTTGAGCATTGTAGAGTCTTGTATGAAGTGGTGAAAACAATATTCAAACGGAGCAGGAAGTTGAAATTAAATAAGTCTGAATTTGTGAAGAAAGAGATAGTATTTTTAGGACATGTGATTAATGAAAATGGGATTAGGCCAGAATCAACAAAGTTAAGGGCTATAGAAGATTTCGCAGCGCCAAAGACTAAAAAGGTTTTAAAATCTGTGTTTGGGTTGTTTGGATTTTATAGGAGGTATGTATCAGACCAATCATTTCATCATCCACGTTTAAGCAATTTGTTAAAGAAAAATGTTCCTTGGAATTGGATGTAAGAATGTGAGGAAGCATTTAGGAAACTAAAAAGAGGACTAGTGAATAGTACAGTGATATTTCATACTGATTTTTCTTTGTCATTTTGCATCAGTACTGATTCAAGTTATAGCAGATTAGGGGTAGAAATTTTTCGACTAGTCAATACAGAGAAAGAGGTTCAGTGCACGACAATAGCGTTTGCAAGTAGGAAATTACACCCTCATGAGAAGAACTACTATATTTCTGAATTTCAGGCCTTGGTCATTATATTTGGGTTTCGCAAATTTCAATGCTACTTGTTAGGCCACAAAACGGTGGTGCACTCTGACCACAAAGTTTTGGGATTTTTGCAGCAGTGTACATTAACACATCCACGGTTAACCAGGTGGGCTTTGTAACTTCACCAGATTGAATTAGAAATAAAATACACAAAAGGAAAGGACAATGTAGTGGTAGATGCCCTATCAAGAATGCCGGTAGGTAACACAGACACTAACACTGATGAGAATTCAGAAGTTCGACTCAAATTGTATTATATTCAAGGGTTGAAAGATGAAAAGGTAGTTAGAAAAGTCTGTCAAGAAATGAGGAGGGAACAAAACATTTGAGACTAATGAGCCAATTTTGCAATTCTTGTACTAAACCAAAGGTGAAGGAATATTATACTATTCATAAGGGGGCGTTATTCAGATGGAAGACTTTAGATAAAGAAGAGTGGAAACTCTGTTTTCCAGAGCAACACGTTGGCACTTTAACTGATTTTCTGCACGAAAGCTATGGGCATTGTGTGATGAGAAAAATAGTAGCTAAGTTACAGGGAACAGTACATTTCAGCAATATGTGGAGAATGCTTAGAGAAAGATTGACCTGTAGTGATAAATGCCAGAGGTTGAAACCGACCACCACATCACCAAAAAGTCCTATGCACTCAGTGTTATCAGTATATCCTCATTACCTAGCCTGCATCCACCACCTAGGTCCCCACCCACTTCAACAAGTGGTTGTAAGCATAAATTTGTTGTACTAGATGCATTTTCGAAATATGTAAAACAGTATCTAATTAAAAGGGCTAATACAAAAACTATACAGGGTAAGTTAGAAAGTGATTGCTTTCATAAAGTAGGGAAGCCAACGTCATTGTTATCAGACAGTGGTCCTCAGTTTGTTTCTCAGAGATTCATGCAATTTTTGGGGATGCATAAGATTAATCATATAAAGATATCGACTTACTTTCCACAAGGAAATATGAGCGAGAGGATGATGAAGGAAATAAACAGGCTATGTAGAATGTACTGTAGCAGAAAGCATACAGCTTGGCCAAATCACTTACCAAATTTTGAAATGATAATTAACAATTTGTGGGATGAATCAATACTATGTGAACTAATGTTTGGTGAACAACCAAGTAACATTATAGGGGAAGAAGTTGATTTTCCAATTATAGCTGTAATTGCTCAGGAGGAAAAGATGAAAGAGGTTCGGGACTTGATGAAGAAAAATACAGAGGAAAGAAAGACAAGACATGACAAGGGAATTAAACTGATCAGTTTTAAAATTATTGACTTGGTTTTAGTAAAAGTGAAAGAGAAATCTAGTAAATTAAACGAAGAAATAAGGAAATTCTTGCATGTTTATCATGGTCCATTTAAAGTATCAAGAATAGCGCATGACAATGCCTATGAGCTTGAGTACCCAAAGTATGATAGATTGTTGGAGTTAAGAATATGATAGATTTAAAACCATATGTTACTTCTATACAGCACATTAGGTCAGTGATAGACTACAAAAATATTTCAGGAAACTAGGAAACCTGAACTTTAACGAAAGGGTGACTGAGCACACTCAGTTAGAGGGCCGGCCGAAGTGGCCGCGCGGTTCTGGCGCTGCAGTCTGGAACCGCGAGACCGCTACGGTCGCAGGTTCGAATCCTGCCTCGGGCATGGATGTGTGTGATGTCCTTAGGTTAGTTAGGTTTAACTAGTTCTAAGTTCTAGGGGACTAATGACCTCAGCAGTTGAGTCCCATAGTGCTCAGAGCCATTTGAACCATTTCAGTTAGAGGAAAATGAGCAGGTATGGGGTGCATCACTCTCTGATGCATACACCATGTGGTGAATTGTTGCCTTCCCTTAGCTAAGTGTTTGTCATACTTCTTTTCTGATGTACTGTCTTGACTTCCATTTCTAGAGTTCATGTTTTCTTCTATCTTAGCATAGTGTTATGAGTAATGAAAAATCAGTGCCATTGTACTATGTTTTTATGATTGTTGGAGGCTGCAACTTTTCTACTATGTTAAAATGTATTAAAGTTTGAATACGACTGCAACAAGATGTGTTGGGACTGTGACAAAAGTGACAGTGATTAATAATATGGTGAAAAACCTTAACTTGTGAAAAATAGTATATAATTGCTTTATTAATATATTTTAATGTGCTTGGATGAATTTGTTGATATTTTAGGTTATGAATATATTTTTGAAGGGTCTTATTATCATACTGAATTGTTGTGATTTGCCATTTAATATATCAAAGAAATTGGAGAATCAGGGGTGGTAAGTTCAAGGTTTCTACTGTAATGCAATGATGTGGAAACTGCAGTAAGTGGATGAATATTGGACATCAGAGTATTTAACAGCATAAAGAATATTTACTGTAAGAAGTTGAAAGTGATTCTTGTCCTGAATTAAGAGGAATACAAAATAAAGTGGTTCTGGAAAGTTATATTTGTTGAATTGATGACCAAATAGATGTAGTGTTGCAGTATATTATTGTACAATGGTTAGACAAATAGTATTAAGGTGAAATGGAGTGGTGTAATGTTGAGTGGAAGCTACGAGATTTATTATGAAGTTCAATCTATGTGAAGTGTGATGTTATGATGATGATGATGTTGATGTTGATGAATTTTGAGGTTGAAGTATGAGTAAGAAATCTTCGAGTGTTATTATGATGTCTAGGAAGTTTGAGGTTATTGAGGAATTTGGTGAAAGAGTATTAAAGCTTATGTTTAGCGACTCTGTGTAATGAGGTATAGTAGGACAATTTTAATTGTTCATGAGGAATAGATTGACAGTAAAACAGTGATAATTTTGAGAAGGTAGCAATTAAGTAATCTGTGGCAAGAGAAAAGGTAAAGCTAGTGGTGAGCTTCTGGTGAAAATACGAATATGAAATAAGATGTGACTTGAATGGTGAACTAACTGATGAAGCCAGAGTTAAGTAATGTATCAACTTAAGCAGAATAAGAACCTGAGTGAGCAAAGAGCAGCTAAAATTGTTTAATAAATACTTATGAATTGGCTTCATCTAGGGATGACCGAAATTGAGGATTTTGTGGACACAATAGTATTTAAGGAAATTAGTAACAAATTTGAAGGTAACAGGAATCAAGTATAGCTTAGTGGCAGCAAGTTTCTGTGAGTGTTAGTTCTGTTTTGTGGGATAATTTGGTTTAGGGGCTTCCACTTTCCTAAAAAGGAAGAAAGTTTTGATTTTGTCGTGTGAATTATTATTATGTATATGCAAGGAATGTATCTAAATGTCTAATGTAGTGATATTCTCGTAGTTTTAAGTTCAAGTACGAAATAAGTTATGAAGTAGTGTCTGATTGTATGTATTTATGTTTCCATGGGACACAATATTGAATGAAAGGAGCAGAGGAACTGCAGAAAATAGAGGATGGATAAAGGACCATAGAAACCTAAAGGACTGCAAGAGTTGCCTGTGACTGAACATCAGTGAAAGTGAACAGAAGTGCTGACGGACACTGAATTGGTGATGTGTTGAAAATTTCATTATTAATTGTATTCAACATTAGGAAAAAGGATATGTGTATTGAAGTAAAAGTGGTAATTGTAATTCTTTTGAAAATGTAAACTTAAAAAGCAAATTTTTATAAATAAGATTTTAGAGGTCATGATCAAATTAGGAATAAGGAGAAAAATATGAAAAAGTGTACAGATTTAGTATCAGTATGATGAATTACCATTTTTATTTCTTTCAGGCTAGAAAAATTCATCAATTTCCATTTCATATAAATTTATTGATTGGCTATGGGAGGGTATGTGTGTAACATTCCAGGCTTATGGTTAACACCATTGCATTATGTATTACTAGATCACTACTCTTATATCTCCACCTGTAGTTACATTCAATTGCTTTTAGATAATAGGAAAAAGGCTTTTAGAAGAATAACAGCAAAACCAAACAATAGTAGTGACGATACCCATTGTACTATAAACAATCAAAATCAGATTCAGGAAATTAATATATGGAAAATGTTTGGATTAAAGAATAATATATTTCGTTCACCTTATCTGTATCTGTATTAGATTAGATTAGATTAGATTAATACTAGTTCCATGGATCATGAATGCAATATTTCGTAATGATGTGGAATGAGTCAAATTTTTCAATACATGACATGATTAAGTTAATTTAACAACATACTTAAGTTAATATAAAAACTTTTTTATTTTTTTGTGTTTTTTTTATTTTTTTATCTCAAGCCTCATTAACAAAATATAGATACTTGATCGTTTAGCATTGTTAGTATGCTTATTTCTGCAATTTCAATATTAATGTGATTTTTAACACTGTAGAAAATATCTTAAACTTGTTTTAGCAAAGCAGGGAATATTATAGAGTGTTTGATAATGTTGTTAAACTATTTCATATTATAAATTGGGTAGCTTTGAGGGATGTAGTAGTGAAGGCAGCAGAGGATCAAGTGGGTAAAAAGACGAGAGCTAGTAGAAATCCTTGGGTAACAGAAGAAATACTGAATTTAATTGATGAAAGGAGAAAATATAAAAAATAAAATAACTAATGAGGAAGTATTGAATAGGATTGGGGAGAAGAGAAGTTTGTGGCACAACTTGACCAGAAGAAGGGATCGATTGGTAGGACATGTTCTGAGGCATCAAGGGATCACCAATTTAGTATTGGAGGGCAGCGTGGGGGGTAAAAATCGTAGAGGGAGACCAAGAGATGAATACACTAAGCAGATTCAGAAGGATGTAGGTTGCAGTAGGTACTGGGAGATGAAAAAGCTTGCACAGGATAGAGTAGCATGGAGAGCTGCATCAAACCAGTCTCAGGACTGAAGACCACAACAACAACAACATTATAAATTACGTTTTGCATTATTATAACCAGTAGTACATTGTAGGAAGAGTATAAGTACTTGGCATTGAGTGTTGTTAGGGGAGATCAGTTTTGGACCCACTAGAGGACAGATCTGTATGTACAGCTGAGATAAGTTCTTGCTACATTATGCAGGTTTGAATGTACAATAGAGCAACTCGTGTGTTGGACATTGTCTAAAACAGCATATTAGAACTGTGCAGTGACTGATAATTTCAGAGAAGTAAACAGTTTGATTTAATATGGTATTGCAAAAGGCAGAATGATATGTGACTTTATATTCGTACTTTGTTGAGTATTAGTGTAAAACAATGCAATGGATCTCACACACACATTTCTATCAGATTACTGCATCTGGACCATTTAATATTGCCAGTGTAGTGTGTGCAACCACCAGTTAGCTGTAGTGCTACCAAGGAGGCTTAATACACTGAAGATTAGTCATGAGCTCATATGATACAGTTTTTGAAGTGAATAAATCTATGTACTTACTTTACTTCAGTTGTGGCCAACATCATTGTAGTGAAATCCGTTATAGTATCCTGTATTTATTGCACAAGCATATTTATGCTGATGTATGCAGTCGTCGAGGGACACCGAAGGCAAGATATTCACAGGTATTTAAACCATTTTTAACTACTCACTAACCGGTGGGACGTTAACACGTTTATTCCACGCGCTATTCGAGATTGGAATAATAGTGAGTCGTTGTGAAGGTGGTTCGATTAATCCTCTGCCAGTCACTTAAGTGTGATTTGCAGAGTAGCCGTGTAAATGTAGACATAGATAATAAATGTGTCTACTTACGGTAGAGGTTATCACTTCTGGCACTCCACTCCCTTTCTCTTTCGCCAGAGTTCAGCAGAAACACTGAGTGTGTTAACGTCTATAGAATAAATGACTGTGGTGAGGAGTGGACCTTATTCTATGACAGAGCACAACAGTGTTTAAGATGTAAACAAATGGGTTTTAATGCAAATTTTTTCACAGATATATACGAATTTACACAGTTTGCAACGTGACAATGTTAGCACAGTTGTCAAGATAACGCATCTAGTCGTGAGTAAGTGAAATAACTCTAAACACAACAAGGGCAAATTTAACTAGAAGTTTTTTTACCACATTATTCTTACGACTACCTCATGAAGTTGGCCAATACTACGATATATCATCCGATTCCGGTTCTAAGTTGGGTACTATTTACGATGGCAATCAAGTGTACCCAAGGATGGGTAGGTTTGTGACAAGCTGAGCAAAAGATTACCCAAGGTTGCTCAAGTTTACAATGGTAGCAAGCTGTTGAACCAACGAATTACGCCTCTACTGGCGGCGTCCACCTTAGCTGCGATGAGCTGTGTTCTGCATGGCTGCTCTCGTCCTCTGAAATTCCTATAAAAGCTAATCAAAACCTTTGCTAATTTTTCAACATAAACTCTCTTATATATCTTGTGAGGCGAGAAAGCATGAACCCATCCCTAGAATTGGAATATGGCGATATGCACGCGAATGGCTGGAGCAGTGTGCACATTACAATGCCCTCTCAGTTCTCGCAAGAACAATTAACTAGGTGGCTGGTTCGTTTCTTCACAGTTGGATCACACAAATTTCTCTTCTGCATCATACAGAGCATTATTCACATTGTTGTGCACTTGACGCCAGTTCAGAGGAGAGTGTCTCAAAATTCGGTCTTGTCTTTTTCGTAGCAAAACAGTCTCCCACCTGAGTCCTTTCATGCTCCACATGGTGGATTTTCTGACAAATAGGGGCGTTCTTCTTACTTTGTGGAAACTTCCTCTGCCAGTCGTAAATGCCGTAACATTGAAATGCGTTGAAATCCCGATACTTTACTCCTTCCCAATTCCTTTCCGCCTATCGGACATTTTGTGTCCACTCCAGACGCCTAAAAGTTATCCAGCATGAGGGCACCACGCACAGTTCACATGATCAACTGTGTCACTGGTTTGTTTGTATCCATTTGGAAATTCCGATACGCAGTTTTCTAAAGCTTCTTTCTGTCCCACTCCAGTGGCCTGCTACTTCCTCTCGTGCATGTTACCTGGCATCCACTCACTGTCTCACGCCACGGGACACCACCTAAGAACTTTTCGTTGTACTGTCTGTGTTTTTATTTTTATTTACTCGTCAAGTTCCGTAGGACCAAATTGATGAGCAAATCTCCAAGGTCATGGAACGTGTCAGTACATGAAATTACAACATAATAACAGATAAAAATAAATGTTCGTGAACCCTAAAAAGTCAGTCCATAAGTTTAAGTAAACGCTATCAGCAATACAAGCAATACAAGCTTAATTTTTTAAGGAACTCATCCACAGAATAGACGGAGTGACCCATGAGGAAACTCTTCATATCGATTTGAAACGCGTGGATTACTGCTAAAATTCTTGAATTCGAGAGACAGCTTATTGAAAATGGATGCAACAGTATACTGCACACCTTTTTGCACAAGAGTTAAGGAACTCCGATCCAAATGCAGGTTTGATTTCTGCCGAGTATTAACCGAGTGAAAGCTGCTTATTCTTGGGAATAAACTAATATTGGTAACAAGAAACGACAATAAGAAATATACGTATTGTGAGGCCAATGTCAAAATACCCAGACTCGAGAACAGAGGTCTACATCTACATGAGTACACTGCAATTCACATTTAAGTGCTTGGCAGAGGGTTCATCGAACCACAATCGTACTATCTCTCTACCATTCCACTCCCGAACCCGGCGCGGGAAAAACAAACACTTGAACCTTTCTGTTCGAGCTCTGATTTCTCTTATTTTATTTTGATGATTATTCCTACCTATGTAGGTCTCAACAAAATATTTTCGCATTCGGAAGAGAAAATTGGTGACTGAAATTTCGTAAATAGATCTCACCGAGACGAAAAATGTCTTTGCTTTAATGACTTCCATACTAACTCGCGTATCGTATCTGCCACACTCTCTCCCCTATTACATGAGAATACAAAACGAGTTGCCCTGTTTTGCACCCTTTCGATGTCCTCCGTCAATCCCACACCGAGCAGCAATATTATAACAGAGGTCGACAAGAGGTTCGTGAGCTCACACCACTTATTGCCCAAGCCGCCCGTTTCTGAGCCAAAAATATCCTTTTATAATGGGAAGAGTTACTCCAAGATACAATACCATACGACAATAGCGAATGAAAATAAGCAAAGTAGACTAATTGTGTTGAACGATCACTCACTTCTGATATCGTATGAATAGTAAAAATAGTAGTATTAAGTCTTTCAACAAGATCCTGAACGTGGGCTTTAAACGACAGCTTACTATCTATCTGAACACCTAGAAATTTGAGCTGTTCAGATTCACTTATCATATGGCCGTTCTGTGAAATTAAAACGTCAGATTTTGTTGAACTGTGTTTCAGAAACTGTAAAAACTGAGTCTTACAGTGATTTAGAGTTAGTTTGTTTTCTTCAAGCCATTAACTGAAGTCATGTACTACACTATTTGAAACCGAACCAATATTGCACACATCTTTTACTACCAAGCTAGTGTCATCAGCAAACAGAAATATTTTAGAGTTACCTGTAAGTCTAGAGGGCGTATCATTTATGTAAATAAGGAACAGGAGTGGCCCCAACACTGATCCCTGGGGCACCCCCGACTTGACAGCACCCCACCACATATTGCAGCCATTATCAACATTGTGAATAATGACCTTTTGCTGTCTGTTGCTAAGATAAGAGGTGAACCAATTGTGAGCTACTCCTCGTATTCCGTAGTAGAATATTTTGTGTTTAACACAATCAAATGCCTTAGTTAATTCAAAAAATATGCCAAGCGTTCGAAACCTTTTGTTTTACCCATCCATTACCTCACAGAGAAAAGAGAATATAGCATTTTCTGTTGTTAAACGACTTCTAAAGCCGAACTGTACATTTGATAGCAAAACATAAGATATAAAATGATCAATTACCCTTACATACATAACTTTTTCAATAGCTTTTGCAAACACTGATGGCATAGAAATAGGTCTAAAATTATCTGCATTATCCGTTTCTCCCTTTTTATAAAGCGGCTTTACAACTGAGTACTTCAATCGCTCAGGAAACTGACCATTCCTAAAGGAAAAATTACAAATATGGCTAAATACAGGGCTAACATGTGTAGCACAGTACTTTATTATTTTGCTAGACACTCCATCATAACCATGAGAGTCCTTAGTCTTCAGTGACTTAATTACTGACTCAATCTCCTTCTTGTCTGTATCACACAGGACTATTTCAGACATCAATCTTGGAAAGGCATTTGCCAAGAAACTAAATTTTTATTTAATTCACCAGGTATGCTCAGAAAATGATTTATCAGTAACAGATATATTTTTACTGTGAACTGATTTTATATTCTTGACCTTGTGCTACTGACCAGACACTTCCTTTACAACAGACCATATGGTTTTAATTTTATCCTGTGAATTAGCTATTCTATTTGCCTACCACATACTCTTTGCCTTCCTAATAACATTTTTAAGCACCTTACAATACTGTTTGTATTGGGCTACTGTAGCTTGATTGTGACTACTTCAAACATTTTGATATAATTCCCACTTTGCTCTACATGATATCCTTATCCCACTACTTAGCTACCTGGGCTGCCCATTAAGAATGTTCTAATGGAAAGCAACTCTCAAAGAGCATGAGAAATGTGTTAAGGCAAGCATTGTATTTATCATCTATGTTATCGGCACTATAAACATCCTGCCACTCTTGTTCCCTGACAAGGTTTAAAAACCTCTCTGTTGCTGTTGGATTAACTTTCCTACATAGTTTGTAATTAAATGTGACATTGGTTTGAGTACAAAATCATTTAGAGTTAAAATTTGTGCAGCATAGTCTGAAAGGTCATTCGCGCTTTTACTAACAGAATGCCCATCTAGTAATGAATAAAGATATTGTCTATGGCTATGCTACTGTTCCCCTGTACCCTAGTTGGAAAAAACAGAGTTTGCATCAGATCATATGATTTAGGAGAGCTACCAACATCCTTTTTCTAGCACCATCATATACAAAATTTACATTGACGTCACCACATATAACTACTCTCTGGTACTTCTACAGAGTGAATCAAGAACCCTCTCTAGCTTGAGCAGAAATGCTCTGAAGTCGGATTTAGGGGACCAATAAACAACAACAATTAGAAGTTCAGTTTCACTACACTCAACTACAGCTGCAAACATTCAAACATCAGCTCAGTGCAGTGTCATGATATGTCTGTGGACACAAATGGAATACTGTTTTGTACATACAGAGCCACTCCCCCACCCCACAAGGAAATCCTTGAGAAACAGCCAGCCTGGTAAAGGAAGCCTCGGAACTGTCAAATTATTTAAGTGGTGCTCTGATATACCAATAATTTCATAGTCAAAATCTATAAGCAGTTCACTAACTTTATCTCTAATACCTCTTATACTTTGATGAAATATACTAATTCCTTCTCTACTTGGAATCATTACATCCTTGGTAGGTGAGCCCTTAGTTAGAGGGACGTCCTTTAAGGAGGTATACCTTCAGCTGACTCTCAATCTAAAAAAGGTGCAGCTCTAACACCAACTGCTACAGGAGTTTTTCGATGCGTGACACCTCCAACACCCACTACACTGTCGCCTATAAGCTTAGCCAGCATCCCCTTCCCATACCTATTGAGGTGCAGGCCATGCCTAGTGAAACCTGATCTACTGATAGACCCAACTGACACCGCTGAGATGTGACCCATGCCCTCTGCCATCAGCGCTCTCCCCAGCCCCACATTAACGCGCCTAACAACTGCATTAAGGTGAGGTCGATCATGACACTGAAACAGTTGCATGAAATGCACGTTAGTGCCACCAGTTTCAGTAGCTATCTTAACCAGGTCACCTACATCATATTCCCCATCCCTATCGAAACTGTTCCCTGGTCCACTCACTTTCACTATCTCATCCTCCTTTGTAAAGTTCTTAAAAAACTCCCCTTGCTGTCAGTCACCTGAGCCAACCCTGCACTAGGCTTCGCAATGTTGACGACCTGGTACCCACTCCCGAATGCTTCCTGCAACTGCTGGTCCACACCTCTACCGTGGGAACCTTCTTCTTTCTGCTTGACTTTGTGACTAACCTAGGCCTCCTAATTGCTGAGGACTGCTGCATGTTCCCTACATCTACAGCTACACAAGGCTCCTCTCCACTGAACTCTGACAGTTGGTCATATCTATTGCATGTACGCAAAGTAAAACGGTCTGTGCTGCACCCTTTGTGCCTGCTTCCAAACAAAATGCTTCCTCTAGCTGCTTGTTTCATCTCTTGGCCATTGACATGCAGTATATAGGATCAGTGTGTTAGTACAGCCGATTGAGTGTCATGCCTTTGCATTACATACTTATAGGCAAATCTGCTCCTTTTAGCTGAAGTTAGTTAGTTGTCATATTTAACTTCCTGTTAGAATGTATATAAAACTCTCATGTAAGGTGCGAAATTGACCTTCATTTAATCTTCCACCTTACATATCCTCCTCCTTCCATGTTCAATTTTGCGTTGGGTCAATCAGTGGTTGAGAAATTGATTGGAGCCAGTGCAAAATTCCCTGCAACTGCTGACTGTAGTAATTGACATATTTACTGCCCAAATTTCTATTCTAATATATGGCATAACCAAACAGTGGTGCGATCCAGTCTCCTTATCGTTATATTTTACAGTGCAATTGATCTCATGTTTACGGATTTCAGATCTAAATTAACGTTTTTCCAAAATTAAACATATTTTTTCTAATTTTCTGATTCAATACAATTATGAACTAATCTAAGGTCATTTTCTTTTTGTATGGTTATCTATGTTTAGATTTTAATTTGCATTCAAACAAATCTGAGCTTGTCTATATTTTTGTATCTTTTCTAAAATGTTTAATTTGAGACTGTTCTGTTTTTTTTGTTTCTTATTTTTTTCGTTTTGGCTACATTATTTGTGTTAAATGATGATGGATATGTATGTATTGAAGTTGAGGAAACCTTCGTTTAGCTTATCCTTCCCTCTTTTCAATATTTTTCGCTTTATCTTAACCTTTTATAACAATCATAACCTAAGAAAGTTACAATACTTACATTAATTTCTTCAATTTGTGTTAAATTGAAACACATCATCCTCAATACTTTACAGGCATTGTCCTATTCATAAACACATTTCACCCTCCAAAAATCTTAAATTTACACATTATAAGTTTACAAAAATTTCCAAATTTGACTTTTATTAACATATTAAGTTTCTAATCCTACTAGTTTCTAATCCTGCTAGTTTCTAATCCTACTAATTACATTGTAAAATTTTAATTGACATAATGGAATAGCTAAACCCATTCATATTTATACGCTATATTTCTAACAAGCACATCACATGTTAGAATGTTACCTCCCAAGAAAGTTCCACACTGGGTGTATCAACGATTTTTATTAAGTCTGCAACCAGTTTCGCACCGCTTATTGGTGCATCCTCAGGCACTATACGATTTTTGTAACATGGTAACATTGAATATTGCCCTGTAACCACTCCCCACCATTCACGTCCAATATACTGTCATCTGATGAAAGTGGTAGTTAATTTTAAAAATCTTTTATTTTAAATTTTTTTAAATGATGGGAGCGACAATGACCGTGCAAGCTGAGAGGAGCCAGCTTGCATGGTCATCGCCGCTCCTATCATTTAAATTTTTTTTTAAATATTTTTAAATTTTGACTACTGTTTTCACCAGATGATGGTATATTGGATGTGAATGGTGGGGAGTGGCTACATGACATTGTTCAACGTTACCATGTTATAAATATTGTATATTGTCTGAGGATGCACTGGTAAGTGATGCGAAACTAGTCGCAGATTTAATAAAAGTCACTGACACAGCCAGTATGGAATTTTCTTTGGAAAGATTTCGAAGTTTGGCGTGATTTCCCGCCCTACAAAACGACATGTCCCAATAAATTGTTAACATTAGGTCTTCTTAAGTTAGATATGTTGAAAATTACGAATTACAAGGAAATATTATTCATATGTCAAAATACAAATTTTAAAAGCATCGTTATTAAAGCTCTGTTGCTGACACACGAAAATAAATTGGCGGGAAAAATAGGGCGCTTGGGCAACTTCCACTACCCTATGTCAAGCGATCGCCATCTTGTCCTAGGAAATGGTGGGAAGTTTGAATTTGGTCAGTAAAGAAAGGTCACTTAGGTTATCTCTACTAACCTAAGAAAATGACGTGAAAGAAAGGACTGTTCCACTACCTTAAGTCATCTGACCACCACTTCTTCTAGTAAGGATTTGTTGTGGAGAGGATTCGACCAGTGTTGGACATAAGTCTTTAGTTGAACAATTTCATGCAGTACAGATGTCTACTGTGTTCATCACAAGGCCCAGACTCCAACTGATCTAGTACACAGTACTGTCACCAGAGGGTGCTGTCATTCAAGATGATGGACATGAAGTCAACTGATCATGGGAGTAAAATTACCCAAGATGGTGGCAAACAGTGTGTTCACCATGAGATCTACAGTCCAACTGATCTAGTACACAGTACTGCCACCAGAGGGTTTTGTCATCCCTCCTGTAACATAATCCAAGATGGCGGTCTGGAGGGGAAAAATGGCCCGAAAATAACTCAGCCTGCGCTGGACTGCTAGAGAGAGGAAGGAAAGAGTGTACTTTATTTTTTTAGTTCAATTTATTTAGGGATGGAGTACATTTGTCATACTGATACAGAACACAGGCTCTGACATGCTTGGGCTCACGCCACGCAGCCCACAGACCTGTAAACTACTCCTAAATAACAGTCTGCAGACACACAAAAAACTCCTAAATTACCCAATTAATTTCAGTACAGACATGCAAACTCCTCCTAAGTAACGCAAGCCGGCCACTGTGACCGAGCGGTTCTAGGCGCTTCAGTCCGGAACCGCGCTGCTGCTACGATCGCAGGTTCGAATCCTGCCTTGGGAATGGATGTATGTGATGTCCTTAGGTTAATTAGGTTTAAGTAGTTCTGAGTCTAAGGGACTGATGACCTCAGATGTTAAGTCCCATAGTGCTTAGAGCCATTCTTTTAAATAATGCAGTACACAGATGTGCAGACATGAAATCGACCCATAAACTGTCCAAATAGTGCATAGCACAGCCTACAGACCCGCTTGCAAAATAATGCAACAGACACGCAATCAACATGCACAAGCACTGTCCATCACCCCCTGTCCAGTAGACCACATAGGAGGCTACCTGCAGACCTGCGAAGTGACGTGGCTGTCAGCTGTCAAACCATGCACAGGTGCCCATTCAGGCCTTCGCAATCAACATGCACAAGCACTGTCCATCACACCCTGTCCAGTAGACCACATAGGAGGCTACCTGCAGACCTGCGAAGTGACGTGGCTGTCAGCTGTCAAACCATGCACAGGTACCCATTCGGGTCCTGTAAGCATGGGGCGGCGACATCCCTTTCATACTTGATATCTGAGAAATTCCTCTCAAAATACGTATTCACCTAGTCACCATTGTTGACTCGACTGGACGGGAGTGAAGACATATTTCCTGAGCGCACCGACACAGCTGCTAGCCACTGCCAGATGCAATCCAGCACATCCCATTGCTCTCATACTGCTGCTGCCTACAGAGACTGGGTGAAAGTTATTTCTATTTTGGAGTATACAGTTAGAGTTCTCCGAGTGTTATACTAGCGTCACAGAACTCCAACACACACTCACACCGGTCCCATATACGAGACACCTCTGGGCAGCAAGTGTGTTTTATCATTTCTGATGCGATACCTGGGAATACTGACATCAATGAATAGCACAGGGCGCATTGTTCCTATTGCTACATGAGAGACGTGTCTAACAACGTTTAACGCCCCAGCGCGACTGACACAACTCCACAAAGTGCGTGCGCGTAGCTACAAACTATCTCAAGCGCATGTAACAAGTTTTTCAATCTTATACTGATGTCACATGACTATGTAAAAAATAAGATCCGAGTCTACTCTCGGAAATTGTATAGTGTCCCAGAAATAGTAAACGCTCGCCTTCTTGATGTGTCAGATTGTATGCAGGGAAATCCTTGCCCGAACAGGAATTGTTTACGAAAATAGCACAGAATAGCATCGAATGCAATCTTCCTCAAGGGCCTAACGTGGCGCCCCATCCATCATGTCTTACCCTTCCTGCTTTTAACACACACAAACGTACACACTGCTGTGTAGAGACACCTATATCCCAGTACAAAGGATGTAAATGAATCGAGAATTATGATTGGCTCTAATCGAATTTACCCTCTGAAGTACTGATGCTGCAGGTGTGAAGCACCATCCACCTTTTTTTTATTTCTGCAGATTAGACTTTCAGTGGTTATTTTACACATGTAGGCATATTGCATTGACAATTAAACGCTGCAAAGTGCCTCTACATATCGTCAAATACGGAAAGACTCTAACTCAATTACACAGCTCTCCCACTAAGGACAGGAGCTTGAATATTTAGAGTGTGAAACCGAACTCCAATGCAGCAATATATCACCGCTTACTGTGTCGATGTAGTAAGCATACAAAATCGTCCCTTTTTCTCATTCGTACATTTACTGCAAAGACAGACAGCACTGTATATACTCCTCCCAGCACTAGATAGCCCCCTGTGAGGTCGGCGGTCGCCCACCCCCACCAGGTGACCAGAGCACCCTCAGTGGATCGAAGTCACTCCTAGAACTGTTCTACAAATTCAAGCACGTTCCCCTCGGCACAAACGCGTTACTGTTTCCGTTTTGGACCGGGTTGATTGAATGCTTTTTTCTACACACATATCCAGACTCTGGGATTATAAGAACACATGTATTTTTCACATAGTCTGCACACAGCAGTAGCCTACCGATCGTTCGCGCAGCATAATTCCGAAGATATAGACGAAATTATTTCTCTACAAACCCGAAACTTCAGCACTTATACCGTCTGTGAAGACCTATAAGTGAGAACTCAAAACAAAGAGAGGAAAATTATATTCCCACTCACGAATACCGATGTCGGTGATGTAACAGATTCCAAACCATCCCTATAATTTACAAAATCAACTAAGGGGTTTCTCATGTCTAGAGAACAAGCAAACATCTCTTTCACCTGCTATATGCACACACCACAAACGATGTTCCCTCAACTAAATAAAGGTTCGAAATGTCCAGAAGCAGTCAACCGAACAAATTACATGGGAGGGAATAACGGTCCAGCGCAAACACACCTCCATATTCAATCTTCTCAAATTTCCATGCGATTACGAAAGGTGCCCAACACATACTAAGTGTTGGTTCACTATTTTGCCCTCTAGAGGACGGCAAAGTTAACTCAGATACATTCTTCCATTCCAACAGGTCTTTGCATTCGGACGGCTGCTTTCGTTAACGGGAAACGTGAATCATTCCGCACAGGCCACCGGCGCTGCAGGCCAAGCACACATACACAGAACAATCCTACAAAATCGTTCATGTATATATTTTACCCCTGTTCTTACAAGTAAATGCTAGCATTGCGGTCTCAGTTGAATGATACTCGTCAATGAGCGAAGTATCAGAAATACAGCCTGCTGACGGCTGTGGCTCCGGAAATAGAAATATCGGTACGCATTCTTATGTCACTGACATACTCTTCCCATGCTGTCGCAGTGCTCCACGTCAGATCCATACCTTCCTTACGACTGGACATAGCTAGTCATTTCCTTTGCACATGTCGGAACACAAACACAAATTTTATAAGCCTGATGCTCAAATACAAACATATCAGGCACCCTCTACTACCAAGTACAATACTTCGTCAATAACTGATCGCTGGCGATACGAAATAATACAGAGAAAAAATCAACCATGAGTGGGCATGACTCATAAGACTTTCTTGCGAGTGCTACCACCGTGTCCTAGAAATAAAGGTTTAACCGCCAGATGTCAAAAAAAAAAAAAAAAAAAAAAAAAAAAAACGTTCCCAGCAAGTACTGCATGTTACTGTTACAAGCGGTCTTGGTTCTACAGGTGCATACAAATATCAATGTTAAAAGCTACACCCACTTTACAAATAGAGGTACGACATTACCTCTGAATGAGGTCGTTTTTGTATAGACAAATACCGTGACGGCGATCGCAGGAGAATATAGTATCAGACCAACAGTGCGCTTACACGTCGCCGACGGTGCAACTTCGTAATAAAGTACCAAATTTGGAAATTGATTCGGCTAAGGAACGTGGTATGAAACTGGTATCTGCGAATCCCTCACGCCATCTCAGGTAGATATTTCTACAGTATTTGTTGTACATTGCGTCTCGATCCCATGTCAGAGGTTCGGTAATACATCCACTGAGCTATAGGCGATGGTTGATTCAGACCACAAACAGTAGTAGATGGTGTCCTTATTGAGCTCGTAAGAAAATGTACACTAGCTTTTCAAATCTCTAGTGTTACACTATCCACTAGAAATTATGTCTATGACTTTGATTCAGGTCATTCCATTCAAGCACATACCTGAGTTGAATCCTATTCACAATTCCCTTAATGATTACAACCACTACACAGTCATCTTTCTGGCACTCCAACGTCTTGAAAAGAGCCACCTTTCTCGAACCTCTCTGCTACAATAAAATTCCAACATGGTTTTAGTCAGTCCCTATACATCTTGCAACTGCTCCCATTTGTACAGCTTTGCACATGTGCTCGTTCCAATTCAAGTCAGAAATGAGCAGAAGTCTGAGAAAGACATATCCACCACCTTCTGCAACCTGTTTAGAAACAGAACTACCTGAGTTAGCCCAACAGGACCGTGTTTTGACCATTTGGTGAAAATGAGCGCAATGTGGTATGTCTCCAGACTAGATACAGATACTACAGTCCGAAGCAGATCTGCTTCCATTCACATCTATCAGTCCAACATGCTACCATCGTTATTCTGTACGATCCAACAGAGAAAAATTACGAAGCATAAAAGCTCCACTAACTTCGTCTGATATAAAAGTCGCGTAGGCGCCGTTGCAGGCGCGATGATGAATGGCTGCGATGTGGAGCATGCACAGAGAGAGAGTTGTTGCGCTGCTCCCCAGAACAGCACTCCTAAAGAGACACCCCGTCCATCATCGAATTTACCTGTCAATCTGCTGCTGCTGCCCATGTGGGACGATCCAATTAAATATACAGCTTTTGATCCATCGCAGAGGGCAGTTTATGGTTTCATCAGCTGTACTGTAGGATGATGACCGTATCCCACAGACTATACTAGAAGTCTCAAGAGACGCTCCCTGTGACCCTGTGACGTGGTTTGAAACATTGTTTTATAACATAATTTGTACACTGCCATACATTTTGTTTTTCTACCATTACTTCGAGGTCTCATTTTGTAACTGCGGCTACAACAACATGTGAGACACGATGGATGATTTTAAATGAAATACAGTTACAAAATAAGGAAACCAAAAGGTATCGGCTGCATTGTGGAGAGTTTCCAACCTGATGTCCAAAAGTAATTTATGACCCCTACATTTAAACTCATCCATCACAGTGGTGGAATGATGATGGCTCTGTGTTCCCTTTCATCTCATTCCTCATATTGCAACCATGTACACGATCACTGTTTCGGTGCTAGCAACCCCCAGTAGGTGTCACCCATTCACAAAACTCATTCTCCAATTCAAATAAGCACTGTCAGTCAATCATTATGTGGTAACCAAAAGCGCGCCAATGCACGGATGGGATGGAAATTGCTTGTAAATGTAGCACAGCTGCCAACACCGAGCCCAAATGTGCAGACCGGGATGTGTAGTATAGCATTGTACTCGAGTGTGTTCAGTCACCTCCACATTTGAAAAGCGTTTGCTCTGTTTTCTGTATGTCTATATGTCTATGTAAATGCATGTGTCGCAGACGGCTCCCAGGACCCAGTCCCCCCCACCCCTCCCGCTAGTGTACCAAACTTCGAACATTGAATATGTGTCCAGATGTAACGTGTGGTTATTACACCCGTGAACCCTATCGCAGATGTGATGTGTGTTGGATATGCCTCTGAACTTCGGTCTGGATATATACTGCAACCCTATCCCATGCAAGGCGTATTGTGGATCCGCATCCCTACATCACTCCGGATATAACATGCGGCTGATGCACCTTCGAACGGTAACTCAGATCTACTACGGGAACTGGTAGGCATCTGCAACACGTTCATATACACAGACATACAGAAAACAGACCAAACGCTCTCTAAATGTGGAGGTGACTGGACACACTCGAGCACAGTGCTATACTGATCTGTGAAGTTGGGCTAGGTATTGGCAGTTGTGCTACGTTTACAAGCAATTTTAGAACACATAAAGAGAGTTTATGTCATGATTGCGTGGATAGAACTGACAGAAAAATCGATAGAATTTCGAAAAATAACTGAATAGCTATAAATTGACCGAATATATCTCGAAATGCAGGGAACTTGAGGAAGTACTTGCGTATCTTCTGGTTCACGCAGAACAATTTATACAGGGTGTTACAAAAAGGTACGGCCAAACTTTCAGGAAACATTCCTCACACACAAAGAAAGAAAATATGTTATGTGGACATGTGTCCGGAAACGCTTACTTTCATGTTAGAGCTAATTTTATTACTTCTCTTCAAATCATATTAATCATGGAATGGAAACACACAGCAACAGAACGTACCAGCATGACTTCAAACACTTTGTTACAGGAAATGTTCAAAATGTCCTCCGTTAACGAGGATACATGCATCCACCCTCCGTCGCATGGAATCCCTGATGCGCTGATGCAGTCCTGGAGAATGGCGTATTGTATCACAGCCGTCCACAATACGAGCACGAATAGTCTCTACATTTGGTATCGGGGTTGCCTAGACAAGAGCTTCCAAATGCAGTCATAAATGAAAGTCAAGAGGGTTGAGGTCAGGAGAGCGTGGAGGCCATGGAATTGGCCCGCCTCTACCAATCCATCGGTCACCGAATCTGTTGTTGAGAAGCGTACGAACATTTCGACTGAAATGTGCAGGAGCTCCATCGTGCATGAACCACATGTTGTGTCGTACTTGTAAAGGCACATGTTCTACCAGCACAGGTAGAGTATCCCGTATGAAATCATAATAACGTGCTCCATTGAGCGTAGGTGGAAGAACATGGGGCCCAATCAAGACATCACCAACAATGCCTGCCCAAACGTTCACAGAAAATCTGTGTTGATGACGTGATTGCACAATTACGTGCGGATTCTCGTCATCCCACACATGTTGATTGTGAAAATTTACAATTTAATCACGTTGGAATGAAGCCTCATCCGTAAAGAGAACATTTGCACTGAAATGAGGATTGACACATTGTTGGATGAACCATTCGCAGAAGTGTACCCGTGGAGGCCAATCAGCTGCTGATAACACGGTGTACATGGTACGGAAACAACTGGTTCTCCCGTAGCACTCTCCATACAGTGACATGGTCAACGTTACCTTGCACAGCAGCAACTTCTCTGACTCTGACATTAGGGTTATCGCCAACTGCACGAAGAATTGCCTCGTCCATTGCAGGTGTCCTTGTCGTTCTAGGTCTTCCCCAGTCGCGAGTCATAGGCTGGAATGTTCCGTGTTCCCTAAGACGCCGATCAATTGCTTCGAACGTCTGGAAATCTGTCTCGATACAAATGTACCGCGCCACGGCTATTGCCTCGTGCTAATCCATACATCAAATGGGCATCTGCCAACTCCGCATTTGTAAACATTGCACTGACTGCAAAACCACGTTCGTGATGAACACTAACCTGTTGATGCTACGTACTGATGTGCTTGGTGCTAGTACTGTAGAGCAATGAGTCGCATGTTAACAAAAGCACCGAAGTCAACATTATCTTCCTTCAATTGGGCCAACTGGCGGTGAATCGAGGAAGTACAGTACATACTGACGAAACTAAAATGAGCTCTAACATGGAAAATAAGCGTTTCCGGGCACATGTCCACATAACACCTTTTCTTTATTTCTGTGTGAGGAATGTTTCCTGAAAGTTTGGCCGTACCTTTTTATAACACCCTGTATGTGGGGACTAGTATGCAGCAGCAAGAGGAATCTGAGAATACGTCGACATGGAAGCGAAGAGGATCGCTGAAGCAGTCGATTTTTCTCCATCAAGGTAGCATTATACACTAAGTCTATTGAGGTAGCAGTGATATACGTAAGTTGACTACTGTATTTGACGCTTTTCAGGAAGGCCGACAACCATCCGCCTCTAAACTTACATGCATCTGTGTTAAAGGATAACAAAGGGTGGATGGAGTGATCGATTGAGATGGAGGTGTAACGAAGCACGATTTAATGGTAGACTGATGATGCATTCTAGAGAGATGTGAAGTTGCTACAGGTGAATTTTCCACTGTTCTGTCAGGATGCATCAACCGCGTGACATAGCATCCATTCGACTCGTATACAGCCACGTCTTTAGCACTGTCTACTTGCGTTCGTTATCGGTAAACCTGTTGGTCATCAGAGGACTTCCATCTTATGTGTGATGAAACGCGGCACATCCCTCTAAACGAACTATGATTTATGTAATGTACTCCACACCTCTGTTTATCTTGGGTGTAAAATCGTGACTTCGGCTTCATAACTAAGATAGCGGTAGGTGTTTGTGAGGCGCTGCAATCCCCGTGTATACATTTCAGTGACAGATGTGCCGTTTACAGAGTTAGTGACGGAATGGCTTGTAATATTCACATGCCGTACGTTGATGCTATGAGTTTATCTGTTTCCTTGTAAGAGGTATTCGCCGTTACTAACGATCATTTTATATAGGGCTGATACAGGCATAGTACAATTTCCGAACCGTGATCGGATGTGAACAGTGGGCACTACACATCTCCGGAAAGCTATATTGTACTCGTATCACACAGAGCCAATGTTTCAAGGAAGTAATTTTTTCGTTTTGCGGCTTGATAACATAGTTTCTCGCAGAGAAACCGGGAAGATAGATGTATGTCATCCGCTTGAAATATATTTCTTACATTGGAATTTTAACAGCGCTACATTTCATATGACTGATAGGTCGGAAACGTAAGCAATTTAGCATTATAGCCCGTTTTAAGTGCAGAACGTTGTAGCCTTAGGAGCGCGTGTGTTTATGTTCTCTCTTACCAGTACCTTTCAGGTACCGATCCTAGACTCTAGGACAATACTTTAGAGTTGATAGCTTGGTTGATTTACGTAAAAATGCATTGAACTCCATCCGTCTCGAGCTCCATCGCGCATAAGAACCATTCGCTTCTTGTTCTTCTTAACCGTCTGCTATTACATCACGACACATTGAAATCTGTTACCATACATCGATAAGCAGTGCTAAGCTCCTCGACATGGGTGCATCTCGGGAAATCTTGTGCACATGGAAGGGTGAGCACTCGGAAAGCTCTATTCATTCACGAGACGTGGAGTGTAGTGGTCAACTTCTGATCGGTTGCAGATTAATTCGGTAACGGTACTGCAGCGCGGGTTGGTAAATGCCAGTATGATGAGGGCCTTTCACTCTCTAATTTTACCCTAAGAGAGCGAGAATGCTCTGTCACTCCCACGCGCAGAGAGATAGATCGTAAATTAAGCACTGTGCTCGAGTGGTTAGTAATAAATGGAGGGCTGTCTGGTATACTTTGATGATTTGTGTGTTCAGAATTAACACTGAATGGACATACTGCGCAGTCATGTATCTACATTCGCAATGATACTCGCAAACTAGAGAAGTGGTGGTTTAGCTATGATACTGAAACTGGGGAAAGATGCTGTCGCATCATTGGCCAATGTTGAAATTACTGTAAAATTGCTGAAATTGTTCGCACTGTCAACTGTGATCCTTATTGTTGCAGAACATCAGCGGTGTCTCTTCTATCCCATCCGTGCACTGGCGCGCTGTTGGTTACCACATAATGACTGTCTGACAGCGCTTGTTTGAGTTGGGATGAGTTTTGTTGATGGGTGACACCTTCTGTGGATTGGTAGCACTGAAACAGTGATCGTATACGTGAGTACAATATGAGGAATCAGCCGAAAAGGAACGCAGAGCCATTAGCTATTCCGTCACTGTGACTGATGAGTTTAAATGTAGGAGTCGTCTACCACTTTCGGAGTTTGGAAACTCTCCACAGCACAGATAAAATATTCTAGTTTCCTGATGTTGTAACTGTCTTTATTTAAATCATCCACCGTGTGTTGTGTGTTATGGAAGCCGCAGTAACAAAATGATTTACACCGTGTGATGTCTAGTTTTCTGCGAGAGTCCGTGTATCAGAGCGTCTTAATGTCAGTTTAGGACCTGACACAGACCTCAAAGTAGTGGCAGAAAAACAAAATGTATGACAGTGTACAAAGCGTGTTAGAAAACAACGTCTCAAACAACGACACAGGGTCACAGGGAGCGTCTCTTATCACTTATAGTACAGTTTGTGGGATACGGTCACATTCCTATAATACAGGTGATGAAACCATAAACTGCCCTCTGCAATGGATCGAAAGCTGTATATTTAATAGGATCGTCCCACATGGGCAGCAGCAGCAGATTGACAGATAAATTCGATGATGAACGGGGTGTCTCTTTAGGAATGGTGTTCTGAGGAGCATCGCAACAACTCTCTCTCTGCGCATGATCAACGTCGCAGCTATGCGTCATCGCGCCTGCAACAGCGCCTATGTGGCTTCTATATCAGACGAAGTTAGTGGAGCTTTTATGCTTCGTAAGTTTTCTCTGTTGTATCTGATAGATGTGAATGGACGCGGTTCTGCTTCGGACTGTAGTATCTTGTACAGGATGGCGCGTATGGGCAGGCGGTGGGCGTTATGGAATAATAGTGTAATTTTTAGAGAAAGGCCATTTATTGGCTAAAGCATGATGAAAGGGGCTACATAGGCCTAGGGAGGTGAGGGTGAGCCAGAGCTTACAATTTGGCGAACATTGTTCGCGAAGCTACCGAAAGTGGTTGTCTGCCAAAACTAAGTCCACAGTGCCGTAGCACCGGGAGAAGCGGGAGATGTTCAGTGCTACAGGACGCGCATCCGACTCGCGGGTGAGCAAGAATACAAGAGAGCGGGCCCGGCGACGGGCGGCCGGGTATGTTCGACGCACCACGCGGCTTCCTCCACCCTGATTGGTCAGGACCGAGCAAACCGTGCGGGCGGCATGGAACTTTCCAGAGCGTTGCCTGCTAAGCGACGCCTGGGACGGCGTTACCTCGTCAGCACACGAGAGAGGCGCGTGAACAAGGTGCCCTTTCTCGGTGCTGACTTCCTGTTACTAGACCGTGGGACGAAAGAATTTACAGGCAGCTAACACTGCCGGCCGTGGCTTGGCCGTAATGGAGAAATGAAGGTACTGGTTGGAGGCTCACATAATAAAGTAAAATCTCCTATTGTCTGGCTCATCCTTTACATTCCTCCCCCTTCCGTGGGAGCGGAGAACGTATGTGAATTCGCTCAATGCAATTATTATTTGAATGTAAACAAATTTATCTTGCGAGAGAAAGTGAACATTGGCTCTCACGGAAGACGGCAGGGGTCTTAATCTATGGGACGGTATAGAGACTCTAGAGACCTCCTAAGGGTCGCAAGGGAGCTTACACATGTCAACAATATTGTGTGTATACAAGAATCATCATAAAACATCAGAACATCATAAAACATCAGAACATCATAACATCATAAAACATCAAAACATCATAAAATCATCACAAAATTAGAACAAAACATAACAGTGTGAATTAGGTAAACATGCCAAGTGTTCTTGTTGCTAAGTTGAAGTAAAAATGTCTTTTTTTTCCTTTTGTTAAAATAAGTTGAAAATTTAAACACATCACCACTGATGAGCCACGGCGAGGGCGACAGACGCGAGGCGGCGTGGTGTGTTGTCCTCAGCGGGCAGCGCGCAGGCTGCCGGCGGGAAGGGGGCGTGGCCGTGGCCAGGTCCGTGCACTGGAACTCAGCGCAGGGGGGGGGGGGGGGGGTATGAAGGGAGGTCCACACGTTTCAAAACACAGTTGAAAAGGGAGTTATCACTAAGGGAACACTTCACTACACTACGCTAGTTTTTCCACATTAACTGATATCTCAGTTTCACTCTTAAAACTAAGGGAGGGCACATGCCTGATAGGTTCTTGTTTTCTCTTTTTTGTTTGGTTTAATTTGCGAGTGTTTGCCATTCATTTAAGTGTGCCAACAGGCGAACGTAGGAAATTTGTCCTTTTTTCATTTTTTTAGCAAATCATCAATTGACGTTAGGATGTGATTATTTGATTTTTTAGGTAAAACTTGAGCGTTAGCTGACAAGGGAATCATGAATGAGCTTTCAGGTATAAAAGCATAATTAAAGGGGTGCGAATACTAAGTAAGGCGTAGTGGCATGAAAGGTTATAAGTGGTGTTCCAACAGGAACCGTTTGCTAAAGATCTGCGCGGAGGCTTCGTCAGAGTGGCAGCTGACTGCAAGGCCGAATCTCGCGCTGCGCCAGAAAGGCGCGCGGCAGGTAACTTCCAAGGGCAGCGCCGCGTCAAAGCTGCACGCGGCAGCTGAGGAGCGAAGCTGAGGCGGCTACGTGCAAGAAGCAAGCGTCAGGTGTAAGAGTGAGAGAGAGCGATGAAGTTTACCGACGCTGTTCATTGCGCTGTCTGTATTTTAAACTCTCTCCAAAGGGAAATAGATATGCGTAATCGATATGGTTTATTCACCGATGACAAACAAAATAGAAGTGGGATTACGCGTGTCATCACGCTAGACGCGTTGTTACAGTAGGTTCTGTTTAAAATTACATAAACATACATAAATGTAGAAATGAGGCACACAAGTATCATATCAAATTGTTGCAAATGCCATATCAATAACAAACAAAAAAGTTAATTGCCTCCGTCGGCTAATCATCCAAGTGTAATAACATTCACATTTTGAGAAGAATTTTCTCGTAACTCAATATATTTGCTGCACGCCATTAAGTGAGAGTGACGAAGAAAAGTGACACCAGTTTGGTGCAGGTGGGACATAGATTGTGTCGTAGGATGTCAACGCTGTTGCTAACAAGAGGAGAAAAACAAAACTCGACAAGAATCTAGAGATTTCCATAGTGGCAACAGAAAGTGTAAGGATTTGAATTAGAATCAACTAAGTTGAGCGTAATTTCTGAAGGACTTTTCCTTCATGAAGGTATAGTGCGCGGCGCATCGTTGACAAGACGTTATCGCCTTCTTAACTGTGTAAATGACAATTCTGCGACTCCAAGATAGCTACTGCATACTTCTTCTTCTTCTTCAAACCCGACTTCTCTCACCTAAAACAAAACTTCACTGCCCGACAAAATTCACCGTCTTCATCCTCTCAACATCTTGCGACTAACTTTACTTTGCGACCAAATTCGCCGTCTTCATCCTCTCAACATTTTGCGACTAAACTCGCCGTCTCTATAACTCCATGGTGCTGGCCTCATTGGACCCAGCTGGTTGCTTAAAACTCCGTCTATCCTTCCTTGTATCGCAGTGTCCTGGGACACGTCATACAGTTAAATGCTACTACTTCAATAGTCGGTATTCCTTCAGAAAATACAACGGGAAAACAAAGAAGGCTCAAGGTTTTGAACAGAGATTTCCGCTTACTGGCGTTTAGCTGCGGGCTAGACGCGGTTCGCGTCTGACGTTGCCTGATCAGCTGTCGTCAGAGAGCACGGAACACTGTTCTCGTGAACTCTTCTTCGAGATGGAAGATCAAAGTTTGGGCTGAATAGTTTTGTGTTAGGATACGCCCGGGTAATAGAATGCAAAAGGCGTTGTTCGGTTGAAAGTTGTCAGATGAAAGTGGATAGGACGGACTATGTCGCGAAATGGAAAAGTGAAGAAACGACATAGACAGCTGAGGGACCGCGCGGGTGCCAGCCGCGTCACGTAAGGTACGTGCCCTTGCGGGTGTGGTTCTCTTGTTCATCCAATAGACTAGATATATGGCCAAAGCTTGCTCATTCTGTGGGCGTGATTCGCTCTGTTTATGTTACCTATCACGGCGGCAGGCATGTGGTATATCCCTCCAGATAAACATTCAAATACAAATCAAAATAAAGCATGGTTACATCCTAAACTACTCTTCTAAAACAATTTATCACCTAAGACATCCTTATTATTAAACAAATAACTGGCAGTACTCGGGAACTTACTCTAGCATACTCGAAATCCTACAAAATGAATATCCTCGTCAGTCTAGTAGCACAGTGACACATGGAAACACTAGGTTGATACAAACACTAAATTACTGGTGCTGGCAAAACTTTAGCAAAATTCTCTAAATAGTTAGTAATAAAACAGTCAAAATGAACAACAATAAGATAATACATGGACTTAAGTAATTGGACACAAGTAATTAGACATAAGTAATTGGACGTAATCAATTAGACACAAGCAATTTGACATAAGTAATTGGCAACTCGTCATAGTGATATAAGCGGTGGCAAAACCGTAACAAAAGCAAAAGTTTAAAATATTATTTCCTTTAACAAAACTTCCTTATCCTCCAGTTACATTTCGTAGCAAAATGAATGTAAGCATCCCCTGGTATTCCTTTAAGCTCTCGTTTGTATTTTCATTCCAACCGATCTTTGGTACTTCTACCCACAGGAAAACTGTCATTAAGCAATGGCAATGTTATGTGTAATGCTGTGGAATAGTGTAGTGTCACGTTAATACTTCCTTTAGCAAGATTCTGATGAAAAATGATTTTATGTCTCCTTCAATGGACAGGCCAATAATTATTAAACGTGTGATAAACCGGTTCCTGTGTTGATTTGTTTTTGCAAATATTTGTGATTATCAGTCACCCAGTCAATCGTTCCGGTGTGTATTTGTTGTTCTTTTTTGTTCATTCTCTCACTTACCTGCTTCCATATAATCAATATTGGCGGCTCGACGAAGCTAGTTGCATCTCGGAAGACGTCGATATGACTTACCTGTCGGTGCTTTGGTTTTTAATAAAATTAGAGTTCATTTGTCATATAAAATGTGTGTAGGGAGCAAAGTAAGTTACTGACTATTGAAAATGTGCATAAAGTTATTCAAAGGGTTCGTTATATAATGGTTAAGAATTTCTGTGTTGAGATTCAGTGCAGCTTGAGGTGCTAAGGTGCGACACGCGTCGCGCTCGTGAGATTGTAAGTTGCTGACAGCGCAGCTGACAGTACGGCTGCGTCCGGTTTCACTGGCTCGGCTGCATAACTGGCGTTCACGCTGGGTCCGTCCTCTTACTACGCATGGAGTTTGTCTCTCGGTACAGTCACAAAATTTCCTTCCAGAGTTATCTTATGTTGTTCACGACAGTTATGCATGGAGGATGTTCTTTTCTAAGGGACTCTAATAACTTCAATCGTTAGAGGTCACAAAACTATCGGGTTACAACTATTTTACTTAAACACTCTGTTCTTCAAAATTTAGGTAAATGGCAGGTGTTAGGCTTCTATATAAACTATACTTTGCAATGGCATTCCAAACCCAACTCCTTGGCTAACGCGTTCCCCACACAGCGGTCGTTTACAGGACAGATATAGCGGCAAGTGCCGGCTTTCTTGACACCATATAGATCCGTTTATTAACCGTGGTGGTAATACAACATAGCCGGAGATCGATCTGAAATTCCAATGTTTTCTAATCCTGATAGTTTCCACAATGCGTACCAGGAAAAAGTTCTCTCTTGCGATTTTTGTTCCATACTGAAAATTCAAATAGACAATACACATAGATTCCCGTCTTTAGATAAGACTAATAAAATCTGTAGGGCAATATTAAGCTGGTGATTTTATTTTTATAACTATCACTTTAGGTTTGCTGTTTAAACTGCAACGTACGAATGTACAAAGATGTAGCGTGGCTGAGGCACGTGGCCTGCAGGGCGATGGTTGGGAGGTGTGGAGGGTCGAGGGGAGAGGTGCAGATGCTGCACGCACCAAGACAGAGGCGGCGGGTGGGGAAGGGGGAACTGCAATGGCCGCTCTCTCGGCAGGCCGGTGGTTGGGGAGGGGAGGGGGCCGCGTCGCCAGCTGACAGGGAGGGGCGGGACTCGCCGCATGTGAACAGCTGTAGACCACAGCGGCGGTATTTACGCGACTCCTTCCGTGGCATTTAATATACAGAAATACGTGGTACCAAAAAACTTACCTTGTTGTCTGTTCACATCGCATCATGAAAGCAATAAAATAGCACTTGGGGAAGACTTACTTTAGAGTAACATATTGGTTGTTTAACTTGGGCGTATTTATTCATGTTTTTATCGTTGTGTGATCATTTAGCAAAACATACACGTAATAGGGCGTCTTTCACAGTACAGGTAGACGGCTGCATGTAGTCACTGATCTACTGGCAGTTACGAAGGCGTATTAGTATCATGTTTTTATGGTAAAGCTTTAATACCTGTGTTCGTGCACTATTCACTAAATTAACAAGTGAAATGTGAATCCCCTTGAAATATACAAGATTAACTGATTCTTTCTCTACGTGTTCTTTTGACAAGGACAACTTTCCCCTTAATTCCATGATTAAAGAATGTTTGTGGTTTTAATTCTCGACCGCTACGATAACATGACTGGAGACGTTAAATGACAAGACAAAATGATCACATAACTTCAGTCACTTCCATTAACATGTGACGTCATAAATTATATTACCAGTTACCAACAGTTGCCAATTCTTATGTCTACTTATAATTAACATGCACACTTCAATAAATGTATAGTAACGACGGTGTTTTCCGTCAATTAATTCTCTTGCTTCATGCAGGACTTTTTCAACTGTTTACATACCATCTCAGACCTACTTTCTGGAACGCAAATCGTAGGGGTTTGACCTTAGAGCATATCTACGTTGCTGTCTAGGCTGTTGTATTACCTTCTTTCTTGCTTTTTTGGGTGGAACTACTGGCGCAATAGGCCGAGCTTCTTCGGTCGGAATTTCGTGCTGAACCAAATCCGTAGCCGGTAGAAACTGCCTCTCTTCAAACAACCACGAAAATTCCTCTAATACCGGCTGCAACATCCTTCTCTCCTCACTGTTTAAATGACCTAACTTCTCTGCTAACTGACTCCTTATCGTCGACGCGACATATCGCACTTCTCTAACTGAACATTTCTTTCCTTTCCTTCCTTTCTTATCTTTATTTCGCTGCTTCTCAGCTCCTCTTATTTCCTCAAAAATTTCCTGACCACTGGCAACAATAGTACCCTTCGGTATCACAACATCTTCTACACCAAAATTATCTATACTTACTGGTATCGCAAAACCCTTCTGTCTCCTCTCCGGTCGGCAGATCCTTCTCTTTATATGTACTGACTGACGATCTAAAACATCATTCTGGGTGAGCGGGTCAACCAGAATGTCTGTATTAGGCTGTTCTTGATTTTTGACATCTATCCAGAGAATTTTTCCACTTCCGCCTTTTATCCTCACAGGGTCAGTGGTTTTTATCGCCCACATCTGCGGTTTTATGGGAGACTGTGAACGGCGCCTTTCGCAGCTCCCTCGCGTCTGACGGGGGTGCGCACTGCCAAATCGGTGAATTGCTTCGCCGAACTGCACAGTTCGCGTTCGATAATCCACTATCCCCTGATAACGGTGCAGGAAGTCATTCCCTAGTATGATGTCAAATTCACCCTTCTTTAGCCTCACTACCTCCATCCTCTGACTGTATTTACCCTCGTCGATTTTCAGGTTCACTACACACGAACCTGCAGGGACAATTACTTCCTCTCCAAGGCCACTGATATGGTACCGGGGTGGCTGTAACACCCTTCGATCATTTTTCTCCACAAACAATACACTAACTTGAGCACCAGTATCAACTAAAATTCTAACTGATTTGTTCCCGAGTACGCCAAATAGACTAACGTGTTCCACCTCTTTACATTTTTCGGTCCTAACCGGGTGTATTATTTTTGTCGGGGGCGTGGGTGGGTGGCGGAACCTGCCCCCCAAACATTTCCCTGATGCGACCCCCCGTTGCGGCGGTGGCCGCGCATCTGATTAGAAAATGGTGACTTTGTGGGGCAAACATTATTAGCATGACCTACTGTCTGGCAAATAGTGCAATACGGCGCGCGACAGCGCATTGCCGTGTGGTTGGGCTTCCCACAACGCTGACAAAATACTTCTTTTGCTGGGACCGGTACTGGGTCCGTTGGGCGCGGTGCGGCAGCGCAAAAACGCAGTACCTCTTCGCGTAACATTGCCAAACGAACAGCTTCAAACAGAGAAGTGGGGGAGGCTGCTTTGACTTCTCCTCCGATGCGGGGGTCAATACCGCGAACAAATGCATCAATTGCACGCGCTTCCGCTTCTGAGCGCAAAATTCTGTTTTCACTGACATTTTCACCTAGCTTATAGGTACGACAAGATACTGCTCGTATGCGATCTGCAAAGGCATCAAAATCCTCATTAGGCTTCTGCCTAAGTGTTGATAATTGATCTCTGTAATATCCGGTACCTCTGGTATCGGAATAACGCGTAGTCAATCCGCGAGCCAATACTTCAAATTCATGTGTGTCACGCAATTCGTCCACCGTTTCTATAAACATTCGGGCTTCCCCTGTCAACTTCAGTCTGGCTACATTGACCAATACATCATCCGGCCAGGCACACGTGCGACCCACATCACGAATATTTTGTAAGAACATAGCCACATTTTCGTGGGACTTCCCAGAAAAGGTGGGAATGAAATCAGCCGCAGGAAAATTGCTTACAGTCGCCATGTTAGCAGAAATTGTGGCGTTTGTATTAGAGACAGAATTAGTGTTAGTTGCAGGGGCGGAGCTAGCCACAGGTATGGAAGTTCGCGCACTAGCTTCCAGCGTCTGTTTCAAGACGCGGTTTTGCTCAAGTAGCTCCTGATTTTGTGCGAATAACTGGCGCATTTGTGCATTTATGGCCTCGAGCGGGTCTTGCGAGGCAGGTGCCTCTACGGGGGTATCCCGTTCCGTCGCTCGTGTTCCCATCGGCATGTTTACAATTTTATGGGACGCTAGTGACCAGAAAAAAGTAATGATTGTTACAAAAAAAGGACGGCCACAAAGATTCTCAATCCAGCGGCGGAAGATCGTCGAAGATATAGTTGTAAGCATCGCGGCGACTTACATGGTGATGGCGATGGTGCGACGCATTGGTGGCGGCGACGGCATGGTGCAGTGGCGGCGAGCGGTGGTCGGCGGGCAGCGGCGACGGCATCCGGACACGTGGGCGGCGGCAAATGTGTTTGCGGCGGACGGCGCTGGCTCGGCCGGTCGGCGATGGCGGCAGGCCCCTGGCGCGTCGTTGACAGCGGCGGGCGACGGTGGGCAGCGCGGCGACGGCGGATGACGGCGCCCCGGCCCCGTCGCGCAGCGCAGCGGCGTCCGGCTCACGTGGCTGACTAGCGTGGGCTGCCTCGCTGCAGCGCGCGCCCTGTGCGTGTTTAGTGGAGCAGCCACGGCCCACGTGAAGCAAACGTGGCGGCCGGTTGGCGCATTCCATGCGCGAAGTGTACGGCGTCTTGCCGGGAGAAATTTAGTGTAGCGACAAAGTCACTACGGGAACCCATCCCACTTCTGACACCAATTGTACAGGATGGCGCGTATGGGCAGGCGGTGGGCGTTATGGAATAATAGTGTAATTTTTAGAGAAAGGCCATTTATTGGCTAAAGCATGATGAAAGGGGCTACATAGGCCTAGGGAGGTGAGGGTGAGCCAGAGCTTACAATTTGGCGAACATTGTTCGCGAAGCTACCGAAAGTGGTTGTCTGCCAAAACTAAGTCCACAGTGCCGTAGCACCGGGAGAAGCGGGAAATGTTCAGTGCTACAGGACGCGCATCCGACTCGCGGGTGAGCAAGAATACAAGAGAGCGGGCCCGGCGACGGGCGGCCGGGTATGTTCGACGCACCACGCGGCTTCCTCCACCCTGATTGGTCAGGACCGAGCAAACCGTGCGGGCGGCATGGAACTTTCCAGAGCGTTGCCTGCTAAGCGACGCCTGGGACGGCGTTACCTCGTCAGCACACGAGAGAGGCGCGTGAACAAGGTGCCCTTTCTCGGTGCTGACTTCCTGTTACTGGACCGTGGGACGAAAGAATTTACAGGCAGCTAACACTGCCGGCCGTGGCTTGGACGTAATGGAGAAATGAAGTTACTGGTTGGAGGCTCACATAATAAAGTAAAATCTCCTATTGTCTGGCTCATCCTTTACAATCTGTACCTAGTTTGAAGACGTACCACATTGCACGCATTTCCACCAAATGGTCAAAACACGATCCTGTTGGGCTGACTCAGGTCGTTCTGTCACTGCACGGGTTGCAGAAGGTGGTGGATATGTCTTTCTTCGACTTCTGCTCATTTCTGACTTAAATTGGAACGATCATATGCGCAAAGCTGTAGAAATAGGAGTAGTTGCAAGATACGTAGGGTCTGACTAAAACCACGTTGGAATTTTACTGTAGCAGGCAGTGACCACTGAAAGCTGTTGTCTTTGTTATCCGCTGTAGGTCTTCCTCATGTTGTTGAAATAGTACCACACCAAACCTGTTTTCGCACTGTCTGTTGCCATACAGAATTCGTTCGTTAAATCATGATGCGCTAAAAGTGGCGCCTTTAACAGTGATCCTTTTAGTTGTTGGAACTCCTGTTCTGCTTGGGCATCCCACACCCAGGACATATTTTCGCTAGTTAACCCATATAAACGTAGGGTAGCAACGGATACTATCCAAATGAATCTTTTGTAGACGTTAATGTGTCCCAAGAATCCACACAGCGTTTTTCTATTATATGGAGTGCCTATGTTCTGTATGGCTCACAGTTTGTTAGGATTAGGTTCAATTCTCTGTTCAGTCATAATATGACCTAACATATCAACCTTTTTATTCCCAAAACCGAATTTCATTATGTTAATGGTTACTCCATATTCTTTTAATGTCCTTAGCAACTTACCAAGCACCTTATTACGAAGTTTCCACGATGGCTCAACTACTAATATACCATCGACATAACAGGTGAGATGCTGTTGTAGTTCTTTATCCAACAGTCCCTAAACCTCTTATGAAAGTAGCAGAGGAGATGTTCAGCCCGAAACGGAGCATTTTGAATTGATAACTTCAAAATGGTTCAAATGACTCTCATCACTATGGGACTTAACTTCTGAGACAATCAGTCCTCTAGAACTTAGAACTACTTAAACCTAACTAACCTAAGGACATCACACACATCCATGCCCGAAGCAGCATTCCAACCTGCGACTACAGCAGCAGCGCAGATCCAGACAGAAGCGCTTAGAACCGCTCGGCCACAACGGCGGAAACCTGCCCGCCTCGTTTTCACGGTGATTACATCTCGCATCATAGTTACCACCGTAGTTTCTGGGACCAAATCAATTATTGTAATTCCGCGCCCCCCCCCCCCCCCCTAAACCATAACTATTGTTTGACTTGAGTTTCCAAAACCAAGTTATTATTGTTATCCCACGGGCGATTACCATTCTTTCCAAAACGATTACCTTTTCCACGTTATTATTCCCATTTTAAGCATTATTAGAGCACAATCGGTTGTTATTATTCCCCCTGCCATTGTTTTCTCTCACTGCACGTTAATGCTTCGGGTCATCTTCACTGAAAATGAATTCTATTTCTCTTAATATCCCTTTAAATGCCTGTGTATTATCTCCTGCTCTACCAACCAACGACTGCTGATAACGCAACGGTAACTTCATTGTGCACATAGGTATCAGTTCCCCATCACAGTATGGATTAGTTAAACACTGATTCTTTTTTGTTATTTCTTCAAAAAATCTAACTGGTTTCTTTTCACCTGAATTTTCAAATGACTCCTTCTGTATCAATTCATATTTTATTCTATTTTTGGTTTCCGTGGACCAGTATCGCTCCAAGAATGCTGATGTAAATTGCTCATACGACTGACAGTTTGCAGCTACTCTATGCACGGTCTCCGATATCGTGTCCTCCATATGCCCACGAATGAATTCAAGTTTATGGCTAAGTGGCCAATGCTCTGGTAAACCAATCTGGAATTGACGTATGAACGTGCGGGGGTGTAAGCCGTTCCCGGTTTCTTTGTAATGTTCTTCTGACTATCAAAAAGTGATCCTTCTCAAATTTTTCTATTCCACCATATGGCGTTTGTGTTTTCGCAACCTGTTCCTTCCCTTCAACTGCGTCATGTTTTCCTATACTCGTTCTACCACATTTGGGTCCTGAGTTGTCATAGTTGATTTCCATCTAGCACCGCATCTACGCAGTGGTGAGCAGTTATCTGAACCGTATCGGACTGAAAAATACGTTTATATTTCCCGTTACAGGATCAGTGTTTTGTCTTTGTATTCGATTCATATTGACTTGCGGTATATAAGCTGTTGTACTGTAACTTGGCAATTGAGAATTTGGTACATGTGTAGCCGTGACTTGTTCTGTTCTTGCGTCACTCACGTACGTTCGGAGGATCGGTTGGAGTTCCATTGGAATGCGCGCAGTTAGCCTTTCTCGCACCATTGTCTACTGTGAACGCACATTACTTACTTCGCTCACCTGTGTTAACTGCTCTCCTCCAATTTGCTTCAATTTCGTATCGGAAATTACTGACGCAACTTCTTGTGGAAATACAAGTGGAATCTCATGACCTTTTTGCATAACTGACTTGTTTACTTCTGGATTTCGTTCCACCATTATGTCGGTTGTTACTACTGATTCCGTTGCCTCACTGCTGCTTTCTGTACGGTGCTCAATACATTGTTTCAGTTCTGCACGAAGCTGTTCATACTGTTGCTGATTTTTCGTGACGATGCTCGCGTGACACGTTTTCTGACATTGAGCTCTTCCACGATCTGTTGCGCCTTACCAGGCGTCTTACGTGCTAATTTATTAACTCTTTGGTTAACATTAGACGTTGCATCCAGCACCTGGTCTACGTTATAACGCATCTTTTTCTGGTCAGGCATTGAATAAACTCGCGCCCGTCGCTCGCCTCTTTCCGGATTTCAGCCAACTGTTCATTAACTTCCATTCTCAATTTTTGCTGATCTCTGCGGATTTTTTCGAACCTAGCATAGGTTTCAAATTTGAGACCATTTAAGGCCGCATTTGTCTCTGTGTTTAGATTTGATAACTCTACAATTGTTTTACTTTTTAAGTCTGCTAACCCTGCATTTGTCTGTTTTACGACAATAGTGAGTTGCTTAGACATTGCGAGCACACTATCTGACTCTTTGCCATCACCCCCTTTCACAGTTTTATATAGATTTTTGCCATTCTCGTCTTTCATGCGACGTCTCACCAACTTCCGTGCATAGTGCCGACGCACTTAATACATTCTTTCTGTGGGAAATTGTCCCGTTTGATTCAGAATTACTATATTTGGTTCAACGCACCGAAGATGCTGTTCTCTGAGTTTACTTCTGACCTACTAGATCCGTCATTTGTTTGTTTTTGTGCATTCTCAGACTGTAATACCAATCGCGAAACTCCCACCATTCCCTCTGCTCTATCACTCGCACTCGATACTTGTGGTTGTACATCAATTTCTATCCTGTCAAGTTCTTCAGTTTGCCCTTAATGCAATGCTCACCGTCCTTCCGCCATCTCCTATCGTCTAACCAACCTCTGTCTTTCTCGATTTGAGCGCGCCTGAGCTCCGTCAACAAGTTATATGACCTTACACGTCTCCAAAATACCATAGAAGATTCTTAGACTATATACACATCATCAGCAACGCCATTCACTATTTGTGGATATTCAAATCAACTCAACAACGCTGTGAATAAATTCGCTCGTGACAGCAAGGTCATGCACAAGCTATTTTTACACAAACACAAAACTTTACTTACTTGTTAATACAAATTCTCTACTCTTTGGATTACACATTTACTGCACTCCAACCACTAGCCATACACATATATTGGGTAATCTTGTCACAAAAGCAACAAAAACAATTATTTTCTCAATTAAATTTTAATTTCATCTCTTATTAGACTAATTGCCATCCTGGCAAACCAACTGCCATTCTGGCAGGATCGCCATTCTCTGACACTTCACTCCTTTTCTCTTTCGTCAGAATTCAGCAAAAACACTCTTTGAGTGTGTTAACGTCTATAGAAAAAGTGACTTGCGTAAAGAGTGGGCCCGTATTCTATGTCAGAGTACAATGGTGTTTAAGCTGTAAACAAATGGGTTTTTAACGCTAATTGTTTCACAGATATACACGAGTTTACGTAGTTTGCAAACGTGACAATGTTAGGACAGTTGTCAAGATAACGCATTTCGTCATGAGTATGTGAAATAACTCTAAACACAATAAGAGGAAATTTAACTAGAACTTTCTTTACAACATTATTCTTACCACAACGTCATGAAGTTGGCCGATACTACGATAAATCATCCGATTCCGGTTCTAAGTTGGGTTCTATTTAGGATGACAATAAAGTTTACGCATAAGCCGAGTAAAAGAATACCCAAGGTTGCTCGATTTCACAGTGGTTGCAAGCTGGTGAACCAACAAGTTACGCCTCTGCTGGCGGTATTTACCTTAACTGCGATGAGCTGTGTTCTGCACGGCTGCTCTTGTCCTCTGAAATTCCTATAAAAGCCAATCGTAACCTTTGCCAATTTTTTCAGCAGAAACTCTCCTATGTGTCTCGTGAGGTGAGAAATCATGCACCCATCCCTAGTATTGGAATATGGCGATACGCACGCGAATGGCTGGAGCCGCGTGCATATTACAATGCCCTCTCAGTTCTCGCAAGAACAGTAAACTAAGTGGCTTGATCGTTTCTCCACATTTGGAGCTCAACGATGCTATAGCTAGTATCTAACTGAATGCAGTGACCACAAAAATTTCTCCTCTGCGTCATACAGAGCGTTATGCGCCCAGTTCTGCACTTCACGCCAGTTCAGAGGAGAGTGTCCCAAAATTTCGATCTTGCCTTTCTCGTAGCAAAACTGTCCTTCACCTGTGTCTTTTCATGATCCACGTATGGTTTTTCTGCCAATAGGAGCATTCCTATTGTTTTTGTGGAAACACTCTCTGCCAATCGCAAAGGCCCTACCATTAAACTGCTTCGAAATCTCAGCACTTTACTCCTTCCTAGTTCGTTTCCGCCAATTGGTCATTTTGTGCCCACTCCAGACGCCTAAAAGTAACATGCGTCCAGAATTAGAGTACCACACGCTGTTCACATGATCTACTATGTCACCGGTTTGTTCATATCCATTTGGAAATTCCGATACGCAATTTTCGAAAGCTTCTTCCCGTCCCACACCAGTGTTCTGCTACTAGCTCTCCTGCAAGAGTCACCTGGCGTCCATTCAATGACTCTCGCCCCAGGCGCCCCCTAAGAGCTTTCCGTTGTACTGCACGTGGTGTGCCCTTTGCGCCTCCTCATGTCTGCCTCCAAACAAAACGCTTCCTCTAGCTGCTTGTTTCACCTCTTGATCATTGATATTCAGTAATATAAACAGTTAATACTGTCGATTGAGTGTCATCCCTTTGCATTACATACTTATAGGCAAATCAGCTCAGATTCACCAAGGTAAGTTAGGTGTCATATTCACCTTCCGGTTAGGATGTATAAAAACTCTCATGTAAGGTGCGAAATTAACCTTCATTTAATCAGCCACCTTACACTTCTAAACTTACAGATGAAATGTTACATATGTAGGAGTAATTTGCTCCTTCTGGTGTAGCCAAGGTCCTATAATAATTACCCTATCCTACTGTCTTTTGTGCCATGTAATAAACATCCCAGGAGTCCTACAGCAACACAAGGTTAAATAATATCAGAAGCTTACCCATTACCCTAACAGTCAACAAATTGCCCTGGGCCTTGCATTTTGAAGATCCTGGATCATATCCTGGCGTGTATAATTTCGTCACATGTAAGCAATATACCTACCAATGGTCCTACACTTTGTAAGCAAATGGTTACGGGTTCTAGTTTCATCAAGTGAAACTTCTTAACATATACTTGTTTTCAACCCATATATTCTATAAACTGCTACAACGACACTCACGCACTTTGAAATACAGCCTACTTCCCTAACAGCGAGTTTGAGTTGTTGATGCCGTTGTAAGAGTTATCAATGTACGGTGGAACACGGAAAGGTCCAGGACGAATTTAATTATTTCCACCAAGGGCTTTCTGTTTCCTCAGTGTAGTCTGTCACTGTTATGAACATCAGAAAACTCCCTTTGCCTGTCTTGGTGATGAGTGCATTATGTTAGTTTAGTTTGGGTGTATTATGTTTATGGATTTATGATAAGAAGTTTTTGTATTTGAATGTATGGTTAATTTGTTCTTTCTCAGTATCTGTTTTATTTCCTCTGCCACTAGTTTTCTTGATTGACTGCTGTTGAAGTCTGTTGCCATATGATATACTCAGCCCCAGTAATAAAACTTTGAGTGGTCTTATCTGTCATGGGGGTGTCCAAATTGTATTTGAGGCGGTTCTCGTTATGTGAGTGTTAATAAAATTAATCAAGTCTTAATGGAACGTGTGTTCCGTGTTTGTGTTTTAGTTTCAGATGTGTTTCTCTTCTTGAGTTTATTTAATTTCTGTTCCTTTTTCTTCAATTTCTTTCTCATTTTCGGTTCTGTTTGGTGATTTATTCTTTATATTACGTCATACAGGACTGAGGAGCAAATGGCTTCGTTTGCTAATTCTAAATGTAATCTGTGTGAGCTGGCATTCAGTTCTTGCTTTTTTGAATATAGGAAACAAATTTTGCATTTCAGCGAAGTGCTTAAAACATTTTCCATTCCGAACCTCGTGAGACTTACAGTGTGTTTGTTCTCCCACCCGTTGCTCGCTACTTATTTCCCTCATTGAGACCACCAAATGTCTTCCAGAACCGATGTACTGGATCTTTTTATGGGGTGTATAAACAGATCATTATATTGTGATAGCAGAAGAGATGATGCAGCCACCCAACAACAATGACACCTGAAGTAAACATTAGCAGTCACCACGAATCCGACGATTTTGGACCAGAAACACTTCTTATTCTCCAACACTGTTTAGCTTTTGGTGTAAATACTTAACACCCAGGCGAGACATATAAGTTAACTGGTGGAAAGGACAATGTTCGTACAGATGGAACTGAAGCAAGTTCCGTGAATGCCACAGATCCACATTAAAAGTGGGTTTCAAATGGGGACTAAATAAAACATTTTTACGCCTCAATTCACTTTTAGAACGTACTTAGAACTGACAGAAATGACGATATCAGAAAAATATTTGTTCTTATTCTTATATCTTGTTGGTATGATAACTCTTAAAAACCCTACAATCATCTAATAGAAAAAAATTTAGTAGAATCAGTCATTAATAATTACGAGTAAAATTTTCTGAAGTTAGTACAATGGTCTCAGTGTGTCTCAGTGTTTCTCTAACCTACGCTGGCAGGAGCAAAGCTTCTGGAAGTTCATCCTTGCCAGACTGGTCAGCTGGTGAGATTCCAAAGTGTAGTCCCCCTAGGGGGCCCCTTCTTGTAAGTATGTGGGTGGAAACCAGATGGGCCCTTAGCTAAGTCTGACATTATTTTAACTTACTTGTGTCAAGCTTCTTCTGTTTTCTTATCTATCGGCCTTTCTTGGTCAACACTGTGTTTTTCTTCGAGCCCAACGGTATTAGGTTTCAAGGACCAAGGCTGTTTTTCGTTTTCCTAATCTGTCTCCAACAGAGGCGACAGTGGACAGTATGGAATTCTAGTTAAGACATAGGCAGGACCTACAATCAGTGTAAAGGAAGAAAACATTGACTAAAAATTATCTGGTCCTCATGGTTGGGGGTTGAGGCGTTGGGCCTGCTCCACATCATTCGGAACACTTCGGTCTGCAAAACAATCCAACAGTAAAGCTTCGGACGTGGATCGAAATTAAACGGAGTGGACCCAGTAAACGAGCTATAGGAATTTCGGTGTAACATTGATATTATTTCTTTCTTCCAAGACACTGTTCATTCCTTTTACCTGCTCTTCGAAGTACTTACCTGTTTCTGACAGAATCACAACACCATCCGCAAAACTAAAACGTCTTTGATTTTTTCGCTAATTCTCCTTGGTTTCTGCTCAGTGTTCCAGTTGATTAAACATGGAGATAGCCTACAACCGTGAGTCACTCCCTTCTCAACTGCTGCTCCTCTTTCACGTCCTTTGTATCTTACAGCTGCAGTGTGGCGTCTGTATAAGTAGAGAATAACAATTTCCTCGTGTATTTGAACTTTGCAACCTTCAGAACTTCAGAAAGTGTACTCAAGTATGTAGCGTTTTCCGATTCCATGTCCCCTTTTACAGGAAACAAAATCTCCAGTGGTTGCTGTGGGAAGAGAGGATGTGCCTTCAGGTCCCCGGGTGGCACAGTGGTATGCCGGCCGGTCGGTGCTGGTGACGGGGGCCACCGGCTTCCTGGGGATAGCCATCGTGGAGAAGCTGCTGCGGTCCTGCCTTGAGATTGGCACTATCTACATGTTGGTGAGGCCCAAGCGTGGAAGACCCTCAGGAGAGGCTGGAAGCCTATGTGTCCAGTGTGGTGAGTGTCCCTGCTGTTTCTGACATACTACACAGATGAGTCAAAACTTTATGAGCACTAGGCTGAACAGAGACAAATAGAGAATCATTCTAGTGATGAGACAGGACGCAAACGAAGAAATCCATTGACGTAATCTATTTGGACAAAGTGCAGATCGTTATGGCCTCCTGCCTGGGAACGAATTCCTCATTAACTGTGAAACGTCTGAGCGGTTCACACTGAATAAAGGTGAAATCAGGAGTTGTCGACTAACTGTTGGACACCCATGCCACACCACAAAACGTGCAGGTTGTAGGCTTGCCCACTCTAGAAAACAGAATAGGTGGAGATTTATGACACATCTGTCGGCAGAGTACAATGCTGGTGCTTGCACAGATTTCTCAGAGCACACTTTTTAGGTACATTGTTTAACATGGTGATCTATTGTAGACAACACCCACGTGTTCCTGTGTCTACCCAACGAAATCTTCGATAGCGATTATAATGGGCACGGGATCATCGAGAGTGCACCGAAGCGTGTCGCCTAGTTGCATGACTCACATTTATTGTAACACAAGGTTGATGGTAATGGCCAGATGCTCCACGATGCTGAAGCATACCTGTTTGTGGCATGTAGCGTGACTGGGGTGATGACATCTGGCAGAAATCATATCAAAAGTAGAGAATAGTGTTACAGTGGGTAGATGGGCATCATAGTGAATGTCGAGGCCACCGAAGTCACCAAATCTGAATGCAATGGGACGTATGAAGGACACTGTGCGGGTGCTAGCTCTGTGCCCACAAAACATTGGCCGAAAATTTATAAGAATTACGTTACCTATGCGCAGGTATCTGGTGCCATATGTCTTCAGAAACCTACCGAGGGTTTGCTGAATCCACCCTCCACTCAACTGCTGCTTTACTTCGTTCTAAAGGTGAATCAATATGTTATTAAGACGTTCGTCATAATATTTCTGCTCATCATTGTACTTTGCGTAATAGTGCTGGGTGGCTGACACTAATATATGCCAGGATCGTCATCTCAGGATGAAGTATAGGATGAGTGGGTGCTACCAGCTGCTCAGTGATCGTGAAACTAGAAAAGTACTATTGACAACATCATAAAAGATACAAATGATAAGGTCGCCAAAAATTAATACTGCACTATATTTTTCAAATCGGCCCAATCCTACATCTAAATTCATATGATAAGCTGCGTGTAACTTGTGCGGGGATTGTCTTTTCTACCTGTTGAATTGGCTTCCAGTTACTATATCCTCCCTTATATTTCTGGACTGGCACCAGCAATCAAGGTACAAGAGTAAAGCGTTCCGTGAAATGTGCAGTCATACCCAACATGTATGACCATCATATGAGTAGGATGTAGCAGCTTAATGTTGATAGCTGAAGTCACTTGAATTATAAATGGAAATGATCGTATGGCCGAGAAGCCCCATGCGGAGGAATTAATTGACATGGATGTTGATACCAGGTGAGGAATTTGCCCTTCGATTTGTGCAGGCTCATCAGAATTACCCAATACTCTACTTGGTAATCAACTACCTTTCACTGCTTTTTCACATTTGTTCATGACATTCTGAGACCTTTGTATTTGCTTTCTATGCCTATTTCCATTCGTCCTGCAAAGTGCTTGTGTAATTCTTTACATGCTCAAAATTCTTCACCACTCAATACTTAATTCACTTGAACATTGGTGGCATTTTATGGCCGCACACTGACATGGCGATAGGCCTGTACTTTTCTGAACTTTAGTCGTACACTGTGATGGCTTATGGTAACAGGGTGTCCCAGTTGTTATCATGGTTATTCACATAGTGACTTGACGTTTCTCTTATTGTCCTGTGCACTGACTCTGTTCCTTCATTGGCCTGTGAATGTCATGTGCTTCTCCATAACTCACGAATATACAGTAGATGACAAAGCTGTTCCATCAGTTCTGACATAAAATTGGTGCTGTGATTTGTAGTTAATTTTTCTGGAAGACTCAGGTCCAGCAACTAATTTTTTACCAATGCCTGTTTCGCTGTGTTTATTTGCTGATTTGGTACAGCTACTGGTCCGACTTAAGGTGAAGCCGATCTGTAATGATCAGTACATAGCGATCCTTTGCCAGCATTTTCTCAAAATGTCCTAAGATGTCATACGAATCATCACTGTCAGTGTGGTCAGTGTACACATGGTACACCGTTTTCACATTCTGTTTGATATCCTATTTGCACATATGTCACCAGTAGTGATCAGATATCTGCTGTTCGGCAATTCTTTGACCCCATGACCTGATAACATGTGATCATCTGCCTGTCTTAGTACACCATCACGCAAAACAGCTGGAATCATAATACATGGACCATGTATTGTCTTCTTAGACGACACACAGTTTGAACGATGTACTTTTTGTCCAGTGGTTCCCGGTGGGGTCAGGGATTTTCTCTGCCTCGTGATGACTGGGTGTTGTGTGATGTCCTTAGGTTAGTTAGGTTTAAGTAGTTCTAAGTTCTAGGGGACTGATGACCATAGTAGTTAAGTCCCATAGTGCTCAGAGCCATTTGAACCATTTGTCCAAAGGAAATAGTTTATGTTCTTTGTCGCAGGTTACACTGCCTTCCCCTCCACAATGATGTAACCCCCTGTCCGCAACGTATCCACTTTTCTACTGAGGCCGTCCTCAGTTTGTAGATTCTGACCAGATTTATAAATTACATCAAAATCGAATTCACATATGTTGAGTACCTACAAGATAAATGCTTCAACCACAGTTACCACTGTAACTCGTGTGATCTGCTATCACTTTAAATATCTTTCCATACAAATAACATTGGATATATATGATACCATATATGAGGTTTTGCGTTTTCCTCTCCATGATACAATGATTTCATTGCTGACTTTGACTAATGCTAGGCATCAGCATCGATATGTTCCAACCCGTCTGTTTCTTGACAATATGCAGCCCAGTAAACGATTGCTATTATCACAAGACAATATGAAGTCTTTCTCATAATTACGGAAAACCAACACTGACTAATTGTAAAAGGTTCTATGAATGTCCTGAATGCACTACGTATTTTGATTTCTAGTGGAACACTACTCATTTTTTCAATAAATGACTTTAAATTGTTTCTAAATATTTTGTGACAACTTTTATACAATAATTTGCTGACCCTAAGAACGATTGTAGCTCCTTCTCCATCTGATGCATTATAAAATCCTGAGCAGTCTTCACTTACCAACAATCAATCAAAAGGCCATAATGAATAATCACATGTTTTAAATATTACATTTCTTGAAATGTGAAACCTCACTATAGTAAGAGTCAGGTGTGCCATGTTCAATCGCTTAAAAACTTCTCTTAACCATAGGACATGCTTGTCCAAATTATTTAGAAAGAACGGTCCTGTCATCCAAATGTACCCTACACTTCCTTGGTATTACACCTCATAAAATCCTTCACAACAAATGCTATAATGTGGCAGGCAAATGTTTCAACCCAAACAGCATACAATGATATTAGTACTGTCCTGAAGGAACTGTAAACGTCGGTTGCCTCCGGTCTTCCAGTTCTACTTCTAACTGATGTTAACTACTCCACAGAATTATGGTAGAAAATTACTTGTACTGCCGCAGATTTTCTAAGGTTTCTAATATATTTCGTATTGGACACTAATCTGTGATGGTCCAATAAAGATATCTATAGTCACATTAAAAATGTTAAGCTTTTGTTCCACCCATACCGTTTTTCAGAAAAACAGCCATGGGTGCTCCTGAAGGACCTATACTTTCTCAATGAAGTTGTCCTAAACCTGTTGATTAAAGAACTCCTCCATCACAGGTTGTAAGTGATGAGGCACAAAATATGATCTACATTACTCAGGTGATTGATTTCGTATTGGGATTATGTATTACACCACTGGAAATTCTCGCAAAGAACCACAAGGATTAACAGGTCCACAAGCTCTAACAACGACTCCCCCATCTCTAATTTTTCCATAGACCTTCGTATATATAGCCCCACAGCCAGTTTTAATATCTTTGCGGATGTGCTCAACGCCTTAGAACGATGTCTTTCGTAGTTTCATTTGAAACGTGAAACTAATGGGTTTTAATGTGGCTGATGCAGGCTCAGAGGCAATTGCGTTTTTCTATTCTGCATATAGAATTCAAAGCTGTGTAGTGATGCATATCAGAGTTATCCAGATTATTTCCATAACAGTAAAAAACTTTTATTAAGGACACAATCGAAAGAAGATAAGATATTATAGAATTAAAGCATTATAGTTTGAGATAAACAACAGGGGTAGCTCGGAAATCAACAAGGGCGCGAAATTAGCTAATAGCAAAAGAATGAAATAAAGCGCTTGTTTCAAAAAAACAAATAGGCAGTAAATGAAAATGACATCTCTCAAGCACTTGTTCAGTAGAATGAATGTGTTTCACAGTAGAAAACATGAACAAGAGTGCATAGCTTTTAAGGTATGCCCTTCAGAGCCATGATTACTTAATATTTTGTTTATTGACCATTCCCCCTGGGACATACGAGCAGAGCTGATCCTCTGACCAAAAACCCAGCTTTGTATCTGCTAACAGGTTGTTCACAAATGCTACCACGTTCTCTGCTGCTTTACCTGAGAAAGGACCAACGAAGCTAATGGTATAGCATCTAGATTTCGTACTGATAAACTAGACAATGATCTGTCCTATTACGAAGTGATGCATAAGCAAGTCTGTGTTATCTCCCATTAATTGTGCTATTTATTCCAAACAGACTCAACCGCTTCCTGAGTGATAACCACCTGTTCCCCTGACTTAATCACTGTAAAGCCTGTGTATAACAAAATGATATAAACAGGGAAGATTAATCCTAATGTGATGTCATACTACAAAGCACTCCTTAATATTTACTCCTGAGCGCTAGCAATGCAAACTCATTGCATTCATTGGCATAATGCTCTGGCCTTCTGGTTTTGAAAATAATCACTGACGAGGATTGAGGACAGGGGACACTATGACCCAACAAATTACACTTTGTACACCTAACTGGGCGCATATAAGTATATGTTTCTCTCATGTTACCCCTAAATTCGCCCAAATCAGTGCTTGAGCTCATCTTAATGGAACCAACTTTTAAACCAACTCTCAAGTCAAAGTGTGTCAGTTGAAAATCTGAAGGATAGAAAACATCAGAAAAAAGTTGTCTTCACTTGCTACGCTGCGATGACGATGCTGCATCCAGACCCATTACGCTCGATGCGTCCAAACCAGTTCAGAAGATATTTTCACCTTTAATCGTCTTTGATGTTTGAAAAATGCGACGACAGAGCTCTTAATTTGTTTGCCGTTTCATCATTGTCCCTAACAAGATCCCAGCAGTAGTCATCCATCATCGAAGGGTTCAAATGACCATGGTAACGGTGTTCCATGGTAAGAATGTCTTGGTGAAAGCGTTCACCACGCTCATCGCTTATGGGCCGGCCGGTGTGGCCGAGCGGTTCTAGGCGCTTCAGTCTGGAGACGCGTGACCGCTACGGTCGCAGGTTCGAATCCTGCCTCGGACATGGATGTGTGTGATGTCATTAAGTTAGTTGGGTTTAAGTAGGTCTAAGTTATAAGGGACTGATGACCTCAGATTTATGTCCCATAGTGCTCAAAGCCATTTGATTTTTCATCGCTTATGGCTCCCAAATTTTGCTGGAAGAAAACAAGGTTAGAATGTAGAAAGTGAATTTTAAGCGACATTCTACACCCCATGTTCTTATAGTTCTTCAACAGATAATTCACAGTGGTAACATAGCTTTTATCTTTTCTGTTACCCCAAATACCCTTCACAATTGCTTTAAAAGAAGACCAAGCAGCTAATTGGATATCTGTGAGTTTGTATCAAAGGTTGGATCTTTCAGCAGTTTTCTTATTTGTGTCCAACAAATATACCCTCTTTCAATTTTGCCTCACTTAATTTGGGGAACTTTTCTTTTAAGTGATTGAAGGCCTCACGTTCTTTATCCAGAGCTTTTACAAAGTTCATGATAAGGCCCAACTTGATTGAATGGGAGGCAAAACGATTTTATTGAGCTCAACCATTGTTCACGTTTCCAGGAACATATAACTTCCTTCTATGCGATTTCTTGGCTGTATAGTGGTTCTTGGTGTCACGGCTGTCCCAAGGGCACAAAAAGCAGCAGCATTTGGCGAATCCTGCCTGTAAACCAGTAAGGAGTGCAACATCTTTTAAATCATACCAAAGCTGCCATTCATGACCCTTATATTTGATTGTCTCTAGAAGCAAAGCCATGGTTTCATAAGTTTCTTTCATGTCTACTTTGAGATTAAAGACAACATCACGCCCCGTCACATTAATTTCTGCATATGCTCCCACTATGAAAGCGCCACCTGAACTTAAAAAGACATGCTCTATGAAGACCTGCCTAAATGCCTGGAGAATTTTCGTGGATCAGATAAACTCACGTTACTGGGAGACTTTAATGCCAGTGTTGGGAATAAACAGAACAACTGGACCGACTGCATTGGCCCATGCGGCATTGGAAATATGAATGAGAACGGTCAGCGACTGCTGGAACTTCGCACCTCTCTTTCTGTCTGCATCACTAACACTTACTTCCAGAACAGAGACGTGCACAAAGTAACATTGAAACACCCACTTTCAGGCCATTGGCATCAGCTCGACTTCATCATAACCAGAAGAAGCGACCTACGTCGAGTCCTTAATTCACGCGCATATCACAGTGCTGACTGTGACACTGATCACTCTTTAGTTATGACCAAATCACGGTTCACACCAAAGAAGATTCACTCAGCTGAGAGCGTTCGTCGAAGAGTGAAGATCAACACCAAAGCCATTCAAGATGATGCGCTATACAAAAAGTTCAGTGAAGAAATTGAGATGAAACTGAATCCTCAGCAATTTATAACTGCACAGAGCGCCGAAAATATGTGGCATATAGCTAAAGAAAATGTTATGCAGACAGCTATAGGAACATTTAGGATGCAAGATAGGACTCAAAGTGACTGGTTTACTGAATGTGAAAGTGAGTTGCGTCCATATGTAGACAAGAAACGCAATGTTCATATACAGGTTATGAATAATCCTAAAGACCAACGAGCAATAGCTGAATACAAGGCCTGCAAAGCAGATCTGCAATGAGTTTTTCGCCATTGCGCAAATAGATATTGGACCAACCTTTGTAAAACTATTCAGATCTGCCGAGACAAAGGAGATTATAGTGGCATGTATCAAGGCATCAAAATGGCCATTGGACCAACAAGCAGGAAGTTCGCTGCAATAAAAGATCTAAATGGAAACCCAATCAACAATAAAAACCATCAACTAGGTAGATGGGTGCAGCACTATGCTAAACTATACTCAGAAGAGGTCCAGCTTTGGGTACTTTACCAACTTACCCAGTTATGTCTGAGCTTGATGATCCTCCCTCTGTTGACGAATTAAAACTCGCGCTTAAAAGTCTAAAGCTAGGGAAAAGTGCAGGCCGTGATCACTTACCAGCAGAAATCATCAAACTTAACTGCGTTTTGCCGATATTGTATCAAATCCTACTGCAATGCTGGGAAGAAGGTACAGTACCTCAAGACATGCGAGATGCAAATATAGTAACAATCTATAAGGGAAAAGGCGACAGAGGGAATTGTAGCAACCATAGAGGAATATCTCTCTTGAGCATTGCTGGAAAGGCGTATGCAAGGATAATCCTGAAGAGACTGGAAATCTTGGCTGCTCGGATCTACCCTGAGTCACAGTGTAGATTTCGAACTGGCAGAGCCACAAGTGACATGATATTCACCTTGCGCCAACTACAAGAGAAGTGCGGCGAACACAGAGTGCCATTGTATGTGGCTTTTGTTGACCTCAACAAAGCCTTTGACACCGGCAGTGGGGAGGGACTCTACAGTATATTGGAAAAAATTGGATGTCCCCCAACTTTGCTGTCTCTATTAAGATCTATTCACGACAATATGTTCTGTAATCTTCGATGGCAGTACATCTAAACCATTCAGTATGAACTGTGGCGTAAGACAAGGCTGTGTGTTGGCACCTACTCCTTTTGGAATTTTCCTCTCGGGTCTGTTCCGTGTGGCTTTCGAGAATTGCAATGTTGGAGTACATCTGCATACTAGGAAAGATGGAAGGATTTCAATGTCAGTCTTCTGAAGAGTAAGAAAAAGCGCTACGAGATAGTCGCTCGTGAACTGCTGTATGCTGATGATGCTGCAATTGTTGCGAACTCCGCAGAAGAGCTGCAAGACTTAGTATCGAGATTTAGTCACGCATGCCACCTATTCTCGATGAGTGTAAACAGCAATAAGGCCGTAATTATGGTGCAGGGTGCTAACACAAAGCGGAATATCACACTAGATGGCACTACTCTGCAAGTCGTAGATAACTTCTGATATCTTGGATCTAGTGTAGAATCAAACATGTCTGTTGACAAGGAAATTGATGCTGGCATTGGAAGAGCTGCGACATTTGGCAAACTCTCTACACGTGTTTGGAAAAACAACAAACTCTCTTTGACCACCAAAATTCTTGTATATCAAACTTGCGTCCTCAGCATCCTTTTGTATGCATCGGAAACATGGACTACCTATGCGAAGCAAGAACGTCGCCTTAATGCTTTCCACATGCGGTGCCTGAGATCCATCCTCGGAGTAATGTGCAAGGACCGAGTGACCAACGAAGCAGTGCTATCTAAAACTAACTGCAACAGTATTTCGGCTATCTTGAAGCAGAGACGACTCCGTATGGATCCTGACAGATTACCATGTGAGGTGATGCCTGGAGAGATCTCTATAGCCCAAAGACCTGTAGGACGTCCTGTATTGAGGTTCAAGGACTCCTGTAAACGAGATATGGATAGCTTTGGAATCGACACAAACAGATGGGAGGCAGGGCTAGCATGAGACCAGGGTGGCGTGATGATATATCATCTGGAATGTCGAAGCATGATGAAGGCTTGTTAGACAGATTAAGGCAGAAAAAGCTTCGCAACGCTACCACTGTTCCTGCCTCAGCAGCGAGATACACTTGTGACAATTGCGGCAAGAGATGCCGTGCTGCTGTTGGCTTAACAAGTCACATGAAAAAATGCAACCCATAAACACACAGACATTGCAACAATCATCTACCAAGATGTCGTGGCCAATATATATACTGCGTAAGCCAAAGGTACCAATGGAAATGCATTGTCGTTATGCAGTAGTACTGCTTTCAAGTTGGTTTTACTGGAGTCAATAAATAGTCGCCACTCCGGTGGATTATGCTGAGCACCTAGCTCCATCATCAAACCACTGACATCTCTACAGACACACATTGAATTCGGCATATCGAAATATTCAACGACGGAAGCACCTCTTGATCTGAAACAGGAAATTTTTGTCCCTGGTGCTACAAGGTTCGGTTGTTGCACTCTCGACCTCAAGAGTTCATCTTGCTGTTTCTAAAGTTTTAGATCGCCAACCAAATCGTTCAGTTCCTTTTGATTAAAAAGGTGAGGCGAAGGGTCATGATAGTGAGGGCAGTACTCTTCCATACGTTCAGTACTTTCTGATTCATTTGACATGGTGTCTGGTTCCGTGGCTTTCAAGTTACAGACAGGAACAGGCAACCCCTCATCGTGGGGCACAGGCAAATGCACTGAAGATATATTTGGATACTTTATTTTATGTCTAGTTTTGCTTGAATGTCAGGAAATAATGGTCATTAGGCTCACACCACACCATCGGAACAGCGAGCGGCATGGCTCGGCGTTTTCCTTTCAACCGCTCGGTTAAGGTTGTAGTACAAGTTGTGCAGCCAATATGAGGTGCAAAATTTTTATCTTGATAGCCAACAGGACCATCAAAATACAGTTCATATGCCTTCTTAACCAAATCAGTGACTGGTTTCCTTTGGGGTTTTGGAGTGAATTTCCCACACACATAACAAAAGTTTAGACAGAAATGAATTTTACTAGTTGCCATTTTTCTTAGTGTAAGTTTTAAACACAAAAATTTTGCAATATCTTTCATAGGAAACACTCACTGAGGATCTCTTTCGCACCGATGGATTACCACAGCAATCATTTACCGACGATTTCTAGATCTTCTAGCTCTCCTCTGCAAATCAAAAACAAACAAATATGTAAACAGAGGAACAGAAAAAAAAGAAATACTGAATACGAAAAATAAAAAAAAACCTTAGAAACCCAAAACTGGTACGTACTAGAACATTTTGAAAGTTATATTCGGATTCTACACACCAAAATACATGCCAGTTGATGCATCACATCCCAGATGCAAAATGGCTGGTGACTAGTGCTAATCAATGCTTTACTTTCCCTCGCTGCCACTGATGATGAATGTTGGTTGTTTTATTGATGAAATACCTTGCGGACCGGCACAGCTAGACCTAAATGACGACAACATCACAATTATGTTCGTTTTGGACGAAGTTTGCAATGAAGTGATGGTTAAACTGCAAACAACACGTATGTGAAAACGTGTATAGCAATTGTAATCTGAACTGTACGATGCTGAGAAACATATGTATTTAAGAGACTTCAAATACTTGCTTCCCATTAATCGTCAGATGCTTCATCAGATGAATATTTATTCGTTTTAAAGTTTGTTTCCACTGTAAGATAACGTTCACTATCTATTTTGTTAATTTTTGAGTGACGCGATGAGCAAATCCTTTTTACAGCATCGTGAGCCACATTTAGGGATTATATAAGGTTCAGAACAAATAAAGATCATCTGAAAAATTCATATAAACATGTTCTAGAAAATTTTGTCTAGTGAATGCAGTCAAATTTAATAAAACATGTTATAAGTTACAGTCGCCGGTTCGAATCCTGCCTCCGGCATGGATGTGTGTGATATCCTTAGGTTAGTTAGGTTTAAGTAGTTCTAAGTTCTAGGGGACTGATGACCACAGAAGTTAAGTCCCATAGTGCTAAGAGCCATTTGAACCATTTGTTATAAGTACTCAAGGTTGGGGTAGGAGTGTGGAGACTGTAAGATCTCATCGTGAGGAATTGTTAAGTAAGTTTAGATATACTGCAGATCGTTTAAACGATGGTTTGAAATTAGATGAACTTTGGGAGAAATTATCATACCACACGAGAATTACAGTCGGTGGTGGACCATGCGGAAGTGTGGAAGAATTTTTGAATAGTGGAATGGGCTGAATCTAGTTGTAGAGAAAGTTAGTAGTACAGGCTTAAAGAAAACTAGTTAGCTCTTCACTCTGTGTTCCTTAAATAATAAAACTCCCACATGTAAAACAACTTCACATGTCCGATTATAAACACCTCTTTGTGTTAAATAATCAACGATAAACATGTAAAATGTTTGGGGTAGAAGACTCCATACCATAATTACGTAGGTTTCATCAGTTTGTAAACTGTTGCACGTTGGCCGTTTCCTTGGCTTTGACACATTCTGTTAACTAAAAATAGTTTTGAGTAGAACTGAACAATTTAGAAGGAAACATTTCCCATATTTAAAGTTAAACTGCCGAAGTAGATGGCCGCGGGACGTAGTTCTTTCATTTGCGCGTTTTAATCGTAATTATTCATTCTTTTGTGCTCGTTGGCTGTTTCCTTGTGTTTGATCCATTCTGTTTACTTAAGATATTGTTGGGTAGACCTAAACACTTACCGTTTATGAACTGAAATTGTCTGCAGTGCACCACACAATGATAGAGCAGCGCTTACAATCCAGTAAAAACGTGCTGGTTCGTCAGCGTCCATTGCGCCATATCTCTTGAACTGCATTTGGCAGAATGATATAATCCTGTTGGCGTGTTTAGATGTATGTGTGGATACCGTTTGCGTGTTGTGTTGCGAATACAGTTGGTAGTAAACAATAATCAATGAAAACGTCGTACCTGACTCTGACGTTGTGGGGCGGCAGGTGCTAAAGTATTTTCTATTGTATTGTTGTGGTTTTCAACACAGGCTCTCTAACTACAATGTTAGCAACCAGAAAGTGATTAGCAAAAACGTGATGCCTTAATTAAAGTTCACTGTGCCCACTCTGATGGAGAAATAAAGTTATTGATCATTGAAGTTCATTACTCTGAGGATTTAGGATAATGTCTGGGATTCATAGAAAATGCTGTTTACTGTTACTATTTTCACTATATTCTGAAATGATGAAGCGTAAAGTTTCAAATAAATGTTTAACCAAGCCATGCTATTATCAGCTTTTGTACTATCACAGCTATTCAGAGTCTATTGCATGGATCCTATTAACCCTAGATAACGAAACTGTTCAATAATCGTTATTGATGTAAATGTTCAAAGTGAATGCTCACCAAAATTTGATGTTAATACTCATCAAACGCCACGTTTGTAATGGTGGAAGGTCTGTCCTGCGGCGGCACGTGAAAATACGAAATACGGAAACTGAGAATAAATCACTGAGGTTGTCCCACAATTAACACTTTCCCCAATGCGAACTTATTGCTCCGTGCATACCAAGTTATGCATTATAAAGCATCTAAGGAAATCCTTGCAACTGCACAGACACGACGCGACTTCCGACACGGAGTGCATGCTGATACAAATCTAGAAGAGAACTGGGGCCTGACTCTAGCTCGCAGCGCTCTTATTTATACAGCTGCGGTGCGGACCGCTGAAGGCGCAGCCAAAAAAATTGGACTTCCTGGCTAGCCTTTCGGGCTAGTAAAGCACCACTTCAAATTATTAAATAATTAATTGCTTCAATCGCTGAAGGCCAATGAAGCTCTCAATTTAATTGTGCTATCGGCACACAGGTAAGTATCTATAATAAAATTCTGATGTGGCTACGTTAAATACCTTTGGCGAGAGAATTATTTTAGTTGCACTGCACGCAACAGATGAGCTCTGAACTTGTCCTTTGGAGAGACGCTACAGCTATAGTTTTACAGCTACCTTTTGGAAACTTATCACATCTTCATTATTATAGCATACCTCCATTATACCTAAATCTAAACATCCTAGCTTTATCTAATCACTTACTTAACCTATCTTGCTTCCGAACTTGTAGGACACAAAAACAGAAAATCATGAATTTCAGCCAAAATATTACTTTGTGAGATCCAGCAATCTGTTTCCATTACATTACAATGAAATAGGAATGCGAATATAAATTTTGAAGTTTCTAGCTCCTTCCTGTTGCGTCTATGATTTTTACGTAAAATGTCCAAATTTCGAAAACTGTTAAAGCTACTAAACTGAAACTTAACACATTATTATTTTAGCATCACTCCTGACATGCTATTAATTTTTAAGATCCTTTACTTTACTTTTAAGGTTTTGTGCAACATTACTGACATCATAGCTAGTTACAGCGGACGAGGTTGGCACACAATGGAAAGCACAGGAATTCTATATGGCGTGAATAGGCTGCTTCCCTACAACATTGCACTGCACAAGCCGTGGAAATTTCGTAAGCAATAAACTTGTTTTTCCCTTCGTTATTTTGTATTGGGTGTTAAGAGTAAAATTGTCAAATACATGGCGACTATAGTTTGGGTAACTTGTACACCACGAGTTAGACTGCCTCTAGTCGTCTACACAGTTTCTGACTTTAATAGTTGAGTTACTGTGTTAATCTTTTAATGGAAGTTCATACCTTTCAATTACTGGATTACGACAGCATTTCAAGTTTTAAATATGGTCAATAATTACATTAAAGACTGAAAATTAATTTAATTGTGCCTGTAGAAGCCATTACACTGGCGAGTTGTAGCTGGGACCTAGTGACAATTGTAGCCATGTAGGAAAACAGACAATGTAAGGGAAATGAAAACACAATGGAAGTAGGAGGACGTGCTGCTGGTCAGAGAATTAGGAGAGGGAGAGGTGAACATGCCAATGAATGTAGGGGAGAAGGGAGTTCACATGGGGCATAAAATCAAGGTAGATATGACCACACAGAAGACCACAGCAGTGACGGTCCATGCTGATGTGGGATGGCTTTATGGAATAAACAGCAGATATAAGAAGATTGTAGAAGGAGTAATCATAAATCATATGGACACAAGAGAAACTGAAATAGGTTTTACTGTTCTGACACCATCTTACATAGCTGTGAGTGGTACACCATTCAATGTAGAAAGGTTGGACGGTCTGCACTGATACACTGACGTATCAGGCTAATAGGTTTTTGGAGAAAGTATCTTTTTCTTTCCACATTCTTTCAGGACAGCCTATTTGGTGTCTAGCTGTATAAATTTTTGTTTTAATATAATCGCAATAATTTTTGTCAATTTTAGGAATGAATGCACTAGTTTCATCTTGTCATGCCAGTGTAGCAAGATGACAGTGAGTGTGAAGCAAGATGACATTACTATAAAATTTGGAGACGCTATTCTTCTTAGGAATGATAAGACATTACATTAATTGAATATATATTGCTATGAATTTCTGAATGTACGATACGTAATACAAGATTCGTCATGCTGAAAATTAATACAGCGCAATATTTGAAAAAACCTCAGTCAAATTTTCCTCCTTCAAAGTCTGAGCTGGCATTAGCAGCACTCCATTCAGGGTTCTGATGGAAAATCTAATGAAATACATGTCACTGCTCAGTAAATTATTTGAAAGATTTTAGTTTTTGGTTTAAATAGTCTCATTCCAACTTGTGTGATTTGTTATCAACCAAGGTCTGTTTCATAATTGTGCTTCTTGAAACTGTTGCAATTTTACGTTGTTTCGTCCATAGTACTTTTTAGACCAGTGGCTCTCAAACTTTTTGGCGATGGAACAGATTTGTAATAATTGGTACTTCACATAGCCCTAAAATAAGTTAAACATTGTTATATGTTAATTCTTTAATTGTCTGCATTTAACGAACATCATACAAAATTGGGAACATTACACGCTATTGACTTCTACAACAATGTACAAAACGGGACATAAGTATACAATACACGTAATAACACTGTACGGATTCCACTGTAAATGAATAAAACTGTTTCCTTGTAATTGGAGCTATGAAATCTTTTTAAAATTTTTGACCAGCTCTTTAAAGTCAGGCTTTACAGAAGAGGGTTGAAGACGATTTTTATGTGCAGTATCTAGTCTATGACGCTAATTTGTCTTTGTAGCTGCATATGCTATGAATCCCATTTCACACATGTATAATATAGTAAATGGGAAAGAAGGGTCACAACCTGTGTGGCAAGTTGTGGATAAATCATCAAGTGACATTGTTTTGAACAATGATTGCATGCTTGAATCTGATGTCATTCCTAAAAAGGATTCTACCAATTCTGTTCGAAATGATCCTGAATCCATTAATTTATTTTGATTGTAGCATTGTGCTCTTCAGTAAAATACGTTTCAAAAGATGCTCAGCTATCATAGAGACATTGGACCAAGTCTTTATATATTTTATCTACTAATTCTGATGTCTCAGCAACGAACATGGTCAGTATTATAAAGCTTTCTAGGTCTCTACTGCCAACACCAACAATCCAAAGATCTGCCTTTTTGAGATAGTTATTTTATTATTATTAGTACTGAAAACTATTGTCTGTTTTCTATTGTAAGACAGATCTACAAGTAATTTACTAATTCTCCACAGATAGCCACTACAAAACGTAGCCTGAAGAACCAAGTTACATCGCTCCAATCTTCAATTAATTTAGAAGACATGTCAGTCATAAAAGCTTCTGATTAATCTCTCAGTTCGAATAATAATGGTAAGATCTTACCCTGATATAACCACCTAACTCCAGTGGAGTAGTAGTGTTTTGTGGTTGCTCCCATAGTCTCCTCATAATATTGAAAACAATCACTACTGAAGAGGGTGTGATTTGACGTAATTGATTATTTTTACTGCTTCATAAAGAACTAATTTTAGATTTGACAGAACTATAAATAAAACATTTTTTGCTGCACCTTAAAGCCAACATTCCATTCTACCTTTCATAATCACCAATTTAATTTTACAAAATGACAAACCTAGAATAATATCGCAGCAAGATATTGAATTTTACAAATGTAGTCAGCAACAAACACGAATGGAATACTCTGTACTCCAAGAGCGGTGTGTAGATCCGCCATGGCGAATTGTACAGTACGTTGCATTCACGAACTGTAGTAAGAACTATCCTCTGTGCTGCATGGAGCAGGTTCATATAGACCCAGAGGAAAGGGGGGGAAGGGGGGGGGAGGCTGAAGCATTGATAGCGAAATTACGAAATCAATCCTTCCGAGCGGTTTGAGGTGTTTGTGGATAAGAGAGGATAGTGAAATGCCTACGGCGTGTGTAGATGAGACAGTGCGCAGCGAGAGAAAAAGAGAAACAGAGAGAGAGAGAGGGAGAAAGGGAGAGAGTGGGAAGGAGAAAGCGTCAGAACAGCTGCTGCATGTGCGTGTGTGTGTGTGTGTGTGTGTAGTGGCGAGTATCGAGTAGCCACATACCCACTTGTACGAGTTACATTCTTTTGTTTGCAGTTTTTCATAATAGCATTACTGTAGCTTTAATCATCTCATTTTCGCTTACTACGCTCTGTGCATATGCATTTATGTATGTTCCACATCTCCTGCAAAGGCACTGGTTCTATTTCAACCAAACTTGATACAAGTATCAGCCTTGTGGGTGTAAGAACCGTCTACTCTCAGTGGGGTGAAAACTAAGTGTAGCTCACGACACGCAAATATCCAGACTGTATTCATCCATTATTTGCGAATGAGACAACAAACGTTACCCACAATTTCAAACTTATATGAGACGTTTTCTAGCTGATAACCTCACAAAATGGTGAAAGGAAACAAGTTAGTGTTGACTACATTTACACTGTTCATGCAGTAAAAACGCCATACCAGGCGCTACCTTTTAATTTGCAGGTGACTCCATTTCCAACTCATTTTGCTGGCAGTAATCACATCCATCAATCAATGTACTTGGGAAAATGTATATTATATGACGTGCAGTTCTGGAGATATGATGTCATCAACACAGAGGTGTGTGAAAACTGCCATGTTATTCACGCCATTTTAACTGATTACTTCGTTGATACTAAATTCAAATTTTTCAGGCATTATTCACATACATTACTGAGAATACCTGCAAAATTATATCATTGTATGATATATAGTTTAGGAGATATGACGTCTTAAATCTGATCTGCGTGAAAACTAAACAGGAGGGTGAAATTTGCTAGCGATGCAGGAGAAATATGTGTGCAAATATGTATGAAATATGCTACATATATGTGAAATATATGTTACAAGCTCGTAATGGTGAAAAACCATGGTTAAAATATCCTTCCTATGCCCTTCATCCAAACTTTGTACACATATTGCTTACTATGTGAAACGAAATACTGCGAGGTACGAACCACCAACTTCCTATTGGAGGTAGCAGTGATAACGTGGACAGAGAATGAGGGATGAGATGGACAGATAGTAAGGAGGAAAGAGGAGATGGACGTAGACAAGGGGGGAAGGAGGTGAACTGAGAGGCGAGAGGGAAAATTTGAAAGAAAGGGAAGAGGAGAAGATTAACACAGAGACGGTGGAGGAAACACAGTGGTGGGAGCAGGACAGAGAGAGGAGAGGAGGAAATGGACAGAGGAAGGGAATTAGATGGAAAGAGAAAGGGGCAAGGGAAGATGAACAGAAGGGTCAGGGAGGAGGAGGAGCAGGAGGAGGAGGGAGGGACAAGGATGTGGATAGAGAAGGGGGCCGGGAGGTGACGGACGGAGAGAGGGGAATTCGCATGCAGTCTATTAAAAGACCTGTAAAAAGCCTCGTTGACTGTACATGCCTATGGTCTTCTAGGGTTCAGCCATTGGGACTGTGTCACATGCGTGTTTCATGTTTAAAAAGACAGCATGAAAGATCTCGTTTTCTTCTCGACTAGGTATTTATTGACCATCTGAGGTATGAAGACAAGTTCTTGGCTGCTTTTGTGTGGAAGAAAGCTTATCTACCCTTTTTCTAATTGTGTTCAACCTTATTCGTCATTCGAGTTTCTGAAATCCTGGAGTAAACATTTTCAGCAACTGACTGGTGAAATGCCTCTATATTCCCTAAACTCATTGTAATCCCGTTTTCCCATAATATCGGACTACCAAAATGGTTTTCCTTCTCTTCCAGTATTTTAAATAGCATTTCACTCGCAAGGATTTAAACATTTGCAGTTTGATGTCGCCTTTTTTTAAAAAAGCATCTTCTTATAGCCTGGTTCTGTTTAAGTTTGGATGTCCTGCAGACAAATATTTCTGCCAAGGAGTTCGTTTTCATAACAGTAGTCTTATATATGGTGAATTAACTAAATTTCACGATAATTCATTTGCTATGTAGTGTTTAGTGTAGTGAATTCTTCGTAAAGTATAGCAGCAGGAGATGGTGCTCTTAGCTGTTGTGGAATGTTTCTCGAAATGTGACATGTTCGATAAAGAAAAAATTGCACAGAGGACACTAGTATGATCAGCTCTAGAGTACATGAAAACCGATTTCGAACGAAATCAGAGACTCTCTGCTGTGTTTGTAACACTTATCTGCGCTATACAGTTTCAGAGAGCAATAGTCACGGCGCTGGGTTGTCAATAAAATGAACGTTTCATTTGGTACATTGTGCCGAAGTATCTGTGTAGTCTGCTAGTGGAGAGGGTGTCCCTGTCACGATCGCGCAGGGGGGTCTCGGATCTGTGCATCGGTGGATGGAGTAGGTGTTTTAGTGATCTTGACATGTAACTCGGCATGTGGTTTTTGTTTGGATTAATAAATGTCCATTGCTAATCTTAGATACCATAATAAGTGAATGAGAGTGCAAAGGTACAAGTGTAGTTGAGTAAATCGACACTGGAAGTGCTGAAGATGGTAGTTTCGCTTTTCAGTAAAGTAATTTACACATTTCACTTGCCACACAGCAACTGGAGGATGACAAATTTGAATGATATGATGGTTATGCCACTAGCATAGTCAGGCTTCAAGGGTTCAGTGTGGTTTGCACTGCTTCTCGTCCCTTCTCAATCAAAAGCCTTTAAAATAACTTTTCTTATTAACTCATTGAACCGGATTAGGGACCTTAGATCTTCTTTTACATCGTCTCAAGGAGATGTCTTTGAATCATCAGCTTATCAGAATATAGAAGGAATTCACATTGTCATCAGCAATACACCATTTATTTGTGCAGATATTCTCAAAGATTCGAGGAGAGCGGCCTGACTTCGCGCGCCACCTGTTCGTGATCGCCGGCGATGTCATCTCCCCAGACTTCCAGCTCGAAGAGCAGGACATGGCGGCCCTGCAGCGTGACGTCAGCGTCGTTTTCCACTGCGCCGCGAGCGTCCGCTTCGACGACAGCTTGCGCCAGGCCGTCACCACCAATGTGATGGGGACTAAGCGCATGTTGCAGCTGACCGAGCACCTGCCGAATCTACAGTTCTGAGGAATGTGTAAAACGGCGTAACATGATCTTAGAGTAAGAAAGCCAAAATGCAGTAACTGAAAAAAAAAAAATGTTGAATCATCCTGAAGACATGGTGGTATATCAACGTAGCTTCATACATATACACATAACCAGAGGATACGTAAATGATTAGAGTTACAATTCTCTGTGATCAGCAGAATGGTCACCAGTGTGCATTAGTTGTGTTTATGTTTACTGTTGTTACCAGGGAACGAGCAGCGTCATATATCTGGTGAACACTGTGAAAGACATGAAGATGCTGTGTACTAGCATGAAGTAGTGCAATCAACCCACGACAGGGTTGGAAAGGGGCCTCATTGTCGGTCTCCACTTGGTTGACAAGTTGAATCATGTAGGATCCAGATTTGTGAGCATTTGGATGCGATAGTGGGCTGATGTTGGACTGCATGGAAACATGAGGTCAGTCATACTCGTAATCATGGTTCTAGTGGACAGCATCTGACCACCACAAGGGAGAACCACGATGTAGTACACCAAGCACATCATAGCCCCTTCACATCTGTACTGGTCACCAGAGAATAGGTAATGAACTTCCTACAACGTTCTGTGTCATCCCACACCATTGGTTGGGGACTAGTGGCAGCTGCACTAGAAAATTATTGTCCCATGCGTAGGCTCCAGCTAACACTTCAGCACAGATTGCAACATGTGGACTGTTTCTGTGACTGAGAAGTATGGTCTGCTAGTGAATGACGTAACACTCTATTCAGCAATGGCATGCGGTGCTGCACTAACTGTGATGCCAATTGTCTGCGAGTTCGTGGCGACCTATGGAGAGGTCCATTTCCTCCAATGTTTTAGAGGGCCACAACGCTCTTACTCCTGTCACTGTGGTGTGGGGAACCATTATACATGACTTCAAGTCATAGCCGGTATCGATTGAGACGAATGTTACAGCAAACTATATATCATCGGCATCTTGTGTCATCACGTGTTGTTGGAGAATCGTAATCCCATTTTCCAACAGGACAATGATCATCCAGACAAGGCATGTTCTCTATGAATTGTCTGAAGGACAGAGAGGTGCTCCTGTCGCTAGCAAGAGACATATATCTGTCACTGAAAGAACATATATGGACATACATATGTTGCCAACAGAACATGTATGGAAGCAACTGAAATGTCAACTCCGTCCCAGTGGCAAATCCAGGATATCAATATGTACAACATACAGTTGTTGGTCGGTTGATTTGGGAGAAGGGACCAAACAGCAAGGTCATCAGTTCTGCTGGATTAGGGATGGATGGGGTGGGTTGTCTTCTGTGACCTTTTCCAAGGGAATCATCACAGTATTTGCTTGAAGCGCTTTAGAGAAATCCTGAATGCGACAAATTACAAGGGTTGTGAGTCACCTTCCCTCAGGAGATGATTCAGTGGTTTTATGAGGTCTTTCCTAACCTGATAGGTATGTGCATGCAGACCTGAGGGGATGCAGTATCACAGTCATGTGCTGGCTCATGTTGCCAAGATCTTTGTAAAAATGACTAGACTTTGTAATCATGGAAATAACATCACACACCCTCTCAGTAATTGAAATTTCATTTCGTTTCCACCTCCTGCTATTCTAGGTGTAGCACTTTTCGACAAGCAGTGCTATATTGGTTTACCTTTGGAATGTAATGGAGTAGCGATTCTCCATGGGATCGATTCGACAGGACTTCGGTAGGCCAACGGATGGGCCATGCAGTTCTCATAAACAGCGCGCTTGTGTGTTCTGGGCAGGATGAGTGGGCCCAATAGTATACCTAAAGTATTTCCACAGGTTTATATCAGGAGAATTCGGTGGCCTAAACATCAACATGAGGTTACTATCATACTACTCAGATCACTGTAGCACGATTCTGGCCTTGTAACACAGGAAGCTACCCTGATGTAAGCCACTATCGCTATCAGGGAGAGGTCATCAGACATGAAGTTCATACGCTCTGCAGCTGTTATGGACCTATTCATTACTATCACCAGTCCCATGGAAGTCCATATGAATGACCAGCATAACTTCGTAGCATCCACATTAGCTTTCATCTCTGGCACATGCACGTTTTGTGCATCTACTTGCTTGGATAATGGCGTATTCAGATACGACGATCGCCCTGGTGTAATAAGAAACTGTGATTTAGCCGACCAGGTGGGCCATTGCCAATATTTTGCAGTCCAATCTCTATGATCCTGTGACAACTGAAACTGTAACTGACAACGTTGATGGGTCAGCATAGCATTATGTGAAGGCCATCGCCTGTAGAAGTCTATGTTCATCAGTTTGAATTGAATAGTGAGCTCTGAAACACTTATGCCTGTACCACGGTTATACTCTGTCGTTAAATATGGAATGGATCGCCCACCACCCATCTTGCTTCAAAGAGTGGGCAAGCATCCGACTTCCACCATATTCTGTAAATAACGTGTAAGTCCAACGCCCTCTCACTACTCATGAGTTCTTCTTTCTACAACCACTTTCCATCAAAGCTCAAAGTAGTAGCTCGGGAACACACGATCAGCTTCAATGTTCCAGAGACGCTCATTCTTATGAGTAGATTAGATTAGATTAATGATTGGTCCATAGATGACGAAAACGGTGCTTTGTAATGATGTATAACGTGTCAGTTTAACAAAAAGATTTCTTTACATGCCATCATTCAAGGCCTTTTTTCAGCAGGAGGAGTTGTCATTCAGAAATTCTCTTAATTCGTGTTTAAATGATGGTTGCATACCTGTCAGACTTCTGATACTATTTGGTAAGTGACCCAAGATTTTTGTGGCAAAAAATTCACCCCATCTGGGCCAAAGTTAGATTTAACACAAAGTAATGAATATCAGTCTTTCTTCTACTGCTGAAGCTCTGCACATTGCTATTGCTTTTGTGTTGGGATGAGTTAATAATAACAAATTTCATAAGTGAATATATACATTGCGAAGCTACTGTGAGTATTAATAGTTCCTTAAGTAAATGCCTCCCAGATGATCTAGACTGTTACGCAGCTATTATTCTAATTACAAACTTTTGTGCAATGAATATTTGTTTCCTTAATGATGAATTAACTCAAAATATGATGCCATATGAAAGGGGTGTGTGAAAACAGGCATAGTAAGCTAATTTATTTCTAAGTTTATCGCCAAAATTTACAATAACGTTAATAACATAAGTAACTGAATTCAAATGTATCAGCAGATCATCAATGTGTTTCTCCTAATTTAATCTCTCATCAATGTACATACCCATAAATTAGGAATATTCTGACTGAGCTACAGGATTGTTTTCAAACTCTACATTTTTTAATGGTTTTGTACCATTTTCTGTTCATATTTGTACGTGCTCTGTTATATCAAAACTTTTGAGAGTCAGTTAATAATTTTCTGTGAGACATTATGTATAATTTCCTCAGCGAATTCTTGTTTGTTGGGTATGATTATCATACTTGTATCATCAGCAAAAAGAACTAGCTTAGCATCTTGATGAATATACACTGGCAAGTCATTAATATATATATATATATATATATATATATATATATATATATATATATATATATATATATATAAAAAACAGTAAGGGCCCCGATATTGAACCTTGTGGGACTCCATTCTTGATACCTCTCCAGTTTGAGAAATCTTCCGATTTCTACACATTATGTGAACTGTTTATTTCAACCTTCTTTACTCGTCCATTAAAATACGAATTAACTCATTTGTGCACTGCCCCACTCATACCACAATACTTAAGGTTATCTACAAGATTTCCATGATTTACACAATCAAAAGCCATTAACAGATCACAGAAAATAACAACTGGTGATATTCGGTTATTCAGAGCGTTCATAATCTGATCAATGAAAGCATATTTGGCATTTTTGTTGAATAGCCTTTCTGAACACCAAACTAGCGTTTTGTTTTTTTTTATTTTTCCACAAACATGAAGCTACTCCTCAATAAATTTCAAGAATTTTGGGCATAGGTGTCACAAGCGAGACTGGGTGGTAGCTGTTTGCATCAAACCAATCCCCTTTTTCATGCAATGCTTCATCAGTAGCATATATTATACTGTCAAGTAAAAATGTTTTGTTTCAGTGAGCTATTACATATGTGGCCGAGCATCCTCCTCATCTATTGGCAACAACGATTTAGTACTTTGCTGGAGATGTCATAATTTCCATGTGAGCTTTAAATTTTGAATGAGGTTATTGTTTTCTCCAATTTCAGAAGGAGAGCTGAGTAGAATTTCTATTTTACCAAGTTTCACAGGTATTGCCTCTTCTCTCTAATGAACATCTGCATCCTGTTTCCTATATTTTCATTCACTTTGAATAAAAATTGTTTGAATGAACGTGTCGGACCATAACAATCTGTCCTTTGTCATAGTCACTTATGATAATGGGTTTCCTTATTTTGAGATTGTATTGCTTTTAGAATGATTTCTTTCTTAGCTCCTCTTAGTTGCTTCCCGTACTGAGACACGTGTATGTAACGCCAACAAACGACGTTGAATCTCGCGGCCGGTTCTGGTACTCGTTTCGAATCAACAACGCCTGATTAATTGCATCTTTTGTAACTGATGGCCCATGTTATGCAATAGTGAAAAGTGACCACTCCAGTATATTCGTCCTCGCTACAGGAATGCGTCAAGAGCACTCTGTTACCCTCCTCTATCTCCTGTACAAAAGCGGCTTCCCATAAGAGTCCTCTTCCCTATTCCTTCACCAGCAAGCTATCTACACTACTTTCCCTGCAGTGCACTGCGCCCTCCATTCGTCCTATAATTACCTCAAGCTCCAGCTCAATATCTTCACCTCCTTCTGTAACCAGTGGTGCTTTGCAACAATCCCCAAACATCCAGACTATGAATTATTGGAAAATGTAGCCAAGTCACCCATACCTGAGATCTTTACCATGTAGCCAAAACCGTCCAGATTATCTAATTAATAGGAGTAAGTCAGAACAAAGTATGATACGATACTTATCAACACTTCTTTCCTGAAACAAACATTCTGATTCAAAGTGCGTGGACAATTCCATCTAGTAAAATTAAAATTCTTGTAGACTATATAACGAAGTAGGATTAGACAACTGAATATTCAGTTCAATTTCCATTTCGAGAACTGAGTAAACAGTTTTGCCTTCTCTTCTGAGAACCTGAAAACTTGCATTACTTCCATAACTATTTCACTGTGTAAACTGTCAGTGATGCATGATGGAGTTTGTAAAGCATATGTTATAAAATTAGGTCTAGGATTCCATTAAGCAGAATATCCACTTACGTAAACGATACTGGTTGTATTCAAAATTACCTTGATTTCAGGAACATGTACTGATTTATAATTAAAACATGTATTTGTCATATAGTTTTACTAATAGAATCTTTGAAAATGTTGTTTTTCAGGCATTCCTGTACATCTCGACCTCCTTCTGCCACTCAGACCATCAAGTGATTGAAGAAAAATTATACCCGGCAAAAGCAGACCCAGAAAAGATTATGAATATTGTTTCCTCGATGGATGACGATCTTTTAGGGCTTATAACACCAAAGTAAGAAAATAAAAACAGTTCACTTTTCCAGTTATTAACTAGATAGTAATTTATGGTGGTTAAAATCAGGTACATCTATCAGCCAAACATTGCAGCATGCACCAGTGGCTTTTAGGTCTCTCTGAAATTCAAGATAGGAAGAAACAGTTATACAAAATATCATACCGTGTCAGGAACGCCACAGCAGCTTCTACTAGTTTGCAGAACGTGTCCATATGTCCGCATCCCAAGGATTATGAGGGTGTGCCTTGTGATCTCTGAAATGATGTTCGATTACGTCCTAGAACCACGTTACAGAACCACGATATGGTCAATGTAAAGAGAACAATGTCAACTCGAATTCACTACTGTGTTCCTCAGAACCCCCTTCTCTTGATGTTGGCATTATTCTTACGGTACATTCCCCGTGACTGAATGTAAGTAGATACATCAAAGACTACTTATCTCAATACGACCATCGATGGAGCAATGACATGAAGAGGTTTATGAATGAACTCATTAATATAAATTCAGCACCCTTTTACAGATTTCTTGTCTTATCATCGTCGATTGCGTTGGATCAGAAGAGACGCACGTGCAGAGTTTTTCCAAATTATTAGGGTCAAAATTATACGAGTGGTTGATGGTTACAACCAGACTGTCCTGAGGTGATCATCTTCATGGATACCACTTTCGGTTATTAAGGACCGTGAATGCCGATTGCCACCGTGTCATCATTTGCCAATGGTGTCATCAGAATGTGGTATGGAGGGGAGTGAGACGAGCATCCCACAGCGTCAGCTGCAACTGATACTTCTCAATCAAGTGCCAACTGGTATGGTGAAGCTGAGTGTTCTCCATACCAATATTTGCACAAAGGAAAAATACTTGGCAGTACCGGGAATTCTGCGTCTGCCGCTTGCTAGACCGTCAGACACCCCGACATTTCAGCTATGGAGACGAGCGAGGTATGAAACAGTCGGTAATGATATCTTGTTATGTATTGAATTGATACTGAGCATCTGTTCGGCGACCGTGACATAGGATTCGTCAAACAAGAAATAGAGTTCGACGATGTACAATGCTGTAAGGAGTCCAAATTCTCATTTATGTAAGCTACAGAATGGGAATATATAATAAGTAAAAAAAAAAACCGAGAGGGAAAGATAAAAATGGAAGACAAAGAACGAAGTGCTCGGATTGAAAAGAGTATCAGGCAGGGGCACAGCCTCTTCTGATAAGTATAGTTTACGCACTTCACCCTACAGTCAGTGGAAACTACGGAAAAACTCCAGGCAGGGCAGTAGCTTGCAGTGACTTGCATATCATCAAGTAATTATAGTGAGCTGATTTATTGGTGATTTAAAACTAAGTTATTGAATTGTTGTTGTTTAGATAAGCTAGTTTGTTAGACTTATATTCTTGATGTTACCGATATCGTGGCACGTATAGTAAGCACTCAAGGCTCTAAGAATGAACTGAAATAGCACTGAGTCATGTAGGAAAGACGTATATCCACACTAGGATCTAAAGTCCCCTGGGACGATAGATCACTGTCCTCCAGTATCCCTAATGATTTGAGAAAACGTTGTCTGTGAGTGATGGGTAATATTAATGAATGCATTTAGCAACTTTATAAGCGAGGAGAAGGTATTTGAGTAGTTAGTAGCCATCTTGTTTGATCCTTCTCTGCGAGTCATTATAGGTCACAACGAAGTTTTGTAGACTGATGCTTTTTCAGTAGTAGCGTTTATGTAATAATACGAACATCATTGGCTTTTGTTTTGTGGTGAAGGCGATATGTGATGGACAGATTTTGCGATAGGGCTCCAACAATCAGTCTGCTTGACTTGTGGAGCTGATCTATGCCACACAGACATACGAAGTGCGGAAAACAATGGTTCTTGCCGTTTTAGTCCATCTTAGTGTTGTCTCCTTCAAAGTAGTTCCCTTCAGACTGCAGACACTTTTTCCAGCGCTTCTGCCATTCATGGTAACATTTCTGGAACTCATCTTCTATAATATCCTCCAAGACCCTCGTCACAGCTCTTTGGACATAATGTGTTATTTGAAAATGTTGTCCTTTGACAGCCGTTTTAGCTCTTGGAAACAGAAAAAAGTCGCACGGAGAGATATCTGGTGAATAAGGTGGCTGTGGTAGTACTGAAATTTGTTTTGAGGTTAAAAATTGCTGCACTGACAGAGCAGTATGGGATGACGCATTATCGTGATGCAGAATCCAAATATCAGCAATGTTGGCACGGACACGAAGAACAACACTTTCACGAAGTCATTCTAAAATTTCTTTGTAATAATGTTGGTTAACCGTTTATCCAGGAGGCGCTCACTCTTTATGAACAATTCCCTTGGAATCAAAGAAGCACACAGTCATGTATATCACTTTTAACTTTGACATGTGAGGTTTTTTTGGTCTGGGTGATCCCTTTGAGTACCATAGCGAACTTTGGCGTTTTTCCTCTGGATCGTACTGAAAAAAAAACCACTTTCATCACCAGTGACAACACGGCTCAACAATTCTGGATTGATTTCCGTTTGCTCTAACAGATCGGCTGCCACATTTTTCTGTGTTTCTCGCTGTTATGGTGTGAGATTTTTAGGGGCCATTTTTGCACAAATCTTTCTCATACCAAGAGCTTTAGTTATTACTATACGAACCGTTTCTCGATTGATGTTCAGTTCTGCTGCAATCATTTTCATGGATAATCTTCGATCAGATCGTACAAGTTCACGCACCCTGGCCGAGTTGATATCCGTCCGTGATGTTGATGGTCGTCCATTGCGGTCTTCAACATTCGTTCTGCCTTCACTAAACATTTTATGCCAACAAAAAACTTGAGCTCTTGACATAACCTCATCTCCAAAGGCCTTGAAATGGCATACCGTTGCGCAATATTATGCGGTTCCATTTTCGTGACGAGAGACATAAACACGTGTTAACTTATTACAGCACACTCACGACTGAGCACTTGCGTCGATGTGCCATTTGGACTAGAATCAGCTGATAGATCAAGGCCAAAGATATTGTGCCTAAGGGAGCATGCGGGGTTGCCACAACTTGCAAAGGAAATCAGTCCCATTACTTTATTGTCGCACCACATATTCTGACAACACCGATGTGTTCGCCACCTGTCCTCTTTTCGCCAGTCTGCCCAACTTACGACGTCTGACCACACGGCGTTTGTACGTGCTTTCACCTTGATTTCGCCGTGTGTTGAAGACACTCACCACAGCACTCCTTGAACATCCTACTAGTCATGCAGTTTCCAAAATGCTCATGCCAAGCCTCTGGGCCATCAAAATCTGCCCCCAGTCAACCTCAGATACATCGTGTACCTTCCCCATTGTACACACAGACAGCACACTCACTGATACCAGACGCATGGCGCTTGTGTCTCACCAGCAGTCATTACCCTCCAGGTGACACTACTATCACCTGGGCGGATTTATATCGATAGTAGGTTCTGGTCACAATTTTCTGGCTGATCCGTGTATATAGGGAGTCGTATTTGTCTTACAGCACGTATCACTTGTGAACTTATGCTGTCACACGATAGAAACATACTCTGATAAGCCGCCGGCCGCTGTGGCCGAGCAGTTCTAGGCGCTTCAGTCTGGAACCGCGCTGCTGCTACAGTCGGAGGTTCGAATCCGGCCTCGGGCATGGATGTGTGTGATGTAGTTAGATTTAAGTAGTTCTAAGTCTAGGGGACTGATGACCTCAGATGTTACGTTCCATAGTGCTTAGAGCCATTTGAACCATTTAAAACTGATCCGATGGCCGCACAGATGGGTTGCACAGGATTTACATCAGGCGCATTCGGTCGCTGACATATCAACGCGAGTTCACTGTAACGCTCCTCAAACCACTGTAGCACAGTTGTGGCTCCGAGACAGGGACGATTATACTGCTGAAGAAAGACATCACCGTCGGGAAAGGCATCAAGCATGAACTGATGCGTGTTGTTCACAATTCTCAGCATGTCTTAGATTACTACACGCGTCCCACCCATAGCGTAATACTGCTCCCAGCAGCCCGCGACCGTGGCGGGCTGCACGTTTCGAGGCGCCGTTTACATCGATGACGGCGTTTGTGGGGACTACCATAGACATAGTGTATCACGTGGGCGCTGATTCAGCCAAAGAGCCAACACGTTTCCATTCATCGACGGTCTAATTCCGATGGTCCCGTGGCTGCTACAGTTGTAATTGACAGTGCTGTTGGGTCAGCATGTGAACAAGTAGTGGCGGCCTAGTGTGAAGATTCTTGTTCAACAACGTGCTGTAAATGGCGTGCTCCGAAACAATTGTGCGCGCAACAGCATTGTGCTCTTTCGGTAGACATGCTTCAGATCACTATCTGTCTTACTTTACAGAGCAGACAAACCTCCAGACCCCACTTTCTGTGATGAGTCGTGGACGTCCAACCACTAGCGCCCAGTGGAAATTTCACTGTCTTGTCTCTTTCCGCAGATTCTCACGACAGTAGCAAGTGAGTTTGCGCCACTTTCGCTGTCTTCGAGATACTAGTTCACAGGCTCTGCATAATAATAATCTGCCCTTTGTCAAAGTAGCTCATTTCAATAGATTTCCTCGTTTCCAGACCATATCCTCTCTAAGGTGTTCGTGTATGTTCGCCATCATACTTTCACTACCGCGTCACGTGCCCACAACACCAATAGACGGCATCTAACGACTTGCGGTGGTCATAATGTTTCTGCTTATCAGTGTACAACGAGAATCACGGTTTAAAACAATTTTAGGAACGTCATATATTGCATCCAGTAGATTGTTGTAATTTACGCAAAAATGTCAGACATTTTCATCAGTCAACAGCAGATACAGCAGACAAAGCTCTGCCTGAATAAAATCGAAATGGCACTGTATTAGATTTCGTGCCCAAGTTGTATATAATGTGACTAGTACACCACAAGAAACAAATCACAACACCAGGAATTAGTTGGCAACATAAACGAAAGTTGGAATGCGTGTTTCTATATCTGAAAGGTGGTATATATTTCGCACCAGTCGTATAAGAGTGGCGCTAATAGCGACATTACAAGGACGCAGATCAGGTTCTGTCTAAGTACACACTGTAATAGTCGTGAGCATGAATTAACTTTGAGAAGTTGTGAGTTGATATTATTCAACAAAGCTTTTAAGCCGACAAAGACGCTATTATCCAAAGCTCACAGAGTTTGAACAAATTCGTATAAATGGCTAGAAGCAGTTGGATGTTCCTTTCGTGTTACTGCAGAAAGACTTGGCAGGAACGTAGCCACTGTACATGATTACTGGCAGTGGGGGTCACGGGTGCGAACAGTCACAAGAAGCCTGGGTTCCAGATGGCGACATGTCACTGCCGAAGGGAAGACTATCGTGTTCGGCGTTTGGCTCTGGCACGTCGTACTATACCTGGAACAGAAATTTCAACAGCAGTCGCCACCACATTGACATAATGAAATGATACAGATCGGTTACTTCAAGCATAGCTCCGAACAACACGCTCTGTAGCGTGCATTCCACTGACCCCAAACTACATGTGATGAAAGCTGATTCCTTCTGAGTGGCAGTGATGGCTGTGTGTTGGTTACATTTTACCAACTGAGGGCCTCCAACCAACCTGTCAGTGTGCTAGACACACTAGACCTACACCTGAAGCTGTGGTCTGGTGTGCGATTTCGTATGACAGCAGGATCACTCTAGTGGTTATCCCATACACCCTGTTACATACTTATATGTCAGTCTAGTGAGTCGACACGTGGTGTTGCGACTCATGAACAGCATTCCAGGGGCTGTTTACCAACAGCATACCGCTGTTGTAACGCAATATTCTGTACAAAAGGTGTTGCCTCGGCCTGCTCGATCACCAGATCTGTGTTCAACCGAACACATATGAGGCATTAGCGGACGACAACTTCAGTGTCATCCACAATCAGCATTAACAGTTCCTGTACTAACCGATCAAGTGCAAAAAATATGGAACTCTATCCCACAGACATCCGACACCTGTACAACACAGTGCTTACACGGTTGAATGGCTGCATTCAACATTATGGCGGTTAATCCGGTTATTAATGTACCAGCATTTAACATTTCCAGGGTCTTATCTCGCGCTTAGGTTAACCTTTGATCCTGAAACGTTAATCACAGAAATGTGTGACCTAGGCAATAATATTTTCAAAATTTAATTACTCTGCATTAATCATTTTTGGGTACTGTAATTTTTTTCCGTCAGTGTATATTCTTAATGTAACGCTCAAACTGTTTGTCATACTAAAACAGGAAGAGTTCACGGCAATAAATAGGGTCTTACATATCGTACACCTTAAATGCAAAAAAATTGTTCAGAATCTGTAAAGCACTCCATCTTAATTCTGATCTTCTTTTCGGGTGCATATGATCCGAAACATTAATAAATTTCAATTTTTTATTGTTTCAATACCATGACAACTTTATGAAACTTGGTGACTTTGAGTAACATTTTATCAGTGCATGTATGAAACTAACATTAACAGTTACATATGTGATGATCACATCATAATGAGCCAACAGAAATCTTATTGCTTTAACATACAACATATTTTAGTATCCTGCTATATTTTGTGGTAGGTGCGATTTTTATAGTTCCAGTTCACTATCAACAATCAACATCAACAGCATGTGCCTTTTAATTGCTTTTACAAGAGACTGTTGAATTATTTGAATCTTTTTGTTTCTGCTCATTTTGAATGGTGACAGCATGGCAGTTTAATAGCCGACCGATGTTAAGTCACCATATTCCTCACCAGGCGATGGAACACATTCGAAATTTGAAGATTATGAAATTAATTCATCTGAAGCTAGTGTTCTGATGACAGTGTCCACGGTCCACGGACTGTAAAAAATTGTGTACAGTCCTTTCTTTCTGAATATGAGAATATAGAATGGCATTTACACCCACCGACAGACCAAGGCCACCTGTCATCTTCAAATATCATCAAGAGTACCTCAGGAGCTTCCAGGTATGAATCCAGCAATATAGGTGACGTGTAAAGTTCATCTGAAGCAGCTTTTTGTATAGTGCTTCAAAATGGAATACTGCAGATATCAAATTTTGAGGGGCTTAATATTCTTGGAGAAACCTAGAAAGTCACTGGTAGCAGAATACATTGCATTAGGAAATATTTCTCAAGAACCGAAGATTCTCTGATAACGGTTAGGTGAATCGAAATCCTGAAAGTGCTGCAAGTATGTCAGTATCACTGACAACAAGGAATCCTACTGTCCAAATTGCACCAAGTGTGAATAAAACCTAGAAAATAAAAGTTAATTCTTAAAAATATGATGGCCTGTATTGGAAACTGTTGTTTCATATTGATGATTTTGTCAATATTTCTGTTACTACTTGGGTCTAAACTGAAATCAGTAAGGCAACAAGAGAGTAAGTAAGGAAACATAATGCTGTAATGCTTTCTAAGAAGGAAGAGTCATTGAGAACAATCTGTTGTTCCAGATTTACCATATTCTTCTTCTTCCGTGTCCGGATGCACCTATTATATCTTCCCTTCCCAGAAATTAGCAACGTAGATTGCTTTGTCATTGACTTTCAAAATATCATCTTTAGTGCATGTCATAGACATATCTGGGCAGATCAGTAGGTGGTCCAAGTCCTGTATTGCTCCGCATTCACACCTGTAGCCATCACTGTAACCACATTTAAATAGGTTTGATTTGCACCCAGTTACTCCAGTGCGCAGCCGGTTTAATGATCTCCAAGTTGTAAAAGGTAGTTGAAATCCTGCAGATCCCTCCTCAAGTAGATCCATTGTGGAGTGTGGCATCATTTCTTCCCAAAGAGATAGCCGCCTTGCGGCGGGTTTGGTGACGAGCTCTTCAGTAGTTTCAATGAAACTCCTGCGGGATTTCAGCCGGACACGTTGTTTTCGGTGCATATGCAACGGGTGTCGAGGATCATTCTTTTGTTTTGATCTTTAGATCTCGGCGGCTACTTGTCTGCGGATAGTGGGTGGTGCTATGCCTATGATGGGGTAAATGATGTCTGTTGGAGTTGGTTTGAGGCATCCTGTGGCAATACGTACAGTTTCGTTTACGGCGACGTCAACTTGCTTAGTGTGAGCAGAGTTCCTCCAAACTGGCGCCGCATATTCCGCTGCTGAGATACTCAGCACCAGACCCGTGGTGCGCAAAACATGTGGTTGAGCTCCCCACGATGAACCTGTTAGTTTCCGCAGTATGTTGTTCCTGGCACAGACCTTTTTTTTTAGTGTTGTGACAGTGCTGCTTAAAAGTAAGTGCTCTGTCCAATGTTACTCCCAGGTATTTTGGGCTGTTTGTATGTTTCAGCTCCTCCCCTTGCCACATGACTCGGAGTTTCCGTTTGGCTTGTTTGTTCCTAAGATGGAAGGCGGATACTTGAGATTTACTAGGGTTTGGTTTGAGATTATTGCCGTCGTAATAGGTAGCAAGTTCTGTTAAGGCTCCTGTGAGATTCTCCTCCACTTGTTCAAAGGTTTTATCCTGTGTGGCCACTGCTGCATCATCAGCATATATGAACATTCGTGTCCGGCGGCTGATGGGAAGATCATTGGTATAGATGTTAAATAATATTGCAGCCAAGACACTACCCTGTGCAAGTCCATTTTTCTGTGTCCTCCAACGGCTGTTTTTAGATTGTAAGGTTACATAGTAGCGTCTGTTTTGTAGCAGACATTGCACGAACATAGAAAGAGTGTAGTCCTTAGTGACATTATACACTTTCTGGGTAAGCAACTTATGGTTAACTGTGTCATATGCAGCACTGAGATCCAGGAATGCGACCCCAGTTACTTCTCCTCTCTGATAGCCGTCTTCGATGTACTGTGTGAGATTAAGAATTTGGCCACAGCATGATTTTCCTGGTCGGAATCCAGCTTGTTCGTTAATGAGGGCTTTGTCCACATAATCAGCTATGCGTTTGAAGACCATTCGCTCCAGCACTTTAAATCAATGACAAAGCAGTGATACAGGCCGGAAATTTTTAGCTTCAGCTGGGTCTTTCCCTGGTTTTAGTAACGCAATAACCCGAGCTTTCCTCCACAGTTTAGGAATTTGCATTGTTGTAATACAGTTATTCATTAGCTCTAGGATCCATGCTTGTACTCCCGGTCCAAAATGTTTAATTTGCTCAGATCTCAGATCGTCGAGGCCAGCGGCCTTATTGTTTTTCAAATCATTGATGGCATTTTGTAGCTCCTGAATGAAAAACGGGCGAGCTAGGAAGCTAATCTCCTCGTTCAATTTTCTTTTAATTTTGCCATTCCTGATCTTCCTTTTAGTTTTTCCGTTCATGAGTAGTTGGTGAGCTATCTGATTGGGTGTAACTTCACTGTAATTTGGTTGTGGTTCTGTTGGGTCGTTGTTGAGACTTTTGACCAGTTTCCATGCCTTCCTACTTCTGTGCTTCATGTCCGTCTCTTGTAGGAGGTTGCACCGCTTTTCCTTTCTCGCTTCGGACATACCAGACATCAGTGCCTCACCTGCCTGGATCGTTTCCTCTGAGAAGGGGTCCTTATTGTATAGTTCTTCATACTTTTTCAGAGCTTCCTTGCTGCTACCATTTAGTCCAGCGATATACTGGGTGCGGCACCCTCTAGGTATGCGCCGTCGAGAGATTTTCTTGACGAGGTCTATAAAAGTTTCATATGATTGTATCTCTGGTTTAATTTCCAAGATCTCCTTATCAAGGTCCTCTGTAAAAAGTTCCCAATGAGCTTTTTTGAAATTGAAGCGTCTCTTAAAGGGCATTACATCTGATTTGATTACTGCAGTAATGCAGCAAGTTATTGCTCTGTGTTGCGATCTTGGAATTGGGTCCTCGATTTGCTTTACAGTTTGCAGGGATACCTTTTCGGAGACAAAGATGTTATCTGAATTAAATCCTCGTTTCCATCTTCCGCTGTTAAATGATGCAGGCAACTTTGGGTCATGTATCAATTTCAGTTTAGCCTGGTCTGCCCAGGTCTCCAGCATTTCGCCATCGTCATTTGTCTCTTTATAACCCCATGCGAGACCGTGACAGTTAAAATCTCCTAGTACAACTTTAATGTTTTTTGAATGGAAATTTCCAGGCTCCGTAAATTTGAACCTCGCACTGGGTGGTTTGTACACGGATGTTACAGTACATGAATGTAGCTCAATAGTTAAAATTTTTATATTTTTTTCGCAGGTCAGAGCACAGGAGCATACGTCTAAGTTCGGTTTCACAAATATAGCACTTCCGTACCTTTCGTGTGGTCTTTCGAGAACTAATTTCATGCCCTGTATTTTTGGTCTATGGCTAGTTGGTGCTCTGTGTGTTTCTTGTAGCACTAAAACGTCACAGTTGTTTCGTTTGCACATGTCAGATAATAAAATTTCTTTATTTAGAGATAAGCCTTCAATATTGCAGGAAGTTGTCACTAGTGATGGTCTTGATAAAGGCCTTTTTTGAGTCTCTTCGGAGAGTTTTGTCATCTTTGGTTTTGGTGCTCCGGTGCTCCGGTGCGAATATTGAAATAAAAAAAATTACTTAAATAGAGCTTTGTATACAATAATGACAATAATTCTGTTATTAAGATTTTAAAAACTATATAGTTTACTACTCTTATTATTATTATAATCAACAATGTATTGGAATATAAAATGTCAAAAATGAAACTTTTTGGAAGAGTAAAACAATGTGCCTTTCGCAGGCAAGTACTCTACAGATGTTAAGTAGCTAACCATGCACGAATCATAACCGTCATCACAGTACCTGGTCTCCTACCTTCCAGACATCACAGAAACTCTCGTGCGGACTTCACCAGACCAGAACTCCTGGTATAAAGGATATTGTGGAGACATTACTTAGCTACAACCTGCAGGACGTTCCCAGAACGAAATTTTCACTTTGCGACGGAGTTTGTACTGGTATGAAATTTCTTGGCAGATTGAAACCGAATGCTATACCGAGAGTCGAACTTGGACCTTTGCCTCTGCAGGCAAAGGCACCAGATTCGAATCGTGGTCCCTCACACAATTTTGATCTGCCAGGAAGTTTCATATCAGAGGAAACTCCGCTGCAGAATGAAACTTTTGTTCTAGATGTCAACAACTGTACGAAAAATGTGTGTTCCGCGAAGTTTTTCCCAGCATTATAGCTGCCGTGAACAATATATTTGCATGGTAAGAGTCAACAGAACAGTGGTTTTAAGCATGCGCCTTATTTTGACATTAATTTCCGAAAAAGCGTTTCGATCGTAATCAAAGCCAATGACCTTTTATGTGAGAAGTAAATACTCTTCCAGATTAAACTGGGAGCCACAACGTTCATCTTTTAGAAACAAATTTTAATGCCTCCTGTTGCTCCACTGCATGATACATTACGAGTAGGAACTGACGTTTTTATATAAACAGTTTTTCTAGTAGACACACATTAACGAAATATGTTACTTCGTATCAATATTTGGGAAATTGTCTGTGTCTAGGTTGTTCACAGTCATACAAAATATCACGGGTATGATGCAGCTGTGTTACGAAAGGCACGCTGATCATCACTCATAGCCAAGAAACTGGACGGCAGATATTTATTCAGTCCTCGACACAGCCAGTACTGGTGCTCCTGCTCTGCTGTTGACACTTCTTCTGCTCACCTTCAACAACATCTTTTACTCCTCCCTTAGCCCAGATGCTTCAAGTTGTATGTCATGTAAGCACAAGAATCCGTACTCTCCCGTGATAAGCAAGACAGAAATTCTATTAGTAGAAGTAGTATGTAAATCATATTGTACTTAAATTTGGTGTCAAAAAAAAGGATAACGCATTGAACAATGACAATGAATATGAAGACTACAATAATGGTAATATATTTGGTGGCGCAGAAACAATGAAAAACTATTCGTAATGACTGTTCCGTTTTTATAACTCTCCACTACCTTGAGCCAAAAAGTTATGATAGGCATCAAATGTGATTAGCCAGCAAGTCCTAACCATGTCGATACAACCCTCTGTATTTCGCCTTTCCACATTTCCAAGGAGCGTGAAATCAGACATATGCATGCTTTAAGATACAAGCGACGAGACTCCATCACAAATCTGCATGTTGTGCGAATATGTTTCTAACAACAAGAAAGAGGCATGAGTATTTAATGAACTCAAATGCATATTGTGTTGTTGCCTCTTTCCATCTATGTGCTGCACACATTACAGTGGATGAAAACAATTTTGCAGTAAAAAATTTTAATTACCACTCTTTAATCCATGCACGTAACATGTGAAATCAGCTGTCAGCGATTGCGAGGAGAACGTGACAATATAGGCGCCAGCTAAGCGCGCCCTAATGTACCTCACTCTGTTAGACATCCAAGTGGAACATGTGACATTGGCGCCACCATTCCCCCTGTGATTTCACTTCCGTAATAAATTTGAATGTGATCCCTTGCCATAAGTTCCGAAGATGCTATGTGTGCTGCTTGATATGCAAAATCCTTGCAGTAACTGTGTGAGTTATTTACAGTTCTGCAAAACACAATTTTATGGATATCTTTCACCTTATGGAATGTTCTCATATGCTATTTCCCATTCTGCAATTCAGTTCTTCGACAACCTTCCCAAATTTCAAGCAGTACTTGATGTTTTACAAAAATTTGCTTCAGGAGATATTAATTCATTGTCATGTGAACAATTGCGTCTTGTTGTTGGAGTTCGGAAGAAAATTAGTAGCTCCACCAAATAATTTCGGAGGTGCTTTGTTGCCTCCCGCTCACCACTCTCCTTCGTCATCCGTCGTACCGTGACGACGGTTGCCGTGTAGAAGTGAAGTTCGGCGATATTGGTCTGTCGCCCAGGTAGGAGCTATTCAGTCCGCCATAGAGCTGATATCCTGGTCCTGGTAGTAAGGAAGGACCTCCACGTCCTCCCATCTGCGACGGAGGCAGACTGTGGTACCGAACTCTGCGAGTGGTGATTATGACGAGGCAGCCATCTCTCCCAGTAACAGTTGTCGTTGTCCGCAGGGTGCAGGAAATCTGCAACACACGTTTTCCAGACGTCACTTCGGTGCAGTCATGGAATCGATCGCAAACGTCATGTGCGTCATGAGTCCATGTGACAGACTGCCTTACGAGCTAAGCTGCTGGGGTATTTGCGGAGCGAAGTAGTGGATAATGTTTACCCGACGTCTTTCGTCATGATCGTACAGGGCCTGCTATTACGAAGGTATCATCGGGTTTTCTTGTGCTGTGCTTGCTGAAAGAGTTTGTTTTAGTAGAGAACTGGTTCGTAAAAGCTATCGGTACCGCTTGTTACATTCGTCTTAGCCTTTCCTTCGTCACGCAGTGAAGTTAACGTGATCATACCTCTCTGATCTGACCCACTACTTTCTGCTTAAGTCAGCTGTCTGCTCGCCATATACGGCGATGTGTTTTGCCCTGACCAGTCTCCGTTGTGAAATGTTTCCACTGTGGCCAGATAGCTTCGCTCTCGGACTTTAAATATTTTACCGGTTGTACTGCCCTGTACGAGGTTGGCATTTAACACAATATTAAAGCTAAACAATGCATGAATGCAAAGAACAATTTCTTCAAACTCGTGAATAATAAGGCTTTTAGGCAAACTATGCAAAATGTGATAAAAATGCATGATGTGTAGTAACGAGTTAGGAACTGACATAAGTTGTTCTGATTGTAAGACCGAATATCAAGTGCAGAGCCCTATTTAGTGATCATATGATCACAATCGAATTAAGCATACTTACCATTATTTTTGATAATTCTGTAGCTATTCTATAGCTAACATTTTAGATATTCCTGAGATGCTGCTCATAGATTTTCATTATGACTATATGATGAAGAAATTTAAGTGGAAAAGTTTTAAAATGTGTTACTCATACGTGGATAGCCTACTATAACACGTAACCACTGCAATCATTTATGATGCTATTAACAGTGATGTGTACATGCGGTACGACATATCTGCGTACCTTGCTAACAACATTTATAGCATCGTACACAACAATAGAGACGAATATAATTGGGTAGGCTTCCGCAGCAAGAGCCAGTCAGCGCGAAAGTTTTCTGGGTATGGTACCGCGTCATATTGTACAAAACTACTGCTGGAGAAAACCAACTTTTCGGCAACAATGGCAGCGGCCTTCTACTAGGTCTACTGGACCAGTATACCCAGAAGAAGGCCGCTGCAACAGTGGCCGAAAAGTTGGTTTTCTCCAGTAGTAGTTTTTGTGCAATATGACGCGGTACCATACCCAGAAAACTTTTATTTCGAATAGAAAGAAACCTAGTTTAATGGAACGTAAATCGTTATGAGAGACTGTTACAAAATTCATACGACTGAGAACAAAAATGTACCCTCTTGAAACTGATGTGCAATGCATAATGTACAGAGTAAAAGATGTGAAACGCTTATCAGCAGAAGAACTTAATAAAAATGATTGATGGGAATGCATATTAAATGACACCGAGAAATCGGCTGTGCACTGTGTAATTCGTTCTCAGCAACACTAAGTCTCGACCACAAAGCCATGCCAATCACCAGTTTCAGCGAAAGGTGATAAGTGTTTCGTACCTCGAGATAATGTGAATACATTAATTTGGGTTTATTACCAACTGAAGAACGATGATGATGACTTGTTTTATTGCAAATGGTATACTAACTGAAAGATTTAAATAACGTAAATATTTGGAAACATTAAAAAATCTAAAGTCTATGTGTTTGTGAGAGCAAGCTAAAGACAAAGAGAACAAAAATGCATCGTAACAACATTGCACACACTAAATTATTGTGACCTATTTTGTGAACATGGAATTTAGTAAATATCAGATGCACGGTTTTTTTCAGTTCCTCTGTAAAACGTTTTCTTGTGCTTCATACAAATTAGCATTACATTAGAGAGGGAGAGAGAGAGAGAGAGAGAGAGAGAGAGAGAGAGAGAGACAGAGAGAAATGGCATTTGTTATAAAATTAGTTAGTTTTCTTAGCAGCGGTATGGTGTGTTCTCAGACACCTCCACCGCTGGCATAAGGAGCTGTCTCTGTTCCTCTCTCTAGGGCATACAGCAAGTGGCTGCACATGTGTAAGGAGTTGGTATTTGACATATGGAAAAAGAGAGGCATGCGATATGGGTGTGTGTGTGTGTGTGTGTGTGTGTGTGTGTGTGTGTTATAACGAAGCTTGCATGTTTATCATGTTTGTAATTCTATAAGCATGACACAATAAATTCCGATCCATACTTTTCTGAACATGTGACCAGTTCAGGTATATCTGCTTGGGCGGATATGTGCTTGTACACAACCCAGTAGTAGTAAACTAAAAGTTTCATTTCTTACATGGAAATATTGCAAATCTTTGAACATGAAGCCATTTTACACAATTCAGAAACAAGTATCTTTAAGCATGAGGCGAATTTTAAGCAATTTATGTGGAGCTGACTAACTTTAAGTATGGAAATACTACATCTCTTTGAAAATGTTTCCTGTTGTGAGCTGTTGTTAGTTTACTTTAAAAATAAATCAGCTAAATTTAATTACAATTGTGTCAAATGAAATCATATCAGCCGAAGTCCGCCCCATTTACCTGAATGGCCAGCATGACGGATTGTCGATCCTCTGGGCACCGGTTCGATTCCCGGCTGGGTCGGCCAGGGATTGATTGCTGTGCTGTCCTCATCATCATCCCATCATCCTCATCGACTGTAGGTCGCCGAAGTGGCGTCTAACTGACAGACCGCCACCCGTCGAACGGTCTGCCCGACGGGGAGGGGGGGTGAGGGGGGGCGAGGGCGCTAGTAATACGATTAAAAAAATAAATATCAGTCTAACTTTCCGTTTCTCACACAGTACTGCAAGAAGCGCGGTTTTTAGGCTGTTTACGTCTACATCTAAATCTACAGCCACACTCCGCAAGTCGCCTGACGGTGGGTGGCGGACGGTACCTTGAGTACCTCTATCAGTTCTCTCTTCTATTCCAGTCTCGTATTGTTCGTGGAAAAAAGGATTGTCGGTATGCCTCTGTGTGGGCTCTAATCTCTTTGATTTTATCTTCATGGTCTCTTCGCGAGATATACGTAGGAGGGAGCAATATACTGCTTGACTCCTCGGTGAAGGTATGTTCTCGAAACTTCAACAAAAGCCCGTACCGAGCTACTGAGCGTCTCTCCTGCAGAGTCTTCCACTGGAGTTTATCTATCATCTCCGTAACGCTTTCGCGATTACTAAATGATCCTGTAACGAAGCGGCTGCTCTCCGTTGGATCTTCTATATCTCTTCTATCAACCCTATTTGGTACGGATCCCACACTGCTGAGCAGTATTCAAGCAGTGGGCAAACAAGCGTACTGTAACATACTTCCTTTGTTTTCGGATTGCATTTCCTTAGGATTATTCCAATGAATCTCAGTCTGGCACCTGCTTTACCGACGATCAACTTTATATGATCATTCCACTTTAAATCACTCCTAATGCGTACTCCCAGATAATTTATGGAATGAACTGCTTCCAGTTGCTAAGTTGCTATATTGTAGCTAAATGATAAGGGATATTTCTTTCTATGTATTCGCAACACATTACACTTGTCTACATTGAGATTCAATTGCCATTCCCTGCACCATGCGTCAATTGACTGCAGATCCCCCTGCATTTCAGTACAATTTTCCACTGTTACAACCTCTCGATACACCACAGCATCATCTGCAAAAAGCCTCAGTGAACTTCCGAGGTCATCCACGAGGTCATTTATGTATATTGTGAATAGCAACGGTCCAACGACACTCCCCTGCCGCACACCTGAAATCACTCTTACTTCGGAAGACTTCTCTCCATTGAGAATGACATGCTGCGTTCTGTTATCTAGGAACTCTTCAATCCTATCACACAATTGGTCTGATAGTCCATATGCTCTTACTTTGTTCATTAAACGACTGTGGGGAACTGTATCGAACGCCTTGTGGAAGTCAAGACACACGGCATCTACCTGGGAACCCGTGTCTATGGTCCTCTGAGTCTCGTGAACGAATAGCGCGCGCTGGGTTTCACACGATCGTCTTTTTCGAAACCCATGCTGATTCCTACAGAGTAGATTTATAGTCTCCAGGAAAGTCATTATACTCGAACATAATAGGATGATGTGAATGTTTAGCATTGATTGAAACATTTTCCCAGTGACTTGGAGATGACTGGTCTGTACGTGTCGGTATTGTTAGGCAGTTTTGCTGATGTAATTATTCAATCTGTATATTGAGCAAGCAGTAAAGAAAAAAAAGAAAAATTCGGAGTAAGAATTAAAATCCATGGAGAAGAAATAATAACTGTGAGGTTCGCAGCTGACATTGTAACTCTGTCAGAAACAGCAATGGACCTGGAAGAGCAGCTGAACGAAATGGACAGTGTCTTGAAAGGAGGATATAAGATGACCATCAACAAAAGCAAAACGAGGATAATGGAATGTAGTCGAATTAAATCGGGTGAAGCTGAGAGAATTAGATTAGGAAATGAGACACTCAAAGTAGTATATGGGTTTTGCTATTTGAGGAGAAACATAACTGAAGATGGTCGAAGTAGAGAGGATATAAAATGTAGACTGACAATGGCAACGAAAGCGTTTCTGAAGAAGAGAAATTTGTTAACATTTAAGTGTCAGGAAGTCGTTTCTGGAAGTATTTATATGGAGTGTAACCATGTATGGAAGTGAAGCATGGACGATAAATAGTTTGAACAAGAAGAGAATAGAAGTTTTCAAAATGTGGTGCTAAAGAATAATGCTGAAGATTAGATGGGTAGACCACAAAACTAACGTGGAGGAAATTTGTGGTACAACTTGACTAGGAGAAGGGATCGGTTGGTAGGATATGTTCTGAGGCATCAAGGGAGCGCCAATTTAGCACTGAACGGCAGTGTGGAGGTTCAAGTGGCTCTGAGCACTATGGGACTTAACATCTGAGGTCATCAGTCCCCTAGAACTTAGAACTACTTAAACCTAACTAAGCACATCACACACACCCATACCCGAGGCAGGATTCGAACCTGCGATCGTAGCAGTCACGAGGTTCTGGACTGACGCGCCTAGAACCGCACGGCCACCGAGGCCGGCCCAGCGTGGAGGGTACATATCGTTGAGGGAGAGCAAGAGATGAATACACTAAGCAGATTCAGAAGGATGTAGGTCGCAGTAGGTACTGGGAGATGAAGAAGCTCGCACAGGATAGAGCAGCATGAGAGCTGCATGAAACCAGTCGACTGAAGACCACAACAACAAGCATAACAATTATTTTTGCTGGCTTCCACTAGCCTGGCACTGTTCTTAGGGAGAAACATTGAAAAGAACCGAGCGAATTGGAAGGAAGGCTAGAGTGCGGGCCTACCGTAATTGTTTGATGGCGATGCCTTGCACTCCAGGGGTGTAAATTTTCCCTTCTTCGATCGCTAGTCCATCTTTGGTGCCGTAGGAGAATGAATTACTTGCACCATGGTTTAATTTACGCGATTTTTGTGGATGTCGTCAACGAGTCGGCTTTTACGAGAAGTGTGAAATCTCCTAACGCCTTAAGAAACACATCGACTTATCCTGTGTCGTCCGCGGCGATGTTTCCATGTTTCCGTCGTAGAAGCGCGCAGGGGTACAGAGGGCCTTAATTACTCCCGCATACACTTTGAAGGGCTCATTGGGTTTTAGAAGCTGCAACTGTGCGCTCGTGTTTCACCTCTTGAATAGTTAGAGTCTCTGACTCGACTGTCTAGGCAACTTCACTCCCTTTTCAGAAAGAGAGGTCGAGGTTAATCTATAGCACGTGCATATCGTTTTTGATCAGTTAAAAAACATTGAGTGCAGTTCTCTCTTCTCGCTGCCAGGCCGTAACGAATAGCACATATGCATCTCACTGATTTGAGTAAAGTACAGGTCACTTACCTTTGTGTTGTGGTTGTCCATATACTCTTTGTGGCTAATAGGGGTAGTGGGGAGTTCTTGCACAAGCGTGTCCGGGAACGTTGTCCAGTCAACTGGATTTTGCGCCCTAATGGTTTTTGTATTTGCAGATGGAGTTCTTTCGTCGAGTGAGATGCTGCTGACAAGAAAGAAGAGGGTTTTCCATATCGCTCCCAACAGTACTTTGAGACAGTATATCATGTGGTCAGGTAGTGAGCTGCCATCGGCTTCAATGAAGGTAGGGGAAGAGATGCAAATGTTTGGTTGGTTGACTTGGGGGGGTGGACCAAATAGCAAGGTCATCGGTTCCGTCCGATCAGGGAAGAATGGGGACGGAAGCCCGTCGTACCCTTTCAAAGGAACCATCCCAGCGTTTGCCTGGAGAGATTTAGGGAAATCACGGATAACTAAATCAGGATGGCCAGACGCAGGTTTGAACCGTCGTCCCGAAAGCGAGTCTAGTGCGCTATTCACTGTGTCACCTCGCTCTTTACCTGTGTGCAGCATGTCCATAATTATCATCCTTATTTGTGACCTTGCTAATCTGAAATATGATGATGGTTGCGAGGAGGCGGCATGGTCAACACACAGGACTTGCGTTCTGGAGGCACACAGATGGGAGTTTTCCAGTTGCCAAGGCGATTCCATTGGAAACTACACGGCCACTTTCCTTCCTAGCGCAGATTAAATCCCAGCTTGTGCTTCATCTGATACGATCTACTTCGTCGACAGACGTGTATGCCACTCAGTGGCCAATTCGGTAATCCAGTCTAGGCCGGGCTGCCTGCATGATGGCTTCCAGGGCAAAAAAATAAATTATTTTCGTATTTCATATAATTATTCAGAGAAAACGAAAATTTAAAATGTTGTCGTAATTTACTTATTATGAGGTATAATCTTACGTAAACGATTTAATGCAGAACGTAAAGAAAGGTTAAGGAGTGGAGTTAAAATTCAATGTGATGGGGTATCAGTGATACAATTCACTGATGGCATTGCTATTCTGAGTGAAAATGATGAAGCGTTGTAGGATCTTTTGAACAGAATGAATGCTGTAATGAGTACAGAATATGGATTGAGAGTAAATCGAAGAAAGAAGAAAATGAAGAGAAGTAGCAAAAATGAGAACAGCGAGACAATAATATAAGGATTGGTAGGCACGAGGAGACGAGCTAAGGACTTCTACTACCTAGGTGGTATAATATCCAATATCGGACAGACCATTGAGGGCATTAAAAGCAGACTAGCATTGGTAAGAAGGGCATTTCTGACCAAGAGAAATCTGCTAGTATCAAATATAGGCCCTAATTTGAGGAAGAAATTTCTGAGAATGTACGTTTACAGCACAGCATTGTATGTAGTGAAACTTGGACTGTGGAAAAACCGGAACAGAAGAGAATCGAAGCATTGGTGATGCGGTGCTGTAAATGAATGTTGAAAATTAGGTAGAATGATCAATTAAGGAATGAGGACTTTCTGTGCAGCACCAGAGAGGAAAGGAAAACGCGGAAACCACTGACAAGGAGAAAGAAGAGACAGGATGATAGTACATATGCTAATACCTCAAGGAATGACTTCCACGGTACTGCAGGAAGCTGTAGAGGGTAAAAAGCAGTAGAGGAAGATAGATACTGGAATACAACCATCAAATAATTGAGTACATAGGTTGGAAGTGTTGCCCTGAGATGAAGAGCTGGGCACAGGGGAGGAATTCTTTGCGGGGCGCATCAAACCAGTCAGAAGACTGATGACTCAAAAAAAAGCTTTGAGATTAGAAACAATGCACACGTCTTGTGACAGTGTAACTCACATTCTGAACCATATTGTGTTGTATATCAAATACCGTAAGATTCATCAAGTGCGTGCATAAACGAAACACCCTGGATTCCCAAGTTTGTCGTCTGTGAAGCAGTCAGTCAGAGAGAGACAGAGAGGGAAGGAGAGAGAGAGAGAGATACAGACAGAGAGAGAGAGAGACTTGGTTGTGGAGTATGGCTAGAAGCAGACGTGCATAGTCGTGCGGAGGCCTGATTTGTTGCATTCGAAGTCCGTGTAGGTGCTAAACAACATAGGCACCCGCACTATGGCAAGGATATGCAGGTTGTAACAACTGGTCGCCTGCCAGGCTCGTCAACACTTACAGAGTTACTGTTGTGGGTATCTGTGGAAACTGGTTGAAAACTTTCCTGCTCTATAAAGCAGGACAGATGGCTCTCTGAGGCTACATCTGGTGATAGAGCGTTGGTGCAGGCCAATGTTTTTCGAAGCACACTGTTGAGAGGACAATGTTGAACGTGGGGCTCAACAACATATCACCCTCATGTGCTTCAATTTTGACCTGACGGAACTGTCAGTTACCACTGCAGTCATCTGTCGACTGATCAGATGAATCACATTTCTTTTTTCATCACTTTAATTGTTTCTTAATGAGCCATCATGGAGCTGCAGATCTGCTCAGAATGAGCAACAAACACATCGTGGGTGTGAACCAGTGGGGGGGGGGGGGCAGGGTTAAGGTATGGGGGGACATACACCTGGGCTAGTGTGGGACCTGCGGTAGAATCACATACAGCGTCAGAGCCTAGTGGATTAAGTGAATATTATTAAGGACCACCTTCAGTCCTTGATGCTTGATGTGTATCCCAACAGCGATGGCATATTCTAGCAGGATAACTGTATCGAGTGGTCAGAATAGTGCTATAGTAATTTAACGGACATGGAAGTGAACCTACCGTGACATCTTGACTACCAGATCTGCCTAACCTGAACCTGATGGAACAAATCTCATACGCCATGGGATGCATGACTGTGCCACAGTTGGACACCCGACAGCTCCTAGGTTGGTTATGGCCCAGGATTGGTTTCAATCCAGCTCATGGAAGAAACCTGTTGGAGAGAGAGCGAGGTGCTCATATTGTGTTCCGCCTGTGATGCATTTTCGAATAATTCCGCCGACACTCGGTTGGTTATATGAATGGGGGGACTGGGACTATATCGTCATCTTAAGGAATGAAGCACTACAATTGACACATCATTCAGACTCATTGTCTATAACTTCGCCATTGGAACTATTATCGTATACACATTGAAATAACTGTTTACCTATTTTATGAACTGAAACTCATTTATGTTAATAGCAATTATCTCAATGTCTGCACACTGACTACATTATATATATAATTGCTTCTACAGTTAGAGGACACTATAATTCAATGTAGTATTAAATTATATACATATACAACCTTTACATGCCTATAAAATGTTACTGAACATAATGAGAAACAAAATTGAAGAAAAGCTTTTTGAAATTAAGTTTAACATTTTCGAACAACAGTTTCATATGGAAATACAGTAGTCGTTGCATGAGTTTACTTTCTACATTTGTTTATATAAAAATCACACGTGAAATCGTCGCAGTCTTTATCAACTCCAGCACACTCTTTGAGATACTATTCATGGCAAGACGAACAACGCATCCACCCTTCAGCACTTGTCGACCCTTTATTCTTATAGAACTAGAATTCAGCGTCATCTCCTTAAATTTCATCCTCGCTGCTTCTAACCTTTCTAACAGAAGCTTTCCTCCTTTTGGTGTTGATCTCGCTTTGCTTATCTGAAGCTGTAAGTTTCCTCCATGCTCTATTTGTCATTCTATGCACATTCTTCTTCATTCCGTTTGCCTTTTGTACTTCTGCTTTCAAATTTTTCTCTTCAGTCGGCTGCCTTTATACGGACTGCTTGACAAGAAGGCAACTAAGTCCCTTTTCCTCTTCTGCAAACGAACCAGAACAGATTTGGGTGGCGGGCTGATATACTCAGGATTAACTACAAAAGTAGAACTAGGTTGTGGTGACATTGCAGCTGGAATATGTGCTGCACTATTGAAGGTCTGGTTTTATTTTCAGGGCTTCTGAATTGGAAAATAAATGTCTACCTTTGAGAATAAGAGGTCTTTCAGGAGGCAAAGAGGCAGCAAAATCTGCTTCTTCGAAAAGTTAAAGAGACGTATGCCACATCTTTTAACTCCATTAATAACTGTTATAGGAGTTTCTGACCTCATATATGCTTCTCCAAAGAGTTCGTTCACTTGGAAATGGATCACTGCTCGTCCATTATTGTTCCAGAGAAACTTCTCTTTCGCAGACACATAAAATGCACTGAGCCGTGGTAAAATTTGCTGTTTTGAAGAGCGCGCCGCAGCGCGTAGTGTGAAGTAGTCGCCCTCCGTTTCTGGCGGTGACGCCGCTGTGGCAATCGCAGCTTTGCTGTCTCCCTCTGGTGGGAAAGGGGAGAGGTTGCTGCTGTTGACGTGCATTTAAGGGGCGCTATGGGCTCGCCAGTGGCAGTTGGTCAGTCGGAGTGAGGCTGGGTCAGTCACTCGTCACCAGTTGCTGGTCTGTCTCTGGTTCGCATTTGTGCGGCAGTTAGTGTCTGTCTGTGTCGGAGTGCTAGTACGTTTGTCGTTTGGATCAAACTTTAATGCCAGAAAATGAGAGTCTTCCCATTCCGCCAGTAACAGAACTCAGCTAGTGGTCGCCCGGTCGGGGCTGAGTTCCTGCATCTGAGTCTGCGCGTTAGGCCGCCAGTCTGCTCGAGTTGCTCGGGCAACGGTCATTGGCGGAGGGATCGATCGGTTGGTCGGTCGCGCACTGAGACACAAGATGATTTGTCCGCCTTGAGCGTCGGCGCATGTGAGGTCGCCACGTGAGTCCAGTGGGCTGCGGCGTATAGCGAGGGGTAGTGAGTTCGCGGTCGGCACGAGAGCAATAGGAGTCAACCCACGACATCAGTCTGGCTGGTGCGAGCTGCAACGCCGTGAGACGGGAGATCGGCGTGCCTTCCTGCGTCCGTTGAAGCGGCTGGCAGCGGACGGTTCGGGAGAGCGTTCGGGGTTCTGCGCTAGGTCTTCGCCATAAATCGCAGTTTATTAGAAGTTAAGTGATTGGAGATATGTTGTTTCATTTACTTGTTAAATACTACTTGTTCTCTTGGTGAGGTAACCAGCCGCTTTGTTTAGGGGTCGTCCCACCATTCGACTCCGTTTGCCCACCCGCTGGAAGGTGGTTATTTATGAATTGGGTGGCATGTTTTTTCCCTTGTGGAGTAGGAGCGGGCTAGAGCAGTCTGTGGTTCGGGTTGTTCAGTAATCCCCCTATCAATCTGCCATACGTTAATAGCTGCCTCTGTCATGTTTGTCAGGATTCGGTGTTAACGAATTTATTGCTTAAGGTGTAAAGGCCGAATTCCTGAAATGTTTTTATCCTGCCTATCAGCTTTAGAGGCAGTATATGTGTAATGTAGAGCATGTTTGCACATTTTATGTAAGACTGCATTTCATGGGTTTTTATTTAAATGGTCATTTTAGTATATTAAGTTGCCACCCGTCCACCGTAAGAGTTTTCTTTTAAAAACAAGTTGCACTTTCGGTGGCAAGTAATTTTTTTTAATGTGATTGTTTTGTGCCATTTCCATCCCTCCTAGCCGGCCGGGTTGGCCGAGCGTTTCTAGGCGCAACAGTCTGGAACCACGCGACCGCTACGGTCACAGGTTCGAATCCTGCCTCGGGCATGGATGTGTGTGATGTCATTAGGTTACTTAGGTTTAAGTAGTTCTAAGTTCTAGGGGACTGATGACCTCATAAGTTAAGTCCCATAGTGCTCAGAGCCAACCATCCCTTCTACGGGGTCCATAGTTTATGTGTTTGTGTGAGTTTTCAAAATTTTTAGTTTAAAGTAATCTGGTGTGTTGCAGATTTGCACCAGTGTAGTCTTTCAGAGGTTGTTGTGAGCGGTCGTGACTAAGGTTGTGTTAAAAGGGAGTGGCAAGCTTCTCAGCCCGAAAGCTCATACTGTCAAAAAAAAAATTGTTGTTTCTGTCTCTGAATAAATTTTAACTTGATATTTAGAGGGTGCTTTCTGACTATGATTTTTAAATTTGTATTTTTTTAAAGAAAAAATTTTATGAATAAAATTTCCTTTTGTTGAAAGAAATTTGTTTTCATCAGTTACACACTGGCAACTACTTCCACTCTCGCATAGTGTGATTAAATGTGTTAATGTTCTTGATGAATCGCTAGTAAATAAAGTAAATTGTTTAAGAAAAAATTTTGAAAGTAAATCCACAGTTCGTGTACCATGTGGAAACACATCGAGTATCTGCAATGAAACTGAACTGTAATTGTCAGCATTTCGTTTTCCCTTTCGAGTGTATGTGAGCATCAAAATTGAGAAGAGCAGGATGCTTGTCTGATGTCTTAGGATGGCTTGCATGGCAAACACCTTATTCGATTTTTCTTCAGCAGTAGTTACACCAGTTTCATCGACGATAGAAATCCGATGGGTCGGAAATTGTTTTTGATCCACGAGGGCTTTTAACATGGAGAAAAATTTATCTACATTACACTTAAAGGCATGAGCTCCCGAACGCACTGTAGGTTCTGACTGACGACTCTTGTTTCTGGAGAACCAATTTCCTCCAGCAAGACGTGATTCTTTGTTCAAAAGCTGTTTAATTTTATTTTTCTCAGCTAGTTCCAAAGCAAGGCTGTTGACATCTCTCGCCATAAAACCAAAGAAAATTGTTTCCATTTTCATAATATAGTCCTTCAGGTCTTTCTCCTTTGCAGGGGTGAAAACAAACCAAAGACTTGCTTGTCTTCGGTTGCTTCTTGATTTAAGTTGTTGACTCGTCTTTTCAATGCCATTCTGGGAATACTTGCTTTCTTGCAGCCCCTCTTGCCACTTCTTACAGCTTGAATAGGCTGCTGTACTTTTTCTAGACTCCAAAATTGTTTTCCAGCTATTGGAGGTAGATTTATAGCCATTTACGAAGTACCCGTAAGACCAAATTCGTGTCATATGTATGAATATGTTTAAGGCAAACTGGTCCCCTTGAGAAAAAGCGGGGCCATCTTGCCCTAGGCGCTCTTAGACCAGAAAACGATGGCTACAATATGTATAACACATTTTAAAATCTTGAAACATAGTGGTGATTTAAGTTAAAGATGCTGGTAAACAAACTATTAACTATAAGTAGTAGTTATTCCAAATACATTCCACTTAATGATACAATGAATCTGACCTTACCTTGCTTCGGTTCTTCACAAAATCGATTTTTCCTGTTAGCCTCAAACCAACTCAACGAATCACTTCACCAGACATTCAACTGAGCATCATGGAACATAAGCAGGACACAGCGTAATATTCCACCGAGAGATAGCACCACCAACTGGCGACATACTACAAGGGTATCACACTGCCCCAGGGTCACTATACATGGGTCTTCCGTACTACTTTCTTATTGGTCGAACAGTGCATAAATGTTTTTAGTGAGCTGTGTGACGTTAAGCAGTTTGTCGTGGTAACAACATACAGCTCGTGTTTACCCTCTGCAGTGGTAGAAATGTCACATAGACGTTACAGGACCCTCACACGTTCTTTATCATTGTCAATATGTCAATATGACGATCTCCAGAGGCCCAGTACTGTCGTATTGTCAGTACAAGAAATGTTGACGAACAGTATTGATGTCAATCAAAATACACTCAGAATTACCAGTGTGTAGTCAGCGTGTGAGGGCGAGTATTATCATTGTGACATTTCGCCATTGTGTTCTTCGCATTTTCAGAGTTAGCCTTCTATGTAACACAGCTGATTCATATGGACTTCAAGCGAATTTTTAAAATTAACAAAGAAATGACGGCTTAATTAATTTAGAGACACAGAAACAACACATGCATGTACAGTTGGTCATCTGGAGTATTTTTGAACAAATTTTTTTAAAAATGTTTGTTAACAGTGTTTGTGGATATTAACACGCTTAATATCGAACACACGAATGACCTGTGTCCGAAAATTGCAAAGTTACTTCTAGTGGCATGTTCACTGAGACTGCCTATCTCATTGCGATATTTTGTTTTTCTATCCCATTTCTTATTAAGATTAGTAAATATATCTTATCCTTTGCTGACGGATTAGAACATTGTAACTTCTCAAACTGAAGGAAATTTATAACGAATAAGCAGCCACCAGTTGCCATTACAGATGCTTATTTTTTTACGATGTCGTATGAAGGTGACTGGCAGCTAACAGTCGAATGTTAACGTTTGTTTAGTTTCTGTGTACATTATTACTTTACTAATGCCGTTGGAGAATATTGCAACAGAATTTAAGATAACAATTGTGAACTGTCGTAAGTGAAGGAATGCTGTTCACAACCAGTAACATGGGGGGAATATATAATCAATGTACTCGTAATGCGTCTTTTGAGGCGTAATTTGCTGGTGTTAAGTAAGTATGTGGATCAGTCCCATGGGTCTTGCCCACTAAACACCTGCCTGTGATTTACAGGAACTGCAATACCTGTGCATGCACATCCGTAGCTACAGAGCCCTGAAAACTTATAAAGGGCTTGTGAAATACAGTCACGCAGAGTCACTGATGTACTGTGTTCTAAATATAAACCGGCAGGCTATCAAGCAGATGGTCATAATGTTCTTGGTCATAAGTGTACGTCACAAGATAAATGAGTGTGGCGAAATGTGCACATTTCTGAATGTAACTATATGTTGTTACAGGTTGTTGGGGAACCTACCAAACACGTACGCCTTGACGAAAAACATGACAGAGGAGCTGGTGGCGAGGTACTCCGATCGGCTGCCGATCGTCATTGCCAGGCCGTCCATTGGTGATTGAGAGTCTGCATCACTTCACTTCGCGGTAGAGCCATTTATTTCGGAATACCTTCCAGGCAGCGACGTATAAACACTGCAGTATGAACTATCTTCTAGCAATGATATCGATAAGGACTACACAGAACAGCACCGTTTGTAAACTGTATGGACCAAAGGGATGAACCTGTAGCACGAGCTCTAACATGCAAAAGTAGCGTTTTGGAGCATTTTCTAATGAAATGCCTGTGTACCAGCATTTAAAATTAGTTACGTAATCGTATAACATATTACTACATAACGGTAGGAGCTGAAGAAACCAATAAAAATTTATGCCACAGCCAGGATATGACTATGGGTCTCCTGATTAATAGGTGGACATGGCAGCTCTAATGTCATTATAGCGGTATAGCTAACACAACTGCATTGACCACTCTAGTCCAGTGCCCTCCCTAACAGAAACTTCAGTTCACGCTCTAAGCCTATTTCCTGTTTGTTAAAGCTTCATTATTGCGAAGACTCTCCAGTACTGAAGTAGCACTCTAGCTTTGTCCATAATAGAGCAGTGCATTGCTGGAGAGCCTCGGCAATACTGACGATTTAAGAAGGGGAAGAACAGGCTGAAGGCGTGAATTAAGTTTGTGTAAATGAGGGCGATGGAATAGGTGTGTCTGCTATTATGCTTTGGTGATGTAATGGATAGCACATCTGCCTAGTAAGCAGGAAACCTAGGTTCAAGAACCAGCTGTGGCACAAACATTAATTCATTGCTTCAGTTTCTGTCGTTATCGAAGATGAAGCTCACACTCATGTGTCTCAAGCGAAATTTAATTCCATCATATCAGTATTACTATATAATTAGTGATCTAAGGAACTGATAAGATTAAAAAACTGAAAAGAACAAAAATGATTAATATAGTTAATACGATATATCAATGGCAATATGAAACTATATTTTCTTAAAAATGATAAAAAGGTGAAATATTCCATCTTAAAGAGTATGCAACAGAGATTAACATCATGGTGATTAAGTGCACCTCATGTTTAAGTATTCACCATTCTTGCATTACTTTTCAACACTTACACAAACAAGGAAGGAGAGAATTTTTGACAGCTGGTGTCAGAAATCCAAAACCAACTGTACAAAACATTTTGTAATTAATATAAACCTTTATTTCTATTAAGGGAAGAAACTGTATGTAACTTACTGTGCTACCTGTGCCACCTACATCCAATTACATTGGCAGTATACATTAGCATACCAACAATATGCATGCCAAGTATCGCCTTGCTAGTACACAGAACTGACGCTCTGTAAGTCTGCTACCGTACTGGGCTTTGATGAACTTTGTCTTCCTGGTGGTGTGGCTCTGCCCACTCTTCCCACTGGCGCGCGAGTCAGCGTCTTTCTGTTGCTATTCCTCGGCACTGCACTGTTCAGTGTGCACTCAACGCTTTAGAATTGCACATTCGTCTCCCTCCCGCCAAACGTGGCACCAATATCATGTAGGAAACCATACTAGGACAACATGGGGCGGGGGCGAAGGCAGTAAACTGGGTGGCATGAGGTGCCAGTATTGGCAAATGGCACCATCACCAAACCTCCAGCTGCGCCCAAACATCCGTCCTAAGCTCTGAGGGAATCGTCGGTCGGATAACCCCAGGATGGGCACCCACACTTTTCATGAACATGTCCAATGACAGTCAGAGAGGGCGGCAATGCCAACGGCTGTGGCGGTCGCAGCAAGGGGCAGGAAGTTGAGCTACTATGGTGGCAAAGGCGATGGCTGCATCTCCATCAGGTTCACAAGCAGTGCTGAAGAGATATTCGGTAGAATATCCATTTATAGAGAATAAAAATATACTAGATAAATTAAAACTCTATAGCACTCTGTATATGGAATATTACTTTGTTTGAGATTCGAGATAACACTGTTTATCTCTTCTTAAAATGCAGCATACAAATATTTGCACCTTGGAATTTCTTTTAAAAAATGCACCGTCTAAAAATTTTGGCCCTGTAGTGCAGGAAACCTGAAATTCCTTACTTAATAAAATATCATTTGTTTAATTTTTCAGGGTTAACACTCTTTGACCCTGTAATTATAGAGCAACCTATTAAATTTTCAGGTGCCAAATATCTCAATTTCTTTAAGAGTGTGTCATTAAAGATTATAGTTTCTCTTCCCATGAAGTGCGTATTGTACTGCAAACTCATAAATGAGATAAAAAGAAACAGTAAAAATATTAGTGATACACAGAAAAGTAAGACTGTAAATACCTTCTCTATACAATTATCTATTCTACAGCAACAAGAAAGTGGATTCGTTCATTAAGTAATAATTTTAATTAATCTGATAAAAACTGGTCTCAATAAATGGAAGTGTTGAAGAAGTGTAAAAAATGTGAAGTGGAGAAGTCAATTGATAACTTTCATCCACGTAAATATGTGAGGGATAATCATTCACATGTGTGTAAATAATGTTATAAATGATTAGAAGAAATACATATAATAATAATAATAAAATACATTTTAAACAGCTTATACCTAATTATAAAAATCCTTTGTAAAAATTGAAGGACATGAATGATTTTCTTTCTTTTCACAATCCACAGGAGTTAAACAGAGAATGACAACGAGAAGCACATTGTAAAGAAATGTATTGGCTGTCAGGAAATTAAAGGTTTTAGTTGTTTTTACTAAAGTTATACATACATATATGGACAAGCTTTCAACTAGATACAAGATTTGTCAAATATAAGATAAGTGAGAAAGATAATAGTGTATACATGTGGAAAAGAAAGTTGTCTCAATAAACATTTATGGACGAATAGACACATCAAAATAACTGAAAATCAAAACACTCATTTTTCGCAGAGCTAAAATAGGAACATCTCTGAGAGAGTTTACAGTTGCTCAGCTTCGTGATTATTGCAGAATAAATAATTTACGACTTTACAGCAGATTTAGAAAAGATGATTTAATTAATTTAATTTTTTCGCATAATTTACCACCGCCAATTTTTCAAAATCCTAATGAAAAAAATTTTAATAATAAAAGACAATAGAATGGAACCCTCACTTAGAGAGTTTATAGTCGCTCTACTTCATGGTTATTGCAGAATGAATAATTTACGAGTATTCAGCAGATTTACAAGCGATGATATAAATAAATAGTTTCAAATAATTTACCAATACCTACAAAAGCTCTTGATAATTAGCAAGTACATGAACTCAAGGCTAGAGCTAAGGATCTTGGTATTAAAGGATACAGTAAATTAAAGAAATCAGAGTTAGTTAATGCTATTGGGTTACAGGAGTTTCAATTTCATACAGAATTATTCCAGAAAACTAGGTCAAGACCAAAACATGAACCTAATATAAAGTATTTCTAATATAAAGTATTTTCTATAAAGTATTTTTATTGGAAAAGCTCAACCACTGAGACAAGAAAAATTGTGAGACTAGATCAGATTTATCCATTAAGTAGCAAACTATTTGAGCAAGAAAAAGAGACTGAGCCATTAGAAAAGCATTTATTTGAGATCAAAGACATTAGACCCAGATTTAATGAAAAATTTAAGCCTGGTCTGTTGACTACCAAATCGTTTTTAATGATGTCAGCATTTCCAAACTTAGTACTTTTGGTGATAAAACAGTTTATATAACTGAAGCAGTCAATCCTGTGGTTGAAGTAGCAAAGAAGAGAACTAATTTCAGGAAAAGAGAAAAGTTCAAAATAATAATCAACAATCCAAATATGTTTTATCTAATTTGCACATGATATAAAGCATCAAATAATACTCTAGAATCTGTTCAAGTTTTGTGCAATAAAATGAGAGATATCTTAACGTCTGATGAAATGACTGAAATGGCAGATACGTCATTTAACATTCAGATGACAGCAGTTCCTAGAGGCTAAGGTGGTCGAGGAACAAAAAATAACAAATCTAACTGAAGTCCAAAAGACTAAAAGATGTATCATAAGAATTAATAACAACAATAATTTGTGTTGTCCTAGAGCAGTAATTGTGGTATTAACATACCATACAAATAACATTTTGGGCAGATAACTAACTACAAATGAGATTAAAATAAATCAGAGTAGGAGATAAATACAACTTACAAAAAGAGCTAACTGACATATTATGTAATGAGTTGGGTGAATACAATGAAGAAGGGTTTGCTCTAGATGACATTAAAAATGTTGAACAGTTGTTGGATATCCAAATAAATGATGTATGTTCAGACAATTTCAATTCAATTATCTACAGTTGTCCTGAGAAAGAAATAAAGATATATCTGTATAAAGATCACAAATATTTTGATGCTATTAACACTATGTCAGTTCTCTTAGATTCATCAAACTTCTGTGACGACTATAATAAGCCATATAACTACAATGACCAATGCAGATGAAAAATAGAGAGAAAAGTTTGCATATGTGCGAAAAGGGCAGATCACGAAAGTGTATAAAACAAGATTTTGTGTGAAAAGTGCAACAGATGCTGTTGTAATGGAGAATGCTTTAAAAATCAGCAAGAAGTTTGTGGTACAGCTTTCAAATATGAATGAAGCAAAAAGATTTGCTGGAGATCTAAAGAACATAAATGTGGCTTTGAACATTCCAGGAATTGAAACTTCCTGGCAGATTAAAACTGTGTGCCCGACCGAGACTCGAACTCGGGACCTTTACCTTACGTGGGCAAGTGCTCTACCAACTGAGCTACCGAAGCACGACTCACGCCCGGTACTCACAGCTTTACTTCTGCCAGTACCTCGTCTCCTACCTTCCAAACTTTACAGAAGCTCTCTTGCGAACCTTGGAGAACAAGCACTCCTGAAAGAAAGGATATTGCGGAGACACGGCTTAGCCACAGACTGGGGGATGTTTCCGGAATGAGATTTTCACTCTGCAGTGGAGTGTGCGCTGATATGAAACTTCCTGGCAGATTAAAACTGTGTGCCCGACCGAGACTCGAACTCGGGACCTTTGCGTTTCGCGGGCAAGTGCTCTACCAACTGATATACCGAAGCACGACTCACGCCCGGTACTCGCAGCTTTACTTCTGCCAGTACCTCTTCTCCTAACTTCCAAACTTTACAGAAGCTCTCCTGCGAACCTTGCAGAACTAGTACTACTGAATGAAAGGATATTGTGGATACACGACTTTCTTTCAGGAGTGCTAGTTCTGCAAGGTTCGCAGGAGAGCTTCTGTAAAGTTTGGAAGGTAGGAGACGAGGTACTGGCAGAAGTAAAGCTGTGAGTACCGCGCGTGAGTCGTGCTTCGGTAGCTTAGTTGGTAGAGCACTTGTCCGCGAAAGGCAAAGGTCCCGAGTTCGAGTCTCGGTCGGGCACACAGTTTTAATCTGCCGGGAAGTTTCATATCAGCGCACACTCCACTGCAGAGTGAAAATCTCATTCTGGAAACATCCCTTAGGCTGTGGCTAAGCCGTGTCTCCGCAATATCCTTTCTTTCAGTAGTGCTAGTTCTGCAAGGTTCGAAGGAGAGCTTCTATAAAGTTTGGAAGGTGAGGTACTGGCAGAAGTAAAGCTGTGAGTACCGCGCGTGAGTCGTTCTTTGATAGCTCAGTTGGTAGAGCACTTGCCCGCGAAACGCAAAGGTCCCAAGTTTCAGTCTCGGTCGGGCACACAGTTTTAATCTGCCAGGAAGTTTCATATCAGCGCACACTCCACTGCAGAGTGAAAATCTCATTCTGATTCCAGGAATTGTAAATAAGCAGTTAAAGCTGGAAATCGTAAATGTTACATGCAATACAAATTACAAAAAGGATGTATCTGTGAAAGAAAATTTGGTGATGATATTATAGTGCAAAATTGTCCAAATTGTAATAAAGATTGTTGCTACATTATTGGAGAATTGAAAGATTTTTATGTTTACCAATGCTACTAATGCTATAAAATAGTTGCTGGTAAAGGGTTTAAATGTTGTAAAAAAGGCTTCCATAGGAGAGTGAATTGTACCTATACTGAGAGATACTATGAAGTAACTCAAGAAACTGGAACACATATTCCAAATCTCATAATTGTTCACAGTTTCAGAGATATTGTTTACAAATTTAAGACAAATGACGAATTCTGTCATTCGATGATATCTGAAAAAAAAAAGTTGTGACATATTCATAGCTCACTAAGCAAAACATTACGATTCCCAAATTATTCTGAAGTACTGTTTACAAATTTAAGACACATGATGAATTCTGTTGTTGGATGATATCTAAAAAAACAGTTATCACATGTTCATAGCTCACTATGGAAAACATTACGATTCCCATTTTATTTTGAAGTACTGTGTTGAAAATACAATAAAGCCATTTAACATTTACACAGGAACAAAACTGATGTTATTTGATATCAAATACGTAGGTTTAAAAATTATAGATAGCAGTAACTTTGTCCAACATGAACCTAGTAGTTTTCCAAAGTCATTTGATCCCTAAGAATTGAAGAAATGCTGTTTCCCTCGTTTGTTCAATACATAAGAAAATGAAAATTACTTAGGGCCAATTCCTGATACTGAGCATTAGTGTGTTAACACTATGAAGTCAAAAGATAGAGAAGCATTTCTCAAATGGCACAGCTCAACAGTTAAGGAAAACTATGTGTTCAATATGAAGAAACACATTAATGAGTACTATAATTCTGATGTACATATTTTGAGAAGAGGTAGTTTAGAACTGAGAAAACAATTTTTAGAAATAGCTAATATCGATCCATTCCGTTATTTAACCATCCCTGGAGTTTTCATTGTTATTCATAGATCTAAATATTTACCTGAAAATACAACTGCTGTATTGGATAAAAAACAGAAAGAGAATTACAGTAAGGAATCCATAGCTTGGATAACAACTTGAACAATAACAATATCACGGCTGTAAAAATGTTTCAAAAGTGTGACAATTAACAACAAAAATTAGGAAACAATGGAATACCTTTATCAAATGACATCAATGAGAAAATAAGAAATTCTGGATATAATTGAGTGGAAATGTAAGAATGTGATTGGTTCACTCACCAGAGTATAAAAAGCTTGAAAAATTGAAACAGTTACCTGAAGTTATCGAACCATTGAATCCAAGAGATGCTTTTTGTGGTGATTGAACACATTCAACTAAATTTCGAGCTTCAAATTATTATCCTCAGCAACTTGAAATGAGAATATACAGGCCCAGATATTACACTTATAAAGTATACAGATTTGTGAAATGTAAAGTATTGGTGCCTAGAGGATTCTAGCACCCTGTTTTGCCTGTACATATACAAAGTGGTAAAAATGAATAACTGTTGTTTCCTTTGTGTGTCAAATGTGCAGAAGAAAAAAATAAGAAAGTACAATCACAGTGATGAAGAAACAATTTTTATTGGAACTTGGGTAACCAATGAAGGAACTTGGGTAACCAATGATGTAATACTGACTGTGGAAATGGGATACAATATTTTAGATATCCATGATGTATGGGATTTTAAAAATATGAGCAACATGTTTAAAAATTATGTGAAAGATTTTCTGAAAATAAAACTCGAACCCAGTCCATATAATTTTGCAAGTGATGAAGAGTATATCAAAACAGTTAAAGAGAAATTAGATATTGACTTGGAGCATGATACAATAAAGAAAAATCCAGTAAAACGAGCTGTTGCTAAGAATATATCCCAGATTTACAGCACTTTCATGAGGTACTATTGGATGATTGACTAGATAATTTGATGTAAATTTTATTACTGAGCACATGGTACCAGTTGAGGTACAATTTCAAGGATTATTATATGGAAAACAATGCAGCTACAAACATCTTCATAGCAGAATTCACTACATCGAATGCGAGACTTAGATTGTATGATAGTTTAACTAAACTAGGAAAAAATGATCTATATTTTGACACTGATTCTGTAGGATATATTGGTGATGACACAGTCAATTTAGAGAAAGGCTGGATGTTGGGCAAATCGACAAATGAGTTAGGAGATAATAATTGGATTACAAACTGGGCTTCTACTGAACCAGATAGTTATTATTATGAGAAAAACGATGGAACTTCCGTGTTGAAAGTAAAAGGATACACATTAAATTACCAGAATATTCAGAAGTTGAATGGCGAATCTATGATAAAATTAGTAATGAGTGAAGTGAAAGAAAAGATAGAGTACAGTCAGATAACTATGGATGTTGATACTAAAAATCTAGTCAACAAACAAGATAAGAAAGAATTCTAATTCCAGTATCATAAAGGTGTGCTTTGAGAAAATTACGATACAGTGCCTTATAGACATTAAAAATTAAACAATGTATCTATATCCTCTAATGCAAATAAAAAATTCATACCATAATTCTCATACAAGTACATTAAATTAATTAGCTTCCTTTTGCTGTATTCTCTCATGTCTAAGAGTGGAAAACTTATAAAAATAATGAGTAGACTTTAATGTAATTTTGTAATTCTTTGGTAAACTATTTATAGGTAAATTATGAGTTTCTACTACTTTTACAGTCATAAAAAAGAGAGAATCAGAGTTTTCTATTTCCTCTCATATTTCTATATGACTTAATTCTACATCATGGTTCCACCTTCTCAAATGTTCTATAGTTCAAGATAGTCTAAAATATTTGTTGCAAAATTGTATTCAACTTGTGTCTCTTTCAATTTATTATTTGTATCGACATAAACGTCAAATTTAAATTCATCCCATTCATTAGTCATATTTGAAAGATTAAAATTTTAAGAGAGTATTAAAATTTTATTATATATAACTGAAGTTGATTCTATCGACATCAACTTCACCTATGTTGAACATTTTTTAATTAATTCAAGAGAAGAAGTATAAATTAACTTTACAAAAATGGTTCAATGATACATGATTTTCATTATTTAATCAAAAAGATGTTTTGATTACAAATCATATTTCGTGTTTCATTAAGTATGGAAATTCAGCAGATCTGAGCAGATCTACTGCACATGTGATAATTAGAAAAGAATATAAATATTTAAATAATTATAATGTAGAATATACAGAAAATGAACACAATGATTCTTATCATTAGAATATGAAGCATACAAAAATAAATTAAAAATATAACCAAATAATTTAAGTGGAAAAATATGGATTTTATAACCAGTAACAAATTTCAGAAATGAGTTTGAGGACTAAAGTAGCTCACCAAAATAAAAATTACTCTATCGCTCTTGAAGAAATATTTCGTGCTCATGCTTACTATGTAAAATAATATAAAGCCATTCAATCTCAAAAAATTATTGAACAACAGGCTAAATAACTAAAAGAAAAGAAAAAAGAATGCCTTCACTCAAAATATATAATATCTAATGTAGCAGAGATGAAGGAAGAACTAGTTATTTACATTGTCACATCCAAGCAATATGCCAAGAAAATCTATTTCAAATTTGGTAGCGTATTATCTAAAAATCATGTTTCAGGAAGATTATCCAGTTATAATAGAGAAATATGTAAAGATGAAAAAATATTAAATGTCAGAAAATACAAATTTACCGATTACAAATTAGTAGAGAATATACTTAACACTTACTTTGGAATACACAGAGTAGATGAGGGAAAACAAATATGCAATAAGCATGTCAACAGTCTGTCTACGTTGAAAAATTATGTTACTGTTGATGAAATAAATGAGAAGAGAAAAAAATTATGTAACGAAATTTTGACAGTGCCTGCTATAGAATTTTAATTTATGTACTACATTTTTATTCTATATATATGGAATCGATTGTAGACCTCATTAATAACAAGTTTTCAAACAATGGCAAGCAAGTATCTGTGATTATTGATGAAAATAATAAGTGATGGTTTAAAACTGAAGATGTTGCTCACATTTCAGAATATCGTAATGCACAACAAACGATTAGAATAAATTATGATGAAGGTGAATGTATTTAATTATAAAATTTATTAAATCAATATTATTCAACCAAATAAAATTTCATTAGTGAATTTGGTCATTATTCTCTTATTTTATCTTCTAGAAAAGAAGAAGCAAAAAAATTTGAATTTTGGATTACTCATGAAGTTTTACCATCAGTTAGAATATATGGTCAATATAAATTACAAAACAAAATAAATTATTTAGAAAATAAAGTTGAGAGTGTGAGAAAAATTTTAAATGTTGTCAGAGATATAATTCAAGAGAATCATGGTAAACATATAGAATTTATTTTAAAGAAGAAAAATTATATGTGTGATTATCCATAGTATGTTATAAGATTTCAAAAATGTTCTGTAAATTCTTGATTGCATAAATTGTGAGCAGATTATCCAGAAATGAAAATAACTTTGAGAATCTGAAATCCAAACCCATTAAATCTGTATAATTTAAGGAAAGAAAGATTACCAATAGTTTCTCAAGGAAATTATTTTGATAGAAGTTTAAATGATGATATTCTTCTAACAGAAATAATTATTTTTAAAAATGAACATTAAATATGTACTTCATTTTTTATCAATTCTACTGTGGTGTGAATTATCAATTCCTAACCATTCAACATACACGTTATCTCCTTTCTTTCTCAAAACATTTTCAGAATGATATACATCTGGATATTTTGCTTTCTGTACCTCTTACTCATAAAAATTTTATTTGATATCTTTCAACTTATACGTGACTGGATTCATATGGCTAACATATTCAGTATCAAACATTTCTGTTGACCAACTGGCAGTGTATCCTTTCTCAAAAAGTCGTTTAGGTTTTCTAATTCTAATTTTGTCTCCTTTTTTTAATTTTGGAGTTGCTAGACCTGCCTTATAGACATCTATTGGCTTCATTTTTATAGTTGAATATTTTGTGTATTCATCAACTAGTTTCAAAGCTAAGTTAACCCATTTATATTTTCCTTGAAGAGCAAATCTTTTCCACCTTTTTTCTTTAAGTGTTCTGTTGAATTTTTCAACAACAGGTGCTTTTAATTCACAAAAAGTTGAATAATGATTAATCTTATATTTCTTCATCAATTGTTTAAATTCATTGTCATAAAATTTTTTGACAATTTTTTGGGTGTGCAGCAATGGATATTTTTTCAAAAGCCTCAACAATATTCATACCTTTTTTATCTTTTAGCTGGGACAGCCTAAGAAAATTTAGAAAAAATATCCTTATCCTCGATTTCCCTTTAAATTCGTTTCAATCTTCTGGAATCCATTTCGACTAGATCAGCTTGCCATAGATCATTTTTTCTCATTGGTTTATGTAATTCATTAATGATTTCTTCACGAACATTAAAGATGTCTGGTGGGCACCCATCACCAACTGCTGTAGCATAGAACTATGTTTGCCTATAAAATTTTCTAACTAAGTTACTCTTTTTGCTTTTACATACTGTGCAAAGACCTTCTATCATCTGCCATCCATTTTTAGTCATGAGTCTGTGAGGATGATGAGCCATGGTAAATTTCGTATACTTCTAACAGTAGATGTGATTATAATTATCCATTTATATAGAAAATGAATGTAATAAGATTTAGATTATTTCAACAAATATATTTAACTTTACGTCAACTGGAACAGTTTTAACAGAATCTTTTAATCTTATGATGAGAAAATTTGATTTGTTTATCATTATTAAAAGATTACAGTTATTTATTTGGTGTAGTTTATCAGCCATACTTACAGTGATATCAAAGTCATCAGATTTTAAACCTCCGCTTATATTCTCAACAATAACAATTATTCTTTAGACCTGAAACCATATTCAAAATTGTTCATTTTCGTTCCCCTCCTGTCATAAAAGTAAATTCAATAATTTGTGTAGCATGTACTTTATTTTTAAGATTACGTAACTCATCCAAGTATGGAGTTAAATCTGTTTTTGAGAAATAATCTGAAAAAGCTTTTTCTACTTCCATTTTGGTTAAGTAATGTGATAGAGCAGTTTTAGTCACATTATTGTTCAACTGTGTTAGAATCCATGTATAGTCAAGTTTTGTGACTACCTTTGATAACTCGTTCTGTAAATAATTTTTGTTCCCTAAATCCTTTGCACCTGTTGGGTCATTTACATTCGCATTCTTCTAGCTTTAAAGCTGATATATCCTCTGGTTACTTTAAAAAGTAGCATCAAATTCTTGATAAATTTGTTTAATTATATTATTTATTTTTGAATCTAATAATGACTTAATATTAGTGATTTTGGATTCAAATTTTGACGTTAATTGATTATTAATTTTAGTCTCTGATGAGTGAAAATCCTTAATGAGTTTATTTGCAAAGATGTACATTTAATAATGTCAAAATATTACTAAACGTGTAATCATATGACAGCAATTTTAACGCAAATAGACATACATGATCACATATTACTTTGTCAATATTTTGTAGTCTCTCAGCATTGCACTACAGTTCTATTTATCCAGATAATTAGCTGTTTTCATTGGTATATTACCGCCAAATGAATCAAAAGGAAATTTTATCTATTCATTTTTATAACAACAAATCCAATGAGAACCAACATCATCTGATGTACCTAAATTAACTATTCGAGATTCATATTCTCTAGGATGACGTGCTAATTCATCAACCATAAAAATACAAGGAAAGTGTTTGATTTTTAATTGTTTAACTAATTTTTCTATATTTAGATTACTGATGCATTACATAATTTTTTTAATTTTTTCTAGATCCCATTCCTTTCTTTACCATTGCTTGATTGTGTCTTTTCTGTTCTGCCAATCCTGCATCAGCCTTTTTTGTTCATTACTGCATTTGTAATTGCTGCAGGTCCCCCAGCAGGAAAACTAATAGCTGCTAGATATGGTAATGTGGCGAATAGTAATGGAAGAAATCGACCTTCATGTTGAGTTAATTCAACACCTTCCTTCTTTTTTGTTAGATATTGGATACTCTTTTTCACAAAAGGAATACTTAGTGTAATGAGTAAATTACCAACAGTTTTTTTCTCTGCCTATCTTTATTCTGCATCAGTTAAAAATGGTTCAATACTATATAACTGATCATTATTCAGTTTAAATGTAATTTATTTTGGTTTTGTCTTGCCACTAGGAAGGAAAGTATATATGATTGAAATGATTTATATTTCTTACACTCCCAACCATTGTCATCCACATCATACCTAATTTTCTCTTTCCATACATATGTACAGGATGGCGGGTATGGGCAGGCGGTGGGCGTTATGGGATAATAGAGTAATTTTTAGAGAAAGGCCATTTATTGGCTAAAGCATGATGAAAAGGGGCTACATAGGCCTAGGGAGGTGAGGGTGAGCCAGAGCTTGCAATTTGGCGAACATTGTTCGCGAAGCTACCGAAAGTGGTTGTCTGCCAAAACTAAGTCCACAGTGCCGCACCACCGGGAGAAGCGGGAGATGATCAGTGCTACAGGGCGCGCATCCGACTCGCGGGTGAGCAAGAATACAAGAGAGGGGGCCCGGCGACGGGCGGCCGGGTATATTCGACGCACCACGCGGCTTCCTCCACCCTGATTGGTCAGGACCGAGCAAACCGTGCGGGCGGCATGGAACTTTCCAGAGCGTTGCCTGCTAAGCGACGCCTGGGACGGCGTTACCTCGTCAGCACACGAGAGAGGCGCGTGAACAAGGTGCCCTTTCTCGGTGCTGACTTCCTGTTACTAGACCGTGGGACGAAAGAATTTACAGGCAGCTAACACTGCCGGCCGTGGCTTGGCCGTAACGGAGTAATGAAGTTACTAGTTGGAGGCTCATATAATAAAGTAAAATCTCCTATTGTCTGGCTCATCCTTTACATTCCTCCCCCTTCCGTGGGAGCGGAGAACGTATGTGAATTCGCTCAATGTAATTAGCATTTAAATGTAAACAAATTTAGCGCGCAAAACAAAGTAAACATTACTCGGTTAAGAATGGCCCTCACGGAAGACGGCAGGGGTCTTAACCTACGGGAGGATATAGAGACTCTGAAGACCTCCTAAGGGTCGCAAGGGGACTTACACATGTCAACAATATTGTGTGTATACAAGAATCATCATAAAACATCAAAACATCATAAAACATCAAAACATCATAAAACATCAAAACATCATAAAACATCAAAACAAAATTAGAACAAAACCTAGCAGTGTGAATTAGATAAACATGTCAAGTGTTCTTGTTGTTAGGTTGAGGTAAAAATGTCTTTTTTTTTGCTTTTGTTTGAATAAGTTCAAAATGTAAACATATCACCACTGGTGAGTCACTGCGGGGGCGCCTGGCGCGAGGCGGCGTGGTGTGTTGTCCTCAGCGGGCAGCGCGCAGGCTGCTGGCGGGAAGGGGGCGTGGCCGTGGCCAGGTCCGTGCACTGGAACTCAGCGCAGGGGGAGTATGAGGGGAGGTCCACATGTTTCAAAACACAGTTGAAAAGGGAGTTATCACTAAGGGAACACTTCACTACACTACACTAGTTTTTCCACATTAGTTGATATCTCTGTTTCACTCTTAAAACTAGGGGAGGGCACATGCCTGATGGGTTCTTGTTTTCTGTTTTTTGTTTAGTTTAGTTTGCGGCTGTTTGCCATTTATTTAAGTGTGCCAACAGGCGAAAGTAAGAAATTTGTCCTTTTTCATGATCTAGCAAGTCATCAATTGACGTTAGGATGTGATTATTAGATTTTTTAGGTAAAACTTGAACGTTAGCTGACAAGGGAATCATGAATGAGCTTTCAGGTATAAAAAACATAATTAAAGGGGGTGCGAATACTAAGTAAGGCGTGGTGGCATGAAAGGTTATAAGTGGTGTTCCAACGGGAACCGTTTGCTAAAGACCTGCGCGGAGGCTACGTCAGAAAGGCGCGCGGCAGATAACTTCAAAAGCCAGCGCGTCGTCAGGGCTGCACGCGGCAGCTGAGGGGTCTATGACTGTCAAATGCAACAAAATAGAAGTGGGATTACGCGTGACATAAAGCTAGATGAGCTGTTACAGTGGGTTCTGTTTAAAATTACATTAACATACATAAATGTAGAAATGAGGCACACAAGTATCATATCAAATTGTTGCAAATGCCATATCAATAACAAACAAAGAAGTTAAATGCCTCCTTGGGCTAACCATCCAAGTGTAATAACATTCATATTTTGCGAAGCATTTTCTCGTAACTCAATATATTTGCTGAACACCATAAATGGAGACTGACCAAGAAAAATGACACCAGTTTGGTGCAGGTGGGGCGTAGATTGTGTCGTTGGATGTCAAGGCTGTTGCTAACGAGAGGGGGGAAACAAAACTCGACGATGTCCATAGTGGACACAGAGAGTATAAGGAATTGGATTAGAAAAGACTAAGTTGAGCGTAATTTCTGAAGGACTTTCCCTTTATGAAGGTGCAGTGCAAGGCGCATCGTTTACACGACGTTATCGCCTACTTAACTGTGTATACGACAATTCTGCGATTCCAAAATAGCTGCTTCATACTTCTTCCTCAAACTCGACATCTCTTACTTAAAACAAAACTTTACTGCGCGACAAAATTCACCGTCTTTATCCTCTCAACATCTTGCGACTAACTTCACTTTGCGACCAAATTCGCCGTCTTTTCCCACTCAACATTTTGCGACTAAACTCGCCGTCTCTGTAACTCCGTAGTGCTGGCCACCTCGGACCCAGCTGGTTGCTTAAAACTCCGTCTATCCTTGGTTATATCGCAGTGTCCTGGGACACGTCATACAGTTAAATGCTACTACTTCAATAGTCGGTATTCCTTCGGAAAATACAACGGGAAAACAAAGAAGGCTCAAGGTTTTGAACAGAGATTTCCGCTTACTGGCGTTTAGCTGCGGGCTAGACGCGGTTAGCGTCTGACGTTGCCTGATCAGCTGTCGTCAGAGAGCACGGAACACTGTTCTGTGAACTCTTCTTCGAGATGGAAGATCAAAGTCTGGGCTGAATAGTTTTGTGTTAGAATACGCCCGGGCAATAGACTGCAAAAGGCGTTGTTCGGTTGAAAGTTGTCAGATGAAAGTGGTTAGAACGGACTATGTCGCGAAACGGAAAAGTGAAGAAACGACACAGACAGCTAAGGGTTCGCGCGGGTGCCAACCGCGTCACGTAAGGTACGTGCCCTTGCGGGTGGAGCATGACCCTTCAAGGGTTGTTCTGTTGATAGTTGAAAGATGAAAGTGGTTAGAACGGACTATGTCGCGAAACGGAAAAGTGAAGAAACGACACAGACAGCTAAGGGTCCGCGCGGGAGCCAACCGCGTCACGTCAGGTACGTGCCCTCGCGGGTGGAGCATGACTCTTCAAGGGTTGTTCTGTTGATAGCGGAAAGATGAAAGTGGGTAGAACGGACTATGTCGCGAAACGGAAAAGTGAAGAAACGACACAGACAGCTAAGGGTCCGCGCGGGAGCCAACCGCGTCACGTCAGGTACGTGCCCTTGCGGGTGTGGTTCTCTTGTTCATCCAACAGACTAGGTATATGGCCAAACCTTGCTCGTTCTGTGGGTGTGATTCACTCTGTTTACGTTATCTATCACGGGGGTAGGCATGTGGTATGTCCCTCCAGATAAACATTCAAATACAAATCAAAATAAAGCATGGTTACATCCTAAACTACTCTTCCAAAACAATTTATCACCTAAGACCTCATTATTATTAAACAAATAATTGGCAGTACTCGGGGACTTACTCTAGCATGCTTGAAATCCTACAAAATTATTATCTTCATCAGTATAGTAACACAGCGACACATGGAAACACTAGGTTGATACAAACGCTAAATTACTGGTGCTGGCAAACTCTAGCTAAAACTGTCTAAACATTTGATAATAGCATAAATAAGACCTGGACAAAATGAACAATAGTAAAAATAATACATCGAATTAGTAATTAGACATAACTAATTGGATGTAAGTAATTGGACATAAGCAATTGGACATAATCAATTAGACACAAGCAATTTGACATAAGTAATTGGACATAAGTAATTGGCAACTCGTCATAGTGATATAAGCGGTGGCAAAACCGTAACAAAAGCAAAAGTTTAAAATATTATTTCCTTCAAACAAAACTTCCTTATCCTCCAGTTACATTTCGTAGCAAAATGAATGTAAGCATCCCCTCGCATTCCTTTAAGCTCTCGTTTGTATTTTCATTCCAACCGATCTTTGGTACTTCTACCCACAGGAAAACTGTCATTAAGCAATGGCAATGTTGTGTGTAATGCTGTGGAATAGTGTAGTGTCACGTTAATACTTCCTTTAGCAAGATTCTGATGAAAAATGATTTTATGTCTCCTTCAATGGACAGACCAATAATTATTAAACGTGTGATAAACCGTTTCCTGTGTTGATTTGTTTTTGCAAATATTTGTGATTATCAGTCACCCAGTCAATCGTTCCGGTGTGTATTTGTTGTTCTTTTTTGTTCATTCTCTCACTTACCTGCTTCCATATAACCAATATTGGCGGCTCGACGAAGCTAGTTGCATCTCGGAAGACGTCGATATGACTTACCTGTCGGTGCTTTGGTTTTTTATAAAATTAGAGTTCATTTGTCATATAAAGAGTGTGTAGGGAGCAAAGTAAGTTCCTGACTATTGAAAATGTGCATAAAGTTATTCATAGGGTTCGTTATATCATGGTTAAGAATTTCTGTGTTGAGATTCAGTGCAGCTTGAGGTGCTAAGGTGCGACACGCGTCGCGCTCGTGAGATTGTAAGTTGCTGACAGCACAGCTGACAGTACGGCTGCGTCCGGTTTCACTGGCTGGGCGGCAGAACTGGCGTTCACGCTGGGTCCGTCCTCCTGCTACGCATGGAGTTTATCTCTCGGTACAGTCACAAAATTTCCTTCCAGAGTTATCTTATGTTGTTCACGACAGTTATGCATGGAGAACGTTCTTTTCTAAGGGACTCTAATAACTTCAATCGCTAGAGGTCACAAAACTATCGGGTTACAACTATTTTACTTAAACACTCTGTTCTTCAAAATTTAGGTAAATGGCAGGTGTTAGGCTTGTATATAAACTATATTTTGCAATGGCATTCCAAACCCAACTCCTTGGCTAACGCGTTCCCCACACAGCGGTCGTTTACAGGACAGACATAGCGGCAAGTGCCGGCTTTCTTGACGCCATATAGATCCGTTTATTAACCGTGGTGGTGATACAACATAGCCGGAGATCGATCTGAAATTCCAACATTTACTAATCCTGATGGTTTAGACAATGCGTACCAGGAAAAGTTCTCTCTCACGATTTTTGTTCCATACTGAAAATTCAAATAGACAATACACATAGATTCCCGTCTTTAGATAAGACTAATAAAATCTGTAGGGCAATATTAAGCTGGTGATTTTATTTTTATGACCATCCCTTTAGGTTTGCTGTTTAAACTGCAACGTACGAATATACGAATGTGTAGCGTGGCTGAGGCACGTGGCCTGCAGGGCGATGGTTGGGAGGTGAGGAGGGGCGAGGGGAGAGGTGCAGATGCTGCACGCACCAAAGACAGAGACGGTGGGTGGGGAAGGGGGAACTGCAATGGCCGCTCTCTCTCGTCAGGCTGTGAGAGGGAAGGGAAGGGGGCCGCGTCGCCAGCTGACAGGGAGGGGCGGGACTCGGCGCATGTGAACAGCTGTAGACCACAGTGGAGGTACTTACGCACTCCTTCCGTGGCACTTAATATACAGAAATACGTGGTACCAAAAAACTTACCTCGTTGGCTGTTCAACATCGCATCATGAAAACAATAAAATAGCACTTCAGGAAGACTCCTTTTACTTTAGAGTAGCCTATTTGTTGTTTAACTTGGACGTATTTATTCTTGTTATTATCGTTGTGTGACCATTTAGCAAAACATACATGTAATAGGGCGTCTTTCAAAGTACAGGTAGACGGCTGCATGTAGTCACTGATCTACTGGCAGTTACGAAGGCGTATTAGTATCATGTTTTTATGGTAAAGCTTTAATACCTGTGTTCGTGCACTATTCACTAAATTAACAAGTGAAATGTGAATCCCTTTGAAATATACAAGATTAACTGATTCTTTCTCTACGTGTTCTTTTAACAAGGACAACTTTCCCCTTAATTCCATGATTAAAGAATGTTTGTGGTTTTAATTCTCGATGCTACGATAACATTACTGGAGACGTTAAATGACAAGGCAAAATGATCACATAACTTCAGTCACTTCCATTAACATGTGACGTCATAAATTCTATTACCAGTTACCAACAGTTGCCAATTCTTATGTCTACTTATAACTAACATGCACAATTTAATTAAATGTATAGTAACTACGGTGTTTTCCCTCAATTAATTCTCTTGCTGCATGCAGGACTTTTCCAACTGTTTACATACCATTCCAGACCTACTTTCAGGAACGCAAATCATAGGGGTTTGACCTTAGAGCATATCTACGTTGCTGTCTAGGCGGTTGTATTACCTTCTTTCTTGCTTTTTTGGGTGGAACTACTGGCGTAATAGGCCCGGTTTCACTGTTAGGTGGGGGTGGCTCGGGTCCTTTATACTGTTTCAATCTGTCAAAATGAACGATCACTGTGCGTTCCGCTAACTGAATTTCCGCATTTACTGGTGAAGTAAGCCGGATGATACGGTACGGTCCTTCATAAGTAGGTGTAAACTTTTTGGTTCTTCCCTTTTTTACTACTGGATTGCTCAACATAACTAGGTCTCCTACCTTGTACTCAGGCATTGTTGCTTTTTGATTACTTCTCTTTAACTGTTGGGCGGTGGCTCGGGCATTGTTCCCTCTTACTTTTTTCCAAATGAATTTTAGACGTCGAGCTAGACCTTTCACATCTTTGGATTTAATTCCAGGGGGCAGTTTGTCAATTTCAAAAGGCGAATTCATAGGGCGGCCATATACTGCTTCATAAGGTGAGTACCCTGTAGCTTCATGGACACGGCTGTTATATGCTGACGTGACGTATTGAACATACTTGTCCCAGTCAGAGTGATGTTTATTAACATAGTAAGACAGCATGCGCATAACGGTGCGGTGGACTCGTTCCAGGCGACCGTTTGCTTTTGGGTGGAACGGTGTCGTTCGCCACTTTTTAATTCGCAGTAACCGACAAACTTCGGTAAATACCGCAGACATGAAATTCGTACCCTGGTCTGTGAGTACAGCTTCAGGGCTTCCGTATGGTAACACCAAATGGGTGACAAAAGCACGCGCTACTGTTTCAGCGGACATATCTGGTATAGGAATGAGAATCAAGAACCTAGAGAAATGGTCTATAAGGGACAGAATATACCGATTATTTTGGGGGCTCACAGGGAAAGGACCGACAATATCTGCTGCTACTACTGCCCAGGGATAAGTGGCTTCTGGTACCTGCTGTAAAGGCACTTTCGTTCGAGGTGGTAATGACCTCTTAACACAAGGTAGACAATTTTGTATATACTTTTGCACGTCTTTCCGTCTTCCTGCCCAGAAATAACGGGCGGCTATTCGGCAATTTGTGGCGCGAAGGCCGTTATGACATGCCTGCAGGCTATCGTGACACTGTGCGATAATCTTGGAACGTAATTCTTTCGGGATTACTGCCTGTTTACCCAAGTGGGTCTTTCGATATAAAATTCCATCTTCAACGGAAAATTCAGGCAAAGCCACATATGTCTGACATTCGACGTCTCTTTGCTGTGCCTCCCTTAATTCTTCAATAGAAACGTCATTAGCTACGATCACTCTGACCTTTCGGCTTAATGCGTCGGCGTTTTGGTGTAACTTGCCCGGTTTGTGTTTCACCTCATACTCAAATTCGCTCAATTTCAAAGCCCAACGAGTTAGCCTACTACTAGGGTCTTTTAAGCTCAACATCCACTGTAACGCGGCGTGATCAGTGATGACAGTGAATTTTCTCCCATACAAATAACATCGGAAATAAGTTACACCAAACATGAGTGCTAGTAGTTCCTTCTCAGTTGTGCTGTAATTTGACTCTGCTTTATTAAGCTGTCGAGACGCATAACCAATTGGTCGTTCTTCGCCATCTATCTCTTGTGACAGGATGGCTCCTACAGCATAATCTGAGGCGTCCACTGACAGTATGAATGGTTTTTCAAAATCCGGGTACGCTAGTACAGGGGCTCTAGTTAAAACATGTTGAATTTGTTGCATAGCTTTATCACATTCTTTGGTCCAAATAAAACTAACTCCTTTTTTCAATAAATTAGTCAGGGGCTTAGCAAGGGTGGCATAATTATTCACGAAACGTCTGTAGTAGTTTGCAAGGCCTAAAAATGACTGTAGTTCTTTGACATTTGTCGGTGTTGGGAATTCCTTTACTGCGGTGGTCAAACGGGGGTCCGGTTTGACACCTTCTCCACTTATTATATGACCTAAATATTGTACTTGTGACTGGGCGAAAGCACACTTTTCTAATTTTACACTCAAATGAGCTCCTTTTAACCTTTGCAAAACGTCCCTCAGTCTTTCTGCATGTTCTTTTATCGTTTTAGAAAAAATAATAATGTCATCTAAATACACCAAGCAGGTTGTAGGTTTCAACCCACGCAGCAGCAAGTCTGCAAATCTTTGAAAAGTGGCAGGGGCGTTTCTCAATCCAAATGGCATCCTTACAAATTCATACAATCCTGTAGGTACAACAAAAGCAGTTTTATGGCGGTCCTGGGGTGCAACAGGGATCTGATGGTACCCAGAACGCAAATCAAGGGTGGTAAAATACTTACAGTTGCCCAATCGGTCCAATGTTTCATCAATGCGCGGTAACGGATATGTGTCTGGTGTCGTTACCCGATTTACTGCCCGCATGTCGACACATAGGCGATAGGCTTTCTCCCCATTTACTGATTTCTTTGGCACAACGACCACGGGAGACGCCCACGCACTCGAGGAGGGTTGTATGATTCCTGCAGCTAATTGCTGCTGAATCGTATCTTCAACTACAGACTGCAAATGATATGGTATGCGGTAAGGTTTTTGTGCAATTGGCCGAGCTTCTCCGGTCGGAATTTCGTGCTGAACCAAATCCGTAGCCGGTAGAAACTGCCTCTCTTCAAACAACCACGAAAATTCCTCTAATACCGGCTGCAACATCCTTTTCTCCTCACTGTTTAAATGACCTAACTTCTCTGCTAACTGACTCCTTATCGTCGACGCGACATATCGCACTTCTCTAACTGAACATTTCTTTCCTTTCCTTCCTTTCTTATCTTTATTTCGCTGCTTCTCAGCTCCTGTTATTTCCTCAAAAATTTCCTGACCACTGGCAACAATAGTACCCTTCGGTATCACAACATCTTCTACACCAAAATTATCTATACTTACTGGTATCGCAAAACCCTTCTGTCTCCTTTCCGGTCGGCAGATACTTCTCTTTATATGTACTGACTGACGATCTAAAACATCATTCTGGGTGAGCGGGTCAACCAGAATGTCTGTATTAGGCTGTTCTTGATTTTTGACATCTATCCAGAGAATCTTTCCACTTCCGCCTTTTATCCTCACAGGGTCAGTGGTTTTTATCGCCCACATCTGCGGTTTTATAGGAGACTGTGAACGGCGCCTTTCGCAGCTCCCTCGCGTCTGACGGGGGTGCGCACTGCCAAATCGGTGAATTGCTTCGCCGAACTGCACAGTTCGCGTTCGATAATCCACTATCCCCTGATGACGGTGCAGGAAGTCATTCCCTAGTATGATGTCAAATTCACCCTTCTTTAGCCTTACTACCTCCATCATCTGACTGTATTTACCCTCGTCGATTTGCAGGTTCACTACACACGAACCTGCAGGGACAATTACTTCCTCTCCAAGGCCACTGATATGGTACCGGGGTGGCTGTAACACCCTTCGATCATTTTTCTCCACAAACAATACACTAACTTGAGCACCAGTATCAACTAAAATTCTAACTGATTTGTTCCCGAGTACGCCAAATAGACTAACGTGTTCCACCTCTTTACATTTTTCGGTCCTAACCGGGTGTATTATTTTTGTCGGGGGCGCGGGTGGGTGGCGGAACCTGCCCCCCAAGCGTTTCCCTGATGCGACCCCCCGTTGCGGCGGTGGCCGCGCATCTGATTTGAAAACGGTGACTTTGTGGAGCAAACATTATTAGCATGACCTACTGTCTGGCAAATAGTGCAATACGGCGCGCGACAGCGCATTGCCGTATGGTTGGGCTTCCCACAACGCTGACAAAATACTTCTTTTGCTGGGACCGGTACTGGGTCCGATGGGCGCGGGGCGGCAGCGCAAAAACGCAGTACCTCTTCGCGTAACATTGCCAAACGAACAGCTTCAAACAGAGAAGTGGGGGAGGCTGCTTTGACTTCTCCTCCGATGCGGGGGTCAATACCGCGAACAAATGCATCAATTGCACGCGCTTCCGCTTCTAAGCGCAAAATTCTGTTTTCACTGGCATTTTCACCTAGCTTATAGGTACGACAAGATACTGCTCGTATGCGATCTGCAAAGGCATCAAAATCCTCGTTAGGCTTCTGCCTAAGGGTTGATAACTGATCTCTGTAATATGCGGTACCTCTGGTATCGGAATAACGCGTAGTCAATCCGCGGGCCAATACTTCAAATTCATGCGTGTCACGCAATTCGTCCACCGTTTCTATGAACATTCGGGCTTCCCCTGTCAACTTCAGTCTGGCTACATTGACCAATAGATCATCCGGCCAGGCCCACGTGCGACCCACATCACGAATATTTTGTAAGAACATAGCTACATTTTCGTGGGACTTCCCAGAAAAGGTGGGAATGAAATCAGCCGCAGGAAAATTGCTTACAGTCGCCATGTTAGCAGAAATTGTGGCGTTTGTATTAGAGACAGAATTAGTGTTAGTTGCCTCTGTTTGAGCATCTGTTACAGGGGTGGAGCTAGCCACAGGTATGGAAGTTCGCGCACTAGCTTCTAGCGTCTGTTTCAAGACGCGGTTTTGCTCAAGTAGCTTCTGATTTTGTGCGAATAACTGGCGCATTTGTGCATGTATGGCCTCGAGCGGGTCTTGCGAGGCAGATGCCTCTACGGGGGTATCCCGTTCCGTCGCTCGTGTTCCCATCGGCATGTTTACAATTTTATGGGACGCTAGTGACCAGAAAAAAGTAATGATTGTTACAAAAAAAGGACGGCCACAAAGATTCTCAATCCAGCGGCGGAAGATCGTCGAAGATATAGTTGTAAGCATCGCGGCGACTTACATGGTGATGGCGATGGTGCGACGCATTGGTGGCGGCGACGGCATGGTGCAGTGGCGGCAAGCGGTGGTCGGCGGGCGGCGGCGTCCGGACCCGTGGGCGGCGGCAAATGTGTTGGCGGCGGACGGCGCTGGCTCGGCCGGTCGGCGATGGCGGCAGGCCCCTGGCGCGTCGTTGACAGCGGCGGGCGACGGTGGGCGGCGCGGCGACGGCGGATGACGGCGCCCCGGCCCCGTCGCGCAGCGCAGCGCAGCGCAGGCCCCTCCAACTCAAGCAGCGGTCAGCGCGGCGGCGTCCAGCTCACGTGGCTGACTAGCGTGGGCTGCCTCGCTGCAGCGCGCGCCCTGTGCGTGTTTATTGGAGCAGCCACGGCCCACGTGGAGCAAACGTGGCGGCCGGTTGGCGCATTCCATGCGCGAAGTGTACGGCGTTTTGCCGGGAAAAATTTAGTGTAGCGACAAAGTCACTACGGGAACGGATCCAAACTTCTGACACCAATTGTACAGGATGGCGGGTATGGGCAGGCGGTGGGCGTTATGGGATAATAGAGTAATTTTTAGAGAAAGGCCATTTATTGGCTAAAGCATGATGAAAAGGGGCTACATAGGCCTAGGGAGGTGAGGGTGAGCCAGAGCTTGCAATTTGGCGAACATTGTTCGCGAAGCTACCGAAAGTGGTTGTCTGCCAAAACTAAGTCCACAGTGCCGCAGCACCGGGAGAAGCGGGAGATGATCAGTGCTACAGGGCGCGCATCCGACTCGCGGGTGAGCAAGAATACAAGAGAGGGGGCCCGGCGACGGGCGGCCGGGTATATTCGACGCACCACGCGGCTTCCTCCACCCTGATTGGTCAGGACCGAGCAAACCGTGCGGGCGGCATGGAACTTTCCAGAGCGTTGCCTGCTAAGCGACGCCTGGGACGGCGTTACCTCGTCAGCACACGAGAGAGGCGCGTGAACAAGGTGCCCTTTCTCGGTGCTGACTTCCTGTTACTAGACCGTGGGACGAAAGAATTTACAGGCAGCTAACACTGCCGGCCGTGGCTTGGCCGTAACGGAGTAATGAAGTTACTAGTTGGAGGCTCATATAATAAAGTAAAATCTCCTATTGTCTGGCTCATCCTTTACACATAATTCATTCAACTTCAGTGTCTCAAACTTTTTCTTGTAAAGTTGCATCATGTGCATGCCTTGTTTCTTTCACAACTAATTGAAGTTATTAGCTTGATGTCTTCTTTCTAAATCTGTATGATCACAATAGGTAATGTCATGCTGTTTGCAAGCTTCGTCTAATAGATTAATTCCTTGATCTCCATGTGCTAAACTTTCTTCTAGCTTAGTGAGAGGCCCACAAAATTTATGGCCTGGAAGATGCACCTCAGGCATTGGTACATTATTTAAAACCCAAATGCCTAATTCTTTTCCACATTTTTCTCTTCTCCAAAACATTTGAGGAACATTCTTCAAAATCCTGACTTTTTCAATTGCATCAGTAACCGGTTTATCTCCTTTTTCATATTTCTTTTGCACTGTTTTTGGTTTTATATTTCATTTTTTAAACTCTTCTTTTAACTGTTCTTTTACTTTTCTTTTCACTTAGCTTCTTTAAGAACATTTTCATCATCTTTTGCGAACATTTAATTGAGATAGAAACATTAATAAACACTTTTACCATCTGTGTATAACGAATTTGTTTGCATTAAACATTCTTGTTGTTATGAAATGTTCTATTTTATTTCCGAACTTTCCTTCATTCGCTTTTCTAGTCATGTCTGTCGTAATAAATACAAATTGATCAGTCCTGTAATTACTACATATTTCTTTAAAATCATGAGACTTTCAATTAGCACCAACACACACATAATAAATAATGATTTAAATTTGTGTCATCTTGTCTAAAGATATTTAAAGAATTAAAATTATCTATGACCAACTGTTTTGGTATTTTTGAATATGTCTGAGCTAAATGAAAACAATGTAGTACTTTATGTCTCCCTGTAGTGACATATTCTGTAATTGTATCCTGATTTTCAAGAATGGAGCCATCAAATACTAATACTGATTTTTCTTGAATTTGAGCTAATGGATTTTTTTTTTCAATAAAAGTAATGATACTTTTATTGCACTCATCTTCAATTTTTTCACATCTTTTTTATAAATTCACGATATTTCAGTTGATCTAAACTTTTAGAATAATTGTTCAAATAATTAATTTTACTCCATTTCACCCATCCAGGTGCTACAGTACAATTATCGATCATTAATGTTTTTTTTCCTCAACCACTTGGTCCTATGATTGTGTATCAAATAGAAGTTGGTATAAGTTTACCATGTTTACTTTTTAATTTATTTTCAGGAATTCTTATTCTTGGTTCCCAATCAGCATTCATTTAATTAAATAATTTTTTATTATTAAATGTGCAGGTTATTTCGACTGAATGACAAGTCATCTGTTCTTAAAAAAAGATTAACTGTACCTGTATGAGACAGCTTTAGTAATGTTGTACTGGTTGGTTCTTATTCAATTTTTTTGACTCCAAATATTACATTGAAAAATAATAAATGGCATTGTGATGGAGAAACAATAGAAATTCCTACTGGTAGGAAAAGTTGAAAACTTGGAAAAATTTATTCATTCGAAAAATCCCTAATACTCACATCAAAGCAAATGAAATTTTAAATGGAGTTAACATTGACAGTGGTGTAAAATTGTATATGGATATAAAAGATAGTATTTGAAGTTAGCTTGATTTTAGTAACCAAATTGCTGAGGCTACTGAAAAGACTGTTGCTAATGATGTTAATAAGATTATTCTATTTGAATTAATAAATGTAAATTTTAGTTTGGGTGATGGGATATTTGTAAAGCATACTAATCGTTTTCATTGAGAAACTAATATTACTGCCTCATTCAAGCTTATCCATCATATGATGGAAAATCCAATAAAAAATTATTTGATAACTATGTGGCAAAGTTGTTTGAGGTCATCACTATAAAGAAAGCAAACAATATTTCTTCTAGAATGGACCACCCATTCAGTTCTTCATCTGTCCTTATGAGATTAACTTCGACAAGAGCTCATGAGTTATCTATAAAAGGTCATAGCCTTGATAATGGGAAGTTAAAAAGTAAGAACAATTAATCACTTTTTCCACTAGATTTGACTGGTGGATTTTTCAATTATTTTAAAAAAGGTATGTGGGAAGGAAATTTGACAGTAATTTTTACTTGAAGTTCAAATGCTGGAGATGCTATTCTTAGTTATGTTGATAAAAATCATACTGGAATTGAAATAAGAGATACACTTGCAAAAGAACATAAAAATGTATTATAACCTATGGAAATTCATGTTTCTGTCTTGAAGTATGAAGCAGAATATTCACTAGAGCTAGATGAAGAAAGATTGAAAAATCCAAAATTTAAAATTTCTTTCTTTGAATTAGAAGCAGTTGAAATACCCAGATTAGAAGGAAATGAAATTTTTAACTATATATTACTAATTATTATAATTCTTCATTATTTGATAAACTTACTTCATTTTCGATGTTTTCCAAACTAATTCAAGAAATAAATAACTAATTAATTCTTGTTTAACCAATTATGTTTAATTACAAAGTATTTATTTGAAAAATGGAAGAAAGGAGTTCTTCCCCACCAAATAATTATCTGAAAGCATATGATGCTTTCCTTGATTTTAAGAGATTCACTCCACTGAAAGATGATGTAAAGGTAAATTCCTTCAGTTTTACTGAGAATTATCCTACTTTTGTTATACGTATGTCTAGGAGAATGAGTGTGTTTGTCACATAGAAAACTACAATGAAATTAGTTGCCACTTTTAATGATGAAGTTCCAGAAAATACAATAGCCTTACATAGTCATGTATGGTAGGAAAAATTTAACATATGATGAACAGCATAGAATTTTGAGTGAAAATTTTTACTGTTGTTATTTTTATTTTATATCAATGGATTCTCTGCTGAAGAGGATAAGTAATGCAAGCAACTATGATTGGTTTGTAAATATTGGTGAGCTGGCGGAAATTGAATTGTATTACGTCGCGGAATGCGAATATTTAAATACTAGGCAGGAAAATTTGTATGGAGCTCGACAGTAAATTTAAAATTATTTTGCCAGGCAGTTTTAATAAAGTATTAACTGAATCAGATTTTGAATGTTTTTAAAATGGCGATATTAAGCTAAACTATAAGAGATTCAAGAGAGCTAAAAATAATTATTACATATTTCATGAGCTAGAGTTCATTCTTTGAATAAGTTTTTATTGATTTAATTTCTTACATCTTATTTATTTTTGTGGGTGGGTTGGGTTTGCTCAGTAAATAATCCCCAAGTTCACCCAAACTACCCAGTTACTACTGCAACATTTTAAAGTACAATTCAAAACCATGGAGTTAGCATGTCACTTAGGAGGATTAGGACTTAGTTATGTACAGGCACAATGCACTGCCCTATTGATGGGCAGTACTGTAAGAACATTGCAAACTAATCATCATACTATTACCAAATAGTTGTCTACATGCTTAGCACTGCCAACATGGAATGTACCGATAACTAGAGGACTGATAAATTCTGATCTAATTCAGGTACAAAACATCTACTTAGAATTCACCTACACTGAAGCACATTAACTCTATCAACGCATCTTCAATACTGTCAAACTTTATGGAGTGCTCACTATGGCTCATGAACAGAATGAAGTAGAACATAAATATCCCCGCCATAGCTGGACACAAATGTGGAAAAATATTCACAATCCATGGCTAGAAACCAGGATACTTGAATCATGGTACAGTATTCTCAACGAATCTAGCAGTATTCAGTTGTTTGAGCTGCATAGGTGCAACTATGTGCAGACATCAGACTTCTTAATACGCTTTTCCACTGCAATTATCGCTTGAGTCAATGTACTGTTTGAGAGGACCACACTCTGGCTATCTATCCCATGTTAATTTAGGCAATTATTTGACCCATTTCTGGAACAACTATTTGATGCAGGACGTTAATATTCTTACTGTAAGTTACACAATGCTAACAGAGTTATCTGTACTAAAATCTACTTTATCCATTTAATAGTTTTAAGAAATACTTTTTTTAAGTTTATTAACAAAAATATTAAATATTTTCTGCAGAAAATATTTTTTGTGGACTTCCTAATGGGGGAATATTAATGAATGTAGTACCAGAGGTAGCTTTTCATGTTATGCACAGTCTCTGAAAATTTCATTCATTTATCTATTATAGTTTCTCATATAATGGGGCATATGTACTGAAAAGTTTAGTTTGCATGAAATCGATATTAATGTAACAACTTTTGAAATTTGTTACTTACAGTTAATTAAAACTGTCGTGCAGCATATATTGGCCATTCTTTGGCCTCTAGCAGGTCTTCCAGTGACTTTTTCATCTTCCTGGATGTTTGTCTTGCCTTCTTGGCCCTATTGGATGCGGACCTGTCTGCATCGGCTATTTCCATTTTATCGCAATGTAGCAGCCCAGTGATCATATTTTCATGAGGATTAACTCCCAGTTTTTTCAGTATCCAGCACTTTCCAATATTACCACAAATGAATGTAATAACAGCATCATGAACTCCTAATTTCATTGTATGCATGCCTACAAATACAGTTTTAGGAAGGTGGTTCCAAATTATGCTGTTGAAACATTCATTTGGGTTCTGTGTCTGCCCATGCAGACATTTCCTTAGAAGGTCAGGATGAGCCAAGTCTCTGAAAATAAGTTTAATTGCTGTAATAACCGGAGCAGGAAGAGAATGCTGGTGAGAATCAGATTCTCCTGATGCCTGAGCCCTATTGTAGTTGCATCACAAATTTTTTCTGAAGGACACAGTCCATGACATGGCTTATCATAAGTGGAGGATTTATGGAAGAATATTGCCCAAACATCTCTCTTCATTGCCACCTGATTTTCTTTATTTCTCCAAATTGCTTGCCCATACTATATCTGCGACTTTTCTTTTTCAATTTTTGTTAACTGACCCTATACAGTCAACAATTTTCCATCTTCTAATATTTTTCCTCTCATAACAACAGTTAATTTTCTCAGCCTTTTTCCCAAACGTTTTTGAACATGGTCTACATGTTCTATTTTGCTAATAATGCCATCCATATGGCTTAGAGTTGACAGTGGGTGGGTTGACAGTGGGTGACAGAAAAGTGGCCATGCCACATAAACACACGTGGTAGCAAAATGCTCTTTAAATCCTCAAAAAAAAATTTTCTCAGCGAAATCCTTTTCAGAGTACTTAAGTAAAACCTTAATCTATCTAAATATGATGAAAACCGAAATTCGATTTTTTTCCACCTGAACCACGGTGTAATCCCCTTGAGTGACAAGTGCATCAAGACACCCATAGATGGAGCAAAGATGCCACATTTTATTTGCTTTACTTGGTGTCTTAGTTCAAAATTTCAGCATATGTCGGCTGGAGTAGGCTGAGCTGTCATAACATAATGACGTAGCGAGGAGATTTTTATGTACACGCATATTTTTTTATTTCACTTTACATTAAGAATTCCAAAGAGACTTAGGTAGTCAGGTGTGGTTTCACTGAAGATGGAAAAGCACTGCAGTAATCATTGCCCAAGAATCATTCATACACCAACAACCATGAGACGCCCTGCTAAACTTGCAGGACAGGACAAGTAGTAGGAATTGTGGAAGTGGGCAAGAATGAGCAGCTATCAATTACAGTCCAAACATAACAATTTATTTAGTTGTCCAAATATTACAGCACACCTAAGGTTGAATATCGACAGAAAAGTCTTAAATTCTAAAATGGCTGAAGGCCCATTATATAAGAGAGAGAGAGAGACAGAAGGCCTCTAGGCTTTAACCTTAAATAGTATTTAAGGCCAAGCAATGTAAGACATGACTAGTCAGATGGATTAGGTTTCTAAAAGCGGCCTAAGGCCAATAAATTTAAAACAACTAAACTACAATAACCTTTCAACAGGCAGGAGGCCCAAGCTTTATGACCAATAAGAAACCTTACTTCACAATGGTTGAAGGCCTTTGTTTAATAAAAACTCCAACCAATTTTCCAAGGCAGAAGACCCAAAGCTTTTAACCTTAATTAATATTATAGCCCACGTGATGTAAGACTTGACAAGTAAGAATCCCAAATTTTAAAGCTGCTGAAGGCCAACATTTTAAGAAAAATACAACTATGATAAATTTTCAGCAGGCAGAAAGCCCACAGCTGTATGTTCCAAAAGGTAATACTTGATAAGTAGGATCCCTAAAACTCAAAGCAACTGAAGGCCCATGCTTTTAAAAACAATACACTTCAATAAATTTTCAACAGCCACAAAGCCCACAGCTTTATCTTCCAAAAGATAATACTTGATAAGTAAGATCCTTGAAACTTAAAGCGGCTGAAGAACGATGCTTTAAAACAACACAATAAATTTTCAACAGGCAGAAGGCCCAAGCTTTATCTCCAGACAATGCAAGACTTGCTCAATTTAGAAAAACTTACATTTAATACGGCTGAAGGCCTCTGATTTTAAAAACACAATTAAAAACATACAAATCCAACCATCGACTATGAGCCATTAAAAATACACAATTAAACTTTAACAAGAATGGCAGTGCAGGCAATGGCGCTCAGAAGTTTCCAAGGGGCTCGGTCTGCTCTTGAAACCTAAATGTTTGCTTAGGTGAGACAAGAAGTCGTCCCAACTATACTCGATCCACCGTCAACACAACCAAGAGCCAGTCAGGGAATCACTGACAGGACAACTTGCTAACCACCGACCAGTATACAAGAATTCCAAAGCCCAAACATTACAGACACAGCCGCCCACAACCAAAAATACATTACGCTGTCAAAAACTACACACCATGTTGGACTGACAACAGGTGAGGAAAGGACACTGCCTGAATTTACATCAGCGACCAGGGTAGGTAACCGGAACACTAACGGCCACAAGGCAGAAAATTCCGCTGGTGCAATTGAAATTAAAACCGACGAATATAGTTAAGTCCGCCATACGGCGGCTAAATCTTCATCAACTCGAACACCCGCTGTTGCTCCCAGGAATACCACCAACAGCGAACCACCAACCAAGGGGACAACATGAACAGATGCGGCTTCGGTAACTAAATCATGACTCAACTTTCATGTCCTGGGTTGGTGAGCCACCAACCCATAGGACTTGGAACAGCTCCCACATGCTTCGACCCTGCATAGACACTCACAGCAGGCCCGGCCGATTGATCCGCTCCAGCCGACTTACTCACTGCCTGTTCACTAACAACATTTAAAACAAGTTGTCAGTGGAAATGACAACAAATACACAAACAGTTTGACAAACACTTACACGAAGACATGATCGCCTCTCAGCAGTGGCTGTGCAATCACAAAGACAAATCGGGTGTAGATACACACACAGCCAACCCATAAGCGATCGGCGAGCCAATTCACGTCGTCTGGTAGGATGACTGACCAACGATTCACGAAGACCGTCCCCGGCTCAACTGATGCGTGATGGCAACGGTCGGGCGAGCCATGGATATCCAGGTCTCTCTGCTGCTCCAACCGGACTGAACTAGTGCTGCATTCCAAATCCACAACTGACGGATCTGAACTGCCCTGCTGGCACGTTCCAACTGACTCCACGACAGACGACAACTGGGAAGCAATAGCAGTGCTCCAAAGAAAGTGAGAACTATATCAATAGGCGCTGCTGCTGCTGCCCCTGACGGCAGACAAAGCAGCAACTCAGTGACAACAGAAATTGAATCTAACATAACAAGGTAGCAACACTAAAAAAAAGAGGATAAAAAAAATTGGACGGCACGAGCATGAGCAAAAGCAGGGCTCAAACAATATCCACCTTATATACAGAAATAAAAATTTCATTACCACTAACGGATTTAAATTCAAATATGGAGCAAGGAATATTCAGTTAGCAGTTATTTTACTTTATCGTCCCAATAAATCTCACAGAAGATAACATTTTGGAAATTTGGAAGAATGACAACCTTCTGTTATCATTAGATGGAAGCAGGTATTTTTAGAAAAAAGGAGCTACTCGTGACAGATATGGTGGAGGCATCGTGACCAGGCGCTGGAATCTTCAGCCCATGCCCTCTTTGCTTCAGCCTGTCTAGTGCAGACGAGCATCCGGGTAAAGAAAGGTAGATCGATCTTATTTTCTAAATACTGAGGTAATAAAAAGAAACAAAAGAGAAAAGGAAAGAGTGGGTATGCCGACGGTTTACGAACGTATAGGACGAGCGTTTGAATCAAACTGGAACCAACTATTGTTTTCTCCCTTTTTTCTTTACTTAGACCTGTGCAAGTAATACTTTAAACTTTAATTCGCTACAAATCATAGAATTGTAGGCTTATCTAGGTTCCGCATTCTTTCAAAACATTCCATTATATAATGGCCTAATCATTAAAGAAATAGGTAAATGATCATAGTAAAAATATTGAAAAGTGATCTATTTATCTATAATTACTTTAACTGCTTGCTGCTGTCTCTATAGTTTTCAGCTAAGAGAATCATATCACCTGACTGGCACATTTTTCTAAGCCCTTACACACAGTTTACTCGAGCAAGTGGATGCGCCATTCTGTATCTGCTGTTTGCCGTTTATTACTCTTTCTTCAACTTCGGTGACCTATTCGACAATTACACTAAAAAGAAGAGATGGGCAGATCCTTGGTAACACACCAGCTTAGTGAACTGGTATGTGTAATACGTATCGGATCTCGCCACAGTCCTACTTTCTGTGCCGGCCGCGGTGGTCTAGCGGTTCTAGGCGCTCAGTCCGGAACTGCGCGACTGCTACGGTCGCAGGTTCTAATCCTGCCTCGGGTATGGATGTGTGTGATGTCCTTAGGTTAGTTAGGTTTAAGTAGTTCTACGTTCTAGGGGCCTGATGACCACAGATGTTAAGTCCCATAGTGCTCAGAGCCATTTGAACCATTTTTGAACCTACTTTCTGTATTTGTTTTGTATTGTGTCGCAAATATTTCGTGCCTTATATACTATTTGTTATTAAATTATATTTTCTTCATTTTACTTTTTTCAACATTCTCTTCAGTAAATGACTAATTATGGTCTGTGAAATTTATGTTAAAGTAATCTTTCTAGGGAGGTAATATTATCTGACCTCCCATAGCAATAAAAGTAATCATTCTTGGAGAGTGATATCCATCTGATAAAAGTGCAAATAATATTACGTGGAGGATGATATGCATCTGACCCTCCATAAAAATACAAATAATATAGCAGCAAGTAGATTTGTATTTTGAAGTTAATATTGGTGGTCTAATAAATATGTAAGCCACTTACATAAAAATTAAGTAAAATAAAATGAAGAGTACGTTATGTCTACCTTCAGTATTTTTTCTACATGCCATTGGCATCTAGAACGGCTTGGATGATTCGAGGCATAGAGTCCGGCACACAGTTTTAATCTGCCAGGAAGTTTCATTTTCATACTACGTCTCTACCATTCCTCTCTCGAATGGCGCACGGAAAAAGGAACACCTAAATCTTTCCGTTCGACCTCTGATTTCTCTTATTTTATCATGATGATCATTTCTCCCTACGAAGGTGGGTGTCAACAAAGTATTTTCGCATTCGGAAGAGAAAGTTGGTGATTGAAATTTCGTAAACAGATCTCTCCGCAAAGAAAACCGCCTTTGTTTCAGTGACTGCCACGCCAACTCGCGTATCGTATCAGTGACACGCTAACGCCTATTGCGCTATTACACGAAACGAGCTGCCCTCCTTTGCACGTTTTCGATGTCCTCCGTCAATCCTACCTGGTAAGGGTCCCACACCGCGTTGCAGTATTCCAACAGAGGACGGACAAGTGTAATGTAGGCTGTCTCTTTAGTGGGTTTGTCGCATCTCTAAGTTTTCTACCAACAAAGCGCAGTCTTTTTTCGCCTTCCTCACAATATTATCTATGTGGTCTTTCCAATTTAAGTTGCTCGTAGTTGTAATTCCAAGGTTAGTCGTATCGACAGCCCTTCGATTAGTGCGATTTATCGTATACCCAAAATTTAGCGGATTTCTTTTAGTACTTATGTGGATGACCTCGCACTTTCCTTTGTTTAGTGCCAACTGCCGCTTTTCACTCCATACAGAAATTCTCTCTAGATCATTTTGTAATTGGAATTGATCGTCTAATGATTTTACTAGACGGTAAATTACAGCGTCATCTGCAAACAATTTAAGGGGCCTGCTCAGATTATCACCTAGATCATTTATGTAAATCAGGAAAAGCAGAGGGCCTATGACACTACCTTGCAGCACGCCAGGTATCACTTCTGTTCTACGCAATGATTTACCATCTATCTCTACGAACTGTGACCTCTCTGAGAGGAAATCACGAATCCAATCACACAACTAAGACGATACTCCATATGTGCAATTTGATTAATAGACGCTTGCGAGGAACTGTATCAAAAGCCTTCTGGAAATCTAGGAATATGTAATCGATCTGAGATCTCTTGTAGATAGCACTCAGTACTTCATGGAAATAAAGAGCTAGCTGCGTTGCACAAGAACTATATTTTCTGAATCCGTCTTGGTTATGTATCAGTAAGTCATTTTCTTCATGGTGATTCATAACGTTCGAATACAGTATATGCTCCTTAAATCCTACTGCAAATTGAGGTCAGTGATATGGGTCTGTAATTCAATGTCTTACTTCTATTTCCAATCTTTAGGAACAGACCTTTCGTCAAGTGAGCGGTTATATATGATTGCTATGAAAGGCGCTATTGTGTCTGCATACTCTGAAATGAACCTGATTGGCATACCATCTGGACGGAAGACTTGCCTTTCTTAAGTGATTTGAGTTGTTTTGTAACACCTAAGTTATCTACTTTTATGTCACACATGCTAAAAGTTGCTCTGGTTTCGAATTCTGGAATATTTACTTCTTCTTTCGTGAAGGAATTACGGAAAACTGTATTTAGTAAATCAGCTTTAGTGGCACCATTATCGGTAACATTTCCATCGCTATCGCGCAGTGACTGTATTGACTGTTTTTTTGCCACTGGTGTATTTTTCATACGACCAGAATCTCTTTGGGCTTTCTACCATATTTTGAGACAATGTTTCATTGTGGAAACTATTAAAAGTATCTCGCATTGGAGCTTCTGTGAAACTTAACCAGTCTTGGGGATTTGTGCGGTACTTTCTCTCAATCGTGCACTCGTCGTAGAAAATGACTTTCCTACAATATACATCTCGCCAGGAACTCACATTTGCTAGTCTGTCAACGGCTTGTTCGTTAGACAACAGTTCTTTGATAACAGCACGACGGGACCTGATGCCTTGGTTCTCTAATCTTGTGATGATCCAGAGATATGTGAAGCTCTTCTTGGTTCCTCGCTCCCTCAGTATTATCTCTAAATCTTCTAATCCATCTGCTGGCTGTGGAACATCAACGCCATAAAGACGTCCTGCCACAGATGCACCGTTTTCAAAGACAGCAGTTCTTTGTTCGCGAGCATTCACATCTGCCGTTTTCATGCTTACCTGTGACGTATGCATTATCTGATATGTTTCTCTTAACTGAAAACTGTAGAGAGCCCAGCTGGTTGTTGAAGTAATTACACATAAATACATCCATTTCCAATATTTTTTATGACCATTTGTTTGTTTGAAGATTAGACTATTATAAAATGGAATCTTGAAAGAATGTCGAGGCTAGAGACAATTTGTAGCGAATTAAGGCTTAAAATATAACCTGCACAGGCGTAAATAAAAGAATGACAGTCAACTCCAGTTAGATTCACACTCTCATGCTTTACATTTGTATACCGTCAGCCTTTCCACTCAGTCACTCAAGCAGATGTGAAGCGATCGTCGTTGCAGTAATTCTACGTCGAGTTCACATATTTCAACCGTTTGCACGGGCCAGAAAACTGATTTGCAAAAGAAATGACACGATCAGTTAAATTGTAATGAACGTCGACAGATACTGTATCCTGACTATTACATTGCTTCTATTTGACGATGTGAACACCAAGCTGAAGATCCATAGACCGCTTAAGTTGTGAAAACTGGGACCTCTCAGCTGGGGCAAGCGCTATATTCTGTTCTTGGACTCCAAATTATTTGCACTGGGCAATCTCTTTAGCTATCGCTGCCCATGATAAGGTTTTCCACAAGCACAGCAAGTCCCATTCCGCGAAGGGGAATTTTCCGTCTTATGCGTGGAAGAGCAGCAGCGACACGATTTCACAGCAGACGCATGCACTGACACTTCTTTACACTGGCCATGGCGCTGTGGTCTGTTCCCTTGTGGTGGTCGGCTGCAAGGCCGTACCTGTTTGTCACTTTGCATTACCCTGAGGACGGTAGCTACCTCAAAGTTTTCCACACCACTATTACATGAATTTCTTCACGAATACTACTCTCTGGCACATTTTACGTAATTGCATCACGAATCATTGCGTCACTATAGTACTGTCCAGAGCTACGTTGTAAACGGCACTGTCATGTCAAACCCTGATGTTCAGTGAACCACTGACAAAGTGTCTGTTCTGGCTTTGTTCAAAAAGTAGCAAATCCAGCCTACTAGTCCGGAATAACGTTCGAGTGAGGCGGTAAACTCCTGTGCCAGCCGCTGACAAGAAATAAGATAGTTTCACTCCACCTTGCACTTGATGCTTAGCACAATGAGCGTTGAACTGAGCATAGTACTCGTTGCATTCCTCTTGTTCATCAAAAGCTCGGAACGGCGCAATACATGGAGGCGCATCATCAACTGCGACATTTGTTGATTCTGAAACTGAATGAAATACATTAGATCAAAGCCAGCAGGAACAGGAGGCATAGTCGCAGCTGGTGTAGGAGGCGGGTTAGAGGCCATGTTAACGAGAGGAGCGCTGCAACAAAGTAATTAATTATACACAAATAGCGAAAGCATTGTGACCAATTAGTAGCAATGCGCTGCTGAAAGTCAAGAGAGAAATGTTAGTGACGCTCTTTGACTGAGTGGTGAAGAGCGGCGACAGCATTGATTGTCGAATCCTCGTCACGAGATGTTATGTCGGCCAGTGTTAGAGTCAGCAGTAAGACACAAATAAGGAAGGAGAGAATTTGCGCTGGCCGGTAGCAGGAATCCAAAATGATTTGTACATGACGCTTGAAGATTAAATATACACTTTATTTCTGAAAATAAAAGAATCATATCTTCTTGTAACTCCTACGGGCGATTAAATTAATATACAACGTGGCACACATAAAAGTGACCTGGGCGAGTGGATACGATTTGAGGCAGCATTAACGGAGGAGGAAAAGATCCACCGTTACTTCCAACAGGGTGGGACAACCGCACATACAGCTGGTCGAATCTTGACGCACATTTACACTACCTTTGCATGACAGTTGTTACCAGAGGTCAGTCTCTTCGTTGACCTAGCTGGCCAACCAGGTCACCGGATCTATCAGTGTGTGATTACTCTGTGTGGGGAGGCCTCAAGTCTAAGGTGTATCGCAACAAGCCTCACAGTCTTCGAGAACTGCAGCAGAACGTTTCGGGTGAGACTGCAGCAATTCCATCAGTCAAGCTTCGATCCGCCTTCAAAAACTTGCTGATCAGGTCCCACCACCGCCAACAGATGGGTGAAGATCACTTTCAACGTCTGCTACAGTTAGTTTAGTACTGAATTTCCTTACCTCTACTGTGTTTCTTTGTGTCCTGGAACTCTGTTCTCTAAGCCGTTTTTACTTGCCACACCCTGTTTTGTGGCGTTGTTGAATGGAAATTTACTGTAGTTTATAACTTAGGGGGACGGTGCCAACTATTTTGTAAATACTGTATTCCTCTCATTCCTTCTGTAATATTTTGCCTAGAAATTTCGAGAGGATTTCAGAGATAGATGCCAGGTACTCGGGAAAACTGCATTTCTTTCGTTCCCTTTGCAAAACGAATGACGTTTTCCCAAGCTTCTGAAACTTCCCCTAGTAGTTAACATTTTCATTCATTATAAATATATACTAAACACGTTTCTTGCAAAACGTATAATATTTCTTACAAAGAAAGCGACGGTTTGTCATATTAAAAATCCAAATGTTTACCTGGATACCAGACACAAGGTATACAAAATCTGAGACGTCAGTTTTTCTTTAAATAACATATAAGTTTCCGCTGCTGCAAAATATGAACTTGTATTAACGAAGGGCAAAATGAATGGTGAACCTGTTACCGACATTATCGGTGTACGAGCATAATTATAGGCCTCAGGTACCAAGTCTGAGTGCATAATGGGCAGTCTTTCGATAGAGGGCTAGCCATCGATCATTATTGGGAATGTGAGTTGAAGTCAGAAGTTAAAACAGCTGTGAAGAATGTAATTCAATGAAAGACAATACAGCGTCCACTATTAAACAATATCCAGATTTATACTCCATAAGAAATTTTCTATTTCTCTAATGTTCACTTTGATGCACCAACCCCATTATAATGTGTTACAGCGGGAATTTATAGGAATGCATGCAGCGTTCCGTAGTTGTCTACGTCCCCAGTAGCTGACAACACCTCTCTCATTTATGCACCTTAGTAAATTGCAAGGCAACAACACTGTGATATTTACAGACGGAGTAAAGGAAATACAGTTTTCCCTTCATTTTTCCATTGTGAAACAGCAGAAGACGACACTGTTTGAACCGCAAGATCATATTACTACCTTGCATGGGATCTATATAATGTCTGACATACTTTGGTATCACATGAAATACTCAGTAATTTAGTAATAGTAGGCTTACTTTGAGAATTCTTGTCGAGAAGTGCACTTCAAGTTACATCAGCCGTAGTACTAATGAGTATTCTGAAATATTGTAGAACCAGTTCTTCTGTACTTTGGTGAATTCAATATGCGGTATTAAGATCGAGCCTGGATTGTCGACTAACCTACACTCATGCGCAAAATAAACTGGTATAGGCAAGCGTATTCAAATACAGACAGAATAATGCGATGCAATCGGCAACGCCTATACAATTAGTTTGTGGCGCAATTGTTAGATCGATTACAGCTACTGCAATGGCAGGTTATCAAGATTTAAGTGAGTCTGAACGTGGTGTTATAGTCGGCGAACGAGCGATGGGACACAGCATCTCCGAGTTGCGATGAAGTGGGGATTTTTCCATACGACCGTTTCACGAGTATACCGTGAATACCAGGAGTCCGGTAAAACATAAAATCTCCGACATCGCTGCGGCCGGAAGAAGATCCTGTAAGAACGGGACCAACGACGACTGAAGAGAATCGTCCGGCCTAACAGAAGTGTAGCCCTTCCGAAAATTGCTGCAGATATCAATGCTAGATCATCAACGAGTGTCAGCGTGCGAACGATTCAACGAAACATCGGTATCGGCTTTCGAACCCGAAGACCCACTCGTATACCCTTGATGACTGCACGCCACAAAGCTTTACGCCTCATCTGCGCCCGTCAACACCGACGTTGTACTGTTGGTGACTGGAAACATGTTGCCTGGTCGAACGAGTCTCGATTCAAATTGCATTGAGCGGATGGCCGTGTGCGGGTGTGGAGACAATCTCATGAAACCATAGACCCTGTATGTCAGCAAGATACTATTCAAGCTGGTGAGGCCCAGTAATGCTGTTGGGCGTGTGCAGTTTGAGTGATATGGGACTCCCGACATGTCTAGATACAACTCTGACAGGTGCCACAACGTTAGCATCCTGTCTGATCACCTGTATCCATTCATGTCAATTGAGCATTCCGACGGACTTGGGCAATTCCAGAACGACGATGCGACAACCCACACGTTCAGAATTGCTACAGAATGGCTCCAGGAACGCTCTCCTGAGTTTAAACACTTCCGCTGGCCATCAGACTCCCAGAACGTGAACATTATTGAGCATATCTTGTATGCCTTGCAACATGCTGTTCAAAAGAGATCTCCACCCCCTCCTACTCTTACGGATTTATGGACAGGCCTGCAGGATTTATGGTGTCAATTCCCTGCAGCACTACTTCAGAAATTAATCGAGTCCATGCCACTTCGTGTTGCGCAAATTCTGCTTGGTCGCAGGGTTCCTATAAGATATTAGGCAGGTGTATCAAATGGTTCAAATGGCTCTGAGCACTATGGGACTCAACTGCTAAGGTTATTAGTCCCCTAGAACTAAGCTAAGGACATCACAAACATCCATGTCCGAGGCAGGATTCGAACCTGCGACCGTAGCGGTCTTGCGGTTCCAGACTGCAGCGCCTTTACAGGTGTATCAGTTTTGTGCTCTCTTCAGTCTATAATTTATTTAAGTCGTGTCTATAAGCAAGCTGCAAGGATTTTAACAAGTTACACAGACAATCGAGATATAAAAATATTTAATTAGCAAGCCCATTGTGTTTGCAGATTGCAATACAACAACTTTACTTGGCCGCTAACAGTTTTTGCTTAACCTTGAAGTATTTATCAGCAGTGCTAACCCACAATCAGTATGTATTTTTATTAAATTTTATAGAATGATTAATTTATGACAGTAGTGCCATGCATGTTTTGTACCCAAAATCTTATGCATTTTGAGAAATAATATAAGTTTATGTTTCTGTAAAGTTCAGTTCCTTGTTTGCAAATGAGATCTTACTTGCATATTTCGATAAGTAACATGAATGTACTCACTACTTGATAAATGATAAATAATTTTATTTCAATAGCAAAGATACTATTTGTGCGATATCGACTTTTAATCTCTGTTTGTTGCACCATCACGATGATCTTAGTTTTACGTCTGTATTGTTACAGCACCACGTTGTGTGTAAACATAGCAGAAGTTCTTAGTGAGTAATACGAAAATATGTAGTTTTAGTCTTACATTGCAATGATATAAAATCTCGTCAAATCAGCTACTTCCTTACTAAAATCGTGTTTCGTCATTTAGTTTGTCATTTGCTTGTCTAGCCGCAATCATTTCTAAAATACAGCAATAATTGCCAACCAGTATCATAGTTTACATTTGTTAGTGCATAGTACATTATACCCTTCTCCCTTAAATTTGGGCTTCAAAAGGATAAATATTACAGAAACACGTGTCAAGCCATCAAAAGGTCTGTGAAATGTCAGTAACATATTGGTTTACAGAACGAAATATACAAAGAAGAAGTTCCTAACGTTATCAGGACGTAAAAACACATATACTTCACAACAATAAGAGAAAAAGAACCTGCACTTCTTAAATCAGTACATAATGCATGAATAAACAGTATTGTGGAAGCAAAATGTTGTGAATATATGTAAGGTTTCTGCTTGTAGCATCCACTTGTGTAATAAGTCAGTTTCCCTATGTGCATCTAAATTCAGCACTTAATGAAAAGCTAACTAACTGTAAGAGAGATCTGAAACTTTATCGCCCATAAACGATAGCACTTCAGTGAAGCAGCGCCACATCTCACATCAGCGTCCTCCAACAAAGGATTGTACACAACCTTGCCTTACACAATGTCTTTCAGTATACAATTTGTATAAACTAAATTGCAAGCAAAGAGACTGTATATATGAACAATAATCAATGACCATTTTGCATTTGGATATTTTTCGAAATTTGACTAAGAAAGACATACTTGAATATCATTGCAACCTAAGTCGGAGACTTGATACATTTAAATAAAGAACGTACAGGGAAATACATTTCTGGCAAACAAGTGTGCAACACTTCATTTAATCCTAATGCACTGTACGTTAAGATAAAAATCACACAATTTACAAATTTGTTGGGATCATCCAATCTACACTTCTCATTACTCAACCAATTTACTATCATCACAAAGATAAACCCAAAACATCTGAGCGAAAGAAACGTTAGACTTCATGAATAGTTCATACTGAAGGATCTAAGATAATGCGGAATGAAATGAAATTATAAAAAATGAAATAACTGGCGTCAAAGGACTCGATAATTTGCAGTCTCTCCAAACATGTTGCTTTGGTCAGAAGAACACAGAAGGATGTCACTGCGTTGAGCAATATTATTAAACAAACCTCGGTTGGCAAACTGTACTTCAGCACAGAGATTAAATTGGGTTGATATTACCAAACATGTTCCACATACTGGTTAGTGCTAGGGCTTACCATCACAGAAATGTGGTTTCGTCAGAAGCATCCTTAGATATAATTACCGAACCAAAAACGGCTTAAGGTTCCATAGTACTGTACAGCAACGTAACTGAGCAAGTAATGTAATGGCTGACTTCCCTCGAACAACGAACCCACATGGCTTGCTAACTGCCAACGAATCCTATCGGCTAATGGCCATCTGACTTTCCCAAGAAGTACGACTGCGTTTGTCAAAGTGTCTCAATCTAAACTAATTGAAATTAGTTAATGAAAGACCTCAAAGTTAGCAGCAAAATACATAATACGCGAGAAGGACGTAAAATATGTTGTGATGGAACGAAAGAGCCACATAACATGCACCTCTCAAACTGAAAATTCGTGGTATGAGTACTGCACGTGCGTTTGTGTGGGTGTTAATGTGTGTTGCTGATGTATTTTGGGCGTAGAAATTGCTGCGACATGCCTACTGCTGAGCACAGGCGTCCGAATGTCTATTGGCCGTAAAATTCAAAAGCCCTCAGCGCTACCCGCACAGCGGCAGTGCCAAAGCGAGTAGACCATCACAGGAGGCTCTTATCATCACGCACATCTAACATCGGCGCGATATGATCAAGACTACGTTCTGCTTCCGCGACCCAGCCAAGCAGAAAAATGGTTCAAATGGCTCTAAGCACTATGGGACATCTAAGGTCATTAGACCGCTAGATTTAGAACTACTTAAACTTGACTAACCTAAGGACACCACACACATCCATGCCAGAGGCAGAATTTGAACCTGCGACCGTAGCAGCAGCGCGGTTCAGGACTGATGTGCCTACAACCGCTCGACGACAGCGGTCGGCAGCCAAGTAGCCAATTATAAAAATGTAGTACTCTGCCAAGACATCGCAGCACTTCATAGTGTCAGCTCGGCGCATCTGGACTTTGTCACCGTTTTGGTAATAGCAGCTACAAAGATTAACTTTTTCGACTCTTGTTCACGGCCTGGACCTCACGACGAGTGTGTCCTTTACCTTTTGCTCTGGCGGTTGCATCGTCCAGCAAGGAGCTTGTTTATTTGTTTTGCAATTGGTGACGTTTTGTAAGCCTGGGTTGTCAATTACAGTCTTCAAGACTAGCCATCCCTGCCACGATAAATTTTCTGAAGAAATATTTAATTGCAGTGGACTCAAACTAATTAGTTTTGGAAGAAATTTCATGAAGCATTTTTTTGTGTTTTTGTTAATATTGAGATGAAGGCGCCGAACAGTGTATATTTAATATATTTGTGTCAATAAGATTTTTTTCAGTTTAGTTCCCGTTTATCAATAATGTCAGACATAATAGAAATACTGCACGATACACCCATCACACATATCTTTTGGATAAGTTCTTTAGAACGTGGTGCAAGAATGCAGACTGTAAAGCTTACTGTAGGACAGAATAAATGATGTGACGTCATAAACAATTAAATGAGTGGAAAAATCCCGCGTCATGCATGAAGTTTGAGTACGTTCATTCTTTACTGCTGAAGCACTCCTGCAGTCTAGTCAACTTAAGGAAACACCTGGCACCTGCCAGCTATTTTGCCAGCCTGCAATTGCGAAGCACAAGCGGCTGTAGGTGAAAACTATAGCCGTATACAGAGGTATGAAGAGGCGTTGCCATAGAGACATTTAAAAACGCGTTATAGACACGCGATGCAGCTGCCCCAGTGTACAGAAACTGTCCGGGATCATGTTTCTTAGTTTGGATGCTGCACTTGTACATTTGTCCATTATGCACATTTCTTTGTGTGGTTATTTCATAATCTCAAAGATGTTTTCACGGACATATGAAAATGAATTTTTTTTTTTGGCACCTCACCACAAACACAGCTCACTTTTTCCGTTTCTAACAGAATATTGGCAACATGAATACCCAGGGGAATGCCAGGTTTGCCTCAGCTAGTATTCGATAAACGTAAATCGGTATTAACTATAGTGAGACCTTCTTGTCCACTGTCAAGAAACTAAACTTTTTTTCTTTATTTCCCTCACACCCACCTATTTCACTGCTCAAATGGTGCCTGTCTTCCTTTTCCACTTTGTTACTTACAGGAATTGGAAGAGGGCTGCTGTCCTCAAGTCCCCTACGAGCTTCGAATGTGATCTCTTACGTTGCGTAGACGATTGTCTCTTCCTCAAGTGAACCATTAGCACTGGTCAAGTCTTTAATAGATAAATTTCATAGCACAGAAGACTACTTGAAGAAAAAGCTGTTTTGAACAACTTTCTTTCCGACAGTGACACCGGTCTGGAGGGAGCCGCTAGAAGGCTGGGCACCGAATATGAATGGACCAGTCGGCTTCTTCGTAGCTGGTGGGAAAGGCGTGCTGAGGGCTATGCTGGCATACCTCAACTTCAAAACGGACATCGTACCCGTCGATTGCACGGTGAACGCCATCATCGCAGTGGCGAGGCATTTTGGAGAGACGAGGTGCGCATTACATCGAATTACTATCCTTATGAGCTACTAGATACCGTAGTATTTCTTTGCATGCTTTACCCTACCTTAATACCGTTTAAGACTGCCCAGTTCTGCCTTTTATCTTAGGATAGTTATTAAAACAGTGTAAAGCATGAGTTTCTTAGAAGTAGATACCATAGGGCTTGCGAAGCAACTGATACAATAGCTCTCTACTTAGCAATCATATACAACCACTCTCGCACCAGTGTTTAAGAAGGGTAGTAGGAGTAATCCATCGAACTACAGACCTATATCATTGACGTCGGTTTGCAGTAGGGTTTTGGAGCATATACTGTATTCAAACATTATGAATCACCTCGAAGGGAACGATCTATTGATACGCAATCAGCATGGTTTCAGAAAACATCGTTCTTGTGCAACGCAGCTAGCTCTTTATACGCACGAAGTAATGGCCGCTATCGACAGGGGATCTCAAGTTGATTCCGTATTTCTCGATTTCCGGACAGCTTTTGACACCATTCCTCACTAGCGACTTCTAATCAAGCTGCGGGCCTATGGGGTATCGTCTCAGTTGTGCGACTGGATTCGTGATTTCCTGTCAGGAAGGTTGCAGTTCGCAGTAATAGACGGCAAATCATCGAGTAAAACTGAAGTGATATCAGGTGTTCCCCAGGGAAGCGTCCTGGGACCTCTCCTGTTCCTGATCTATATAAATGAGCTGGGTGACAATCTGAGCAGTTCTCATAGGTCGTTCGCAGATGATGCTGTAATTTACCGTCTAGTAATGTCATCCGAAGACCAGTATCAGTTGCAAAGTGATTTAAAAAAGATTGCTGTATGGTGTGGCAGGTGGCAGTTGACGCTAAATAACGAAAAGTGTGAGGTGATCCACATGAGTTCCAAAAGAAATCCGTTGGAATTCGATTACTCGATAAATAGTACAATTCAACTAAGTACCTGGGTGTTAAAATTACGAACAACTTCAGTTGGAAAAACCACATAGATAATATTGTGGGGAAGGCGAGCCAAAGGTTGCGTTTCATTGGCAGGACACTTAGAAGATGCAACAAGTCCACTAAAGAGACAGCTTACACTACACTCGTTCGTCCTCTGTTAGAATATTGCTGCGCGGTGTGGGATCCTTACTAGGTAGGATTGACGGAGGTCATCGAAAGGGTGCAAAAAAGGGCAGCTCGTTTTGTATTATCACGTAATAGGGGAGAGAGTGTGACAGATATGATACGCGAGTTGGAAGTCATTAAATCAAAAACGTTTTTCGTCGTGGCGAGATCTATTTACGAAATTTCAGTCACCAACTTTCTCTTTCGAATGCGAAAACATTTTGTAGAGCCCAACCTACATAGGTAGGAATGATGATCAAAATAAGAGAAAACAGAGCTCGAACAGAAAGGTTTAGATGTTCGTTTTTCGCGCGCGCTGTTCGGGAGTGGAATGGTAGAGAGATAGTATGATGTGGTTCGATGAACCCTCTGCCAAGCACTTAAATATGAATTGCAGAGTAATCATGTAGATGTAGATGTAGATGCAGAAGAAAAGGGGAAGTTACTGTCTAATATACTACAGACGACATGATCGTTAGAGACGGTGAACAAACAAGAATCGTAAAATGGTGGCTGAGGAAACTTACCAGTGCGGATTTCTAGCATGGCGAGCAGAAGCTGTTACTTATGCCGCCGGTGACGAACACACACACTCAGAGCAGCATATATTTTTATGAATGCTACGTGTCCTCCTTGTCACGCTGTAGTGTCATAGCGTGCAGTTATTCTGGGTCTTCCTAGTGAAAGGTGTCTGTTGAGTCAATCACCGTTCATTCACTTATAACGTATCCTTCGCTTCAATTACGGGAGAGCCTGTGTACATTTACTTTCCGATCGCACGTTGACCGGCTTCCATATATAGGCCTCTCTCTGCTATGTGGGGTTTAGTTAAGTTTAGAGGTACCTACACTCTCAGCAGTTCATCTGCTGACTGACCGACAGACTATTTCGTGTCAGTGTACACACGTGACGACCGACTGCGCTCTGCGTTTATTACAAGGCCTTGTTGTTTTGAACTTAAGCTGTTGTGAACGTAAGTTCACTGAGTTTATTTTCTACGACATCTCGCTTGGTTTTGCACTGAAACAGACAAAGGTGTTTGCCTCTGCTCTTTTAAAAGTAATGAGTCTAAAATAAATAAATGAAATAAATAAAAAGGTAGAGAAGAAATAATGGCAAAGAAGTACATCAGAATCCCTTAATGGATCATGGCTTCCTCGACGGAGATAGGAATTTCCAATTGAATAACGTCGTTCTACAGTGCTTTGAGGAAGATTGTAGTGACCCATGTCTTTCATTTTGAGCACCAGACTTCTTGCATCTGAAGCTGATCTAACACTTGTGGGATGCTACCGTGCACTAGGACTGCTCTCATGAAAGACGAGCCAGTACTTTAAGGAAATTATGTATGATCCATATACCACTAGAATTTAGAGGTCTGCGATATATGCTGTGCCCTGATGCAGAAAGCCGCCTTTATTGAGTACGTTATCAGGTGTTTAGAGCTCTGTAGTTCCTCTAAAGTGCCTGTGGAGCACAGTGCTGCACTGGTAGTGGATCACTGATCACTAGTAAACCGGAAAAGAAGTTAATCGAAGAATTTGAGGTGTTAGGTTGCAGAGGGATGTTGGAAATAAAGTGGCTTGATAGGACGACGAATGATGATGGTCTCCAGTGAATCGGCAAAGGAAGGGACACATGGTAAACACTGACAAGAAAAAGGGCTGGAATGACATGATGTGTGTTAAGACATCAAAGAATAAATGTCATGACAATGAATGGAGATGTAAAAAAGGGTATAGGGGAACACAGAGACTGGAATAAATACAATAAGTAATTTGAGAGCGTAATGTAAAAGTGCTGCTCTGAAGTAGGGTACTGCTTTCATGGAGCTACGGCGAGTGAGCGGCACTCGTTCCCATCACTCGCTGCCCACGCGTTTCGCCATCACTCGCTCTAAGTGGGCGAGCACTCGCTGAGTGCGAGTCTCAGTCCGTGCAGTGAAGAAAAACATGGAAGTTAGTTACGTCACGATACAGTGTGATGTCTACTGCAGAGCGCTGAGCTTGCATGTAATGGAACTCTGTGGTCCAATTAGATCCGCGCGTTATCCACGGCCGCTTCAAACCAGTCACAAGGCTGGTGACTAGACAAACCAGTTCTTTTAGACGCCACCTCAGAGTGACTGGTCGCTCAATGCCGATTCTCGAACGCAAGTTCAGCTGCCAGCCATTTCCCTGGATAGCGATGGCACAGGTGCCAAGGTCACGTAAGTGATCTGTGGTACCATAGACTGAACCTGTTGTTGGGACCCCAAAAGCGGAACTTTTGTCAGAATTAACCAAAAAAGTTCATTTGAGAGCAATATTTGATTTGATAACATAATGCAGATTTTAAGGCTTATCTAGTTATGAAAGATTTTGTGGTGTGATTGACTGACCATATGCAAAGAAGTGTTGTTTCTTGCGGCTATTGGTTTGTATGTTATGGCGTTCTGTAATAAAAGATACGGGAAACATAATGACAAACAAACAGCAGCACTTATTAGAATAGTGTGTGACGAAATATTTCGCTAGCACAGTCAACGAGGTCTAACCTGTAGAAGTTGCGCTGTTATAGGACAATTCAGATGCGAAAACATTATTTACTTCTGAAATGAAGTGACAGTTGCATGCTTAGCATCTTATTTTTATCTACATGTGTATTGGACTGTTATAGGACAGTTAAAATGCGGGAACAGCACTGGCGCACGTAATTCGAGAGATCGTTGTCATGCTTTAGGCTCCAATTATGGAGGGTGTTTGGAAGAGGAAATAATATTTTGAGGCTTGACGTAAAGCGTGTGTGTGTGTGTGTGTGTGTGTGTGTGTGTGTGTGTGTGTGTGTGTGTGTGTGTATGTGTGTATGTGTGTGTGTATACGTGTTTTTCGCAGAAATTGTAGACATTGTAATAACATAGACATCTTCCACGTTTCTGCAGATATTTTAGGTATGGAAGTAATAATGTGACACTTGACAAGTATAATATGTTTTATGGAACTATACAATAGACAAACTGAATTACTGGCACTGTGTAAAGTTGTGATTTTTTGTGTTGTTAGATCAACTAAAACTATACCAACTAATTCTACAATGAAAAAGGCCTGCAAGAAGCATAGAAACTTTGCAATGATTTTCAGGTAAAAATGATAAAGGAGACAATGGATGATGGTTTCGTTTCGCTGATGTTGCTTTGGAAAAGTAAGTAACCAAAAAGTGTTTTGCAGGCGGACAATCCCATATTCGCAGAAAAGCTGGAAAGACTGCTATAAAACTGTGGACAGGGGAACACAACAAACAACATACAGCGAAATAAGAGGTTTTGGAAAGAGGAGAAGAGAAGGAACCTCTCAGACCAAGCTAATAAGGCTTGGAAATGATCAATGATTTAATTTTGTGCGAATAATGGACCTTTTAAACTTTTTATTTGTATTAATTATGTGAAAACAGGGCTTGTGGGGAATATGTGGCTGTAATTGTACGTAATATTTTAACTTGGAATAACAAGTAAGGAAAGAAACAAAAAGAAGAGTGCATTTTATAAAGTATAAACTAGATATTTGTGTTGCATTGAAGGAGGGGGTGACAATAAGCTATATTTGTATATTTGAGGGAAAGGGAGGAGGGAAAGAGGAGGAGGCAGTCTCAGACTGTGTACGCTCCCAGAACTGAACTCACGACGTGAGCTTCATCTCAGCAGCCTCCACACTTAACATTGGCCACTAGGATACTGCATCTCGACCGTTTGCTCTCTGTTACTGGGCTGGACTACTTGCATTACTCTCCTACCAATGGAGGATAAACTATAGTTACCGCAGTCGATATCACGGTGGATTCTTAATCGGACATCACCTCCATGTACAGTCGACCTCAATTAGGTTCTCTGTCATTCCAAGCGACTAGAGGCGAGTGCCTGGGTCTTTGCTCAGAATTCAGACTTGTATTCGACTCCTCCTCTTTCTTCCTTACATCAACAGTATCTAACGACCTTGGCTTCAATTCTGTATTTCCTCCTTCGTTTCATATTTTTCTATAATCCGCAGTAGTAATGCTTTTCAAAAGACTCTCCAAGTGAAATTGAATATGAAGTTAGTGTGATGTGTTGGCCGTAAACTTCAAAATGCAACATTAAATATATTAAATATTCGACGACGGGATGTTTAAAAAAAAATTTATTATCACTGCCGTCAAACATGAAGATTACATTATGTAGAACAGATTGGCAGTGGGAAGACGGAAACCAGTCTTCGATACGCAATAACGGGAAATATTACGTACATATACAGCCACATATTCCCCACAAGCGCTGTTTTCACATAATTAATACAAATAAAAGTTTATAAGGTCCATTATTCTCACAAAATTAAATCATTGATCATTCCCTAGCCTTCTTCACTGAATACCGGTCGAGGTAATACTCATTCTGAATGTGACGGAGTAACAGTATGAGATACGAATAAGGTTTTTTTTAATGTAAGCTGTACAAACCAGAAGGCTGTTTCCGGACAACAGTTAATCACACATCATCACCCGCCTGGATAGCCGAACGTTTTAGCACCCCGCTTCGACGATTCGGACAAGTGTGCCAGTCCTGGATCTAATGTGACTCAGTAGATTAATAAAGAGGGACGGTGTGCCAGTTACTGTGGATGTGTTTTTAGGTCGTTTCCCACATCCCACTAGGTGAATACTGGGCTAGTACCCAAGTCCCGCCTCCGTTAAACGATTAGCAAATATTTAGGAAAAGTATACAGCCTTTTGTGCACTGCCCACTTGGCCGGTTACGAGGTAGCGAGAGGATACGACTTTGTCACCTGCGTAAGTTACGTATGCCAGCTTTAAGAGTAACCTTGGCAACCCTGCAGAGATGTGGTCGAAAGGCCCAAGAAAAAGAAAAAGCTGTTAACCTGATACCAGCAGACATTACTAGCTTAGTAGGCCTCGTTCATCAAAACAGTACATGATTTGAAAATGATTGTGAAATTTTTAGTAAATGTTTTAAACACTAAAGGAAAAATAGCCTTTTAAACACTAAAAAAGGAAAGCAGCCCAGGGCTGGGGCAATTTACAGTTCACAGCTCTACACTAACTTGACGTTTGTTACAGGCAGGCGAGCCCCTATGTTTGCAACATAACTAATGGGGATCTGAACTGCATCACCTGGGGAGAGCTCATGAAGAATCTGATAAGGATAAATACAACCGAAGTTCCTCTGAGACCAATTCTGTGGTATCCTCAGCCGATTGTGACGACTTCACTTGTGTGGTACACAATCTGCCACTTCTTCCTCGAAGTCTTGCCTGCATATATTCTCGACTTTGTCATCCGTCTTTGTGGAAGGAAACCATTGTACGTATAAATTTATTGTGACTGTAAAAATACGCCAAGTGCTCATCATAATAGTGATTTAGTGTCATAATATAGAAGTACACTTTAAAGAGACTGTCATAAGTGGAACATCCTGGTATCATTATCATCAGCAACTATGTATCGTAAGACGATTCTTGAGTGTTGCCACCAGTTTTCATGTTTATGGAACTTATGAGACTTCGGCTGTTTAATATGACGATACGTAAATTAAATCGTGGAAACGGTAAGAATATATAACGTTATAGAAGAAGAAACGAAGAATCGTTATTAGACTGATAAGGATGGAGACAATGATGAGCCAAATCGTTATGACCACTTGCTTAACAGTGTGTTCACCCACATGCGGAAAGCAATACAGCAGAGATTCTGCGTCGCATGAATTCGAAAAAATGTTGGTAGGATTTCTCTCGTACGTGGCATTTGGATGTCAATGCACAGGTGAACTTTGGGCGAGTGGTTAGAGAGCATGGAGCTGGCACCCAGACATCATTCGTTGGCTTCAGCTCAGGTGAATTTGGTACGATTGGGGTGGGTGTGGAAAAGGAATGTAGCCCATGACGCGAGTTTGATTGCTTGATTTGAGGCGAGAGGACCGAACAGCGAGGTCATCAGTCCCATCGGATTAGGGAAGGAGGGGGAATGGAAGTTGGCCGTAACCCTTCAAAGGAAGCATCCCGGCATTTGCATGAAGCGATTTAGGGATATCACGGAAAACCTAAATCACGATGGCCGGATGTGCGTTTTAACCGTCATCCTCCCGAATGTGATGGTTGAAATGGCTCTGAGCACTATGGGACTTAATTTCTGAGGTCATCAGTCCCATAGAACTACTTAAACCTCACTAAGGACACCACACACATCCATGCCCGAGGCAGGATTCGAACCTGTGACCGTAGTGGTCGCGCGGCTCCAGACTTTAGCGCCTAGAACCGCTCGGCCACTCAGGCCGGCCCTGAATGTGAGTCCAGTGTGTCAACCATTGCACTACCTCGCTCGATCAAGACGCGAGAATAGCTATTATTTGGGCTTGGGCTATTTAAGAATGAGACGTTTACGAAACTTCTTCTCGCTAACGGCGCCATGAAATGATGAAAGGAAAAAAATTTACCACTTGTCACGTCTTCACTGTTCATGCAGTAGCACTTCCACATAAAGTATGAAGTTTTAATTGATTACCTCTTTACTACTAATAGTATTCGTGACACGTTCTGCAGACGGTATTCACATACACCCCTGAATGTGCATGACAAAGTATACACTGTACGATACATAGTTCACGAAATATTACATCATATACTGAAATGTGTTCTTCTTCGTCCTTGTTACAGCCATGTTGCATTAATTATTGCATAGTGGCAAATCTTTTTTTTTTAATACCTCCATACAGAGCTACGTTATATATATTCTTCTAAATACGTTTCAGATGGCCCAAGTAGGCAGGGCGTAGAATGTGACCTGACAATGGCAAGAAAAGTTTTTCTGAAGAACAGAAATTTGTTAACTTGGAATATAGTATCACAAATATTAAAGTGCCCAAACAGAAATGACAGTATTTATGGGAACAGATTCTGATGTAACTAATAGATGGCGTTCCTGGTTAAAGTCATAGAACAGTGGCACCCACGCTGGTAAGCCAAACCATTATAACGAATGCCCAAAGCGATTTTGAACGTCGTATTGTGGAGCTGCGTGCACGTGTCGCGTTAACAAGCGGATCACCCTAGGAAAAATATGGGCCGAAAATGAGGAAATACGTTGATATAAGCGACTCTGACAAAGGACCGATCGTAATTACGTAGAGCCTGTGAATGAGTATCTCGAAAACGGCGAAGCTGGTCGAATGTTCACGTGCTACTATCGTGAGCGTCTACGGAAGGAGACAGAAGAATAGTGAAGCTAAGACTAGGCGCTAAATAGTGGGACGTCCGCGTCTCTTCACACAATGTGGGTTTCGTTGGCTTGTCTGCTCTGTAAAATATGGTAGATGGTTATCGTGACATCTCTGACGAAAGAGCACAATGCTGGTGCACGCACATGTGTTTCGGAGTACACTGTTCATTGTATATTGTTGAACTTGGAGCTCCACAGCAGACCATTCCTACATGTTCGATCAATAAAAAAATGTCGGCTCTTCGGGTGAATCACATTTTTGCTACACTAGATCGATAGTCGTCCCCAAAAGGGCCTTCAACGAGGTGAACGGCGGCTGCAAACATGGAGCACGCCACTGACGCTGGCTGGTGAGAGCAGTATTATGCTATGGGAGACATTCTCCTACGCTTGCATGGAACCTGGGTTAGCAATCGAAAACACGCTGTCAGCTGCGAACCACCTGCATTCCTTCTTGTTTCATGTCTTTCCCGACGGCGATGTCATCTTCCACCAGAAGAATTGTCCGTGTCTCGGAGGCAGAACCATGCTACAGTAGCTTGAGGAGCATTATATTGATTGCACGTTGATATTTCGGTGACCAAATTCCCTGATGTAACTTGTATGGAATCCAACTAGTTCACTATCGGGCGCCATCATCATGTTCGCATGTTATTTACACGAATTACATGACTTGTGCGTAGATGTCTAATGCCAGATAAACCTATTAACAAACTGTCGAATCCCTGATAAGCAGAATCAGTGATTTATTTCGTTCCAAAGACGGAAAAAAAGTTATTAAGCAGGTATTCATAATGCTTCTGCTCTTTAGTTTATTTCAAAATATACCTGATAGTATTATGGATTGAAATTAATAAACTTGCAGAGTAAGCTATTGTCTTCACATGACTGTGCCGTTACAGGCTATTTAGGTTAAAAGTATTCATTCGTAAGAAGCAGTAATATTACATTCCACACAAATGTTATACACCAAGTTCTTAAAGGCTACACTTGTGTGTTCCAAACGCTTCTAATAATTATCAACTATGTGCGATGTGACGCACATCCTACCAGCCTACTCTTTCTCTCTCCCTCTCCCACTCTTTCTCCCCCTCAACCTAACCCCCTCTCTTTCTATGAAAGAGCTCTCCACACTATACTGTTTGATGTTCTCCTTTACCAACTCAATATGCGTATGGAGAGAACTGGTCACCCTTACAGTAAGCCATGTACAGTAGTTACAGATTCAGCAATTTCTACAGTAATGAGGATTCGGGTTTTAATTCTCATTTACGACGAGATCGTTACAGACGGAAAGAAACCTAAAACCGAGGAAGAATATGTCCTGTCTTTTCGAAAGGAAACATCCTGCCATGTGCCATGAATGACAGAGAAACCACAGAAAATCCAAATGTGCGTGGCAGGACAGGGCTTTGAACCAAAGTCCTTAGCACTAGGATCATCCAACAAACGCTGCTATGTTTCTAATTTACTCTACTTTAATTTGTTAATGTCAATAGGCACATTTCAGTTCTGAAAAGGGTATGTTTGCACAAAAAATAAACTTTATAAATATTATTACAAACTGTTTATTGGATAACAATACAAGCTCTTGACTGCTAATCCATTCTGTGGAAATCACACATCAATAGCAATATTTGCCCTGCAAGTTGTAGCTGATTTACCCTGTGCATTAATAGAGACTAAACCGATCTTTGAATCATTAATTTCCACTTGCAGGTTACGTATAAGATGGCTTTCAGGGCAACAAAAATTTGATGTTCAGTATTTCATATAATTATTAGCTGATGTGAAAAATTTAAAATACTGTCCAAATCAACCTGTTAATTCGTATAATCTTACATTGAAAGGTTTGATACAGTAAGTCGGGTAATAAAGTGAGAAATTGCGGCATATCAAATGACGCACAAATTACCCATGCTGTATTTATCCAGGGCTTTAGAGTGAGAATACTTAGGGACTTCCAACAAATTTCAGTCGTAATTTGAAATGTTTCGTAATTTACTGTCACTGACACAGCAAGATACCTCTCCTGCCCCCCCCCCCCCCCCCCCCGTCGACCTCGGCGCCACCTACCATGCCTGAGGTCTGAGGTACTGAAAGGAAACAAATCTACCACTTACCATATTTTGTGTCTTCATGCACTATAAATTCAGCATCAGACAAGACGCTGTAATTTAATATTGCTTTACTATTATGTGCTCGCTACACATTATTCAGACAGACTCCTTATGCTATTACACGTATCACTTTACCTAAAAAAAGTACATTATTGTATGACTATGTTCAGCAGGTATGTCGTCACAAACAATGAGATGTGCGAAAAATTAGCTTTTGGCTGAAGTCTGATTCCTTAATGTATCGGGAATGGTGGATTAGAGACCATTTCTAGGTGATGTCTTCTTAGAGGTTTTAATTTTTCAAATTTGCTAGCGCTTATTCGGCTTCGCCTCCACAACTGTGCATTTCCTAAATGATCTGCGCTTCTGTTTCGCCTGGCACATATTGGGTTTGATGGTCAAGTGGCAGAAACATTAGCATTCATCGTCACTTGAGGAAACCAAAATCGAATCTGTAATTACACGAGGAGAAAACTGGCCTTGATCAACAGAACATCAGAAAGCACAATAGCAGTGGAGCAACAGGGGTATCAGGACAGTCTGCATTGTCACAAGATCTCGCAAGAGTCATGGGCCAAGGCTGCATTGTATCCAGATATCTGCAAATGGTGAATGTCGTCCTTCCTCACTGTCCTGGACAGCTCTCCTTGAAGCTTCTAGGATGAAGTCCTGAGATAGATGTCCTCCTTCAAGGCAATATGTCAGTAACCTCCTGACACAAGCAGTAAACTGTTCTCTAAAAGTCGGCCACTTGGCCTTATCACTTTTATTACTGATCGTCCAAAATTATTGTACAGCTAGGTACTTCATAATGTATGACTTTTATCTACATTATTTAATGCCCAATCACATTTTTACCCAACAATATTTATTTTTTCTCACCAGTCCACTTGTCTCTTGTGTTTTGTTCACAATAATGAGATTGTCAAGCAGACAGCTCACTTCTGTCTGTTTATTTGCACACCTAACATTTCCTCAGCCTTCTATGCAATTTCGATATTTGCAATTTGTAGCTGAGTATTGTACCCAATGACTCTTCTGAAAGCACTCCATCATATGACAGTCTTACTCCATTGCTGTCCAGGGTTCTGGGGCCATTTGTTACAATTTTGCTCACATTCTAGAAAAATGCTCTTTTCCAGATCATAAATAATTATTTAACGAATTTAAACAAGGCACTACCAACTGTAGATTTGATCATTAATACTTACCATAGATTAGATGTTTACTAATTTAGTGCTTAGGTCTGTTTTAAAGAATACCCTACACACTATCAGTTCATCTAAGACAATTCCTATACCATGAAATTACTGTGTACATGTAAATAATGGTGGGGATTAGGAACGTTTCTACAGCCATGCCGCATTCACACATAATATATGGGTGTTACCACTTGATCAGAAATGTAGGTGGATGTATGCACTGTTGAATTAGTCCTTTAGTACATGATACACATTTATACTTTGGTTGGCTGTAGGGTAGGTAGGGTACAAAGTTTACATTACGCTTACCAGCGTCTGCACCAGTTAGTGCTCTCACACTTCCACAGTTGGAGAGAGAGAGAGAGAGAGAGAGAGAGAGAGAGTGGATGCACCACAGCCCCACCGCTACCACTCTCATGACCAAGAAATGCTACTTTCGATCTGAGGACATGGCCAACTACCACCAAATCCACCTCCTGAGTCGACTAGGCATTAAGTGTGTATAACGAGTCTCTCAGTAGCAGCAGCACCTTGCCAGATCAGTGACGGAATGATGGGAGGCTTTTGTTTTGTGTGTGTGTGTGTGTGTGTGTGTGTGTGTTTGTGTGTGTGTGGCTAAAAGGACAATGCATGCCTGATAAGATGTGTCAGTATTTGCTGGTGAGCAGTCCTCAGATTAAAACGCGCTTAGTGGACATCGTATAGTATGTAAGCAGTCTTAAACTCCAAAAATTTTATAACTTCAATTTTTTCTAGACATGGAATGATAATAACGTTCCATTGCCATGACTTTTTTTCGGAGCAGGAAAAGTACGCTAGCCAATCTCTACGTCACCTGTTCTAACGGAAAGAATTATATCTTTGCGCTAGCGATCGTCAGTTCTCTGAAGGTCTTCTTGTAAGTCGCTACAGCCCAGTCGCGTTGCAACCCTCGCTTACAGAACAGAATCGTCTGCGAACAGTTTCCATGTATCAAGAAGCTTCGTGTGCTTTTGGAGGTCACCTAACTATTACCTTTCTCAGCAGTGAAGCAGGAAGTTTCTTTAAAAAGGTAGCGAACTCCAACCTGCACTAGATAACAGTATCAGCACAGCTGACACCTATATTTACTAATTAAGAAAATGTTGCCACAGCAACATCAATCGAGGTACACTAATCTATCAAAACTACATGAACAGGTAGTAATAATAGTACTAACAATGTAGTGACTGGAAATATAGTGCCTCGCCGGTACGAATCGTTACGCGCATTTTATCAGTTGTTTCGGTTGGTATTGTTTTTAATGCATTGGTCTGTTTCCGGTTAGAAGCAAAACGGTTTTATGTGGTTATTCGATAGAGTGATCGCAAATTAGTCTGCAGCGACATTTGTTGGATTGGCGTAAATTAAGAGAGACGTTAAAGAAGACAAATAATTGCCAGTACTCAATAGTATAGGAAGCGGGTGGTGCGGTTATTCACCTCCACTGTAAATATGACACAGAGGTCGTAGAAATAATGAAAGAAAGATGGGAATGCATGTGCACCGTGATCATTCCTTTGCTCAGTATTTGTATAGTCAGAAAAACATCAAAATCTTTAGCACTTTCCGCAATGTAGAATAATCGGTGGTGAATATATATGCCGAAAAATGAATTAATCCTTCGAGTCACGCATAGTTTAATAGTATTACACACAGAAGCGAGAGCTACGTAAAGCTTTACCTCACTGTTCACTTTTCCCCACGTGCTTTGCAGAGTGGAATGATTTGGCAATTATAGCTGTTAACCTGCAACAGATAGATCGACCTGATAGTCTCGCCAACTTACGTTGTGTGGTGGAGAGTACATGCAACATTTAACCCACATCTAAGCTAAATTCACATCGAAAGAATTATTGTCTTTGAAAAAGATCCTGAATTAGCTTAATTTCCTCGTGACTGGAGGAAACAATAAAGCTCTCCGTTATATGAAACTCCTCCATTGTAACTATCTATGTAGGGGTCTATTAAGCATCTCGATAGAACCATACCACTGCGTGTCTGCTGCTCTTCGTTGGACTGCATCTGAACCTTCATTAATGTTTCTTTTTTGTGTGGTGTATTTGGTTACAAATCAAGTTTATTACTACTTTATTTTTTCGCCAGGGCACTTTATAAAATTGCCTTCCAACCTCCAGACGCATGCTACACTATTCTGGGAAAATTACAAAACATAGCACAATGTACTGCTTGTTAGTATAAAAAATTATGTATCACCATCACCATAGAGCTATGAATCAAGAGAGGGACCTGAGTACGCCTACCTAATACGATCCCAGTAGCCACAACCAATCATGTAACGTGGTTTTATGAGTGGTAGTGACGAAAGAAGTGTCAAGAATTAAAACTAATTAGACATTATCTGCCTGTGTACAGAACGCTGGGCCGCACGGGATTAGCCGAGCGGTCTAAGGCGCTGCCGTCATGGACTGTGCAGTTGGTCCCAGCGGAGGTTCGAGTCCTCCCTCGGGCATGGGTGTGTGTGTTTGTCCTTAGGATAATTTAGGTTAAGTAGTGTGTAAGCTTAACGACTCATGACCTTAGAAGTTAAGTCCCATAAGATTTCACACACATTTGAACATTTTTGCACAGTGCGTCCTCGCTTAAACAAAAACAGCTGCCTTATTTGGAGGTATATACTCGTATAATTAGATATTATTTTTTTGTTAAGTGCACTATAGGACCTCTAATGCAATATAAACTGTACAGAATATAGAAAATTATCTAGTATGTCCAAAGTATCACATACATATGGTAAACGCTTTCCAAACCATCACATTTTTTGCAAGTATGTCAACATGTAATCACTCTCCTTTAGCAGCTGCAGACATCTTGTATCCCTATTGCATATTCAGATTTTCCCTATTTTCCATATTTTCATTTTTTTCAAATCTGTCTTATTTTCCCATATTCTGTGTGAAAATGTACAATACTATCTGTGCTCGTGTTACTTAACTTGTGTGCTTAGTACCTGTCAGTGATTTGGATTCTCCCAACAATCCAGAGAGAATCTTCAAAGTGTCTGCAAGACTACTTGGATGGGGAATTGTAATTGGTATGCATGGTAAAGACTGTTTATATTTTACATTCATGCAATGCACACACATACAGCTGAGCAGAGTGTGCAAGTTGCCTCTGGTGTCCTATTAACATGTCTTGAAACACCTGTTAAAGGAAGATTCAACCGTTCCTTTCAGTTGTATTGTGTAGGGACTAAAGTAACATGGAGTTTTAGAAACCCCTTGGGACACCGTCTACATCAAGCAACAGGAGTATTGCATGACAATTATGGGCTTTCACACTACAATCCTGTTTCTCTAATACTGGTGAATGTAGGAATTAGAATCTGTGTGTTACTGACTGTGTATTAACAGAAACAGATAATTTTTCCATCTTAGAGCATCAAATCATGATTAGTAACCATAATTTTTCTCATCTCCTCTAATGTGACAAACATAAAGTGAGTTACCATTTTAGTCACCAAAACCTTTGATGTTTGTTTATGTGCCACAGACAGAGTTGGGGGTTGGGGTGGGGTGTGAGGGTGTCCATATTCACTCTGCTATTTCCTTGATAGTTTCCTCGCTTACAGAGGGCCTGGTACCATACTAAATAGTTACATCTCCCCATATCTCACGTTTAATGGAAGAGATCCGGAAAAAGTAGACTCGGTGTCAATTTTGTTAGGTGTTCATCCAATGACAGCCTGTAAGCGTAAAGTTTCTCATATCTCTATCACTTTCAGTGGGGTCGATATGATCCCATATGAACATTCGTTTCCCCTCATTTTCAAAACTATTACTTTCAAAATGTATGACTCTTTCTTTCTAAGTCACTTGTATCAAGTGCTGTTTTGTTCATTATTATATTTACAACGTATTACAATTTATTCTTGGTTTATTCACTGAGTACTACGGCAGTCAATACAATCCCAGTTTAAGATTTTTGCTTGATCTTTGAACATAACTTTTATGAAAATAGAGTGATGACTGTTACGTCCAACAGCTATTATACGAAAGGCTTCCACCAGTTAAAATATTACTTCCCGCAATTTTTTTTACCTTTTTTAGGATTTCCTGCCTCAGCTGTTGTTGTACCCTTTCTAGTATGATTGGGTTCAGTATGTCCCCATAAACACTTTCAAAATATGTGTCTCTCTTAAGTTAAAATCTTCTCCGTTGTTAGGCCAAGTCATAATTCCTTCTAAAATAATAGACGTTTCGGCCCCTCTGCTGGGATTTTCTTCAGGATATTTCGGTGTCCAGTACTGCTAGAAATGGTCAGAGACCAGTTTCCCGTTCTCTTATAAGGGTTAGTTTTCCCGAGTTTGCGTTGGAGAATTGGGAGTAATGGTTAAAATTCCTGTGGCTACTACTAGTGGTCCATCGTCATAAGATAATATTCCCCTTCAGATGCAGAAGAAGGGGCGTTATTCGCTAAACTCTTGTGTATACTACTAGTGCCCATTGTCACTGAATAGAAAAACACTAGTCCACACCTACGCTGGAAAAGGATTATTGGTTGAAATTCCTCCTGCTGCTGTTGATTGGCCGTCATCATTGGCTAGATGCGAAACGGACAGAGCAAGAGAGGGGGAATGTTTACCTAAAATATTACTGTCCACCGAGGTGACATGCACCGCATCGTTTGCCTTGCACGCACACCACACCCGCATATTTCCTTCCTAGATATCGGGGAGCCACGATGCTGGAAGGCTGTAGCTGCCCTTTCTGTTGAAATTACATCCATTCTTGGAAATTTCAACCGCTTTCCGATATCTATTAGAATCGATGTCAGAGCCGCAGTTCTCATGAGTTCCGCTAGCCGATTTTACACTTCGTTTTAGCCGCATGTGCCGTTCGTGTTTCTTAGTCCGTCCTTTAACAGTTCTTCCCGTTTCGCCTGCGTACACATTGCCACTGCCACATATCACTCGATAGACGCCTGTATTGTGGAGGCAGTCAGGAGCATCCGGTTTCCTTCGAAAAAGACCTTTTGTTTTGTTTTGTCTAAAGAAAGATATCTGGATACCATTTTTCTTTTTTTACTCATATTCCAGGTTGTCATCATCGCTGATACGGAAGGCGCGTGAAGGCAGTGTGTTAAGCACTGGTTGATTCTGGTCTGGGTGGTGGTACGAAGTGGGATCTAAATATCTGTTTGTGTTGGTTGGCTTTTATACACTCTGTGACATACAGTGTTATCAGATATTCGTATATCAACACATCTAGGAATGGTAAGCCGACCTCACCCTCAACCTCCAAGGTAAATTTGATTTTGGGGTGAATTCCATTTCAGAAATTATGGAAGGCATGAAGTTCTTCTTCGCTATGTGACGATTTAACCATTGCATCATCCACATGGCGGAGACAGCAAGAAGGTTTCAGAGGGTCACTACTTAATGCATGTTGTTTGAAATGTTCCATAAAAATGTCACCTGCATTTGGTGGTACGGTTGAGCCCATAACAATGCCGTCAGCCTGATGATAGAATTCACCATTATATTGGAAACAGCTCGAAAGGAGACATAATTCAATAAAGTCATAAAGAACTGGAGAAAATTTCTCCCTCCTGATCTCCCCTGTATCTGATGCTGGTACGTTAGTCATATCAAAGCTAACAAGCATGTCAGCTGCAGATATCTTCACTGGCCATATAATTCAAAAAATGTTTTGAATCTTCGACAAAGGTATTTGTTTTACCAACTAGTTGTCTATTTTGTTGAACCTGCGGAGTCCATATATTCAGGGTGAGACAGGTACTTCAGGTGTTAGATTCTTTGTAATAGAGCTGTAAAATCTGGAGTGTGGTATCAGATTTTTCACTTTCCGAATGACTCTGTTAGTCGGATCTCTTTTTTAACTGCGATGCATAGTTTCATCAAGTAGTAGTTCCATCTTCCTGCGATTATCAATAGCGTTCGAAACAACGGTAGCATTCCCCTTATCCGATTTCATTACAAAGATGCATTCGTTTCTCATGAGTTCATTAAGAGTGGTTTTTTTTTCTGCGTCGATATGCTGCTTTTGGGAGGTTTCGATTTGCGTAAAATCTTGTCTTACTACTTCGACCTGTACCTTCGGAAGACAAAAAAAAGGATGCTTCGGCGGCACTTACGATTTCTTCAACAGGTATTATCTTCGGTGTAGTTGCGAAGTTCAGACCTTCGCCGGACCTGAAACAGCTTCTTCATCGAATACTTCTGACAAGAGATTCACCACTATTAGTTCTGCATCTACAATGGCGTCTTCCTTGCGCACTTTAACCGCTAGCTTCTCGAATTTCTCTTTTTGTTTCATAGCATTGAAATCCGAAAACCTCCTGAATGATCAAACGTTATTCTGTCCACTTAATCCCAGTCCTGGGGTGAGAGAGCTGGCGCCAGTGAACATGCAGCTCAATTAAAACGGAGCCAACATAATTTATGTGCCTGTGTACCTGCTGTATTCTTATACGAAGAAGAGCTTGGCTCGCCCTTTGGTAGATCCTCCTGACTTTCCCTGTCTCGACATGATGGCTAATTCTGGCGAATTTGGGACTAACATCGTTACCATGACCGGGAGAGAAAGCCACATAGATTAGTAAGTTACCTCTTCTTCTGCGGAGGTTCTCCAGTCTTATGATGGTGGTATAAACCTGTCACCCATACAAGCGTTTTATGCAAGTTTGCAGACTTTCGTAGCCGCTGTCACTAAAGTTAAAATCTTCTGGGCTGTTAGACTGTTTCATTTCAAACAATAACCCTCATCCAGCGTAAGTATGGAATAGTATGGTGGCGTTGGAACACCAGTAGTACCTACAAGAGTTTAGCCACTAACGTCCCTTCTTCTGCATCTGCGCGGGAATAGTCGCCGATGACGATGGCCCAACAATGGTAGCCACAAGAGTCTTAACCATTACTTCGACTTCTCCAGCACAAACGTGGGATAACTTCTTTTATAAGAGAACGCGGCACTAGTCTGAGACAGTGTTCTAGCAATAGTGGACACCGAAACATTCTAACAAGCTCCCAGCAGTGGAGTCGAAACGTCCATTAATTTAGAAGGGAATATGCTGAGGCCTAACAACCCAGAAGATTTCAACTTTATTGACAATGGCCTCGAGAGCCTGCTGACGTATATATGTCCCTCTTGTTGTCAAAACCAATAATTTCAAAATATATGACTTTCTTCCCCTGAGTCAGTAGCATACAATAATGTTCTGTTCAGTTTTATATTTAGTACACATTAAAACTTATTCATGTTCTTTTGTTCTGAGTACTGTTGGGTCAGCATAATCCTAATCTAAATTTCTTCCTGTTTTTCGAATGTAACATTTATGGAAATTAAATGATGAGTGTTATGATGAACCACTGTAATGTACGTATGTATCTACATTAGTTCTTCATTATCAGCCAGGACATCATCTGGAAATTATTTGAGGCCTTTAAGACCCCAGAAAAACTTAGTGAAATAAAAAAATCCTGATAGTAAGAGGGATATACAATGGAGATACAAGATGTTTGGAACTGGCGGAAATAATGTTGCCTTGAGAAAACGTGCTACAGATTTCCGGCCATGAGGGTCACAACTGTTCTGTCCACGCCCCCACTGCCACCACTGCCACCATCATTGCCGGTTTTACGAACTACTGCCAGTCTGCTGCTGATATACTAATATGAGTTCATGTACTACTCATGTTGACAGGACGATATGCTGTTAATGGAATGGCTGAACTACAGGTTTCACGAATGTTTCCACTTTCCACTTGCTACTGCTGGCAAGAAGCAAGTAAAATAATCTATATCAGATTGTGTACATGAAACGTTCGCAGTAGTGTGATTCATCACTTAATGAACGCTGATGTAGTGGCTGGTGTCATTGGTAGCCATTGGGTGGTTAACTCTCTCTTCGCTCACAGGTGGTGATTGATGCAAGGGGTCACAGCCTCTGGTGAGATAGCACCAACTCGTTTTAACACCCTCTTTCTGTCATGCATCACCATTGGCTTGCATATCACCTGACAAGATGCCCAGATGCGCAATGAGATATTCTTATCACACATCAGAAGCAGAAACTGTTATTCCAGATTTATTACATGGATAACTAAGCCATTGGCTGGAAGAAATGCTAATGGACAGAAAACATCCAGCTATTCTGTAACATGCCTTCCAAAATATTAATAGGAATCCATGATTTTACAGCTATCATTTTAGAGGTGTACATGTTTTCGTTCCAACGAAACACTATAAGTCATTGTTTCACTGTAATGACCTGTAAATTCTTTCTTGGCACTACGTTCCAGACAGCATAGGAACCACAGAAACGCTATGAATCGTTACTTCACCCTGATGATCTACAGATGAATGTGTGTATGTGAAGACAATCCAATTTTGGAGGGAACCTGTTCCATTTCGTATAATTAGAGGCAGCGGAAGGGGTGAAGATGTGGTAACTGTTCGCCATATGTAGAAAATTGTTTCTCACCACATTATTACTACTTCTCAGGTAAATCATGGATATTTGTAGCACTCATACCATTACCACTCAACAAATGATATGTCCATTCTACTTTCTCGCAGTCCCCTCCATTAAAGGGAGTAATGGGGATATGTAGTTACATAATATCAAACTATGACACATATGTGAGGAAATTATCAAGAAGGCAGTGTTATTATGCATGACTAGTCTGTTGGACTCTGTGGAGAAATGTCTTAAATGGACACAAACATAATTGATTTTGAGGATAAACCTGTTTTCGCTATTTAATGCCATAATGATGTGTATTGCACTGAGAAATATCTGATTCTGTTACCACATGAACCATTTGATACATACCAATTATAGCTCTTTGCCTACACTCACCATTATTAAACTGTCACACTTGTCAGACAGTACTTCCGTTTGTCTCCCATACAGTTAAACCCAATATTTTATTTTACTCCCAACCCAATACTGTCGTAAAGGTCAGTTGTATCATCTATTAACAGGTACTTCAAGAAGTAGTAATAAAAGAGCTGCATCAACTTTCACACTCCACTAAGTTGTATCAGTGTGCATTGCATGAAAGAAAAAAACACACAGTTTCGTTACCAAGTTTACCAGATTTAATTTACCACCCAAGTAATCTTGCAGAAACTTTGTGGATTCCTTCTGTCTTTGTTGAGAAATAAAAATAATTGCTGAATACTAAGGAAACATAGTAGGGCAAGCAATATTAACACAAATATTCTTATACATTTTGCACACAAAGTATGCGGTAAAATGTGTAAAATATGGAAAAATATAGAAACTTACGGAATAATATTTAAAATCTGCACATGGACATTCTGCATAGATACAGCTAACATCCAGAGAGTTCAATTCTTAATACGACTATATCGCAATATTGACACCTCCATAAAACTACTGCTAATAATATCACTTTACATGACTGGTTGTGGCTACTGGGATCGTATTAAGTTCGTGTACTCCAGTCCCTCGCCCGACTCATAATTCTAAGGTGATGGCAGTACGCATTTTTCACACTCATAAGCAGTATGTTGTGCAAAAGGCCCAGAAAATCACAGTATGTTTCTAATGGTTGGGAGGCAATTTCATAAAAGTGGCCTGCCTAAAAATGAAGATACTATTGAGCTTCGATTTATAACCACGGTGTTTGATACCACTCGAATAATAAACGATAGTAGAGTGCCTGATACAAATCCAATAAAGAGCAACACAGACGCAGTTACGAAGTCATACTTACATGCTAAACAGCCGATCACTACAAGCGAGGTATAATGCATTGCAGAGAGTTTTACTGTTGGTCGTGTCAGAGAGAGTACATTACTTCATCCAACATCGTGAAATTAGACAGAGGCCTCTCTATTTTATTTTTACACTTTCTGTCAATGGAACAAGGGCCTGGATGAAACATTATGTGTGCCTTCCACCGCAATGTCGAATAGCACTAAATCCTGACATATCGCATATATCTGTGTCTAGCATTTTAAGCTATTTCTACCATAAAGTTTAAACCCACTTTTCAGCACACATACACAGCACATGTAATTGTACGTTGTGGAGGGCTACTTTCACAGATTTAGTGGTCTTCTAGGCAGAAGACTTGTAGGTACTATATGGATACAGAGCAAGGGAAAAGCGATTGTTTTCATGTGCTCTAATCTCTCATCTTATTCCTAAAACCTCTGTGTGAGTTTTATATCAGTGCTCACATAGGAATGATCACACCATGCGCCACCTCCCCAGAAAGGTCCTGTTGCTGCTAGACACACTATTGAGAGAATTGTTCCACACACTTAATCTCTAGTCGACTCAAGAAGTAGCTATGGTGATCGTAGGCCATGTGCTCAGATGCGAAGTGAAAGATCACGGTCATGAGACTGACAGCATGTCTGGTGGTCGTTAACTGTTGCAAAGAGCTATCTGTCCAATCCACCATTTTCTGTGGCAGATCTTGGAGACAGTGGTGCACCTACACACTCTCTACAACTGCAAAGTGTGTGTGTGGTGGAGGGGGGGGGGGCAACGGACTGGTGTGAACGCTGGTCAGCATAATAAAAACTTGGTAACCTTCCCAACCTAAAGTCGACCATAGTGTAAACATGGGTTATGTAGTCAATGATTCGTTGAACAGTACATATCTTCATGTACGTTGCTATCCAAGTCCTAACACTGATGTACGGTGTATGATTACGAAATGGCTGTAGAAATGTTCCTAATTCCCATTGTTATTTACATATCCACAGTAATATCATGCTATCTATCTTCTTTTAGCGAAGCTGGCAATGTATCAGTCATTGTTTCTTTTAACATATACCTAACACAAGGTCCACACATATCAATCCATGATAAGTAATAATTTCCATCACCATAGTATGCTGTAATTTGTTTAAATATGTCAATTATTTAAATGGTACTGTGTGTTACTTGTTAAATATTTATTTATGATCTCAGAAAGAGTGGATATGTTTTGTAAAATCAGTAAAATTGTGAGAAATAACCCAAGTACTGTATATACCGATGGAGAACGACTTATATGATAGGGTACTTGCTGAAATGTTATTGGGCACAATAGTCTGCTACGAACTGCAGAAAATGTAATTATTTAACAAGCTGAAGGATATGTCAGGCATGCAGATGGGCAGCATACAAGTGAGGATCCTGTCGGATGGTGTATAGAGCACAAGTGGCAAGTTGTGCTGATGGTTGGACTGGTGGAGGATTATCAGCGTTTTTGGGAAATAGATTATTATGATTGGGTGTTGAAAAATAACAATAAAGTTGGTTGGCCATTAATACCACTAACTGGACAATACATTATGACAGATCGTTAACAAAGATTAATGGCTAGTTTGTAGGGTACAATGGACCCCTTGCCCTGGATGACACTGACATTACGACATTATCTGAGGAAATTTGGCAAGGAGGACATTGAACCTTAGGAGATATCTGGCAACACTGTGGTCTTGGCCTATGAACTTTGGGGGATATGGCAACAATGGATGATGTGCAAATACCTCTACTCACAGTATGTATCAACCATGCAATTACTCCAGAGTGCAGTAATGCTGTGAACCAAAATTCCATAGTTACATGTAATTTACTGGACAATATGTCTCTTGCACACTGAAGGCAGAAATGGGAGCAAAGCAAGATTTCTTATTGTACTAAGCGGAAGAACATTGTATTATCAAGAAAATACACAGGTGGTTCAACATTTTCCTGCTAATTGTACTACCAGAGGAAAGTAAATGTATTGTGCGATTTTTTTAACTTTTCCTAAGAACAGTTTCAGTTTTAACCTTAAGGTTAGTATCAATAGACAGGCCACACACAAAAAGTATGTAATTCCCAATGTGGATCTACAGGTGAATTACCAGTAGAAAGGAAGATTTTAATTCAGCAGATCATTCATTACCTCCACCAAAATGAGTCATATGCCCTTACGAACTTTTTATATTTTTTTTTAGTTAATGTGAACATATAATTCTTACAAGCATTATTTCCATTGTTAGTTACAGTCAAAGCTCCAAATTAAACTTTGGAAGATAAATAAGTTTATACATTTATTGTCTTATGAAGACGTTTCCCTAAAAGTTTTGATGTGGTAAAGAAGAAATTTTGCTTTTCATTATTTTGGGATACCCAAGAAGTACGAGGACTTAACAGATGCCTTGACGTTTTAAGTAAAGAGTCTATGTGGCAAAATAATATGGTCATAGAGGCAGCATGCTAGCTACAGCCATAGGTGGTGAGCACAGATATGAGCTACAACAGGAGATTGGAAGGAGTTTTGAATAGTGAACATAGATGTTAAGGCTCAAGTCTGTAAATAGAAAGGTCGCGCAATCAAATCTTTGATAGATATTTCAGAGTGTTTTTAACCTAGCTCTTAGCTGTTAATAAGGTGAAGACTCGCTTTCTGCATTAAGTGGTAGATCCCATTGCCCTGGTACCATAACTGTGGTAGGTTAGATATATGCAAGTCACGTAAAAGGAATCCACCAGGTCACTGAGATACATGAGATTATCATTATCTGATACATGAAACTGTAAATGTCTACACATCTAGATAAATTTGTCCACAGCACAGAAATGTACTCTGATAACTACTTTTTTCAGCTTGGTGCACGTACACAATCGTTTACATTCGGCCAAGATCATGATGGTATATTATGTGCTACATGAATGGACATTTATCAATAAAAATATTGTGAATTGACGGTTCCTGAGGATCAAGAAACCTTTTATTTTAATGTTAAAGAAGTCAATCAGTATGAATATTGTAAAAAGTCATTTATTGGAGCGAAGCGGTACATTCTGAACGAGAGCATGGATGATATACCCGGTGATTTGAGATACATCAGAAGGTATGTATTTTATATCAATTTTAATTCTTATAATATAATTTTAGCAGTGTCAGAAGATTTTATTCTGATGTTTCTAATCAGATTAGCTGAATTTTCTGTCCTCTAGAACGGTAAATATTTAAAACAATCACATTTACATACATTTTAATTATATATTTCCTTATGTCTATTACATGAAGTCAAGTGTTACTGTGTTGTATCATTGTGATGAGTTACACGCACACAACATACACAAAGTAGCATGAAAGAAAATGTTGTATCATATGGAACGAGTAACCAACGATGACGACAGATATAGTGTGTAATCAAAGCAAAGCTGATTTGCAAACTCGTAGTGACGCTACTAGCACTACTCTTATGAGAATGACGCGAAATTTGAATAGACATCATGTTTAGATCTAGTATTACGCCCACCAACTTTCGTTCTTGGCGTTTCTACTTTTTTCTGTCAGCATACAAAAAATTACAAAAAATCAATTTCCATGCGCCCTCATTGCAAGCCAAAAATGACCTAATACTGTTGCAGGTACTAGCTTCAAGTTCTTTTTCTTAATCACAAGCCACTGTTTCCAAGAGGAAGAATAGTGTTTTGGCAGTAAGACATGACCCATCAGTGGGCCCTTCGCACCATGTATATCTTCACTGATTAATGACACGACAGCTCAGGCATGCAGTCGGAACTCTACTGACTGAGCAGAAATAGTAGGAACCACTGTCAGCTGCTGCTGTACTGGAGGAGCTGCCTGGTCAGCTGCCACAGCTGTACAGAGCGTTGTGCTGTCACTGGGACATGCCAGTACACAATATAGGGGAGCAGCCTGTCAACACAGAGCCGTCAGGTGCCAGACCCTTGCCACATGACAAATTATGTGTGGCATAATATGGGCAACAGTGCCCTGAATGACGTCTGTCGTAGTCAGGCAAATCATCGGCGTTTCATCGGCTTATATCGTCAATGTATAGACGTGGAGGAGCAAAGGCGATTGTGGCCCTCCCCTCTTGTGTTAACCCTCCTTTTAACTGGATGTTTTTTTTTTTCCTGAATACCACTATGGTCATATTCACCCTAATCATTTTACACCGGATATATCGGCAGTATTTTAATGGGCTGAAATAAAAACATATATTCCAAGTTTTCAATGTAACGTTCATCATTCTACTTTCATCAGTACTACAGTCAACGAATAAAAATAAATTTATATTGGGATCACATTGACCACAGAGAAATCTTAACGTGCTGTAAATATAAAGCTGAACGAAACATCACCAGATACAACGGACTCAGTCAGAAAGTCGTACGTTTTCGAAAACATGCTAGATATGTATTTCCGACATGCTTGTGGGGTCATATTGACCCTCTGTTATTTAGAATGGTTTAAAATAGTGCAATTGATAGAGGGAGGGGAGGGGAACTGTAACATCAATATACTTAAGTCTCTTACTACATGCCAGAGATCTGGGCGACTGCAAACTTGGGTGGGACTTAAGGGTGTTATTTCGCTGAAGTCAAGCGGTGTTGACCATGTCTGGTACTTGAATTGGTCTCTGACAGGGTCTGAAGTGTGCTGTTTGGAATTTTTCCTTTGGCTTTCCGATAGAGGAGACATTAGAGATGGTGGTGCAGTGTCTCTGATCACCAGTCGTTGTCCAGTCTCCTGGGTTAAAATCCAAACTTCTGCCAGTGCTCATAAAATGGGGCATGCAGCACTGTTGGCTGCAATCGACCCACTGACTGTGGACGTTAAGGTAGGTGGCCTTTTTGTGCTTACAGACACCTACAATAAGCAGTTACACTTAAACACACAACTCAAATATTACATGAAGGAAGGGTGCCTACGAATGTGACGTACAGCAAACATGTTTCCAATACAGGTGGTTTAACCTGCCCTATTGGGTCTAGCAGCCAATGACACCATACGACATTACATGCTTTAATGAAAATCATCACCTGGTTGTCGATCGTAGTGGCGAATAACTACTTTACTTAAATTTCGTTAGTGAAAGAATCTTAAGAACTTCACTAAGAGTAGGATCGACTGTGACTAATGCTTTAGCTATTACTTCACAATCGGGGAATGGGGTACTAGATGCACAACCACATCAGGAATTGATGATTCTGTTCAGTTCCTCACCGTGCAGGCCTCGAAATGATTGGTATACTGCATTACAAACAGGAGCTTTCAAAGACATTACCACCTAACCATACTGTTGGTACAGTATACCAAATTTTGGGCACATCAGCAATATCTGACTCGTGAAATAAATCATTGAACACGGAAAGTCGCTTCTTAACAGGCAGTTTTCAGCATAACCGATCATACTTCTCATTTTCCATTGTGAAGCAGAACAGGAAAAGAAAACCTGGAAGTAGGGCAACTGAAAAATTCGCTCTACCAAAATCTTCACCGTAATTTTGCAGAAATAGATATAGATGTGGGAAAATAGATGCGTTACGTTGAAGAGTAGATCAAAATTGGGGATCCAAGACTAGAAACAAGATTATTTATTCAAGACAATACCATAGGAATAACCAATTATTTAGCCATAGTTGTCTTTGACGTTCTAGATCTCTGGCGCTGTGGAGTGGATATTGTGCTGTGTGAGTGTTCATTATCTGGAGGAAACGAATAGACGGAAAGTATGACTCCTGTTGACTTCAATTGATCCGATTTTCAGAAGAAAAATCATTTGCTCTGTTGGTTCAGAGCACTACCAGCTGATGATCATGTGATAATGCCCTTAGAGCACACTCTAGTGCACGCATTTTCTGCCACGTTGCTCACTCAACTATGCCCATATTTTTCTTTAAGCACTGCATGTAAACTATTGTGCAAGCTAAGAGTATGAAGGGTTTTCGAGAAAAGGCTGACATATCGGAACCATACCCCACTGGTCAAGTATTCTGACTGGCAGTTTGTCAGGTTGGATTCGATTCCCACTTCTACAATTTCTTTTCCTCCTTATTTTATCATGTTCCTCCCAGTGTTGAACTATTAGACACAAAGTTTAAGACTTCGGCTGTCACAGACATGATCTCAACATTCCATGCTGTGAGCAGCATGTAGATAACACATAAAATAAATATATATATACATATACATATATATATATATATATATATATATATATATATATATATATATATATTGCAAATGATAGCACGCAAAGGGCTACATATGTCATATATAAATAACTTAAACTTATTTATTCATCTAGATATGATAGTAACTCGTCCACGGCCATGAGACGGTCGACAGGACGAGATGCGTAAACACATCAATAGTGCTTAAGCTCTCTAAAGTTTATCGCATGGATTATGAGGGATTTTCAAGTGGCATTTCATGTACGAGACTCCGAGATCAGCTGTCAAGCACACTGACTGAAAATTCATTGTATCCAGTCTGACTCCCACTGCTAGCATTGTTTTGATTATTCAAAAGTTTATTTCATTCATCATAAAATTAACGATTAACTATAAATTTATATCAACTTAAATATTTCAGTGTATATAAGTTAAATTAATATATTCAATTTAATTACGAATGCAAACTTTGTAGACCAGATGGCCATAGGCCACAATGTTGCAGCTCCCACCAGATCAGGGAATGGTATATTGGTGTTGTGTTGTGTTTTACAGGATATGGTAACTGTATTCTTTTTATCCCATGTAATGATATCTGCAGTATAATTAGTATTTAGTAACTACAGTTTCTAATTGAAATATCACTCTTTTTAGGATGTACTATTTGCACATTATAGTGAGGACACTTTTCTATGGCCTGTTACTGTGGTTACTGTACTCGATGTCAGAGCCAGCACTGGAGATGGTTGAAACTGCAATGGGATATTTGACTTCTGTGTTTTATGGAGCTCCTATTATTAGAGCACTCGCAGATGATGTTCCTGTTTCTTCAACTATGTTGCCAGACGATGTGGTTGATGTGAAAAACAGTTAAATACTCTGTTGCCAGTTTTGTTCAAATAACTAACTTCAATATTACACTAGTAACTGACTCCAATAAAAATTCCTCATTCCAAAATCCTCTATGTAGGAGCAACTTTTTTCACAAAGAGAAGAGCACACATTTCATAAGCATATAGTGCTGATAAAAAATGGTAATTGGTAAGGAACAATGGAATATTCAAGTTAAAAACATGGTTGAATACTCTGAAATTACCCAAAAACTCTGCCTGTGCTGTTACTTTAATTGAATCTACAATGGTTTCAAAAATTTTTAATTACTGTACAACGTGGTGTATTTGTTTTCGTAATATATCATCATTAACAACATTATGGATATGTAAACCATAACATTTTTCTCCATCTGGGAGAATTTAGAAAAAAAAATACCACAGAAAATAAAGCCTAGTGGGGTATGTATGTCTGGTTTAAATTACTAAACAAATTAATTTTGAAGAAAATCAGTAACGTGTATACAGCCGTTTTTCATAACCCAAATGAAAATTATTGTTGTCTCGTAATTGTTAATATTTTCTAGCTGTTTCCTCAGTATTTACCTTTGAGTAGTGATTTAAACTGATCCACTGCAAAATTAATCAACATGCTAGATAAGATTTCTAATCCTATGGGGCAGAATTGTCTTTTGTGGAGGTTTGTACATCGACACAATTCATGCAGATTGGTAATGTACCACAATATAGATCATCCTACACAATCACAGATTTTGCAACTGATTCACACTGCCACAAGGTGTAATGAACACTCATCAGCCACTGACTATGACCTAACTCACATATAGAAGGAAAACAGGAGCACTGGTGGTATTTCTGATAGCTACAATCAGATTCTAAAGTTAAATATGGTTGCAAAATGCGCAAAAAGTAGCTAGCCACGGAATAAATTCAAATGTATTTGAATTATAGAAGCAATTTAATATCTGCATCAATGTCTATATATTTATCTCCATCCTCATTCTCTAAGCAGCAGTTGAACTGACGGGGAAGGTATTTATCTTCATACTACGTATTTGGGATTGCGTTTGTTCCCTCAGCATATGGAGCACAGTAAAATCTACTCCTAAAATGCCTCTGTGTCTGCGTTAATAATTTTAACCTTCGGTTTTTGGCCCGTATTTGAACAAAACATGATATACAGCAGTCACAGAAATTAGAGCGAATGATACATTATCAGTCTTCCTGTCAGTATTTGATTTCAGCTTTGCAGATTGTTATTGTTGTTGTTGTTGTGGCCTTCAGTCCTGAGACTAGTTTGAAGCAGCTCTCCATGCTGCTCTATCCTGTGCAAGCTTCTTCATCTCCCAGTACCTACTACAACCTACATCTGCTTAGTGTATTCATCTCTTGGTCTCCCTCTACGATTTTTACCCTCCACGCTGCCATCTAGTGCTAAATTTGTGATCCCTTGATACCTCAGAACATGTCCTACGAACCAGTCCCTTCTTCTTATCAAGTTGTGCCACAAACTCCTCCCCAATTCTATTCAATACCTCCTCATTAGTTATGTGATCTACCCATCTAATCTTCAGCATTCTTCTGTGACACCACATTTCGAAAACTTCTATTCTCTTCTTGTCCAACCTGTTCACCGTCCATGTTTCACTTCCATACATGGCTACACTCCATACAAACACTTTCAGAAACGACTTCCTGACACTTAAATCTATACTCGATGTTAACAAATTTCTCTTCTTCAGAAACGCTTTCCTTGTCATTGCCAGTCTACATTTTATATCCTCTCTACTTCGACCATCATCAGTTATTTTGCTCTCCAAATAGCAAAACTCCTTTACTACTTTAAGTGTCTCATGTCCTAATCTAATTCCCTCAGCATCACCCGACTTACTTCGACTACATTCCTTTATCCTCGTTTTGCTTTTGGTGATGCTCACCTAATATCCTCCTTTCAAGACACTGTCCATTCCGTTCAGCTGCTCTTCCAGGTCCTTTGTTGTCTCTGACAGAATTATCATGTCATCGGGAACCTCAAAATTTTTATTTCTACTCCATGGATTTTAATACCTACTCCGAATTTTTCTTTTGTTTCCTTTACTGCTTGCTCGATATACAGATTGAAAAACATCGGGAAGAGGCTACAACCCTGTCTCACTCCCTTCCCAACCACTGCTTACCTTTCATGCCCCTCGACTCTTATAAGTGCCATCTGGTTTCTGTACAAGTTGTAAATATCCTTCACTCCCTATGTTTTACCCCTGCCACCTTTAGAATTTGAAAGAGAGTGTTCTGGTCAACATTGTCAAAAACTTTCTCTAAGTCTACAAATACTAGAAACGTAGGTTTGCCTTTCTTTAATCTTTCTTCTAAGATAAGTCGAGAGGTCAGTATTGCCTCACATGTTCCAATATTTCTACGGAATCCAAACTGATCTTCCCCCAGGTTGGTTTCTACCAGTTTTTCTATTTGCCTGTAAAGAATTCGCGTTAGTATTTTGCAGCTTTGACTTATTAAACTCATAGTTCGGTAATTTTCACATCTGTCAACAACTGCTTTCTTTTGGATTGGAATTATTATATTCTTCTTGAAGTCTGAGGGTATTTCGCCTGTCTCATACATCTTGCTCACCAGATGGTAGAGTTTTGTCAGGACTGGCTCTCCCAGGGCCGTCAGTAGTTCTAATGGAATGTTGCCTACTCCCAGGGCCTTATTTCGACTCATGCAGTATCGTTCCATTTTATCTTGCCTGGTTCCTAAATCTCTGTCTGACTATTATGTAATCTATCTGAAACCTTATAGTATCTCCAGGGTTCTTCCATGTATACAACCTTCTTTCATGATTCCTGAACCAAGTGTTAGCTATGATTAAGTTATGCTCTGTGCAAAATTCTACCAGGTGGCTTCCTCTTTCTTTTCTTAGCCCCAATCCACATTCACCTACTATGTTTCCTTCTCTCCGTTTTCCTGCTCTCGAATTCCAGTCACCCATGACTATTAAATTTTCGTCTCCTTCACTACCTGAACAATTTCTTTTATCTCATTATACATTTCATCAATTTCTTCATCATCTGCAGAGCTAGTTGGCATATAAACTTGTACTACTGTAGTAGGCATGGGCTTCATGTCTATCTTGGCCATAACAATACGTTCATTATGCTGTTTGTAGTAGCTTACCTGCACTCCTATTTTTTTTATTCATTATTAAACCTACTCCTAAATTATTCCTATTTTGTATTTATAACCCTGTATTCACCTGAAGATTAATAAATACGAAACTTTCAGAAAAAAATAGAACATTTAAATCGAGGATAGTTTTATCACGATACATAATCCCAAAAACTAGAAAATTTTGTATATGAACGTTTTAGCTACTAAGGTATAAGAGAAGTTTGATCAAAAATAGTCTTTATAAATACTAAATTATGTGCTTCCTCAATGTTTCTGCTACCCAAAAACCTCAGATGAATTAAGTAAATGAGAACTGCACTGAACAGTTCTTAGAGAGATATGCTTCAGTAACAGAGTTGAAACAAATACGATAGTGGCTGTGGCAGTGTACTTGCTCACAACAGCAATTGTGTTAAACTCCATTAAAGTAGTAGAGATACTACTAGTAAGAATTAATAGCAACAATTAGAATTTAGTTGTATGTAGATATTTCAACACCGATTGTGTCTTGGATAGTGGTGGTAGTAAGCAATTACATTTGTTGATATCCAGCTTCAGTATGATCCTCCAAGTAACACTTCCAACACGAATCAATTGACACAGTGGGGAAGCTATTAACAAGTTACTTCAATATTCTGCTGCCTTTCAGGACAGGTATGAACCCCATAATTCATGGTTTATCACACAATAATGGTCAAATGGCAACAGCAAAATATCTTAATTAATCTGGTTCATTTAGGATGGAGACATAAAATTTCAAAGAATCATAATTTCTGAGTCATGAACACTATTACAAGACAATCAGTAATGGGAAGAAGGACACACAGTACATAATAAATTTAATACTTTCTTGGAATTAATGAATTATTAATCGTTGTTTTCTTTATGCTGGGTCAAGAAGTATTACAGTGAAGCAACCACCTACAACCGTAGAGCACAATCCACATACATAAACTGCACCTTCAGCACAGCATCTCTATTTATAATCAGAACATGTCATACTGTGTTCAAAAGAGTGGCATAAACATTACACCTGCAATCACTATTTACATTTTAGGTTCCATTTTCACCCATATACCAATGTTTACAGTCTAACATTTGTATGTAAATAAGATAGATTCCGCAAAACATTGGAAAATATTACCGCTCTGGAAGAACTGTGTGTGACACCACTATGGTCTCCTGCTATACAATATGATTTACCAGCAATGTCATTATGTATTCTAACTTTAAAGCTTGTAACCCAAGCGCCATCGTCATCGCAATGATGAACTTTTAATTGATACATTGCGATTTCTAGTGCTCATGATATTGTTGGTATTATCTGTCTGCAAACTCTTCTTGTCCCACAAAACTCTTTTCTATCTTTAGTATTTTCGACGAGTATGGAGGTGGAATTTAGGAAGAATGGCTCTATATATTATTATAATTTACGAGGTAGGTCACATTGTGTGGTTAAATATTATAAATTAAAGACATCACGCATATTCTGGAAAATGGCGGTAATAAATACAGATCTATCCCACATTAGACAACTAACCCTCTGCAACAAGTACATACCAAATATCAATTAACACTACATTATCAGTGTATGGTGAATCAACATAGGACAGTGCCCATTACACTTGTAAGTATAAGACAGGGCAAAAATACACTCACAACACGTTGCTGAATGTACTAAATTTATGCTTCAAGAATAACTGCCACTACTAGCACAGGGTGGAGGTATTCATTTACTTTTTTTATGCTGTGTACAACATTATGGTCAATGGTAAGAATAGGTGGGCTACAGGGTCATGTGGCGACTATCCTCATAGGAAAGGTAAACAGGTGGAGAACTGATGCAACAAATTAAACCTGTAAACAGAAAATTCATTTCACCTGCATCTATCCAAGTGTACAAACACTAATTACAAATAATGCAGCAAGTAATAGAGTCCATTTCCCAGTATCAACAAAGAAGATGGTCTCTAAACTAAGGACAGGCAATGGTGTCACAACAGCGACTAGGCAGTGTCTGTGTAGCACCATGTTGTGAAGAGTCTCGAAATGAAAACGGGACCATCTGGCTGCTGCCCGACATCCTATATTATGTATTATGGTGACAGATGGCGCTCATGGTATACAGCCAGTGGATGTGAGGCTCAGCAGGTGTGCTCACGTTGTGTTTGTGGAATGCTGTATGACCTCTATTGAAGTCAGACAGAAATTTGCAATTCAGTTGCCAGCTTAAGAAGCCCATAGGGTGGTAGCAATATATGGTACGATTATATTTTTACTTCTTTTACCTGATCTGACTGGGCCATCAGCCCCTCTGTTACATTTGATGGAGGCTTCACAAATATAGCACATTTTTTATATGACAGATAGTATTAAAATGAAGTCAGTAGTGATAATGTGTGTAGGTAAATACTGACCTATGAACTTATAAAGTTAATACAAGCAGTACTTGTGATATTGCTGCTGTTTCTACTAATAGTGATAATACTAATAATAATAATAATAATAATAACAATAAAAATAATTACAGAAACGGTAATGATGATAATAATAATAATAGTAATAACAATAATAATGGCAATAATGATAGTGGCTTGTTAAAAAATAATTTGTGGGTGTACAAAACGAATCTTTGCAAATATAGGGACTACTGAGGAATGGAAGTACGAGTATAAGGAGACCGCTCCATTTAATAATACTGGGAAATTAGGAAGATCTGGAGGAAAGAAGGTCGTACAAGGGTAATAAGGACATACAGGGACAAAGGTAATCATTACTGTTCCTTTGGTAGATATGTCATTACTGTCTTCTGAAGACAGAGTTGTTATTCAGTTCTCCAGCTTATGGCAGGGGGTTTCTGAAGAGTGTGATTCCTGCTACTGAGGAGGACTTCGAGAAGGTGGCTGAACGACAGAGTGGGACAGAAAGGACTTTGCTCTGAGTAGGCCACACAAGTACTTTATTTATAACTAATACAAAAATTGGAATACTTGTGAGTGGGACTCGCACACTGATGGTTCTGAACATTCTCAGTTATGATTATCGACGATTCATCGATCCCCACAATCCATAATTTCGAGGATTTTTACCTGTTATTAACACTGGTAAAGGCAAGATATCAAAATATGGAAAGTAAGTGCCCTTATATTTTGACTGCATTGAAGCATAAGGCTACATTTCTTACACTGTTAAGGTACCATATACCTTGGTATGTGAGATAAGTATCAACCTGTTATGTCTACCACTTCCTGTAAAATAGGGTTCTTTGCAGTTGGCAGACAGACAGACAAATGGACAGACAACAAAGTGATCTTACAAGAATTCCGTTTTCACCGACTCAGATATGACTCCTGGGAAAAGGGTGATGGTGGAGACGTGAGACCTACAGACCTCCGCACTCGACTTACCTGGTAACCAGTGGGAGACTCACTGTCGAAATCGGTTGTTTAGGGAGGCGTGTTCCGTCCTTGACTAAGGTAGACATTGGCTGCTGCAGTCTCTCACGTATGTAGAACCTATAGCACCCGATCAAAGGAAACCTCAGCATTTCGGCCCCATATCTCGATAAACCAACAGTGATTACAACTTGTCAACAACTACTGATGGGACACTGAAAAAAGGAGGTGGGGCATTATTGTTCCATATGTCACCCTGGCTAATTGCGCCTCCAGCTCCCTGCCCAGTAATCGAAATACATACATTCTGAACATTCCCACACGCAGTAGACAGGAGCATCCTGACAGGAAGCACCTGAGCTAATGCTTGCATGTTTCAACGTGCCAGAGAAGCTGTCGGAGATCACAATGTGCAGGCAATCTAAATATAACAATTGAAAGAAGGCAGTCTGTAAACACCCTTCAGGCAGGAGTAAACTCTATAGCAAACATATGACGCTTCATTAAATATCCAGTGCCATTAAAACATTAAATGCTATCATTGTCATCATTCTATTCGTTGACCTGCAAATATTTAAAGGTGACGTAACAAATCTTGTGCTAAAACAAGCATTTGCTGTCATTGTAGATGGCAACAAGTCATCACTGAGGTTTCTAATGCAATAGCACAGGATGCAACATTCCGCAACATGCTGGAGGAAACGCAGAAGACAAACTCTTTGTTGTCACAATATCACCACCATCAACTATGTGGACAGACGGTATGCAGCTATTTACTGCAATAAACACGCTGTTGGATTTGTGTAGACATGAAGTTTAGATTAAGGCAGTAGGAGCCGAGAAAGTTACCAACTTTCCTAGGTGTGGATCCTGTCACAATAGTAATCATGTGAGCTCATGATTTTCCACCACAGAAAAAACTGTAGGAACGTTTCAGTACTTCTGAGGATCTGTGTTTGACATTATTCAGTGTAAGGGTAATGATCTGATTGTGTGTGGAAGTTTTCACATAAAATACCTGTTTTTTTGCTTATTTTCTCCTGTAAAACGTTACTTCTGGTAACAAAATTGGATCTAGCCCCCATGATGATCTGGTAACTCACGTACACTGTATGCATCTGGTGATACAATGCAGTTTTAAGGCTCAGTATCAGGCACATAATGTCACATTGTGGCTCACACACTCTCTATTCAAAAGCATCTATGGTACACTGCAACAAATAATGTGCCCACCCCTGGTTCTAACTTGTATTACATTGCATGTGCATCACTCAAAAACTAACAGGATGAATGCTATAAACATTCAGATGATGGTGCGTCTTAACAGCTAAGCTACAATCCTCTCAAGCAGTGGAAAGCGCTGTGTGATTATCAATCATGCATATGATTAACAGGTTTTGCTTTGGGTAAAAGACAAATATCTGTCACGTACTGTTTACCCTTAAAAGTAGGACTCACGCAAGCGTAAGTGAAGATATTCTAGAATATCATACGATTTGCACAAAGTCGTGTTTACATTCTGATTGAAGAAAGTGAGTAAAGAAAGGGAGATTGTCTCTCAGATCAGGGGGATAATAATCTACAAACCCACGTCCACACAGTGAAATATATCAAACATTATGGTGAATTCACAAAGACTCACATTTCGTCATTCCCTTCAGAGAAAAGCAACTATTCATGGCACAAATCTTCAAACTAATATTTGAGGTATGATCTTAACATCCAGAGAATGTACTGCAGCTTTATGAAAATAATTGTGTACCCCAAATCAAATATCAACCAGTGATTTTATCAAAGCATTTTAAGACATCGTTTCCCAAACTCTCCTCCTCTAATTGACACTTGTTGGACATATGGCCCGAAAAATGAAATAAAGTGTGAAGCTGGACTAGAAAAGCTGCGTTTTATTTCTAGAAGAGAGTTATTTCTCAGGAAGGCTGAGAAAACTATGAAACTTTTGAGTGATACTGATGCTGCATCATGGATGCCCTCAAGTTACACATACACGATCGACAGGTATTATGAATACACACGCTCACACACTCCAGCATATTTTTACAGTCGTCAGCTACCGAACTTTAACCTTTGTAATGACGCTGGAGATACTTGCAAGAGTTTCATGTGTTTGTGGTATGTCTGCATTGCTGGTGCTGAAGGAAATAACGTAACTTCTTGTCTTCTAAAGCTGCTCACGTATGATATAATGAAAAACAGAACTCTGCGTGGTTTGCTAACTGCGACAGGCAAACCAAAATTCAGGAGGTTTTAATGGATTCGTTCTACGCAATGGGCAATAGTTTGACTTAAAGTGTCAAATTGTACATTTCTGTTGTCAGGGCTTTCTTAGAGTCCTCACAGCATATCATAGCCGATGTATAGTGGCCAGTTTTCGTCCTAAGTGCTGGGCGAGCCCATTCCATTCTTTGGAAAGGGAGGACGACCTGTTTGCCACCTTTCGTCCAGTCGGTGGTGACAAAATCGAGGTGCGTGCCCTACAACATTTCTCAAATAATTTTACTAAAACTTTTCGGTAAAAAACTTTCATTTTTGTGTTTCTTACACACACTGATGAAGATGTGCCCTCGTTTAGTTAATGGTCATAATTATTGTGATATTTATACTGAAGTAAGGCACTGTGTGAAATTCGAAAAAAGTTTTCACTAAAATATAGAGGTCACTATGATATAGCGATTGGTCCATACTACATAATTGTTGCTGCATATGACATTTAGGTAACGTATTGACTTTTTTCTCAGTCTTCAGCACAGATCTATATATATCACCAATTATGTGAAAAGTGATCTGGTGAAAGACTCATCTGCGGTTGTGTCACTCCACCTATAAAGCCATCATTCCTCAGATTTTCGTACACAGGTTGAAATACTGAAATTACATTTTGGCAAATAATTGCATGCAAAGAGGAGAGTATGGCTGTTACACTAGACTTCATTATTTAACGTGATATTCCACAAAGTATGGACTTTTTCGATGAAGGGATGTGATTTTCAAGGTCCATCGATAGCTTGTGAAACAAGAAATGCTGTGGTTTTAGAACAATATAAGTAGGGTATTCGTGAGCTTCCTAGGACAAAGACCATTTTTTTAAATTCTAAGATTTAAAAATAAGATTTAAGTTTTGTTTTACCAACTTTTTAAAAATTTATGTGTACCTGAGGACGAAATTTTCATTTAACTAAGAAAATAATTAAATTATAACTTAATTTAAAAACTTAATAAAAACCAAAAATTCTAAAACTGATGCAAATTCATTAACATGCATAGAACGATCTTGACTTCGTTTTTACCTCCATAAATAAAATTTTATCCAACTTTTTTCTCCAATTTATCATTGTATTCCGAAAAACTTTTAGTATAAATATCTGGAAGAGTAGTTTTATATTTATTTTCTAAAAGTAATAGACCTTTTGACAAAATTTACCATCAAACTTTCAGCTTTTCAAATATTGTAAGATTTATTGCTTTTCCACTCTTCCACTCTAATATTTCAGTGAAAACTTTTGCATAACCATTGCTGTAATTGTTACATTTACTTTTCAGACTTTTAAGGAAGTCGTTCACATTCTGTCTTGCTTTTATTTGGTTTTTTACACTTTTAAAGTTAGGAGTTTCGAAACTTTGAAATTGAAAATATTGTCTCTGTCTTTCTGAAAATATTTAAAAAAGAAATCTAAAAATAAAGAAAGCAATTTCATAACTGTTTCAATTTTTTGTTTATTTAAGTAATTAATGATTTTCGATTAATACAAAGTTGTATTATTAGGCCTCTTTTATTGAAAATCCACATTACTTCATTTTTTTAGTGGTTGAATCATTTCTTCTTCTAGTGATATGTATTACATAGGTAGGATGATTCTGAGTAAAACAGAATGGGGTTACATTTACATTGTTATTCAATTTCTTTTAAAAAATCTCTAAAATCATAGCAAGCTTTTAAAAAGTTATCCGGGGTCCAGATTTCAAAATATTTTAGGAAAATCTTCATTTCTTCCATCTTATACATAAATAACTTGGAACTTAACATGAGAAAATAAAGAAGAATCATTTAATTGATTAATTATTTCGATTAGTTTGGAAAACAATGAAAGTAAAGTGAGACATATTAATTTCAGCAGAATTATAATAATATGTAATATTTAGTTAATAACTTCTTTTTACATTTAATCTTGCAAAGTCAGTTGCTTGTAGTTCAAAGAAAGAAATTGAAATTTTAGGATTTGTCAGTCTTTCTTTTTGTAGTTCAAGCAAATATTCTGTTAAATATTTAAGAACAGGAACATCAATTCCCACAGATCTTACAACCATTTTACCTTCTTTAGGAAGTGTAATAGCATCATTATTTACAGGATACTGCATTTTAGAATCTTCTTACCTTTTATTCAACTCTAAATGAGAATTATGGTCAAATCTCATTCCAAAAGTATTCATTTAATTTCTTATAAAATCAACTGAATAACTCTAATGGATAAAGTACTTTGTTTGATTTTAATTTTATGATTATTAAGAATATGTCCTTCCATTTTTATGCATTTGATAAAGACAAATTTATTCGAATGAGAGTTGGTGAAAAAATAAATGGATGTTCTATTCTAGGTAACACATTGTTTCCTTTCTTCACTGTAATAACAGCTGATAATTTTGCCATGTGATTACCATTTACTTTCATATTCGATTTATCAACATATGCTGGAAAATCCGAATCCCTTCCATCCTTGTGAATAACCTTAAATGTCATATGAAGTTGTGAATGAATTCATCCATAGCCAATTTTAATATTAATTTCTGTTTCTTTGTTAGGAGATTTAAAGTAATTTTTCCTTTCTCATTAACAGGAAATGAGTGAAATTGATAAAACTGCAATACATTTGTGATTTAATAGGAACATTTTTAATATGTCATCTTTTAAATTACTGTTGTACAAGCACCATTGCAATCAATCAAATTATAATTTTCAACAGTTATAATAAGTATTACACTCTGAATAGTATCAATAATCTGAAAATTTATAGGAGAATTTTGTCCATAAATTTTCGGTTCTCCAAATTCAGCATTAATTGAAATGAAGAAATAACTTTAGTTTCTGTTTCAAAATGATTGTTCTCTATAATAAACGTTCCACCAGCTGGGTTAAAAGTTGTATTGAGTAATTCAAATGGAGTAATTTTAAGAACATTATTATCAACTGTTTTTCATTAGCTTCGATAATTTGTTTATTGAAAGTCTAAAATTTATCCAGTAAAATCTTCTTTATCCATAAGTAATTAGATATCACTTTCAAAAACATCTGTGTTTACAATTTTATATTCTTTAATGGGTATATATTTTTTTTTTTTGGTTGAGTGAATTACTCTAAATTTTTCAAACTAAATTAACCAACAGGAATTTTTATCATTTCGTTTTCAGTATAGAATTTATTATTTTTCATTGTAGTGTATATAATTAGTAAAGTTGAACAAAAATGAAGTAGTGTAATATTATTATGTTTCTATTATTGGAACTGTCAATCTTTTCTTCAGAGCAGATGAATTATATAGTTCAGTGGAAATAATCTACTTATATATGTTGATAAAAATTCTGTAAATAATCCAAGATTCAGAATCCCTCAAAAAGATAAAAATAAACACAATAAAGTTATATAAAATTCTATTTCATGTTCAATGATAGGACCAAATGGTTATGAAAAAAAACATTAATGTTTGATAGTTATATTCTAGCTGTAAGGTTATTAAATTAGAAAATAATTAATCATATATGAGTTTATTCTTAAAGTTTATATGAATCAAAATATCAAGAATTTATTCACAGATGTGGATAATGTAAGATAAAATTAATAAAAATGGCTACTTTTATTGAAAATAATGATGAAATTGTTCCATTAGATGAATGTGAAAATAATTCAGTTGTAGGTTTTGATGACTTCATTCCTGAAAATCTAGATTTAGTTAGAGAATATTTTATTAGAGGTAGACATAAAGCAATAGATATTTGTACTTCGTTCGGACTCATTTGAAATTAGCAAAACAATTATTTAGAGATAATCTTAATTTTTTTTATATTTACAGAGAAAATAATAAAATTCTTTTCTGTTTGGGAGCGCATTGTCAACTATAAAATTCCAACGTTACGGAGACTATTGCATGGCACCTTCCTCAGGGTGTATTGCTAAGTGCTGAATAGTCGCTAGTTGGATTACTTATATATGATGGAGGAGTCCTGTCAGTGAATATGAGGGTGAGGAGGAAGGGTGTTAGGTGTTCCTTTATTGGTCTCTGCATTACATGTTGCCATTGGCAGAAACAGGTGTATATCATTGGAGTTTCCTTTATTGCTTGCGTTGGTGGAAATCGGCAAATAGGGAATGAGTGGCTACTCCAGAGTACCGCTGTTTACAAACTGTCTAGTATCGACCAGGGCACCCTGCGTACGTTCTGCCACTGTGGCTTACCGCACTCCTATTGCTTTGTGAGAGGTGTCCTTCTGCAAATCTGTCACTACTGGCAGCCAGATCGCTGGGAGTCGGTACCCACCTTCTCTATTCATGTTGTTGGGTGGCTTGGCTATTTCTGTATCGTCTCTGATATTTCTAAATGGCTGTTTCGCCAATATGCCGGCCTCTCAAAATTCGATCTTCATCCTGCACGGTTCCTGGTGATCTGCCACTGCTGATTTCTTGCATTGTTTGAGACGGATATATCTGACGAATTCAGAGAACCTTGTGCTTATTGGACGCCCAGTCTCGCCTTTATACACCAGTCTACATTTGCACCCAATTTTATAAAACCTGGAGGCATGTATTTTGCAACTGGTTGGATGTTATTTCCAATTCATTGAAGCACTTGCATGCACAGCTGCTGAAGCGCAGCCATGTTTAAAATCCTATTTGAAATGCACCTACGTATTTTAAGGGGCAGCCTCTTGGAGATGAGAACTTGGTCATCAGCCACAGCTACACAGTGAATACGTCGTCCCCATCCCTCCTTACCCTAACATCTCAAAGACGGTCGTCGACAGCTTGTGATCACTCTTGAGCCTGTCGTACTTGTTGCATGACTGCTGTCTTTCTCTTTGGCCGCACACTATAGGACATACATACATATGAGGCTGTTGCAGGCAGCTTCTGCCTGAACTGTAAGCAGGAGATAGTTCGTCACAACTGACTGTGGCAGTGTCTTCCCATTGGCTACCTGGTAAGTCCAGTGTGGATTGTTATGTGTACATCACAGGCCTGCACCATCCTCCCTTTTTTACATTGGTTTACTTGTTATTCCAGTTCTATTCCTGAAGCACTGTTCACTGTGTTGATAGAGAAAGTGGATGTCCGTGTTGTAAACAGCGATAATCTACGTGTATATCCGTGCTTGCGTGAGCTAGGTTGATTGCGTACTATTTGTGCTATTCTGACTTGACGTGGTGTTTCCTGCTGCTGGCTGTAAAAAGTAAGATCGTTTTTCTTCATTGTGTGCTTTCTCACAGGTGAACTCTAAAGTGTTAAAGGGCAATACAAGATTGTGAACTGTAATAAATTACAACAGCAAGTGTTCCAAGCTGTGGGATCTATTATCTGTAAAATTGTATTACAGCAGTGACAACTGTTACAAACTACACTCCTGGAAATGGAAAAAAGAACACATTGACACCGGTGTGTCAGACCTACCATACTTGCTCCGGACACTGCGAGAGGGCTGTACAAGCAATTAACACACGCACGGCACAGCGGACACACCAGGAACCGCGGTGTTGGCCGTCGAATGGCGCTAGCTGCGCAGCATTTGTGCACCGCCGCCGTCTGTGTCAGCCAGTTTGCCGTGGCATACGGAGCTCCATCGCAGTCTTTAACACGTAGCATGCCGCGACAGCGTGGACGTGAACCGTATGTGCAGTTGACAGACTTTGAGCGAAGGCGTATAGTGGGCATGCGGGAGGCCGGGTGGACGTACCGCCGAATTGCTCAACACGTGGGGCGTGAGGTCTCCACAGTACATCGATGTTGTCGCCAGTGGTCGGCGGCAGGTGCACGTGCCCGTCGACCTGGGACCGGACCACAGTGACGCACGGATGCACGCCAAGACCGTAGGATCCTACGCAGTGCCATAGGGGACCGCACCGCCACTTCCCAGCAAATTAGGGACACTGTTGCTCCTGGAGTATTGGCGAGGACCATTCGCAACCGTCTCCATGAAGCTGGGCTACGGTCCCGCACACCGTTAGGCCGTCTTCCGCTCACGCCCCAACATCGTGCAGCCTGCCTCCAGTGGTGTCGGGACAGGCGTGAATGGAGGGACGAATGGAGACGTGTCGTCTTCAGCGATGAGAGTCGCTTCTGCCTTGGTGCCAATGATGGTCGTATGCGTGTTTGGCGCCGTGCAGGTGAGCGCCACAATCAGGACTGCATACGACCGAGGCACACAGGGCCAACACCCGGCATCATGGTGTGGGGAGCGATCTCCTACACTGGCCGTACACCACTGGTGATCGTCGAGGGGACACTGAATAGTGCACGGTACATCCAAACCGTCATCGAACCCATCGTTCTACCATTCCTAGACCGGCAAGGGAACTTGCTGTTCCAACAGGACAATGCACGTCCGCATGTATCCCGTGCCACTCAAAGTGCTCTAGAAGGTGTAAGTCAACTACCCTGGCCAGCAAGATCTCCGGATCTGTCCCCCATTGAGCATGTTTGGGACTGGATGAAGCGTCGTCTCACGCGGTCTGCACGTCCAGCACGAACGCTGGTCCAACTGACGCGCCAGGTGGAAATGGCATGGCAAGCCGTTCCACAGAACTACATCCAGCATCTCTACGATCGTCTCGATGGGAGAATAGCAGCCTGCATTGCTGCGAAAGGTGGATATACACTGTACTAGTGCCGACATTGTGCATGCTCTGTTGCCTGTGTCTATGTGCCTGTGGTTCTGTCAGTGTGATCATGTGATGTATCTGACCCCAGGAATGTGTCAATAAAGTTTCCCCTTCCTGGGACAATGAATTCACGGTGTTCTTATTTCAATTTCCAGGAGTGTATATTATTATATATTCTTAATGCATATTACACTGTCAGACTGTACAAAAGCGTGAATTATTCCAAGCTTTAAGGCTGTTCCAAGTTATTATTATCTGTGAACTGTTCCAGCATGTGTGACATATTAATTTGTAATTGCAGTACATGTTAAAGTATTACATATATGGTTTGTAAACAATATTCACTATTTTATTCCTTGCTGTCTAGTGAAAGATGTATTCTGAACTAAAAAGACATGTATTATTCAGCTGAACTGAAAGGTGTGTTTCGAACATGTTGAAAACGTACCATAATTCGGTACCTGCAAAATAATATTGTTGGCATGACTGGAAAACATCAACGAGGTCATTAGAGGAGCACAATCTGGAGTTTGGGAAGAATGGAGAGGGGAGGAGGCCATGCCATTTCGAAGCAGTTGGCTTAACCGATTTAAGGAAATCACAGAAAACCTAATTTTGGATGGCCAGATGCGGATTTGATCCATCGTCCTCTTGAATGCGAGTCCACTGAAAAAAGTAAAATACCTATGCAACACACATTCTGAAAGAACTAGTTCGTAACAAAGATTTTTTTCTGAAGTGTTCTGATGGGTGAGCTCTGTGAGGCTATGCAATACATTTTATAAAATCTCTATGCATAAGGGTACAACTAAGTGTGTTCATATGCCACACACTGGATGTCTGAGCTAGTATCAGGCAGCTGGTTTCCTAAAAGCTGTCTAAATTGCTATCATAACCAAGTAAGTAACGTTAACTGCACAAACTGGTGTGATGACAGACTATAATATTTCACAGGCCAACGCTCTGGACGAAAGGAATCTTCTTCGTTTTGAGGTATCATATTGTAATATTCTCTAGGGGTATGGTCACAATGCAATAGTGCCATTTCGACATTGCTTAACGTGTTTCATGTTCCAAATAACTACTCTACACATACATAAGTGGAGTCAAATTATTTGGCTGTCCTCCAAAGGAGTGCTTACATCATGTAGAAGAATGAGGCAAAGAAAGCATTATACTGACACAATGTTTAGAGGATTCAGTAGATCTACACTAAAAAGAGATTGCGTAGACCATGTCTGATTGCCTGCTTCTCTACTATAGCTGTGAGGTATAGGATCATTTCCAGATAAGACCAGTGGATTACATCGGAAAAACAGTTCAAAGAAGCATTGCTTATTTTTTATGTTATTATGACATGGATGAGAGACTGCCAGAAATGTGATGTGCCACTCAGAACGACAATCTTCCAACATGTATACCTTCAAACTAATCAGTAGACGATTTGGCTGAATAACTTTAGTCGTTTCAACGAACCAAAATGTTTCTGTTTTAAGCGTTTCATCCAAAAAGTGGTCACATTACCATTTTTCCCTGTTTAGGTATACACAGGCAACTTGGATTTGTAATTTTTAGTTGGCGCCAGAACAAACAATTAGTGCTCATCACATCTTTAATTCACTGCCCACTATCAGTGGAAAGCACTGCGTTGTTTCTTGGTGTGCATAAAATTATTTTAAAGCAGAATTTTCTGTACCCATTTGTTAAGCGACTACTTATAAAATTGGAAGATTTTTGTAATACACTCATTCGTTTCAGCACACAAAAAATATCAACTTAGGAACTGGTTACTCGCAAAAAAAATTACTAGTTTCTTATCTCTGCAGCTTCCAAGGAGGAATGTATAGAAAAACCACTAAACTCTTCACCAAGTAACTTCCTATAAATACAGGATGAATACTCTGCTGAACGACTGTCAAATTGTGATGTAACAGTTATAGAAAGAGACATGTTGATGACGATAAGCAAAGTGCATTTCAAAATAAGGAAGACGAAATTTGCGTACACCGTATAACTTGAGGACAATAGCTTTGTCAGAGGGAAATTAGTGAATGGCAGATTCAAAGCTCCAAAAAGCAATTATCACATAAGTGTTGCCGCTGTACCATCAATTATACTACTACATTGCTTAGTATATCATCCACAGATCGACATTACTTCATACAACAGTATCTCCCATCAAGGCATTAACACAAGACGCAGAGCTACAGTAAGAGTATGGAAAGTGTCAGGGGTTTAATAGACACAATGTTAATTTTCCCTTGTGCTATTTGAGAGTGGGACGATTTTATACGAGATTTTAGCTTGATTAGTGTATATCTCCTCCTGTGTGTGCACTGTGCATGCAAGTAGTTGTACTAATTTTAGAAAAAATGCACTGCTTCTGTAGAAGGTATTTACATGGGATGGAAAGTTCGAGGATCTGCATACAGAACTCATGTGATAGGGGGGAGGTTTCTCATATGTGCATTGTAAATGACATTCCGATATTCTGTGGATTTCAAGTGTTTCCTTTTGAGGTATTGTCAGTGATTCTCTTGAATCCGGTCACGATGCAACACTACCACTCCAGTAGCTACAAATCTGACTCTACCCGCAATCTGTCTAGTGATATCAAGACAGGAAACAAATAACCACACCTCTTGTAACGTGTAGCACACATTTCACAGTGACTAAGCGATTGCTCTGCATTTGATCTCCTGTCAATCAAACCTGGTAATGGTCCCAGGTTGATGAGCAATGATAAAAATCAGTCATTCAGTCATCCTAGTGGATCACCCAACATTTGGGTGCACGACCTTCAATCCATCACAATTCGATGCAATGCAGACATCACTTCTAAACGAATCTAAACGTGTATGGATGTTTATAAATATTATCGTTTATTCTTTAATACACGAAATGTCCACAGGTCCACTGGTTTCAGGACATATACCAATGTGGGGTCACTTTCCATGTACGGTTACTGTAAACGCTGATATTCTGTCTTCCCAAGTAGTAAGTACAGTTTTCCGTGCACCGTGTTTAAAGTAATATGTAAGCCTTGCTTATCCATCAGCAATTATCTACTCTTTTCCCAGTAATAGTTTGTATTGTTGTAGCGGTTTTCTTTCCACAGTATACTCCCATTTTCATTTCTTTCCGTTTCCAGTTTTCTTTTGCGCACGCATAACACATTAAGTGCACTTGAAGGAGTAACTTCTTGCTGAGTACAGGCGATTGGTATTGATGAACAACATGAATAAATACGTATAGCATCTACGTTGGAGTCTGTGGTAACAGTCTTCATGTAGTTTATGGTCAGTTAATTACAACTATAAGGAGGATCAATGTAGTTTATAATCTCCTCTTGTACTGGAAGGTTTACTTGCAGTCCAGTCATTGCAACCCAGTCAACCCCCATGTGTTGATATTGCCCCACTGGACAAACTGCAAAACTGTGTTAAATTCTAGAGTCACACAAGAGCTGCTTTGTAAGCTAACACATATTCTGCATCATATGGATGTGTTTGGCACAGAGTACAGCAGAGTGTATGTTAAAAAGTATTGTTCACTAGAATTTAACACATTTAGACAGTTGTCTCCAGGGTCAAACACGAAGAACCCATTTCATAGCTATGAACTGCATTTTGAACCTTTATCCTTTAGCTTAGGATGATCTAATACTTTATACTAGAAGGAATCAGGGCATACTAAAAACTGATAAAATCATTATTGGTATCTTTATTCACTCCTAGGCTTGTGTTTTGTCATATAGATTAGTTATCTACTTTTAACTCCATGTTAAATAGCATTATCGTTCCTTACAATAAGATTACTATTCTGGTTATACTCTTCTTCTTCTATACATTCCACATACATCCAGTCTTCCATACATCTTGCAGAATATGCTATGATATCATTGATTTACACTCAATCTGATGTAAAAGTATCTTAAGTTAACATTTACCACAATTTGCAGAATACACTCTGCAGGCATTAATTTTTACACACTGTGATGTCAAAGTATCTTATGTTAATATGTACCATCATCTGAAGAATATACCATGATGTATCTATTTACACACACAATGTAAGACCAAACTATCTTATGTCATAAACCATACAAATATTTGTGTCATTTATCTTTAAGTAGTATAACTCTTTTGCTGATGGCCTTTCTCACAATTGCATACAGACCTCAAATATGAAAACTTGAATAAGTGATGTTAATTCACTATTATTATTGTCATTTATGCAAAAATACATGTACTATGACTACAAACAAACTACATCCTCTCTAGAATAGAGCCAAATTCAGATGTAATATCCTACTAATTTCTCGCCAATTTACCATTTTCATGAGCTATCCTACAGTTTCTTGGCAATTTATGCGGCAGATCTTACCAATACCTCAATTTATGGTCATCTGGTATAAGATCACTAGGTTAAGACCCAGTAATGACTAAGGCCTCATGAAGAACGCCAAAATGGCTACCTAGAACGTTGCTGGGTGATTTTTTAGGAAATATGGATTTGACATTGGCTGTGCGATAATTATATCCCACTTCTATTAACTCGATCTGGCAAGGATCTCAGGATGACGAACAGTTACCGTAACCTATGTGTTTTTATGAAACACAAAACGAAAAACGAGAGTTTGAAAATGTGAATCATTTCCTGAAACTTGTTAAGCAAGCAATAAATAATTATGGAATAGGTCCTTCACGACAGATAATGTATTTTTACATTGGCATATTGAGATTATCATAGCGTGTTGGAACTGTACCACAGTTACACATAGATTGTTATCTGTTCGTAGCACTCCAGCAGTAGACTGGAAACACCTTATGCACACACACTGAAAACATCATAAAGCAGCAGATCACAATTTTATCAACTATCTCGAAACAATTCCCAACACATCATTAAATGAAGCATTGGGGTGGGGGAGGGAATAATCCATGAAAAACAAATTTTATAGGAGAAGGAAAAAAAACGGTTTTGGCACTACAACATATGAAGTTGTATCTACAAAATGGTTACAGGAACCCCAAATGAATTTTAGAAATATATTGACAAGAATCATATATATTTAAACAAAAATTATAACTATGGTGAACAAAAATTGCGATAAATGTATGATATTTGATGTCCAAGTAGGCCAACATTGACAGGAGATCTATGTTTTTAGCATCATTAATGAATGTCTTGCCTCCAACTTGTGGTAGAGAACGAACTTCAGCGATGTTCTTTGCGCATTAAGCCTTTTTTGCTTCCTATAAATTTCCTCTTTATGAACGAATCTTTTACTTCTATGTTATCTTCCTCTGTTATCTTCATGACATTGAACTGTTGTACATTTTTTGCTTCTCTAATCACATCGGCTACTTCGTCAGGAGTCATTAGTTGCGAACCTTCTTTCTCTTCTGTATTATGCTGAAATCTTGGTCACAATGCGTGTAGAGTCTGCACAGAGTAACGTGGCGGGCAGAAGCAGCGTCAGCAGAGCACGCCTAGGGAGACCAGAAGTGGCAACAATTTTATAACCATTTTGCATTATGTTATACGTGAACACCTTTAGAAGACAAGAGGTTACCTCACTTCCTTCGCGACCAGCAATTCTGGTATGCCACAAGCACACAAAACTCTTGCAAGTATCTTCTGCGTCAGTGCAAATGTTAAAGTTCGATAGTGACGACACTAAAACATGTTGGAGTGTGTGAGCGTGGGCGTTCATAACATATGCTGTTTGGTTTTGCTGATGGTGCATGTGTTCTTGATGGCATCCATGATGCAGCATCAGCATCACTCAAAAGTTTCATACTTTTCTCACATTTTCCTGACACAAGTTCTTCTAGAAATAAAATGCATCTTTTCTGGCCCATTTCACATTTTTTATTATTTTTCAGGCTACATGTCGAACAAGTGTCAATTTGAGGGTGATGGGAGAAGAGGTTGACTAACGATGTGTTAAAAACGTTATGATAAAATTACTGGTCAGTGTCTGATTTGTGGTGTGCGAGTATTTTCGTTTAAACCCAATACCTTCTCTTGATATTAATATCAGGCCTCAAATAATAGTTAGAAGATTTATGCCGTGGATATTGGTTTTGCTCTGTAGGAAATGACGAAATGCGAGTCTTTACGAGTTCACCGTCATGTTTAGTATAATTCACTATATGGATGTGGGTTTGTGGATTATTACACCTCAGATTTGAGAAACAATGCTCCCGTTTCTTTTTGTCAATCAAAGTGTAAACACCCTTTTGTGATAATCCTAAGATATCCTTCAATCTCTCTGCATACACTTCAGCATGCCGAACTCTCAAAGGAAAACAGTGAGTGACAGATATTCGTCTTTTGACCAAAGCAGAATAGTTGGTGATTTCTGTATACCCATTGTGGATGACGAAGTGCAACTGTGATTTAAACTGGCGTTTATCTCTTAAGAAATATGCAACCAGTCGCTTTTGTACGATTTATTCAACCATGAAATGGTTTCGAGCCACTGCAGGCTTATCTTCAGATAGAGTTGTTACAGAAACATTATCTTGTGGACCAAGTGTAGTTAGATGCAGTGCTGGTGCTGCTAGCGGCTATGACGGTAATTTAGTTATCAGTGACGAAACATTTACGAATCCGAACGTTTTTTGTGTTTTAGGTACTTACAATGCACTGCCTTGTGGCATACACATCAGATTTCTTCTTATAAGGTGCATTATTAAGCTATGTACACAAATAAATACAGTATGTAGCTGCACTTGGTTTTAGACTGGCTCACTGGATGTAAACCGATACGGATATGACAGATACTGCACTTTATTACATAACAGTCATTGGCAACAGATGCTTTGTATTACGATACAAATGTTACTAGTACAGATTTTACATTTCAGTAAATGTTGCTAGCTGCATACAAAAGGAAAATAGCTGGAGGTGAATATTTCATACATAATTAAAAATTTTTTGTAAGTTACAGAATAACTTAGTCATTATACACCAAGTAGAACAAGATCTATGCAGGAAGATAAATTGTTATTTTTGTTGCTTTTTGGTGCAGGATATCTTTGAAATTCTAGAAGAAAAGACTTTGTGTTGACTTAGTCTGTTCATTCACGGCTTTTTGGGGTGATTTTAGTTTGTGTATGAAAATTTCTAATTGTTCATGGAGATCCATTTGTAGTCCTTTCTCAGCAATGTGTAGCACAGGAAAACTGTCATTGACATCATCAACAGAGTGTTCATAACGAGCAACATGTGACGCAAAACTGGAGTTATTTAAGTTTTTAAGTCGAAGGGAATCCATATGTTCTTTGTAGTGGGTTGCAAAATTTCTCCCTGTTTGGTTTATTCATGAGGAAGAACAGGAGCATATGCAAGAATTTTTATGCCAATCTCTTGTGGATTTATTACTGTGAACAATTTTATTTCGTATTTCATTGTCAGTATGGAAGGATATTTTTATGCAAAGAAAAGAATTGCAAGTTTATATGACACTTTGCAATGGAATGGAAGACAGACATATTTCGGCTTTTCTCTCTTAGATTGTAATGGTGATGGTGGTTGCTTGAGTTTTCTTTAGATTTTTTCCACATAGGGTGCTTATCAAAGATGTATTGTAACAATTATTTTGGGCTATAGATTTAAGTATGTTCATTTCTTTACATGCATCTTCTTCACTGATAGGGGTGCCAAGCATACAGTTAACAGAAGACCTGAAGAAAGCAGTTTTATGTTGTTTCAGATGGCATAAGGTATTGTTAATGGTAACATCACTGGTAGTGGGTTTTCTGTATATTTTGAAGCTATGCTTGTTGTTGTGAGTGGAGACAGTCATGTCAAGGAAGTTAATTCTTTCAATGGTCTGCTGTTCAGCTATGAATTTAATATTTGGGTGCATTTTATTCATTTCGTCTGCTAGGTTATTTAGTTCTTTTCGACCTTTGAGAAGTATTATTGTGTCATCCACATATCTTTTATAGTACAGAATTTTGTCAGCAAATTGTAGGTGTGCAAGAAGTAGTTTTGTTCCAGATTATCTCTAAATATATTGGAAAGCAAGCCTGCAAGGCTTGTCAGATCATTGGTTTGCATGTAAAATTTGATGTACATCGAAATATAGTTATGTGGAAAGACTACTCATGCGACATCATAAGTTCATAAATTTTGTGCATTGCTTATCTTTTTGTATTTGATCAGACTCTTTTGTTTTATTGTGAAAGTGTCTTTCCAAAGGATGTTGTTGTAGATGTTTACTATGTCAAAGGAGGCAGACTTTGATGAGTCTGGCACTTTAGATGTTAAATTACACCTTTCAAAACAGCTTTTCATTTAACAACAGTTTTGTGTTAATCAACTGCATTTTTCTTCAGTATGTCATGAAGTTTTCTGGTAATTTTGTATCCTGGGCTGTTTTGTTGCATTTACAATTGAACATATGCCACTACCACTGTTGTGAATGTTTGGCCGAGATCTTAACCTAGGAGCCTGTGGATTCATTGGAACACAGTAGTAGGCTACACTACTAGTCAGCAGAAAATTGCAGTTTTCAAGTAGTCTTTTCCATTTCTTATGGTACTTTTGAGTGGGTGGGTTTGTAGTTCAGTGATATAAGATTCAAAAAATTCAAGTTTTTTGTTATTGTATTTTCTTTGGTACATAAGAATTGCTGTTACTTTTATCTTATTTTATTACTAGGGCTTGATGACTAGCAAGGTTTTTATTGATTTTTGCAAGTATTATCAGCATAAATCTTGTTCTTCTTGGTGTGTAACGACTATGGTATTCTGTAACTTACAAAAAGTTTTAAATTATGTGTAAAATATTTACCTCTAGCTATTTACCTTTTGTATGCAGCTAGCAACATTTACTGAAATGTAAAACCTGTACTAGTGATATTTGTATCGTAATACAATGCATCTCTTGCCAAAGACTATTATGTAGTAAAGTGTAGTATCTGTCATATCCGTATTCTTTGTAAAATGATCGAATGTTTACACCCTGCGAGCCAGTATAAACCAATTGCAGCTACATATTGTGTTAATTTGTGTACATAGCTTAAAATGTATCTCATAAGAAACAATCTGATGTGAATACCGCAAGGAAGTGCACTGTAAGTACCTAAAACACAAAAAAATTTGAATTCGTAAATATTTCATCACCGACTACTAAATTACCGTCATACACTCCTGGAAATGGAAAAAAGAACACATTGACACCGGTGTGTCAGACCCACCATACTTGCTCCGGACACTGCGAGAGGGCTGTACAAGCAATGATCACACGCACGGCACAGCGGACACACCAGGAACCGCGGTGTTGGCCGTTGAATAGCGCTAGCTGCGCAGCATTTGTGCACCGCCGCCGTCAGTGTCAGCCAGTTTGCCGTGGCATACGGAGCTCCATCGCAGTCTTTAACACTGGTAGCATGCCGCGACAGCGTGGACGTGAACCGTATGTGCAGTTGACGGACTTTGAGCAAGGGCGTATAGAGGGCATGCGGGAGGCCGGGTGGACGTACCGCCGAATTGCTCAACACGTGGGGCGTGAGGTCTCCACAGTACATCGATGTTGTCGCCAGTGGTCGGCGGAAGGTGCACGTGCCCGTCGACCTGGGACCGGACCGCAGCGACGCACGGATGCACGCCAAGACTGTAGGATCCTACGCAATGCCGTAGGGGACCGCACCGCCACTTCCCAGCAAATTAGGGACACTGTTGCTCCTGGGGTATCGGCGAGGACCATTCGCAACCGTCTCCATGAAGCTGGGCTACGGTCCCGCACACCGTTAGGCCGTCTTCCGCTCACGCCCCAACATCGTGCAGCCCGCCTCCATTGATGTCGCGACAGGCGTGAATGGAGGGACGAATGGAGACGTGTCCTCTTCAGCGATGAGAGTCGCTTCTGCCTTGGTGCCAATGATGGTCGTATGCGTGTTTGGCGCCGTGCAGGTGAGCGCCACAATCAGGACTGCATACGACCGAGGCACACAGGGCCAACACCCGGCATCATGGTGTGGGGAGCGATCTCCTACACTGGCCGTACACCACTGGTGATCGTCGAGGGGACACTGAATAGTGCACGGTACATCCAAATCGTCATCGAACCCATCGTTCTACCATTCCTAGACCGGCAAGAGAACTTGCTGTGCCAACAGGACAATGCACGTCCGCATGTATCCCGTGCCACCCAACGTGCTCTAGAAGGTGTAAGTCAACTACCCTGGCCAGCAAGATCTCCGGATCTGTCCCCCATTGAGCATGTTTGGGACTGGATGAAGCGTCGTCTCACGCAGTCTGCACGTCCAGCACGAACGCTGGTCCAACTGAGGCGCCAGGTGGAAATGGCATGGCAAGCCGTTCCACAGGACTACATCCAGCATCTCTACGATCGTCTCCATGGGAGAATAGCAGCCTGCATTGCTGCGAAAGGTGAATATACACTGTACTAGTGCCGACATTGTGCATGCTCTGTTGCCTGTGTCTATGTGCCTGTGGTTCTGTCAGTGTGATCATGTGATGTATCTGACCCCAGGAATGTGTCAATAATGTTTCCCCTTCCTGGGACAATGAATTCACGGTGTTCTTATTTCAATTTCCAGGAGTGTAATTTCCGCCAGCAGCACCAGCACTTCATCTAGCTACACTTGGTCCGCAAGATAATGTTTTTGTAACATCTCCATCTGAAGATGAGCCTGCAGTGGCTCGAAAACATGTTCATGGTTCAATAAACCATACAAAAACGAATGGCTGCATTTTTATTATCAGATAAACGCCAGGTTGGCCGGTATTACGCAATATTGTTTGTCTAATCTGTACCATGTTGATTAAAACAAAAAGAAAAGTACTTTGAATTATTCAGTTTTTCTTCAAAAACTGAGTGCATCTCCTGTACGTCATTCTCTTCAAAACTACAGCTCTTATATTTCCATTTGGAAGTACCCTACACAAAAGAGGAATATAAATCCCAGGTTCATAATAAAATGCAAAACTAAATGATCTCGTGGAATGTAATGGATTAAATTTCATTGCAGAAGGAAGATATTGCTTACCAGTTTGTGCAGAAGTGGCTTTGGAGACACTTTGTCGTACTAACAACTCCAAGTAACGTCACTACCGTATCAGTAACACTGTAATGAACAGTTGGCCACAGAGTAAGAGGTGGTAATTCGGTGGCTTGTTCTTTACTCCCATATCTCTGCCAGGTCAGGTGATGTTACTACAAGTGCCCTCTTGCGTCTTTTGTAAGAACACAGCTGCTCACAATTTTGATATTCTTCTGCTTCTATGTCGCTCGTGACGTGTCTTACTACCTTTTCGATAAAATATCTCAAAAATGAAGTGTTTTGACTTGCTACCTTTCCTGTGCCAATGCCTCAAATGTGCTCTATTTATCAGCAGTCAGACACACATACTGGCTCCATGTGAGATACAACTGTTACGTGTTGGCTTTTAGCACTGCATGGTACTGCTGAGATATAACGTCTAGTATGATCTTTGGACTATTTTATAGTGTTCTAACCTTTTAGTCATATGTATGAATGATAATGTCAATTTTTTTGCATGACTGGACTGTAGTTTAATTTTTGAGATGCATTATTATGTGAATGGTTATAGCATTCATTCTACTGGTCGATGAGTGATAGTGAAGCAAACCATGCAGCAGTGTAATTCAAATTACAGCTGGGGGTCGATATATTCTTTGTTAAAGTGTACCAGCAGGTGCTTTTGGACAGATACTGTATGAGCCACAACGTGACATTACACACCTGCTACTGAGCCTTAAAACTGGATTGTACCACTGAATGCATACATTATGTATCAGCTACCAGATCACCAAGAGGTCCACATATAATTTTGTTACTTGGAATAATAGTTTACAGGAGTAAATAAATAAAACAAAATAAATTATGCAACATCTTTGCTCTCCAAACACAATCTCATCATTACTCTTAGACTGAGTATTGTCAAACACTGATCTTCAGGAGTACTGAAACATTTCTACAGTTTTCTCTGTGGTGGAAAATCATGAGCTCGAGTGATACTTAGAATGATAGGATCGACACCTATAAGAATTGTAACTTTCCATCATCCGTTACCTAAATGTAAATTGCATGTCTGAATAAATCCAACAGAATGTTTCTTTCAATAAATAGCTGCACTCCATCCATGCCCCATTGTTGATGGTGTTGATATTGTGTCAACAAACAGTTTGTCTTCTGCATTTCGTCCAGTATATTGCAAATTGTGCATTCTGTGCTACAGCATGGGAACCTCAGTGATGACTTGTTACCATCTACAAGAACAGCAACTGCTTGTTTTAACACAAAACTGTTTACATCATCATTAAATCCTTGCAAGTCTACAAATAGTATCATTTTTACGAAAGAATAATAAGGATAACATTTAAATCTTTTAGTTCCATTGGGTATGTAATGAAGCATCGAATAAAATATTTCCTATGACTTTCCTCCTACCTGAGAAGTGTTTGCAGATTACTTCTTCCCAAGTGCTTAAGCATAGAGTAACTTGCGTTAACGTAATGCTAACTGTGATAGGTAGCCCTCTTATGTGCTCAAAGGTATTAATTGTGGTGGAAGACGGGACATTTCAGCAGTACAGTCATTGACACACAGGTCGATGCGCGAGTGTGAAACAATATAGAAGTGGCTCCTCCATACACCTGAATAGCATGGGACTTACTGTTGCTGGTGGCTGCAGTCAAGATCTGTTAATAATGTACCATTGCTAGAAATTTTCCCATTATTTAAAGAAAGGTATATAATAAATATTTGTAGATTGAATGTATATAGTTATCTCTGACAGTTTCTCAGGCAGATTGAACCCTGCAAGCGTTATCTCGGGTGCTTCCATATTGGCTGCTCCTATCTAATCCGTGTGGGCTATCCATAATACATATATTTCGATTAGTGAGCAGGGACAAGGAGGAGCCATTGACCAGAATGGCACAGGGAACAGTAATGCATCGCCTACTTACATGTTTCCCATAGGCAATTGTCGACAGCTTATAATCATTACCAGTTTATCGATATGACGCCCAAATACTGAGGTTTTCCTTGATCAGGTGCTGTAGGTCCTACATACGTGAAAGACTACAGCAGCCAATGTCTACCCCAATCATGGACCGAAGACAGCTCCCAACAACAACCGACTTCGACGGTTTCTTCCCAGCTGGCTACCAGGTAGGTCGAGTGCGGAGAGTTTCGTGTAGGTCTCACGTCTCCACCATGCCCCTTTTTCCGGGTTCTGTATCTCAGTCGGTGAAAAGTGAATTCTTATAAGATCACTTTGTTGTCCACACATCAGTCTGTCTGTCTGATTGTCTGCTGACTGTAAAGAACCCTATTTTACAGGAACTGGTAGATGTATCAAGTTGACACTTATCTCACATACCAAGGTCTATGGTACCTTGGCAGTGTATGAAATGTAACCTTCTGCGTCAATGTAGTCAAAATATATGGCAACTTACACTCTATATTTTGGTATCTTGCCATAATTGGTATCGATAACAGGCAAAAACCCTCGAAATTCTGGATTTGGAGGGGGGGGGGATGGGGACGACGACGATATACCTAATTAAGACTGTTCAGAACCCTTAGTGTGGGAGTCCTACTCCCAAGTATGTGGATTTCTTTTTATTTGTTATAAATAAAGTGCCTGTGTGGCCTATTCTGAGCTATGTCCTTTCTATCCCACTCTATCGTTCAGCCTCCTTCTTGAAGTTTTCCTCAGTAGCAGGAACCACAACGCTTCAGAAACCCAGTTCCGTAAGCTAGAGAACTGAATAATATCTCCGTCTTCAGAAGACAGTAATGACATACCTACTAGAGGAACAGTAATGATTGCCTTTGTTCCTGTTACCATTGTACATCTTTCTTTCCATCAGATCTTCCTCATTTCCCAGTATTGTTAAATGGAGGAGTCTCCTTAAACTTCCATTCCCCAGAAACCACTATATTAGAAAACATTCCTTTTGTACACCCACAATTTTTTTAACTAGCCACTATCATTATTATTCTTATTATTGTCATTATTTTTGTTGTGGTCTTCAGTCCTGAGACTGGTTTGATGCAGCTCTCCATGCTACTCTATCCTGTGCAAGCTTCTTCATCTCCCAGTACCTTTGGCAACCTACATCTTTCTGAATCTGCTTAGTGTATTGATCTCTTGGTCTCTCTCTACGATTTTTACCCTCCACGCTGCCCTCCAATGCTAAATTTGTGATCCCTTGATGCCTGAAAACATGTCCTACCAACCGATCCCTTCTTCTAGACAAGTTGTGCCACAAACTTCTCCTCTCCCCAATCCCATTCAATACCTCCTCATTAGTTACGTGATCTACCCACCTTATCTTCAGCATTTTTCTGTAGCACCACATTCCGAAAGCTTCTATTCTCTTCTTGTCCAAACTGGTTATCGTCCATGTTTCACTTCCATACATGGCTACACTCCATACAAATACTTTCAGAAACGACTTCCTGACACTTAAATCTATACTCGATGCTAACAAATTTCTCTTCTTCAGAAACGATTTCCTTGCCATTGCCAATCTACATTTTACTACTTCGACCATCATCAGTTGTTTTACTCCCTAAATAGCAAAACTCCTTTACTACTTTAAGTGTCTCATTTCCTACTCTAATCCCCTCAGCATCACCCGATTTAATTTGACTACATTCTGTTGTGTCTAGACAAGACAGCCTAGACACAATGAGAGGAAGCCGAAAGGCACGCGCTAAGCCAAAGCAGGGTGCGTGAGGTCTGAAACAGGATACGTTATGTATGCTATAAAGAAAAGTACGTCGCTTCTGGAATACTTAACTTTAATCCATCCTTTTGGTACATCTGGAGATTGTGGCGATACAAGTGGGACTCTTTAGATACATGCAATGTTACTATTGGCGCCTTGCTAGGTCGTAGCCACTGACTTAGCTGAAGGCTATTCTAACTATCTGCTCGGCTAATGAGCAATGCTTCGTCCATGTAGTCGCTAGCAAAGTCGTCCGTACAACTGGGGCGAGTGCTATTCCGTATCTCGAGACCTGCCTTGTGGGGGCGCTCGGTCTGCGATCACACAGTGGCGACACGCGGGTCCGACATGTACTAATGGACCGCGGCCGATTTAAAGCTACCACCTAGCAAGTGTGGTGTCTGGCGGTGACACCACACATTCCATTATCCTTGTTTAGCTTTTGTTGATGTTCATCTTATATCCTCCTTTCAAGACACTGTCCATTCCGTTCAACTGCTCTTCCAAGTCCTTTGCTGTCTCTGACAGAATTACAATGTCATCGGCGAACCTCAAAGTTTTTACTTCTTTTCCATGAATTTTAATACCTACTCCGAATTTTTCTTTTGTTTCTGTTATATCCTAGCCAGTAATGCCACCCGAGCCCGCTGCCAAAAGGTTGGCAGCATCAAAGTCCGGACGCCGTCCGCATAAGCAGCGCCAGCGAGACAGGAAATCGCCGCAAGTCTGCGCGCGCCACCGCTGGCTTCTGGCTTTTTAAGCGCTGGAGTCGCGAGCGCTAGGACAGTTCTGTATTCGCCGCTCAGTTGTATACTCGCCACCGAATTGTGTACTTGCTAGTCAGTTGTGTGTTCATCGCAGCAGAGTTGTTGTTTGTCGTCAGCCGACGCTGACCTAGCCGCTCCGACTCGAGCTAGACAGATTTCTGTAGACACCAAGTTCACTACTGTTTCTGTATCTTCGTTAATAACGATAAGTACCGACTTTTATTTAATCAGAGTGTTTGGGTTTTCATCTTTCTGTTCACTGTTCCAGCGGACCGGTCGGCCCGCTATTAAAAGTGTGGCGGTGACTTCGTTGGCCGTTTCTACAGCGAATTGTTTGTCCCTACGAACGCCGCCACCAAAGTTTCCTTTACTGCTTGCTCAATATACAGATTGAATAACATCGGGGAGAGGCTACAACCCTGTCTCACTCCTTTCCCAACGACTGCTTCTCTTTCATGCCCGTCGACTCTTATAACTGCCATCTGGTTTCTGTACAAATTGTAAATAGCCTTTCGCTCCCTGTATTTTACCCCTGCCACCTTCAGAATTTGAAAGAGAGTATTCCAGTTAACGTTGTCAAAAGCTTTCTCTAAGTCTACAAATGCTAGAAACGTAGGTTTGCCTTTTTTTAATCTTTCTTCTAAGATAATTTCGTAAGGTTAGTACTGTCTCACGTGTTCCAACATTTCTACAGAATCCAAACTGATCTTCCCCGAGGTTCGCTTCTACCAGTTTTTCCATTTGTCTGTAAAGAATTCGCGTTAGTATTTTGCAGCTGTGACTTATTAAACTGATAGTTCGGTAATTTTCACATCTGTCAACACCTGCTTTCTTTGGGATTGGAATTATTATATTCTTCTTGATGTCTGTGGGTATTTCGCCTGTCTCATACATCTTGCTCACCAGATGGTAGAGTTTTGTCATGACTGGGTCTCCCAAGGCCATCAGTAGTTCTAATGGAATGTTATCTACTCCCGGGGCCTTGTTTCGACTCAGGTCTTTCAGTGCTCTGTCAAACTCTTCACGCAGTATCTTATCTCCCATTTCATCTTCATCTACATCCTCTTCCATTTCCATAATATTGTCCTCAAGTACATCACCCTTGTATAAACCCTCTATATACTCCTTCCACCTTTCTGCCTACCGAGCGAGGTGGCGCAGTGGTTAGCACACTGGACTCGCATTCGGGAGGACGACGGTTCAATCCCGTCTCCGGCCATCCTGATTTAGGTTTTCCGTGATTTCCCTAAATCGCTTCAGGCAAATGCCGGGATGGTTCCTTTGAAAGGGCACGGCCGATTTCCTTCCCCATCCTTCCCTCACCCCGAGCTTGCGCTCCGTCTCTAATGACCTCGTTGTCGACGGGACGTTAAACAGTAATCTCCTCCTCCTCCTCCTTTCTGCCTTCTCTTCTTTGCTTAGAACTGGGTTGCCATCTGAGCTCTTGATATTCATACAAGTGGTTCTCTTCTCTCCAAAGGTCTCTCTAATTTTCCTGTAGGCAGTATCTATCTTACCCCTAGTGAGACAAGCCTCTACATCCTTACATTTGTCCTCTAGCCATCCCTGCTTAGCCATTTTGCACTTCCTGTCGATCTCATTTTTGAGACGTTTGTATTCCTTTTTGCCTGCTTCATTTACTGCATTTTTATATTTTCTCCTTTCATCAATTAAATTCAATATTTCTTCTGTTACCCAAGGATTTCTATTAGCCCTCGTCTTTTTACCTACTTGATTCTCTGCTGCCTTCACTACTTCATCCCTCAGAGCTACCCATTCTTCTTCTACTGTACTTCTTTCCCCCATTCCTGACAATTGTTCCCTTATGCTCTCCCTGAAACTCTATACAACCTCTGGTTCTTTCAGTTTATCCAGGTCCAATCTCCTTAAATTCCCGCCTTTTTGTAGTTTCTTCAGTTTCAATCTGCAGTTCATAACCAATAGATTGTGGTCAGAATCCACATCTGCCCCAGGAAATGTCTTACAATTTAAAACCTGGTTCCTAAATCTCTGTCTTACCATTATATAATCTATCTGATACCTTTTAGTATCTCCAGGATTCTTCCAGGTATACAACCTTCTTTTATGATTCTTGAACCAAGTGTTAGCTATGATTAAGTTATGCTCTGTGCAAAATTCTAAAAGGCGGCTTCCTCTTTCATTTCTTCCCCCCAATCCATATTCACCTACTATGTTTCCCTCTCTCCCTTTTCCTACTGACGAATTCCAGTCACCCATGACTATTAAATTTTCGTCTCCCTTCACTACCTGAATAATTTCTTTTATCTCGTCATACATTTCATCAATTTCTTCATCATCTGCAGAGCTAGTTGGCATATAAACTTGTACTACTGTAGTTTTTTATTATGGGTTATTAATATTAGTATTATTAATATTAATACTGACATTATTATTATTTTAGCAGCAGAAGCAAAGCACAAGTACAGCTATTATTAACATTATAAGTTCATAAGTCAGTATTTATGTTCGACATTGTTACTACTGACTTCATTTTAATTCCATCTATCATATAAAAATTGTTGTTACCTAGGTAACTATGACATAATAAATGTCTGGTATGTGTGGATCCCACATCCAATATAAGAGAGGGGCTGATGGCCCATTCAGATCAGGTTAAAGAAGCAAATAAATTATCGTATCACATAATGATACCACTCTAGGGGATTCATAAGTTGGCAACTTAATTGCAAATTTCTGTGCGACTCCAATAGTGGTCGTACAGCGTTCAGTGGACCCAATGAGAGCACACCTGCTGAGTCACATTTGCAGTTGCTCCGTACCTTGAGCGCCCTCTGTCACCACAACATAGGATGTTTGGCAGCAGCCACACGGTCCCTCTCGCATTTAGATACTCTATGCAACATGGTGCTACACAGACACCACCAAGTCGCTGCCGTGACACCACTGTCTGTACTTAGTTTAGAGACCATCTTCCTTGTTGATACTGAGAGCTGGACTCTGTTACTTGCTAAGTTATTTGTAATTTGTGTTCATACACTTGGACAGATGCAGGTGAAATTAATCTTCTTTTTACAGTGTTTATTTGTTGCCTAATCATTTCTACTCTTATCTGACTTTCCTATGAGGACAGTCGCCACATGACTGCTCTTACCATTGTGCACAAAGTTGCACACAGCATAAATAAAATACATAAATACTCGCATTCTGTGTTAGTAGTGGTAATGGTTCTCGAAGTATACATTTAGTACATACAGAAACGTGTTGTGAGTGGATTTTTTCTCTATCATTGTTTTACATGTGTACTGGGGATGGTCTTATGTTGATTTACCATACACTGATAAAGTAGTGTTAATGTATACTTGGAATGTATGTGTTGTAGTGTGTTATTTGTTTAATGTGGGATAGACCTGTGTTTGTACCACCATTTTGCAGAATATCTCATGATGTCATTTATTTATAGTATTTAACCATACAATGTGACATACCTCATAAATTATGATAACATATAGAACCATTTTTCTAGAATTTCTCCTTACTCAGCAACAATACTAAAGACAGAAAGGGAGTATTGCGGGATAATCATAGACTACAAATCGGAATGTATGACGGCACTTTCGATTGAAGAGTTAGAATACAGAATGACACTGCTGGTAAAAATCGAATTACATAATTTGAGGCTATTACGATGTCACACAGAATTCTCCCAGATTAGTAACATTTTCCACATTTTGTGGAATATGTATTATTTACTTATATATCTTAGACTGTAAGTATGGGTATTTGGGTGAAAATCGGTCAAAAATGTAAACAGCAATAGCACATGCAATGTTTATACCATCATTCTTAACGCAGTATGGTATAGTGTCATCATAAATGGAGACAGTGCTGAAGGTGCAGTTTATGCACAAGGATTGTGTCATGCAGTTCTTGTTGGTCACATCACTGTAATAGTTCTTGATCCACTGTAAGGAAAATTATTATTAATAATTCTGTAATTTCAAGACAGTATTCAATTTCTTATGTACTGTGTGTCATTCTTCCCATTACTTAATCTCTGTGTTCAAGAGTCAGCAATTATGATTCTTTGAAATTTTATGTCACCTTCCTAAATGGGCCTGATTCATTCAGATACTTAACTATTTCCATATGACCATCATTTTCAGGTAAATAATTAATTATGGGGCTCATATCAGTTTCCTGAAAGGCTGCAGAATACTGAAGTAAGTTGTTAATACCTTCTGCACTGTGTCTTTCGATTCTTGTTGGAAGTATTACTTTGAGAATCATACTTCCTGGTGGGCATTATCTGGAAGCAAAGAACTGTCTATTCAATCTACAACTCCTCAAGTGTGGGGGCTACTGACTGGTTTGGACGCTGGTCAGCATAATGAAAATTTTGTAGACTTCCTACCATACAGTGAACCATAGTGTAAACAAGGATTATGTAGTCAAGGCCTCTTCCACAATGCATATCTTCCATTACATTCCTATCCAAGACATAGCACTGAGGTACTGTATATAAGTACAACATGACTGAAGAAATGTTACTAATTTCTGCTGTTATTTTCATACACATACACCTTCTGTTAGGTGAGCTGGTAGTGTGTCGGCCATTGTTTTATTTAACACAAGATCCACAAATTTCTATCCAACTTAAGTAATAATTTGCAACTCCACAGTAGGCTGCCTATTGTTTAAATATGTAATTCGTTTAAGTGGTGCTCTACGTTACTTGCTAAACATTTATTTATGATCTCAAAGAGAGTGGATATCTTTTAGAATAGTCAGTCAAATTGTAAGAAATGGCCTTAGTATTGTATATAGCAATAGTGGACGACTAATATGATAGTGTGCTTGCAGAAATGTCATTCTGCACAATAGTCTGCTACTGACTGCAGGAAATGTATTTGTTTAAGAAGCTGAGCCACATGTCAGGTGTGCAGATGAGAAAGTGAGGAGTCTGTCTGATGGTATACAGAGCACAAGTGAAAAGTCGTTCTGGTGGAAGATAATCAGCGCTTTTGGGAAGTAAATAATTATAATTAGGTGCTGAAAAATGACAGTAAAATTGATATCTCATTCATTTCACTAACTTTTGAATATGTTATGATGGATTATTAATAAAAACTATAAAGACAAATGACAAGTTTGTAGGGGCCAATGGGCACCTTGTCCCAGGATCACACTGAATATGAAGAAATTGATATATGGCCTTGAAGAACAACTGACTGAGGACATTTAGCAAGGAGGACATTAAAACTTTAGAGAGATCTGACAACACTGTGTCCTTGTCACATGAACTTTGGGAAATATGACAACAATGCAGGCTGTGCTATTACCTCTGCTGCCTCACTACTCACAATAAGTATCAACCACACAATTAACCCAGTGTGTAGCTATCCTGTTACCCAAAAACCATAGTTACATGTGAATTAGGAGGCAGTATTGCTCTTACGCACTGAAGTCAGAAATGGGAACAGAGAGGTTTCATTTTGTACCTAGCAAAAAAAATTGTATTATGAAGAAAGTACACAAAATACAAGATTGTTCAACAATTTCCTTCAAATTGTATAATTGGAAGAAAGTAAATGTATTAAATAATTTTTTTAACTTTTCCTAAAAGCAGTTTCAGTTTTAACTTTATGGTTATGAATAAATAGAAAGGCCACACGCAAAAACGTAGTAATTTTCAATATACACTCCTGGAAATTGAAATAAGAACACCGTGAATTCATTGTCCCAGGAAGGGGAAACTTTATTGACACATTCCTGGGGTCAGATACATCACATGATCACACTGACAGAACCACAGGCACATAGACACAGGCAACAGAGCATGCACAATGTCGGCACTAGTACAGTGTATATCCACCTTTCGCAGCAATGCAGGCTGCTATTCTCCCATGGAGACGATCGTAGAGATGCTGGATGTAGTCCTGTGGAACGGCTTGCCATGCCATTTCCACCTGGCGCCTCAGTTGGACCAGCGTTCGTGCTGGACGTGCAGACCGCGTGAGACGACGCTTCATCCAGTCCCAAACATGCTCAATGGGGGACAGATCCGGAGATCTTGCTGGCCAGGGTAGTTGACTTACACCTTCTAGAGCACGTTGGGTGGCACGGGATACATGCGGACGTGCATTGTCCTGTTGGAACAGCAAGTTCCCTTGCCGGTCTAGGAATGGTAGAACGATGGGTTCGATGACGGTTTGGATGTACCGTGCACTATTCAGTGTCCCCTCGACGATCACCAGTGGTGTACGGCCAGTGTAGGAGACCGCTCCCCACACCATGATGCCGGGTGTTGGCCCTGTGTGCCTCGGTCGTATGCAATCCTGATTGTGGCGCTCACCTGCACGGCGCCAAACACGCATACGACCATCATTTGCACCAAGGCAGAAGCGACTCTCATCGCTGAAGACGACACGTCTCCATTCGTCCCTCCATTCACGCCTGTCGCGACACCACTGGAGGCGGGCTGCACGATGTTGGGGCGTGAGCGGAAGACGGCCTAATGGTGTGCGGGACCGTAGCCCAGCTTCATGGAGACGGTTGCGAATGGTCCTCGCCGATACCCCAGGAGCAACAGCGTCCCTAATTTGCTGGGAAGTGGCGGTGCGGTCCCCTACGGCACTGCGTAGGATCCTACGGTCTTGGCGTGCATCCGTGCGTCGCTGCGGTCCGGTCCCAGGTCGACGGGCACGTGCACCTTCCGCCGACCACTGGTGACAACATCGATGTACTGTGGAGACCTCACGCCCCACGTGTTGAGCAATTCGGCGGTACGTCCACCCGGCCTCCCGCATGCCCACTATACGCCCTCGCTCAAAGTCCGTCAACTGCACATACGGTTCACGTCCACGCTGTCGCGGCATGCTACCAGTGTTAAAGACTGCGATGGAGCTCCGTATGCCACGGCAAACTGGCTGACACTGACGGCGGCGGTGCACAAATGCTGCGCAGCTAGCGCTATTCAACGGCCAACACCGCGGTTCCTGGTGTGTCCGCTGTGCCGTGCGTGTGATCATTGCTTGTACAGCCCTCTCGCAGTGCCCGGAGCAAGTATGGTGGGTCTGACACACCAGTGTCAATGTGTTCTTTTTTCCATTTCCAGGAGTGTATATCTACAGATGAATTACCAGTAGACTGAAAGACTTTAATTCAGCAGAGAATTCGTCACCTCCACGAAAGTAGTCATACTGTACGAGAAGAAGATAAGTAGCACTGTGGTGAAGTGGTTATGATACTGAACTGTTCCATGGAGGCTCATGAATTAAAAACTCACCTCGACTGTTCAATTTTAATTACTTTATTCGGTTCTAGTACATTCTAGAATTATCCACAAATGTCAAGAATCATTGTACTGGAAAGTTCTGTAGCAGTATATATACTGTATGTGTTGTGGTCAGAGGCAGTTCGACCTGCGCTCTTGTATGTGCAAGTGCTGAACAAACCCCCATTAAGTGAAGTTAGTGTTCGTCATTCATCTAATTACACAGTCTTCTACGTGACATTTTAGTGGAGACGCTGTGTATTGGAACTTATGGTAGCGCACATTATCGACGACACAGTGGAGCCTGTCGTGCCACGACAGAGCTGCCGTTTGTGTGGAAAGAAACCCGAGTTCGAGCCATATTCAACAGATCACAATCTACCGGAGACAGAAGAAGAATAGGACGTTACAATGACAGCAACTTTGTTACACCACATGAGACATCCTTCTGGGTTCTCTGATGACAATGGCCAAGATCCCAACCAGTGGCTGAAGGTATATGAGCGTACAGCCAAATTTAACAAATGGGATAACGCCATGTGTTTCCGTAATGTATTTTTCTACTTGGAGGGCACTGCAAAGAAATGGTATGTGAACAACTAGAAGTTCACAAGCTGGGAAGTATTCCAGGTGGAACTGCAACAGACGTGCAAGGCTGAAGATAAATTAAAGTGTAGATCACAGCGTCGAGGAGAAACCATACCCTACATACAAGACCTCTTGGAGGTGTGTGGGATAGTGTATCCTAGAATGAAGGTGGAAGACAAGGTTGCACATTTCATGAAGGGCGTTGCTGGGGAGATGTATGAAGCCCTACTCGTGAAGGAAGTTTCGACAGCAAACGACTTCATAAAATGGTGCCAGTATATCGAGACAATGCATCAAAGAAGAATTACACGCAAGAAGTTAGAACGGATTCGAAACGTAGTATAGATGTTTTTGATCGAGGAAACAACTGATTTTACAAATGTTCTTCGTCAGATAGTGAGAGAGGAAGTTCAGAAGACACTTGGATCGTACGGCGAGCAAAAACCGAGACGCTTCAAGAGTTGATAAGGGAGGAAGTGGAACAGACATTGAACCCCCCCCCCCCCCCTTTAAAACGGAGAAAAAGTCTAGAGGAACCTCTTTGGGCAATAAGGAAGACTGGCGTCTCGAGGACCCAGGATAACCAACCAGTATGTTTCCACTGTGGACGCCCAGTATATATGGTGCACTGCTGTCGAGAAAGGTGGCGGATATTTGATGACGCCAACTCTGGAACGACGAGGATGAACAAGATGTGAGTGCAGGACGACGTAGGTCACCATCGCCGCAGGCTGGAGAGGACGCTCCCCAACACGTCGATCAAAGTCTTCATCGTCGTTTAGAAACTCCAGCCGATAACCTAGCCATCGCAACCCGGAAAACTAAAGGGTGCAATCTTCCTTGGAAGTGAGGCCGTCGAAGAGAAAAATCTTCTGCCGTCGACCACCACGAAAAAGGTAGGAAACTACGTCGATATACTCATGGATGGGCGACCAGCCCGAGCCCTCGTGAACTCTGGAGCATCATATTCAGTCATTTCGGAGAAGTACCGTCGCCAGTTGCAGAAAACTGTATTCGTCGACAGCAAAACATCTCTGCTGTAGGTGGTTAATGGTACATATGTAAAACCTACAAGAAGATGTACGATTTGTGTGGGTGTAAGTGGCCATACACAGCTCTTAGAATTCATCGTCTTACAAGAGTGTAGACATGACGTCACTCTCAGATGGGACTTTTTGAAAGCTTCTCAGACAATTATAGATTGTGGTCACTCGAAGATTAGGCTAGACGAGATACTATGGACAGGAAGATGTGCATCCGAATTTGTGGAGACTATGTGTGCTGGATGAAATAATCATTCCTGCAGTCAGAGGTAGAAAGGTAACTCTCACGTGTCATATTATGCATCAACCCATGGATCTTGTAGTGGAATGTAAGATAAGCATACCACTGAAGAATAACTTGGTCATTCCAGCCATTATCGTCTCGTTTAAGAACGGATTCGGTGAATTGTGGATAGTTAACTATCGCCGAGAACCGCAGATCATTCCAAGATGCATGTGCGTAGCAAATGCTGAGCCGTTAATTGAAGAACAGCCGAGCGTCATAGAAATGTCCCATGCCAAATCTGTGGGCGAAATTAGTCCTACCATTACGAGACAAGATCTTCTAGCTCAACTATCACCAGATCTGACTAAGGAACAACAGAAGAAGCTACTTGCCATTCTTCAAGAGTGCTCTGAATACTTCAATCCACAGGTGAAGAGCAAATTAGACAAATCGACCGTGAAGCAGTGGTTTAGCACTGGAGATCATCAACCAATAAGCCAGAGAGCATACCGTGTGTCAGCAATGGAACGTCGAATAATTCGCGACGAGGTACAGAAAATGATTAAGAATGACATCATTCAGCCTTCGCAGAGCCCATGGTCATCACCAATGGTGCTCATCAGGAAGAAGGATGGCTGTTGGCGCTTTTGTGTTGATTACAAAAAGCTTGATGAGATAACGAAAAAGGACGTTTACCCTATTCCACGAATTTACAATACACTAGATTGTCTGAAGGTTACTTAGTTTTTCTCAACCGTTGACATGTACTCGGGATAATGGCAAATTGAAGTAAATGAGTCTGATCGTGGGAAAGCTGCTATTATCACCCCTGAGGGCCTGTATGAATTTAAGGTAATGCCGTTTGTTTTGTGTAATGCAACAGCAACTTTTGAACAGATGACGTATAATCTTCTACGTCAACTGAAGCGGACGATGTGTCTGTCATTTAGATGACACTATAGTGTTGTCAGAGACATTTGATGAACATGTAAAGAGACTGAGGGCCATTCTTAAGTGTCTTCAACAAGGCGGACTGGAGCTTAATCCAAGAAAGTGTCTGTTTGGAGTCCTAAGGGGCCCGGCTTCGATTCAAGCTGCGTCGGGGATTTTCTTCGCTCAGGGACTGGGTGTTGTCTTCATCATTATTTCATCCCCATCTGGCACACTGGTTGCCCAATGTGGCGTCGAATGTAATAAGACCTGCACCAAGGCATCGGATCTGCTCCGTACGGGGCCTCTTGGCCAGTGACGCCAAACGCTCATTTCATTTCGTAAATCCTAAATGACTGGCCTCAGGTGCGTCATTGAATTTCTGTAGAACATTTAAGCCCATGTGTTTAGGAATCACTGGTAGCCACCTCTTCCCAAATGGATGAAACTTTTTCTTACAAATTAATCTACTAACTACCTTAAATTGTCCTTTCACATCGTCTGACCCATTTAAGGCAATCATAATTTGAGATATCTTGGCGTCCTCCTCCTGCTCAGCAGAGAGACTCTGGAGTGCAGTGAGACAATCTTCATCAAAGTCTTGATGGCCTTGCATTAGGGTTTCTTGAGAGACAGTCGGCATCTTTGTGTTTTCTTCCACTTTCGTACACTATGGTGAAGACGTAGTGCCCACCTGGCAAGTCGTCCTGTTGGATCGTTAAGACCTGTCACGCAACGAAGTGAGTGGTGGTCTGTAACAACTGTGAATGGTCTGCCATAGAGATACTGTCCAAACTCGCTCATGACCCAGATCACAGCAAGACATTCTCTTTCTGTAGTTTAGTCGTTTCTTTCGGCTTCTGTAAGTGTCCTGGAAGCATAGGATGTAACCTTTTCTTTTCCATCCGAAATTTGCACCAGAACAGCACCAAACCCACACCCACTGGCATCTGTGTGTAGTCCTGTAGATGCTATCTCATTATACACACCAAGTACAGGGTCAGTCGTCAGAGCTTTTCGCAGCACATTAAAAGAATCTTGTTGAGTACCACCCCAGATAAATTTAGCGTCAGCTTTTAACACTGACCATTCTGCTATCGGGGCGGACATTTAGGATTTATTAAGACATAAGATAGAATCCGCAAGAGATTTTTCTGGACAGATTTAGGAGTGTCCATCACCATGTGTCGCACTGTGGAGAGCGCCAGAGGAGAAAGGCAGTTCCTCAGACACCACCTGGCCGACTCATACCAATTCCACCAGCCGAAACGCCTTTCCAGCGTGTTGGGATTGACCTCCTCGGACGATGTCCAACGTCTCCTAGTTGCGATGGATGGACTATTGTTTGCACTGATTATCTGACACATTATGCCATTACAAAAGCCGTGAAAACAGCCGAAGCATCCGAGGTAGCCAAATATCGTGGAAGACATTGTATTAAATTACGGCGACCCAAGGTCATTAATTATGCATCGAGGGAAAGATTTCAGTCGCATCTTGTGACAGAGATAAACCGTTGCTGCAACATTGCTCATCACATGAGTGCTTGCCATCCGCCAACAAACGGGCTTACTGAACGCCTTAATAAGACCTTGGCCGACATGCTATCAATGTTCGTCAATATTGAGCAGTGCAACTGGGATGAGGTGGTACATTTCGTGACGTTTGCCTACAACACCGCCAAACAAGACACCATGGGATTTATGCCATTTTTCCTGGTGCATAGGCGTGGGGTGGCGACGACGATGGACGCTGTGTTTCCGTTACATCCTGATGACGTGGACGATGACTACACTGGCCAGGTTATAACCAGAGCTGAGGAAGCTCGGCGGTAAGCTCGACCGCACGCTGCAGGATTAGGAAACAGTCGCCGAAGGTATGACGCGTGCCACCGCCCTGTTGTCTACCAGCCTGGTGACCTCGTCCGAATTTTCACTCCTGTTCGGAAGATTGGTCTCTCTGAGAAGCTCCTCAGTTGTTACTTTGGATCTTGTAAGGTTGAAAGACGCGTGTCTGATGTTACTTATGAAGTTGAAGATTTCGACCCCGACACAAGACGACGAAAGGTCATGGATACAGTCCACGTCCTTCGAATGAAGCCCTACCAGGATTCTGCAACCCAGGGTAAATTCGAAGCTCCAGCGACAGGAAACAAGCGGAAAGGTGACGAAGAGCGTAGCGGCAAAACAAGTTCTAACAAGATCACTACCAGGGAGAACATCAGTCATCGGGAGTCGGAGTATGCAGGACCGATGATTTGTTCCAGAACTAGCACCGTAGTGTGGTGGTTATGTTACTGAACTATTGCGTGGAGAGTCGTGAGTTCAACAGACAGCTGGAATGTACAATCTTAATTTCTATATTCGGTTCGAGTACATTCTAGAAGTATCCAAAAATGTCAAGAATCACTGTACTGGAATGTTCTGTAGCCGTATATTTATTGTATGTGTTATATATACAGTATGGCCGTAGGCAGCTCGCTGCGCGCACTAGTGAGTGCAAGTGCTGAATAAACCTTCGATAAATGAAGTTCGTGTTAGTCATTCATCTAATTACACCTTCTTCTACGTGACAATATGTTCTCAAGATCTTGTAATTTTTTTTTAGTTAATGTGAACTTTTAATTCTTAGAAGCGATATTTCCGTTTTTCATTAGAATAAAGGTTCCAAATTAAACTTTGATAATATATAAGTTTAAATATTTATTTTTATTTATACCTTATGAAGACCTTTGAGTACCGTAAGAGGAAGTGTTAATGAAGGAGTTTTGGTTTTCATTATTTTGCGATGTCCAAGAAATAAGAGGACTTAACAGCTGGCTTGACGGTTTACGTGAGAAGTTTATGAGGCATAATAATATGGTCGTAGAGCCAGTACACTATCTGAGGCTATAGATGGTCAGCACATATATGGGCTACAACAGGAGTATGGAGGAAATAAATAGTGAAAAGAGATGTTAAAGCTCAAGTCGAGAAAACGAAATGTCACGTGATCGAATATTTGATGGATATTTCAGTCTGCTTTTCACCTAGCTCTTAGCCGTCAGTTATGTGAAGATTCATTCTAGTTTTATCAATACTACATTCAAAGAACAAAAATAAATGTACACTCCTGGAAATGGAAAAAAGAACACATTGACACCGGTGTGTCAGACCCACCATACTTGCTCCGGACACTGCGAGAGGGCTGTACAAGCAATGATCACACGCACGGCACAGCGGACACACCAGGAACCGCGGTGTTGGCCGTCGAATGGCGCTAGCTGCGCAGCATTTGTGCACCGCCGCCGTCAGTGTCAGCCAGTTTGCCGTGGCATACGGAGCTCCATCGCAGTCTTTAACACTGGTAGCATGCCGCGACAGCGTGGACGTGAACCGTATGTGCAGTTGACGGACTTTGAGCGAGGGCGTATAGTGGGCATGCGGGAGGACGGGTGGACGTACCGCCGAATTGCTCAACACGTGGTGCGTGAGATCTCCACAGTACATCGATGTTGTCGCCAGTGGTCGGCTGAAGGTGCACGTGCCCGTCGACCTGGGACCGGACCGCAGCGACGCACGGATGCATGCCAAGACCGTAGGATCCTGCGCAGTGCCGTAGGGGACCGCACCGCCACTTCCCAGCAAATTAGGGACACTGTTGCTCCTGGGGTATCGGCGAGGACCATTCGCAACCGTCTCCATGAAGCTGGGCTACGGTCCCGCACACCGTTAGGCCGTCTTCCGCTCACGCCCCAACATCGTGCAGCCCGCCTCCAGTGGTGTCGCGACAGGCGTGAATGGAGGGACGAATGGAGACGTGTCGTCTTCAGCGATGAAAGTCGCTTCTGCCTTGGTGCCAATGATGGTCGTATGCGTGTTTGGCGCCGTGCAGGTGAGCGCCACAATCAGGACTGCATACGACCGAGGCACACAGGGCCAACACCTGGCATCATGGTGTGGGGAGCGATCTCCTACACTGGCCGTACACCACTGGTGATCGTCGAGGGGACACTGAATAGTGCACGGTACATCCAAACCATCATCGAACCCATCGTTCTACCATTCCTAGACCGGCAAGGGAACTTGCTGTTCCAACAGGAAAATGCACGTCCGCATGTATCCCGTGGCACCCAACGTGCTCTAGAAGGTGTAAGTCAACTACCCTGGCCAGCAAGATCTCCGGATCTGTCCCCCATTGAGCATGTTTGGGACTGGATGAAGCGCCGTCTCACGCGGTCTGCACGTCCAGCACGAACGCTGGTCCAACTGAGGCGCCAGGTGGAAATGGCATGGCAAGCCGTTCCACAGGACTACATCCAGCATCTCTACGATCGTCTCCATGGGAGAATAGCAGCCTGCATTGCTGCGAAAGGTGGATATACACTGTACTAGTGCCGACATTGTGCATGCTCTGTTGCCTGTGTCTATGTGCCTGTGGTTCTGTCAGTGTGATCATGTGCTGTATCTGACCCCAGGAATGTGTCAATAAAGTTTCCCCTTCCTGGGACAATGAATTCACGGTGTTCTTATTTCAATTTCCAGGAGTGTATATTGGGATCACATTTATTGCTGAGATACTCGGTGCCAAATTATTGGATAAATCTTGAGATGCTGTAAACATGAACCTTAATGAAGCATCATTAGATACAATTAACTCATGGAGAAAGTAATAGTTTTTAAAATAATAGTTTGAAAACAAGTGAGTTATGTTTTCCGATGTTCTTGTGAGGTCGTATTGGTCATCTGCGGTACGTCAAGGAATCAAAATGGTGCATTCGATGCTGAGGGAAAATGTAACATGGCATACTTAGGTTTCTCACGAGATGCTGGCGATGAGGACGTCTGTAAATTTTGGTGAGACCTACAGTTGTTAAAAGATGATAATGTACCAGAATCACATCGGTGTCAATGCAATAGTAGTAGTCATTTCACTGAAGTGGTGCTGGCCGTGGCTGGTCCTTGGATGAGTGATTGATCGTGTATGCTGTATGCTGTTGGGAATTTTTCCTTTGGCTTTCCGACAGAGGGGAAAGATATGGTGACGAAAAGTCCCTGATCACCAGTCTTGTCCAATTGCCTGGATTAAAATCCAAACGTCTCCACAGTGCCTCATGAAGTGAGGGCAAACAGCACTGTTGACTGTGATCCACCCATTGACTGTGGACGTAAAGGTACGCTGCCCCTTTCGTGCTTACAGACACATGCAGTAGTTACACTTAAACGCACAACGCAAATATTTCATGAAGGCAAGGTTCCTACGGGTGCGAGGTGCCGGGGCTAGCAGTGTATTTAACACTAAATTCTAGAATCTACACATGTAAATGATGCTCTAAGCCCCCCCTATTCTAACTCCGTCTTTTGCTGTTGCACAAGGATTAAAAAAATATACACAAACTGACTGTAATCAACCCTGCAAGTGGAGTAGAAAAGAGTTTGGCACCTGCAATAATTTAATTTGATAAATAAGTTAAATAAAGGAAGGTTTCATTACCGTAGTGAGAAATGATGGGTCGCTCTACCGATTAACAGAATGAAAGTTCTGTCCAAAATAACAATATGATTTATTAAGACTAAACACAAAATAATAAACAAAAACACATGAAACATTTATAATACATCAAATTGGCTCAAATTGGATACACAAACAAACGCTGTGAAGGTGAAGTTGTCCCTAAACTAGATTGTGAGGTTTATGACGAAGTGGTATGTGGAGCCAATTCCTTGCCACTCAAATCTTAAGAGAGACACACAGCTAACCCAACATTAATTGCTGCTACTCAAGATAGAACAAAGTTAGAAAAAGACGAACAGGCGCACTCTGCTGGGCTCTGATTATCGCCTAGGAAAATCCCTATCTGCCGGTGCTGCGGACATACATTACCAAACTGTCTTCTTATCTGCCAGAACACGATCTGGCGTACCGGAGGCGAGGGCTGGTTGCTTCGACGTCCCCGACCGAAAGCCGAGAGCCGACTACCTAGAGCACCCGTACAGGCCGAACACACAACATTCCCGCCCCCACGACAGTGGCCGTGGTTAAACGTTCCAATCAGCAACACGAAAACCGGCGGAAAATTCCACTCCATTGCCGGAGCACTACCATTCCACCAATGGAGATTCTTGGCGCCAATTTCTGCGCTGATTTTGCTACGTCATGGAGCTATGCCCTGAGCCAGCCAATCACAGTTACTATTTTGCAGAAAGCGCGGGAATTTTCCCGCCACAACTGCCTGGGTACACAAGTCATTCCCACGCCTCGCTGGTAGCCCGCCAGAAAGTGTTTTCGCTAAGATTCTGCGAAGTAACGGAACCTCTAGCCCAGCCGCTACTTCAGACCCCTCCGGGCGCGAGTGTTGACAATGTCGGCGTCTGCAAAGCATTCACTCGACTTCCCCACACCCGTTGGCTTAACCCTCTCCAGAACACCAGAGCCCACCTGTCATTAACCACCCGGGTGACGAGAGACGCTGCGTGGGAAGTCCGCGTGTGAAGGAATAGCAACTTTTCACCGCATGCAATTAGAGACGAAAATCGTAAGATAGAAATATGAGAGGGGGCTCATGCCACCTCTCACGGGTGCGAAGGACAGCAAACACGTTTCCAGTGCAGGTGGCTGAATCTGCCCTATGGGGTTTAGCAGCCAGTCATGATATACAACTTTACTTGCTTTAATCAAAATCATCATCTGGCTGTTGCTCGTAGCGGTGAATAACTACTTTACTTGAAATTCGTTAGTGAAAGGGTGCGAAGTGTCGGAAGGGGGAGGGGTTGAAGGTGCACAACCACATGACGAATTCATGATTCTGTGGAGGGAACTTTGCAAATTCGATAACTAAAGTCGCATTAGTGTGCGAGAACCTGAAGTCAGCAGCCCACTCTGCATAAGACTGTCCTTACTGTTTATGATATTGTTTAAATTGTTGTCTAATTGCAACAAGGTGCATCAGATATCCGTACTATTTGGTTAACAGTGCACATAGTTCACTGAAAGAAAATGGTTCAAATGGATCTATGGGACTTAACGTCGAAGGTCATCAGTCCCCTAGAACTTAGAACTACTTAAACCTAACTAACCTAAGGACATCACACACATCCATGCCCGAGGCAGTATTCAAACCTGCGACCGTAGCAGTCGCGCGGTTCCGGACTGAAGCACCTAGAACAGCTCGGCCACTACGGCCAGCTCACTGAAAGACAAATGAATATATTTTGAGTCTGTTCATTTTTTTCCATTACTTACAAAAGAATGATAGAAGAAAAGATTAAGGCACTTTCTTTGTTGCCAAATCTGATATCAGCAACATGATGTAGTTCAAAACGTAGGAGATACACCTCTCGGCTCCCTAAAATCTCGTCAAAGTAAGCGAGTGGTTGTGAGGTCTTAGCCGTAATCCATAGAGCTAGTGCTGGCTGTAAAAGTGTTGCACACTGCACCGTAGAGTAAGTTCATCTCGATACTTCTATGACCACTCCTGTTACGTAATTGTTAAACTGAAAACAGACCATGCTGTTATCATAACCAATACACTTAACGTATATGAACAGTGAAAACTTTTTCAGTACAGGAACAAAGCATGGACATCGTACATGCAGCAGTGTGACAAGATAGGAAGCACTTGATACCGCACGGAACAAGATGTTACTGGCCTCCTGAAACCTGAGATGCGGCCCACGTGACACACCCTATCTCAACCCTAAGAGCGGCGGTGGTGGGTGTCGTTCGAATTCTGGGAGTCGTTACTGCTGTAGGGTTACTGAAGTTCATTGTCGATGGAAAAGCCAATTTTGACATTATCCCCTTTTAAACAGGGTGGAAATTTTATGGGAAAGTGGGTATATATATATATATATATATATATATATATATATATATATATATATATATAGTATGTAGGTATTTATATGTGGGACTATACCTATTATTTTTAACGTAGTAGGATGCAATCTATTCCTAAGTGCACAATACAGAAAAGGGCTGTAAAACTAGACTACAACAGCAAAAAAAAAAGAAAATCTGTGATCCATCAGAAGACGAATTTTTAATTATCCAAACTGGGTAATAGTTTGATTTAAATAATTTTTAAAGCCGCACTTGTCGCTGGTTGCTATTTCGAATTTTAAAACTGAAGACTGTACTAGAGCCACCTGTCTCATAATGTCTAATTCCCACACGATACTGTAACACCATACTGCATAGTGCTACCAATGCTCACAGCAACTTTGTTTAACTGTGAAAATTAGAAACATGGCTTCCACTTTCGAGAAAACTGCTAAATGCTATCTTATTATTAATATGTAGTTGGTGTTAATCTACTTCTGGTATTTGCTAGTTTATATTGGTAACTGTTCGAAGAAAGTACTTACCGACATCTGCACATGTTTATTCAAGTTTATCATACATTACGTCCGGTACCAATCGTATTATTCAGACAGTTCAGTTTTTAGAACTGTGAGTGTTTCGAATGATACAAATAGATATGCTTAGTTACTGCTAAAGCAAAGCTCTCGCTGGGGACACGGGGTAACTAGACTTTCTTTAGAAAATAGGGAAAAATGTGTAGCCTTCTTCTCCAACTAGTACACTAACGATGGAAAACTAAACATCAGTGTGTCTATTTTTGCAAAGCCAGTATTGACAGCTAATGTCTAAAAACAGCTGGTAATAAAATGTGAAGTAGCAATGCTCAGAATTTTCGGCGGTGTAACTACAAACGTTTCCGAGATTTGCACATACCAGCTTCACAGAGGCTGTGTAAGGTTCAAATGGTTCAAATGGCTCTGAGCACTATGGGACTTAACTGCTGAGGTCATCAGTCCCCTAGAACATAGAACTACTTAAACCTAACTAACCTAAGGACATCACACACATCCATGCCCGAGGCAGAATTCGAACCTGCGACCGTAGCAGTCGCGCGGTTCCAGACCTGAGCGCCTAGAACCACTCGGGCACTCCGGCCGGCGCTGTGTAAGTTATGTGTTCAATTAGAAATTCAGGTTACATGTAGAAATAAAACATATGCAGCCTCGAATTCATAGAACTGCGTAATAGTATAGACGAATTTGTGACCGATAAAAAAAAATATCAGAATTCAGTATGAGAAAGGGATGTTCTTTAAGCAGCAAGGGTTAGAAAAGAAACTTCTTTAATCAGCACACACTTTCATTAATACCAGAACGGTGAATAAGAGGCATAGCAAGAGCACACCGACCACAAGTGAATATTAAAATACTTTCGAAAGAGAAAAGCACAACTGAATGTGTTTTAGCAACGCGTACTAAGCTGGCTGCCGTGCGTTGGGAATGTAAACCGCACTTAATACTCAAATATAAAAAAACAGTGAAAAAATAAACTTTTGTAGAGTAACATACAGTATCTGTCAAAGTTACATTTGCCTTTAGCCCTACCGCGTTTGCTGTGAAATTCCTGTAAAGAATGGAAAATACGTCAGGTTCAGTTTGTAAAATACTACCTTTGATATAAAATATCATTCGAACGTTACCAACCGAATCAGTTATCGGTAAAATATTGTGTTTCGCAATTCTCTTTCCATTGCTGTATGTACAACAGAAATTATACCAATGCATTTAAATATAAAGTAAATAATCAGGGGATCAGAAAAGAATAAGATTACGTAAGACCCACGTAATATAACTGAATGAAAAGTCAAGTGAACAGAGATCTACATGACGATCTCTTAGCAGCACACAGACACGTCGAAGAAGTTGGACATGTGATCATGATATGAACAAAGTTCCATACGTAATAAGAAGCAAAGAATTTAATAAGCTAGAGTGTGTGAAATCAGTTTACTACGGTTCACATTAAATCACATGTCGGTTTCTATGCCAGGCCTTGTGGTTGCTGACGGCGTAAGACAAAGAATTTGAAACAGCATGCGAACATAATTCCACTCGTGGAATACATAGCTACTCGGCTATCCAAACGAGTAAAAAATTAGTCTTTAATGCATGTACCTAACGAGTGATTAACGAAATAACTTTGCAGACAGGCAACGTCTACGGGAAACCTCATTAACACGAGCTACATCTGAAGTGTTGGCAGAAGAGCCAACACTGTGTTGCTAGAGGAGGCCGAAATGCACGCGTTTAATTACACGCTGACTGGCGTGAGGTCTGGAACAGTTAAGGGAATTAATAGTAGCAAATAAAGTACGTAGTTGATATAATACTTAACTTAAATCCACAATTGGTGTACATCGCTCTTGACGGTTCATGTTATAATCTCAATATCAAATGCTATGGCGCCTTGCTAGGTCGTAGCAAATGACGTAGCTGAAGGCTAAGATAACTATCGTCTCGGCAAATGAGAGCGTATTGGTCAGTGTAGCTTCGCTAGCAAAGTCGGCTGTACAACTGGGGCGAGTGCTAGTAAGTCTCTCTAGACCTGCCGTGTGGTGGCGCTCGGTCTGCAATCACTGACAGTGGCGACACGCGGGTCCGGCGTATACTAATGGACCGCGGCCGATTTAAAGGCTACCACCTAGCAAGTGTGGTGTCTGGCTGTGACACCACAACATCACCAAGCACCAAACACAGCCATCGGTTCCATTCGACCCAACACGGGTCAGCAGCTCAGCGTGGAGACCAACGTAGGACAGGCAGACTGTCCAAATCTCTGACCAGCGTTCTTCGACCGCCAGGCAACGATATGATTGGTACACTGTATTACAACCCAAAGACGTGACTGGCTGTATGCTTCAAATACAATCCCACCTAAACATACTGTTGGTATAGTATACCAACTTCTCGATACATCAACTGTGATCAATACATGTAGCTAATAATCAGCGATAAGTGCTTGAATTCACAACTATGTCTCGTATTCTATCCTGCTGCTCATTGTTCTGTTGTCAATTTTAAGGATGACATTCCTACTAATCAGTCTAACAGGAAATGTTAATTTTGGATTACCACACTGGGCAACAATTAGAGCAAAATTCGTACCAGGCATCCTGATAAACAAGATACGTGAACTTGGAAACCCATATCAGAAAAACACACTAACTACTCTAAACATATTCGTTAATGAAGCGCAAATAAACTTGTTCTCTTCACAAAGAGAAAAAAAAATTGATACTAGACAAGTACAAACACATCACTCCCTGTCTTACGAGTCACACGGAATTATTTCACTCTGTGATATTCTAAGGGTCAAAAAGTTGCTGAAGAGTTTCCTAGAAACACTGTATTGGTGTCAAAGATCTTCCATGGTTACCCAAACGGAAGTCTTTAGGTCACTCAAATAGGCATTTAATCACGCACTAACCAGTGAACTGTATCTCACATTAAATCCAAATGTCAAAGTCATCTGTAGATAACATTCACCAAGAATCTGGTTGTCCAGAAATGGTACTAAAACTGCTACTATCACGGTTCTGTCCTTTCACTTCATGGTGTAATTAAAAGTCTTTAGCTGCATCAAATCGGCACTACTTCACACACCAATTAAAGAAATGTGTCCTACAACAAACGCTAATGTCAATGTCATTTTTATATCACAAAAACCTGGCTCCCCACAAATGTTTCCTTTCTCGAAGATTCAACACGACAATTCATAGTACTGTCCTTTCAGTTGATTGTATAACTGTTACTCTACTTTCAATCTGCTTGTCGACAACTGACACCGTTGTCTACATAAACCCATAGTCATTGTGAACCATCAACTCTAGTTCCACCTGTTTGTGATGTTATTTAATCGGATACTAACTGATAAAACGACAACTGTCCTCTACAGCTATACAAAGTGCCATTCCTGCCTTTGACAAGGTACAACTAATACGTCACTTTCAAGATAATATGGATCCCATAGCTCAGTGGTCGAGTGAAAACAATTGTCCTGTCTGCTAAAAGACAAAGTATTTGCCACTCACAGCTTGGAAACAAGTCTTTCAATTCTCTGACTTGATTTGACCAGTCGTCGCACGGCTCCTCTATCTAAGTATTAGTTTATAGTTGCTCTTAGTGAGTACCGCCAGCTGGTGCCTTGGGTCGTTCATTCAGCTCTCTTGCCACCGCTGAGAGAGCCATTGAGTAGGACAGCCGCCCCCTCCTGCTTTCAAGGGATTCTTTCCCGAGCTTTAAGGGTGGCGTGGCTCATGAATGGACCAGTGACAGGTGCGTGTTCCCCCAGACCGATGACCTGGTGTAGCGAGCTCTTGGGGCCATTAGTGGAGTGGGGTGACGTGGCTCCCGGTCGCCTCTCCCTCGCCGACGTGACCTTGGCCTGCCGTAGCTTCCGCTGTTACCGGCCCGCTCCGAGTGCATCCTTCAGCACTTCGACATCCAACCAGTTCGACTCATCCGTGCATCTCGCAACATTACAGACAAAAAAACTTACAATATTTTAGTCCACATTACACAAACATTGATTACATACAGAAACCAATAGATAATAATTACCTTACAAACTATGGAAAACTGTATTTCTCCAAAATGAAATGGCACACCCTTTTAAACTAATTTTCTGTACTTAAGAAGGAATCACACAACTTCTATCTCTTGTTTTATCTTAGCCCTTGTATGTATTGTATTTTATGTTAACCGGGGGCCTAGGAACGACGATGAGGCTCTGAGCTCGCCACAGCTGCAGTGGTCCACAACTCCACGACGACTACCGCAGTCCACTTCACCCCTCTGTCACCCCACACCGAACCCAGCGTTATTGTGCGGTTCGACCCCCGGTGCCCCCCCCCCCTCCCCAGGGAGTGTAACCCTTATGTTTGCGTGGTAGAGTAATGGTGGTGTACGCGTACGTGGAGAGCTTGTTTGCGCAGTAATCGCCGACATAGTGTAGCTGAGGCGGAATAAGGGTAACCAGCCCGCATTCGCTGTGGCAGATGGGAAACCGCCTAAAAACCATCCACAGATTGGTCGGCTCACTGGACCTCGACTCAAGTCCGCCGGGTGGATTCGTGCCGGGGACCAGGCGCTCCTTCCTGCCAGGAAAGCCGTGCGTTAGACCGCATGGCTAACCAGGCGGGCATCTTACCCTTAATTATTTAAACACAAAATTCTGTACATGTGCAACATGAACGCCCAATACTTTAGAGGACTACTTCCCTCTCTACTCCTTCATAACAGCAATACATTTACTCTTTTAGTGTATACAGTCCGCTCTTGTGCTAATGACAGTACATGTCGTACCTTGTTACAAACAAGAAATAGTTCCGAAAAAGTAAGAAATATTTCTACAGCTCATACGCGCCTAACACAATGTCAACTAGTAAACTGTTATAAAATCCTGTCACCATTAGTATTTTGAAACGAATGGTAGTAAATCTATAACATACAGTGCACTTTTGTGCTTGTGAAAGAACGAAGTGGTACTTCTTTACATATTATACGTTTTACTCTAAAAAATACTTCTACAACACGTGCCATATGCCAGACACATGACATCATGTACTAAACTACCATCAAGGTTCATCTCAAAAACATCTCTAAAGCACAATTATGGCTTACTTTTGTGACAATCAAATGCTCTCTCAAAAACAATATATCGTCTGAAAAGTACTATTAATCAAAACCTTTCAAAAATAGAATCATGTTTCCAAAGAACGATTATGCCTAACATGTAATAATATTGTAGGGTAGATTGGTAGCATTTTCTTTATAGGAGTGCGTGTCTTGGAAGTGTTTGGCTCATAGATCACGATAGTTTACAGCACACATTCAGCTAACACCACATCCTTTTTCTCATTCAACCCACTAACTCACCAACAGAATAGGTCTACAATTTATGCTAACTTTAACACAGTCATACTCACGTTACCATACCATACCTTCACTTCATCACGCTCAACCATATAATCCATGGAGTTGTCTTGGAGATAGCATTTCAGTATCCAGTTACATCATTTCACTCTGGTATAATTCTGGGTCCTCTTACATCTCTGTATCCACTTCACTAATTATTCATTCCGCTAAATAACAGCTCAGATCAGCGACATTTTATCAAGGAACAAAAACGCACCAATTATTTATCCTGCAAAGTAACGGTACACATTCTTTGTATTGTTTTGATAGTTCTACTGGTACAAGGCTTCAACATAAAAAAATAGTATTTTGCTAGATTGCAAACGCTTTGGTAAAACTAGATTATCACTCATGTAGTAGGTAAGTTTCTTCTGTAGTCTCTAGCTTACGACAGTAATCCACAATATTTGTGATTTAAGTCTCATACTCCCTTTATGTTCTTCACGTTGCGCAGCAATCCTCATCTCTTCATTCGTATCTCGGCCTTCCGTCCATCCATTACTCCGTCATTTCTTGCTCCTCCCTCGCCATTCGAATCAATCTCAATTACAGTACACACAGTTGTCTGTCGGACATGCACATAAGACCTCTCTGCATTACTCACCTTTATTCACCACTGTTTCATCGCGTCGAATCTCTCTCTATTCACCATCCTTATCCACTACTATTCATCACGTAGTCTCTCCTTAATCATTATTTATATGACAAAAATTCGTATGTACACCACTCTATCGACTCCTTTTCCTGACTCAATCGACCAGTCTATTCCATCATACTTCCTGACGTCTCACTTGCTAATTCTTGTTCGATTCGACACTACACAGCGTTACGCACAACAGAAAAAAATACACTAGCTACCATAACTTGCCTACTTTCCATTTATCCTTAATTTTTCCACAGTTTGATGTTACAAATGTGATGAAGCCCACGCATACGTTTTCCTTTGATTGTTTCTGGCAATACAGCATTTTCATTAACTATCCGCCTTACTCTGGATGGTCCACTATACACAGCAAAGAATGTGTTGGTTAAAAACCTGTGCTTCTCTGATAATCGATGAGATTTTATTGTGTTCTTGTCTCCTACTGGCAATTTGATCTCACGAATCATCCCATTCTGCTCCTCCTGCCTTTTCTTAGCCGCCTTTTTGATACGCTCTATTGCAATCTTAACAGTTTCGGTGTGCCTCTGTTTCCCTGTTGGCGGGAAATCTGCCAGCTCCCTGATTGGATCTGCTGGTGCTTCATTCCTTAACACGGTAATTTGTTATAAACCGGTTGTTCCATGTGGTAGCTCATTGAGGATGATCTGAAAAACCTTAAAAAAAACACTCCAGCTTCTATATTGCCTATGGCAATAGATCTTACAAAAGTTCCCTAGTTCCTTTACCACCCGTTCACTCAGGTTACTTGCGGCATGGTATCTGGTTATGAATACTGGTTTAATCCTTCTCCTCTGTGTGGTTAGCCATAGTCTGGATCTATATTGAGGACCATTGTCCGCTATGAACTTTTCTACTATTCGTACTTATTCCACTGCCACCAAAACATACCTATATCGCTGTACTGAATTGGGAAAAGGGCCAAACAAATCTGTTGTTCCAAATTCAATCAATCTACCTGGCACTATTGGAAAAAGCGGTATTTTGCACGAGATAGTTAATGATTTTGCCTTCTGACACAATTTGCAACTGTTGAGCACGTTCTTTATCCTCCTTTCCATACTAATGAAGCAAACGGGTTCTTTTAACTTCCTACAGAATTTACTTGCTCCATAATGACTAGAAGTTAAATGTGTATACCAGATCAGCTTGCTGACAATCTGATTTGGTATGCATAACAGTCCTGTGTATTCGGATGCCTTCTGTAGAAAAGGATCCCGTTCTGGACTGCATAGAAACGTGAGTAGTGGGCCAAGGCTCGTGCGAGGCCACTCTGCATTGTTGCTAAATGTATTCAAGATGGCGGTGATGACGTCATCCAAGATGGCGGCATGTAGACTTGGCAACAGCGCATGATGTCATCCAAGGTGGCGGCTTTTGGCGGGAAAATAGCACAATTGGCCTAAGTCCACTAACCTAACCCTCAAGAAAGAATGGCGGGAAGCTTGAATTTTGGCGGGAAAATAGACCAATTGTGCTTTGTCCACTAACCTAAGCCACCAGAAGAAAAAATAGCGGGAGCGGGAAGTTTCAATTCCAACAGGATAATGCATGCAAAACCGTACTTGGCTCTGAGCACTATGGGACTTAACATCTATGGACATCAGTCCCCTAGAACTTAGAACTACTTAAACCTAACTAACCTAAGGACATCACGCAACACCCAGTCATCACGAGGCAGAGAAAATCCCTGACCCCGCCGGGAATCGAACCCGGGAAAAAAAAACCGTACTTGTCTTTATTATTATTCATCATCATTTATGAACATTTATTATCATTCATTGTCATTTATTATCATTTATTATTATTATAGGCCTACCTCCACTAGAAAATTGCGCCAAATTCAAATTCCAACACGATATTGTCTCGAAAACTGTACTTCTATTTATCATTATCACTTATTATTTATTCAAGATGTCCGATTTTCTCAGTGAGAAAGCCATTTTCCTTACATCCATAACAAAAATCTATCACAAGTTCAAAACCCAACACCATAATTGATCACAGGTACGAGCTTTCTCCGTCACTTATCTTTTTTCACTGGTAGCCTATCTTAATCGCGTCACATAATAAACTGCACTTATAGAAACGTAAGTCACGCCCTTTCATTTTGCTGGAGGGAAGGGACTGAAGACTTTATTTCAAGCAGTACGTTCATCACTTGTTCTCCAACACAGTCAGCACAAACATCTTTGATACCGCAGTGCAGTCACCACGACGTCGTCCGCACTCCAACTGAATTAGTTCAAATCCTCGCCACCCCCTCAGGGAGTGCGCGGAGACACTGCCGACGCCTGTCACGCGAGCCCAGCGATCGCTCCCACATCGTAAACATGTTTTCGCTGGACACGCTAGAACTTGCTGAGTTTGACGTCACAGCGGCCCCTTGCCCGCTCACCAGGTGTATTCGTCGCCTCCGCACGTTTCCCGCCAAAATTGATGCCTCGGAGCTGAATCACAACGGTTGACCGTTCGCTGCCACACTTTTGGCGCCAAAGTTGTTTTCCTGGGCACGTTCAAACCTGTCGATGCCGAACGCTCAACGTACACCACGTGTCCTTGTGCGATCGAGAACGCAGTGCTACACTTTTGGCGGCAAAATTTTCTCGACAGTGGAATCCGCCATGACTATATAACAGCGAGTTTGGTCCGCACTAGAACGCTCGCTAATTGACTCGCTCTCGTGCACGCGTAACAACTGTACAATCGCTGCGCCGCCGCCCCACTTACGTCACACACCCTCCATACACCCGACGGACATAGTCTTCTGTAAATACCTTGAAAATGACTATTTCAGACATTACTGTCGTGCAGGTGTGTCCCAGTTGACTTCTCCATGCTCACACAGCGAAACTAGAGCGCAGTTGACGTACGCGCGGCCGGCTGAGCCCGCTCCATCGGCAGCTCCCTGGCCGGCTGACGTCAAGCGACCAGTGGTGCCCGCACAGCCCCACGGCCAGCGCGCCAGGTAGGCGGCGAGCGGCGCCTAAAGAGTCCAGCCACAACAGGAGCCGCGCTCTCCCCAGAGTCCGACTACGTAAACATCTTTCCGCGCCCGCGAGCACTTAACGCTGGACAGGATGGGACCTGTCGACCACGTGCTAGACAAAGGACACGTTCCACCCCAAATTTATTTTTTTGAACAGGTTCGAACCTGCCGATACCTACCTCACACAACCGCCTGAGATGTTTGGAAAGTTCTATCACGTGACACGGTAAAATCTAAATAGAAAACAGTGCAAGCGCTCTCCAAATGTGGAGGTGACTGGATAGGCGTGGGTTACATTTACAGGCAATTTTAGAACACAGAACGATATGTTATGTCGTGTTCGCATCGATCGATCGGACATAAGATCGAAAGAAATGCGAAAACTTATTACCGCATACGTATAAACTGACCTAATATAGACCAAGATGCGGTGAAAATGAGGACGTGTTTGCTTATCTTCTGGTTCGCAGGGAGCAATTTGTACATGGAGTTAAGTAAGCGGCAACAAGAGGAATGTAGGAAAACGATGACATCGAAGTGTGCAGAATCAGGAAGATAGACTATTTTTCCTCTTTGAGTTCGTATTATAGTTTGTGTCTACCAAGATGCAATACACGCTAGTTGAATACTGTATTTGATGCTTTTCAGGAGGACAGAGAATCATTCACGTCTAAACCTATTCACATCTGTGTTAAATGATAACAGAGAGTGTACGGGATGATCGATGAGATAGAGCTGTAACTAGGTACGATTTAAACGTTGACTCATTTATTCTAGAGAAGGACAAGTTGATGAAGGTCAATTTTTTTTCCAGTGTTCTATCTGGATGCTTTAGTCACGTGATATAGCCTGCGTTCTAGCAATATGCAGCTACAGTGCTTTACACATGATAGATTGGATGATTTACGTAAATATGTGTCTAACTACGTTGTGTATAAATATCACTCCGTTCTTGTTCTTCTTAACTGTATGCTATTAAATTAAGGCGCTTTGAGATCTGTTACTATAGATCGATATGGTGTGCTAATCTCCAATACTTGGGTACATCTCGAGAAATGTGGTGCACTTGGAGGGGTTAGGCCTAGGAAAGCTCTATTCAGACAAGAGAGGTGAAGTGTAACTATATTCCTCTGCTTGGCTGAGGATTAATTGGGTAGCGACGTTGCGGGGTAGAGTGGTCAATGCCGAAGTGAGGATGGTCTTTTAACGGAAGAGGGCGAGATTGCTCTGTAGAGAGATTGATCGAGTACTATGCGCGAGGTCTTAGAAATATGTATATCGTTGTCTGGTATACTTTGATCGTTTTTATGTGTTCGAGAAGTAAGTATGAATGACGTACTGAGCAGTCATCTATCAATGCTCGCAATGATACTTGCAAAGTAGAGGAGGTATAGTTTAGCTATGACATTGAAATTGGGAAAACATGCTGTCACATGATTGGCCAGTGTGCTTTATTACGAGGACAAGGTGCACGTCGGAATATTGTTATCATTGGTTTGTGTTTAAGTGTATAATATTAAATGCCGTATCCTCAGTGAGAGGTGTGTGTATGTCTGTAAAAGTATTTGCTTATTTAAGTGTTCACCGAATATGACTGTCTGTGAAAAAAGGAATTATTATGTTCTATTGAGCTGGGATATATGTGGGGGCGAAAAAGCTTGTTCAAAATTATTGTAACGGGGTGGGTGGCATGTAAGTAGAACAAGTTCTGTGAAAGCATGTGTGGAAGGAGTGAGCGAGTGGATGACACGATTCATCTACGACTGTATCATTAGGACATGTAAATAAATGTCAGATAATCTAAACTGAGGTCATTTTTTTTTCTTTTTAATCATATGTATGACTTCTGCTTGGAGTTATGTTTGTCTATTTGTTCTAAATGAATACTCATCTTTGCTTAGAAAGTGAGTTTTGACAGAATTGTCGGTGCAGCGTGAATGACGACGGGTTCGCTGGCTGGGGGAGACACTGTTTACATGTCGAGTTGGAGATGCAGGGGAGGATAGAGATCTGCGCTATTCAGGAATCCATCTGTGCAGTGTATGTCGTTAGACAATAGCTGGAGAGCAGGTGTAGAGAGAGAGAGAGAGAGAGAGAGAGAGTCCACTACGGCATGCTGGTCCTGGGGCTTAGTGGATGGCTGTTTAGATGGACAGATGTGTGGCTTTGACATGCCGCGAGCGGCGCTTGCATTTCAGGCGAATGGTCAAGACAAGGTCCTGTTGCAGTAACTGAGGTCATTCTGCTTGTAGACAGGCTGCAGAAGGTAACTGATATGTGTTTCTACAACTTAAATTGCATATATCAGATGCACGAAGATCTGGAAATGGGATCAGCTGAATGATGTGTAGGGTGTGACTAAAGCCAAGTTGGAACTTTAATGTAGCATGCAAGTTCGGGAGAGGTGACACGTTTCACACTGGGTGCAGCGGTCTTGAATATTGGTAACTGCGTAATCAACTGACGTGATGACAGAGCGCTCTGGTGGTTGTCATAGGAGCTAAACACAGTTGAACTTTGAGCCATTTTTGGTTGGTAACATGATATAAATAATAATGAATAATAAATAATGATAAATGGTAATAAATAACTGGAGCAGTTGTCCGAATGCAGAGACCTGTTGGAGTATATGGATCTGTAAGAGCGAACTTTGATGTCCTCTAGATGACTGAATAGCAAAGTAATAGTATGTGTTGGGCGGCTTTGGTGATCAAGTCAGAATTTGAGAAGATGATTGATTTGGGTTGGAGTGTTATTAGATGGGATGTAGATTGTTCCGTTGACTACTTCTGCACATTTGCTCCCTTTATTTAGTTGAGTGAAGATAGATTGTGGTGTGTTGGATACATGCTTGTCTGTTCTCTAGACCTGGGACAGACCTCAGTTGACGTGTAAATTATAGCCAAGATCTAGAAAATGTTACATGACTGAGACCAGTATTCGAGAGTGGAAATATCATTTTGCGTATGTTTGTAGTTATTCAGTGGTTTACAGCATGCTGCACATAGATGAAGTTCAGTGTTTGTAGAGAATTAAGTCTGTATCTTGGGAATTACGATGAACTAGTGGTCGGTAGGGTGTAGCCTAGTGCATGATATTGAGAAGTACAGCTAAAATGGTGTAATATTATGGAGAAAGTCTATGAGTCTGAGGATGTTTGTTGAAAAGCGAACAGATAAGGAAGGAGAGACAGTATGGCGTTTGTGCTGAGGGGGGGAGGGGGGAGGGGGGGAACGATACCGAATTTGTAAAGAGAGTTCTGAGGGTGACTTAGGTCCGCTGATGTAATGGAACATTAGCTCTGAGTGTCGGGTCTGTAGAGAGAACAGGTTGACGGTGCTTTCCTAGGATTGGGGAGCATTGCTGTATATAGACGCTTTAGGAATAGGATATTTTTTTCGCATGCAGTAGAGATATACTGGATAAGTGCACTGTTTTCTGTCAAATGTGTATATACTGTATTGTGAAGTTAATGTGTTTTACATTGTGTAGCGTTTGTATATACTGCATTGTAAAGTCAATATTGATTATGTTATGTGACGAGTAGAGAGGAAGTCGTAAGGAGGTAGAGATCAGAGTAACAGCGGTCAAGAGAGTGTATTTCCGATACTTAGCTCATTGTGGAATGCCAATGAAATGAGAGCGCGATCGTAAGATTTAACTGTATAAGTATAATGAGATCAACGACTTCGGTATCCGAGAGTGCGAATATAATATTTTGGTCTGTTTCTAGTTATTCAGTGGTTTATAGGATGCTGTACTTAGAAAAAAAATGGTGTGTTCTTGCAGTCTGTGAGGCTGGATAAGTTTGTAGAAGAAAAGCGAGCAGGCAAGGAAGAAGAAGAGAGAGTAACGCATTTGTGTTGAGGGGAAGCGATCGCCGAATTTGTGGAACAGTTCTGAGAGGGACTTCCGTCCGTTAATGCAGAAGGGCTGAGTGTGGCGTGTGTAGAAAGAAAGAGCAGGTTCACAGCGCTTCCTTAGGAATTGAGAGAATTGGGGCATGTAGTGGGTATTGTAAAGTTAATGTGGCTTACATTGTGTAGGGTTTGTATATAATGGATTGTAAAGTTACTATTGCTTATGTTATGGGATGAGCAGAGAGGATGACCGTGTGTGTGTGTGTGTGTGTGTGTGTGTGTGTGTGTGTGTCTGTGTAGATTGATGGGGCTGTGGAGGTAATTTAGCGATCTCTGTAAAAGTAAGCACAGGAAGCCTCAGAAAGAAAAGCAGGATGGTACTTCGATAACGGTTCCTTAGGAAATTAGGCCAGTAAATTCGATAAGAAAGAATAAGAATGATTAATCGGTTGTGCTAGGATATAGGAGGGCTCAGAACATTTGCATATGTTGAGAGCTGGAAAGGTAGGAGGTGGGGAGCGCATTCAGTATTATTTTGGTGAACAAGTTCTGTTAGGGTAAGAATTTGAATTTACAAATAAGCTGAGACAACACGAAAGCGAGCGTTAACTATTTTTGGGGGCACTATACAATTTCGGAGAGGTTGACTGGGCTCATTTTTTTTTTTTTTTTTTTTTTTGATTTTCAAATGATCGTTTTAGATTGTGAGGGGAGAGAAGCGCTGGGATGTGTGCGATCGGTGTGTGTGTGAACTCGCTCTCGGCTATTCTGACAACAGACGTGAAGGTGGAGATGTGTCGCCGGCAAGCAATGGAATGCGGCCTTAACATGTGTGTGGGACCGCACTGAGTTAGGACAGTGACAGACGACTCGCCTGGCCTGACTTGGATAGTCATGTTCGGCGTGTAGGTAATATGAATGTCTCAGGTGTTAGGTATGAATGCGGCTGTCATCAAGTCATGTTTGAAGGGTGGAACAGAGGCGTTTGAGCGAATTGAGAGCTGTCGGACGTGTGACTTAGTGTGGGACAGGTTGATTGCGCGCGTCTGTTGAGTTACTTTGCTGTGCATTATTTGGACAGATTACGAATACTGATGGTGTTTATACTGATGGTGTTTACAGTTATGTGTACTGCATTATTTAGGAGCAGTTTGATATTATGAACTGAAATTAGGAGCTGTTTGCGTGTCTGCCGACCGTGCAACATCACACCAGGTATATCAGGGCGAGTGTTTTTTGTATGAGAGTGATAGGTATATTCGATGCGTAAATAAAATGTACGTTACGTATTTTTGGGATGATATAGTATATGAGAGAGTTCGAGTTGGTGGTTGTTTTTTCTACTTGGAGGGTTTGTTAGGCGAGTAGCTATGAGAGCGCGAGGGATGTGATTGCAGCATATCTCCGTCTCTCAGCAGTTAACTAAAGATGGGGCGAGCAATGTTCTCGGCTTAGGTACTGGGGGTGTGCTCTGGCCATGTGTTAGACCGTGTGGATTGAACAACAGTATTAGGGTCATAGTTTAGCTAGAATATTTATAGATGATTATGTCCGACGCGAGTATAAAGGTACAGACTGTGATGTGGGCGGTCTCGCGCTCGTGGTGTGTGAGAGAGGAAAAGTAGACGATTTTGAGTCATCACAGGTGACTTAGGTTAGTGGCTTCATTTGCCACAATTTTCTTGTGTTTGGTAGCGAAACACAAACTGACCATCAGAATTGAAGCTTGGCTTATTTGTATAGACGGAATGTGATATAAGTTAATGTAGGTTGGTACACGTCAGTAAACGGAAGCAAGCATTAGTACATGTTAGCCAACGAACATGGGTCGGTAAAAGGACGTGGTGCTCGGCAGGGACTTTAACTACTCCATTTCAAGTAGAGGTGGGTGTGTCAGTGGCGAAAATTGATTCCAAGTCTTGGTGGACATGGCAGTTTTCCGCATCAGAGAGGTTAATTTGAAACGTCCCCTTTCAACAATTATACATGACTGTGCTTAAACTGACACACAATATTTTGTTAGCGCAACGCAATCTGACTTTCAAAATTCCCTACAAAAGAATGGCCCTGACTAACATTAAACTATACCTTTCACAAATCACTTACCTCACAAAAATCTTCGCTGCTCAAGCTACTGCAATACAGCGAGCGCCACTACTGCCAGCTAAATAAAAGATTCAAACTATGGAAGGCACTAACTACTGATAGGGATAGTTAGCAAATGAAAGATATTAATAGAGAACGAGCAATGTATTTACCTTGATATCATCATATATAAATATAGCAGTTCATGACAAATTACAAACCTCCGCCATCTCTCTGCCCACATCCACCACTGCTGGCGGCTCACCTCCAACTGCGCAACACTACGCGCTGTTCACAGCCAGCTGCCTAACACTACAATGGCGAGTATTACAACAATTCAAAGCAGCCACAGACTGCACACAGCACAGCCAGTGATTTTCATACTGAGCGCTACATAACGTTGCCAATAAGAAAACATAAACAGCCTACTTACATAGAGAAAACATAAACAGCCTACTTACAAATTAATTGATCAGATTAATTAAATAGTCATGCAGACTTTGTTACATTCACTTGCAGAGGTACTAAGCTAGGTGCATGCGATGGCTCATGTGTACAGAGGTGTGTTTTCGCCAAGATCCTGGATTAGATAATCGAAGCATGTGGGCTGAATAATGAGAATCAGGTGATCAGTTAACTTAGTGAGAGCGTTCTTTGTCCGACAGAGTCACGTGGTCGATCGCGCATTGTGGCGTCGAGGAAGTTTCCAACTCGGTAGAAAAAACATTCCAGTTCGAGCGTGTCGGTTCCTGTCTATCGGTCTTGAATTGCAAAGTTTATGGGGATGAGGGCGTCCTTTGTGCTCCATCACACGTGCTGGTGGGGCGGTATATGGCATGAGGGTGGTTTGGACAGAGCAAGCGTGTCGGATCCTGTCCGGCGATGCTGAGAATTCGCGAACTTTAGGACCGATACAGCTTTTAGCGTGCCACATGATAGAACTTTCCAAATATCTAAAATGACTGCACACAAACTTCATTTTTAGGAGCGATCCCCACGATGAAGGTAAGGAATCTGGGAATTGGGACAACCATAGGCATGGATGCTGGTAGTTACTGGGATCAGGATAGCAAGTGTACGTCTGTACTGATACAAAGTGCCTCCTTCATTCCCCTTCTGCATTTATTTCGTCCGACCTTGGGCTATACCCAGTTGGGTTTGGCATCTGTTTTATCTGACAGCCAGTTTTCTAACTCTCTTCCTCTCTATTTCTCTCTTCTAAATTTACTTCTGTACTTCTTTGTATTCAATTACCTCTGTAATCTACCTCGTAGTGCGTTATCTTTGGTACTGCATATGAGTTGCAACTGCCTTAGCTCTTCTTTATGCCTCCTATTTATCTCTAATTGCGCCTCTTTAAACCGTAATAATGATTGTATCTCTTCCTGGTCTGCACCAACCTCTCGCTGCATACTGTCAGAGCTTGTTCCGCATCTTACACTGATCTTCCTGCTGCTGTACTAATCTTAGTCATTTTGGCCACTACCGCCGCAACTTCATCTTTGTATTCAATTAGCGCCACTTCTTGCCGAGTGACTTGCGCCACTATGCTGTCTAAAACGCCTTGCTTATCTGCAAATAGGTCCTCTACAACCTCTTTAATTCGCCCATCCGGCAACACAACCCTATTTTTGGCAAGATCACTCCCCACCGCAACTATACGTACTTCCAAGTTAGTGGCCTTTACGTTGACGGCGTCACGTACCTGTTTCAACGCACTCACTTTCCTATATCCCTAATATAACTGGTTAGGCACCGTCAACAAACGCTCATCGAGAATGGAGTATAACTTCCCCATTGCCTCTTTATTACCCTTGTCCACCGCCTCTAATCTCTCCCTATTACCTCTATCCGTCTCATATCTACCCATCGCTTCCAATCTCTCCTTATTGTCTCTATCCATCCTCTGTAAAAACTGTAATAGCGCGTTATCATTTGTTGTTGTCGGTACGCTCACGTTAGCTGCCTGAGAACCCGCAGCTTCGCTTGGGGGTTCCACGCTTTCAACAGCTACCTGACCGCGCGCCCGCTCGCCTGCACTGGCGAGAAAATGGCCTGGCTGAATACAAAGCACGCTGCCTGGAGTGGTCGCTGGCAGCCCCAGCAGCGCGGGACGGTCAGAGGAGCCCCAGAGCTCAGTACACGCTCAGCAAACACCCCCAGCAACAGACACACAACAGACAAACAACAGCTGACACCACACCCGCACCGGGCACACCACACGAAACCAGCAACAACACCACCCTACCCGAGATCGCTACAGAAAACGCACCTACACAGGGACGACCACAGCGCCAGAAGAGGAGGAGAAACAGCCGCAGCACGAGGAACAGGACCACACCACAGCAAGCACACAGACAACAGGACACCAACACTCTCGAATACAACCCGGACACCAACTCAACAACCCACATAACACACCCACTCACCACAGAGAATACACAGGCGCCCACAACTGCCACAGGAACAGCCGACACTCAGGCCAGCCCTCACCAGACACCAACACTGGAACAAGCGGCCGCTAACACGATCCATAACTCGCAGGCCAACATGACCAACATTACGACAACATTCTGGAGAATAATGGAAACATTATTCCCCGGACGCACGACCACCGAAATAGTCACGAAGATTATGGGGTGCGTCTCACAACTCTTCATGCAGTTCATGTCGAGCACGCTCAACTGGACTAGCTTCCAAGCCACTATCACACCGCTTCTTACACTACTACATGGACAATACACCACACAAGCCCCGAAACGCAGACTTAAACACAATCTCACAGATCCTGTTTTGGAATGCCAACGGGATCGCAAGCAAAAAAACCGAAATGGCCGCGTTCATGGAGCGAAAGGGTATCCGAATCGCTCTTGTGAACGAAACATTGCTTACGCCTCGCAAACAACTAAACTTCCCAGGGTATTGTGTCTATCGTACCGACCGAGCGGATGGCAGGAGGGGAGGCGGCACGGCAATCATCATACACAGAGACACAGAACACACGAACATCGAGATCCCAGCACTTGAAAGACTAGAGGCTACGGCCGTCAGGGTCAAGTTCAACGGAGCCAACACCACACTGGTATCGATATACAATCCTCCCAAAACCACATAGCCCTCATAAAGGGCATCACGTGCACACTCAACCTAACGGTTGAAAACGATCTGGACTCAGACCACATGCCTGTAATACTGCACATTGAAGAGACACTGCAGGACATCGAACCACGCAGGATGCTTAACTACAAGTGTGCGAATTGGACACTGTTCAAGGAAATGCTTGATAGTCGCATTCCTGACACTCACGAAATTAACAACACACAGCAAATCGATGAGGCTGTGGAGGCTCTCACAACTGCCGTCCAAGACGCAATGACTGACGCCATTCCATTTACAACACCAAGACAACACTCGACGGCCCAGGAAATTCTGGGCCTTATCTCAATGAGGAACCGCCTCAGGAGATACTGGCAGCGTACCAGGCGCCCGTTCTATAAACTGCACGTCAACAGACTCCAGGGCATAATACGGAATAAAATACAGACATTCAGAAACGAGCAATGGGGACAGAAACTCGCTGGGCTGGATACCACACGTCCTGGCGTGTGGCAGCTGGCCAGACACTTCACCAGGGAGAAACATTACATTCCCACGTTACTAGGACCAGACGGCCCGGCGTACTCCGCGACGGAAAAGGCAGAGCTTATGGCCACAACACTTGCAGCGTCCTTCATGCCGAATCTGGTTCCTTCAGACCCAGCATTCACACTTGAAACGGACCAGGAGGTTACATGACTTGTAGCCCAGCCCTCGCGCAACGAAATAAGACGTACTGCCACAAATGAAATCACATGGGCTATCAAGCACACCAACGCTAGAAAAGCCCCTGGGCCTGATGGCATTCAAAACCGTGTCCTCCAGGAGATCACGGATAAAGCCGTAGAATACCTCACACACTTAACGAATGCCATCCTGACACACCAACACTTCCCTGACTTTTGGAAGGCGGCCAAGGTCCTGATGTTCAGGAAGCCAGGGAAAGACCACTCCCTCCCACAAAATTACCGACCCATCAGTCTGCTGTGTTCGCTCAGCAAGATTGTTGAGAAGGTAATACTAAAACCTATCACTAGGCATTGCATCGCCAACGACACCCTAAGACCGAAGCAATTCGACTTTAGGAATCACTACTCGACAACACAACAACTCCTCCGCGTAGTCGAACATATAACACACGGCTACAACATGAAGAAAGCCACAGGGGCCGTGTTCCTAGAGATCGAAAAGGCTTTCGATTGTCTCTGGCACAACGGACTCATACGCAAACTAAGCGAAGCTGGTTTCCCGGACGGACTCGTGCGTCTCATACACTCACATCTCACGAACAGGTGTTTCAACACAAACGTGCAGGATAAACAATCAACACAATACGGTATCCAAGCTGGAGTACCCCAAGGGAGAATTCAAGGGCCCATCCTGTTTAACCTGTACATTAATGACTTCCCAGCGACACAAAACACGACGTTAGCCGTCCACGCGGGTGACACAGCCATCCTCGCGCAAGACTGGAAACCGTCGAACATCAATTCACGAATACAGACAGCACTCAGAACAGCTGAGCCTTGGTTGGAGCGATGGTGTATTAAAGTAAACGTCGACAAGTGCGAAGCAGTTCTGTTCACACGCAGACCGAAACTACTGCGCAAACACCAACACTGTGGACCAATAACACAACATACACGCCCAATACGTTTCCGAGAGAAAGTCAGGTACCTTGGTGTCTGGCTCGACCGGAAACTTACATGGGGGGACTACATCGAAAACGTTGCCAACCGAGCGCACGCGAGGCTCAAACAGCTCTACCCAATGCTCAACAGGGAAAGCACACTGAATAGGAGGGTGTCGAGGTCCATATACACGACACTGATTAGACCTCTGATGACGTACGCAGCTCCCGTCTGGGGATATGTAGCTCCTACACGACTGCGCCGCCTGCAGATCATACAGAACAAGGTGCTACGAATCATTAGCAACGCTCCACGCTACACACGCACCGTGGATCTTCACCATGAATACCGCCTTGATACCCTCAAGGAAGTATTCAAAACACACGCCACACGACTATACAGGAACTGGGGACACTCGAACAATCCTTTCATCCTCACTCCGGGAAACTACGATCACAACCACAGGTGGAAGCACAAGCGGCCAAAGACACTGCTAGCTAGGGCATAGCCACCTATGGTAAACTAACAAACGTCGGCAAGCCCCTGCATATCAGCAACACTGACTGGCAACTACCAGCTGCTATTAGAGCCGACCAACAGGCCACAGCAGGGACACCGACGAGCTCGCCCACAGACGCGCAAACAATCTGCCAACATTCCCTCACACTGTGCCTCCGGTATATGACCTATCGGACACAAGATCGATAACAAACATAACTGTTGCAGGTTGCTGACGCTGAACGAGGACTCTGTACCAGCACCCAGCACCAGCCGCCGAGCAGCACAAACGCACAACGTCAAGGTATCGACATGCATGATACCCACTACTAACAAAGCCTATCCTTGCACAGCCTACAGCAGGCAGCAAGACAACCGCTACTGCTCTTACCACCCGACCTAACTTTCGCAGAGGTTTTTTTTCCCTTGGCTCTTGCCTTGGCACTTTTTCTCCTCTGCCCTTCAAACCGCTACCCTTCGTCAGATTTCGACCAATCTATCTCCAGATGAGCGCGTATTAATGGTTAATCCTAACCAGACGTACGCAAACATCGCAGTACCCACATCCTGCGACACCTCACTTTAGTGAATACTAACCCCTATGCAGAGATGGCAGTAGACCTTTTGTGTTGGCCATCATGCCGGTGTGGGCGTGGAGGGGCTCCACCTCTTGAAAGCTGACCGCTGTCCTGGTCGGCCTCTTGTGAACGCACGCTACCTTCCGGCCCGTTTGTTACCTCAAGGTCGCCACCTGCTTCCGGCTGCACTGTGTTTTCTGCTACGTTCGCTTCTGAATCACTTCTCTCTATGGTGACTAAACTTTTGGAGCGTGACCTTGTTACCATGGACATAACTCGGAAGTTATGCTACTATTTTCTTAGCCCAGAACAACCGAATATTCAATTACACGAATAAATAAAAGAAAAAATATCCTTACCAAACCAAAAAGAAAATTCAGAGAAAATTACACTATACCAACACGATTACAAAAGAAATTGCTGATCAGTGGTACACAAAATTTCTTCCCACTATCGCCTTAAATGACGCAAAAAAACTAAATCCAGTCTCTTAATCGTAAATGTGATTTCAGTTGATTCTGACAGTTCGATGTCACAATAATACTGGCAGGGTCGAAAAATGGCTCTCATCTGTGGCATCCAGTAGTCAGGACTACTAGATGTGTGGCCTGCCGAGCGAGTGCTTTTATTATTGGTACATCAGAAATATTTCCATAATTTATAATACCCACTGCGACTATGCTTGAAATTAGAGCCTTTGCACCTCACAGTTAAGCTATAAATTACTCTCGTTTTTACTTCTTAATGCAACGGAATGGATAACGCATCTGACTAACAGCTTTTGCACATTTATGATGGACTCACTTTACCCTGGCAAGACCATATTCCCTTTCTGTTGCATAGACTTTAATCAAAGTTTGAGCATTCTAGCAAAAAATAGAGCTCATGGTATAACGCCTCAACAAAATGGCTACCCACAACTCAATAATCAAGAGCACCATATGTTTCATATATCTCCTCTTTTATTATAATAAATTCTTTCACGCTAATGTTGCAAATTTTCTTGCATTACACTTAAACACAATAGTCAAACTAGGGATTTTCCACCCAGCGGGCATGACATTACATAAGCATTTTACTATTCTATGGTCTCGTAATGTTTCTGTCTATTGCTACTGTGCACTTTCTGGATTGCTAAGGAAGCTTTCGCTACTTCATCCTCTCCCACACTATCATAAGCGCACTCATTAGCAACATAACGAATTTACTATCGGGCTGTACTAAGGAAAATCATGCTTGACCCTCTGTATTTGTAACTAATTCGCTACTGCGTCATGCAAATCATACTGATTAAATATACAAAATAGATCACATTGGCAATATAAAACACATCACAAAAACAGAATGTTTCGTTATCTACTTGTTCTGCTTTCCCACATCAATCAATAGTCACCCCAGGTCCACATGTCAATGACCCATGTGATAAATTTCCCTACCACAAACTCTGGAGGATTTATGCACATCTCCCTGTAGAATGCAACCCACATGGTGTTGCCGGGTAGATGGCTGATTCACCTTAATTCTCTCTCAGGATATCAGAATTTATCTCATAATGGAAATTTTGCTATCTTAATTATCTCACACATGGGTCCTCAACTGAAAGCTTAGACAAGTACTTCTATTTTTTTTATTGTCTCATAGTCAGGTTCAGACTCACACTGTACTCACCACGTGGAAGTGCTTGTCTTTAATTCAAGTTCTGCACATGCAGTTCTTAAATATTTTCAACCTAGATTTAGACACGCAAGTATTTCATCTTAATATTACCACACGCAAATATTTCATCTTATAATTACAATACATGGTTTCATTGTGACTTTTGGTCACTTCTGAAGAGTCCTATGTTCCCCATGAATTTTACCTGCCTATCTTTTTCCGAACAATTCACATGAGCCTCCCACCAAAAGTTTCTGAAAAGAGAAATCATTATTTTTATCTACTCCTAAATATTCCTCATGTGTGCCGTTTTTCATTTAAACTTCTTGTTATGGAGCATCCATAAAGCATATCTTCACACCTCAGGAACCAACGACAGAGTGCCGAAACATGGCCGTTCATCCGGTCATCCCGCACCTCCGCAAAAGTGGTGGAAGACCTGCCACTATCTTCGTCAGCTACATCCCAGGCCCTCCTATCTGTGGTCAGCAGACGACCAGCCATTCATTCAATTCACAAACATCACCAAACTGGATATAGGGATCTATTTTAAGGAAGTGCACATCTGAATAATTAAATAAATAACTAGTCCTCCTTTCCTACATTGGTATCCGGCTTCAGTGTATTAAATAAAATGGTGTTATTATACAAAACCTGCTATTTTGACAAGAACAACGAAGTATGTTGTTGTACATTTTCTCTACGCCAGGTAGTACTGTACCCTTTCAGAGTTAGTCATGGTTATTTATTTATTTATTCACTTTTTGTAGAGTACTCCAGCATTTTCACTATTCATGGATCTAGCTGATCCATGCCAGTACAGGTTAGGTGGGAAGACCAGCTAGCAGAACACAACATTAACTGAAAAGATGGATATACTGGAATATAAAAAGCAGTGCCATTAGATATTGTAATTACTAAGTGTTGTGTATTTAACTATGAAAGAAAAGCAAATGGAACCTTATAGACACTTTCCTACATGTCCTCTGTCATTTCAACAGCATATCAAGGCATCATAAGGACCGAAGTGGTAAGAGTGCGTGTATGATCACTGTCCTCAGAAGCATATGTAGACAGTGATCAGACTGAAAAGATAAAGACAATAGAAGCTCACGAAGCCAGGTGAAACTGCAAACATGTAACTCAATCCTATGTGATGGCAAAATTTTCTGTACTATATAACAGTTTCTGGTTAGTTATCATCGCACCGATTTGTTTCTCAGAGGGGGTTGACATTAATGTTTTGCTTGTTGACCTGTCTGGGATGTAGTTCGTACTACGTGGTATATCTTTGGGGGTAAAGTTAAAGTACATTGTTACAAGGGAGGAGCGATACATCATTAATTATTCGCTGGAAACGTGAAATAGAAGTGGCATTGTTGGAAAAGCGTACTCTAGGTCAACTTGGGATAGCCTCTCATCGACAGAAAAGAATAGAATAGAATTGACGGCTCGGTGGTAGGGTAAGAGGATTCATAATTATCTGTGGTAGCATGCAACTACGCGCACCATGGTCTCCAAGGCAGTGCAGGTGGTGGTATGTTGTGCCCTATCAGTAGTGTAAGAAACCATCCCATCCATAGTTTATTTCTATCCACCTGGTCTACGATGGGTAAAAACAAACATCTCTTTGAAATAAAACAGCAAAACGTCATGTTACTGAGGATCAACACGATCCTCGATGGTTAGTATCATTGCGATCAGAGGGCCTAACAGCAAGCTGGCATAACCGACACGTACTGTGCCTACATTTATGACTGTGGTTTAGTGTATCCATATTATGATTTATGGCCACTCCAACGGAAGTCTCTATATCACAAGCTGCTACTGCCAGGTCCCATGTGAACACCCATTATTTCTGTTATTTCCTACATTTGAATGACTGCCAACCAATTACAACTATTTTTAAGTGGAGAGTGCACATATTTCTCTATACCACAACTAAGCAGAAGGATAATAAATACCTCAGTAGGGCACGAAGTATGCATTTCCTTAATAGATGTAAACTACACCGGTGAGCCAAAACTTTATGCCCCATCTAATACCGAGTTGTTCCACTTTCCAAACACAATAGAACAGAGATTCTGCTTGGCATAGATTATATAAAGCCGTGACAGGATTCCAGAAGTATGTGACACCAGATGTCTACATACACGTCAAGCAATTCCAGGAAATTACAAGATGGTGGTTTATGGGCACACAACTGATGCCTAATACGTGTTACCATGGGTACAGATCGGGCACATTTACTGGCCAAGATATCAGTGTGAGTTCACTATGACGCCCCTCAGAGCATCTGATATCAGACTTCCAGTTCGGCTTCCGCCAAGGCCTTTCCGCCATCCAGCAGCTACTACGCCGAGGAAGCATTCAGCGCCATGGAAGGGAAAGAATTCTTCGGGGCTGTATTTCTGGATGTTTCTCGTGCCTTTGATTGCGTGTGGCACGAGGGACTCCTGTATAAACTCCTAAATATTGGGGTCCCCGTGTCACACGCAACACTCCTGAAGAGTTATTTAGAAACCCGGACATTTCATGTCCGCACTCAAGATGGTATATCGTCCACCAGACCAATCAAATCAGGAATACCTCAGGGCAGTGTTCTGGGACCACTGTTATACATCTTGTATACATCCGACCTACCATCGACGGCCAGAACACACCTATCGTTATACGCCGATGATACAGCCATTTACTCCCGAAGTATGAATGCTGCACACCTCCAGGCAAGACTCCAACAAGCATGTAATAAGCTGAGTGAATGGGCAACGAAATGGCGACTGTCTTTCAACACCACAAAGACGCAGGCAATAGCAATTTGTAGAAGACCACTTCCACCTAACATCCAGCCCATTGAGATAAGGGGCACCCCAGTCACGTAGTCAAAAACAGCAAAATACTTGGGTGTGACCCTTGACAGGCGATTGACATGTCAACCTCATAAAAGATATTCGAGAGAAAGCCAGGAGAAGAATGGTACAGCTCTAACCATTATTAAATCCGGCGTCAACACTATCATAAAGACTGGAGTGATATTGTACCTTACACTGGTGCGACCAATCTTAGGCTACGCTGCTGTTGTGAGGGGGAATGCTGCTCCAACCCACATACAACGGCTACAAAGAATTCAGAATCGTGCTCTGAAAAGAGCACTCCATCTGCCATACCGGTTCCCAACGAATGATCTTCACCAACTCGCAGGGGTACCCTAATTGAAAGACCGATTCAGAACCACTGCAAAAACCTTCTATGCAAACACGCAACAGTCAGACAGCGAACTTCTACGACCACTTGGACACAGGGTGCACTACCTGGCCTCCACCAGATGGCCCGATGACCTACGTGAATAACAAGACTACACATCTTGTATATATATATTTATATAATTTTAATAATTTTAGTAATTTTATTTTAACAATTTTAATAATTTTACCTTTAATATTAATTTTTAATATTAAAATTTATTGTATTTTAATTATACTTAATCTTATTTTATTGTATTTATCATTTATTTATTTATTATTATTATTATTTTATCAAAGGTGAATGAATGAGTGTGAGAATGTGTTAGCTGTAGTATGTATGTGTGAGTACAATGTATATATTGTGTGAATGTGTGAGCGAATGGAAAAAAGTAAACAAAATTAAACAAAAATAATTAAAAATTAAAAAAATATAAAAAAGAAAGATTTTACCACACAGCTAATGTATCTTTAAATCATTTAAAAGCAGAAAAAATTTGACAACAAAAAAGCTATTGTTTTAATGTCAATTTTATTATTGAAGGCGTAGCCCCATGGCTTGAAATTCTATTCTCAGACTGGGCAATCCTTGATGCCCCAATATATTCTGCAGCTCGACGCCCCTCAAACCACAGTAGCACAATACCGACCTTCCGACATGGACCGTTATCCGGCTGGATGACGTCATCGACGTAAGGGAGAACTTTAAGTATGAATCAAAGCAGATGGATCGCAATAACGTTCACGTAGATCACAGCTGTCATGAGACCTTCAGTTACCACCACAGATCCCATGGAGGACCAAGCCGTCGTACCCCATAACATAAGTCTGCCCCCACCCGCCAGCATCTGTGGGGTCGTGCAGGTTTCAAGCTGCCATTCGTCTGGATAATGGCGTACATGGACCCAACCATTGACCTGGTGTAACAAGGAACGCGGGTCATTCGACATGCGGCACGTTTCTAGTGAGATCCATAGTGAAAACTCAGTGACGCTTCGCCGACTGCAGTTATAACTGACTATGTCGTTGGTCAACACAGGCGGACGTAGGGGTTGTGTGATGTTGAGCTCTATGTTCAACAATGGCCTTTGAACGGCGTGCTCCGAAACCCTTGCGCCTCTACCAGCATTCTGCTCTGTAGTCAGATCTGCCACAGATCGCTGCAGACCCTACATTACATAATGGGGGATCCTCCGACCTCTACGTTTTGTGATGGCTCTTTGTCGTACAAATTCTATTACCATACGGCCTACTCGTTATGTCACCATCTTCCAATCACTTTCCAGAGGTGTTCACAGCAGGAGTACGACAACAGGCGACCAGCATCGTAGGTTTCAGAGATACACGTTTCAAGCAGCTGCGTCATAATAACGTTCCCTTTGTCAAAACTACTTATATCAGTGCATTTCTGTCCCGTATCTTTTCTATAATACTGCCCATTCGTCTCTCTTCTGCTTATACTCTTCCCTTACTGCGTTACTTGGTCCCAACGCTACCGTCAGGAACTCACCCTAGCGGTGAACAGTGACTATAATGTTTTGGCGCATCAGTATATGAATCACTAAATGAGGGCTGCAGTCACTAGGAGGGCCGCACTGCATAAAATAAGGATGGTGGTGGTGGTTGTTGGGATGTTTAGGGGGGGACTAAACTAAAATAAGGAATGGTACACTCTATCTAACCCTATCAAATAACTTCAAGCGCTCAGTACCTAATTGCAATGGAAATATTTTATTTTTAGTACTCTTTATTTCACTTTGTGGCATCCCAAGATACAGTAAATCACAGGCACGGTCAAGCTCAGAGAGGAGGAGGATGACTGTCACATTTTCTGAGGCCAAATACATAAAACACAGTACACAAAATACAAAAATAGCAATACAGGGCTCGGCAAACTTACGTCAATGCAAGAGTAATGCATAAAAATAACACATACTGTCAGTAACCACAACAGCAGTAGGATCGGTTAGTATGTCAAAACAGTCTATCGTTACATCCTACATTTTCTAACACAGTGAAGGAACTATGAACTTTCGAACTTCGTGTGTGGGGTAAATTGTGTTTTGACGCCAAGGAAACTGCATTCAGTTAATCTCTGAAGTATTTCCCCTTAATAACTGATAGCGTCATGCTGTTCAGAAGTTATGCTTGGCGCATTCCCTCTACAAATAGTTTGTGTCTCGTACGTCAACTGTCAGTTATGTGGTTCCGTAGTTTCCTGCTCATCACCTCCTGATTTATCTCCAAGGCCCTGTCTTTCGTTGTGCTGGGTAGGCGACCCCAATGGGGCAGTCCCGACGGCGTCTTCTGAGATGGACTTACTCTGGTACCGTGCGCCACGGAATTTGAATCCGCGCCAGACGTCATGGACGTCGAAGACCGCTAGAGGGCGCTGCACTGTAAGCTGTGGCAGCGCGCGCCTCCTGGCCCACTTTTAGTGTGGGGGCGTGACAGTGGAACACGTGGTCCCAGCGGCCAATAGCGGCGCTCCCGATACCGTACTTAAGCGCCGGCCACTCGCTCATCCAGCAAATCTATGATCCGCCCCATCCTCTGTTATGCCAGCGTAGCTTGGATTTCCGCCCCTCCCCAGTCCTATAAAGCCCTCCAAATCCTCTAACGCCATGCGCTCCGCCTCGCATTCCGCATCCGCCTTCAGTCCCCGACGCACCTCCTCTACGACCTCATCCCCTTCCCCCACCTTCTTCTTTTCTTTCAACACATCCGCAAACTATACATTGTCCGCCGCCTTGATCCCCCTCACCCCCTGGTGTCTCCCTTCCTCTCCACCCCCAAACAGTTGCTGTGCCTTTACCGTTGTGTCCCACCCTCTCTCCATCTCCACACTCTCCATCTCCTTTCCCAATGCAACTTCTAGCATGTACCCTCCTGGATGATGAGCTTCGCCCTGACATCTACCCTTCCTACCAACACTAACCCCATCTTCCTGGCTCCCCCTCAGGGCTCCCTCTCCTCCCCCTCTCTCCTCCTGAGTGGCTTCCCCCTCCTACTCCCCCTCCCTCTCTTGTGCCTCCTTTCAGTTTCTCTACACTCTCTCCTGCCCTGTCTTCCCTCTTCTCCCACCCCACGTGTCTTCTGCCTCTTCGTGTACCTGCTGACGCCCCTCCTCTCTTCATCCCGCCGCTTCCCCTGCTGCTCCTTGCTCTCCCTCCCTTTTCCATCCTCTCTTACCTTTCCCTCGGCAGGTCCCGCCTGGCAGTTTTATTCTTCGTCGTGTGTGCCAGAAGTGGGTTTTAAGTGTGTTCTTCTGGAGAGTTTTTAATACTGTGGACGACTTTAAACCTGTGCATGTGCATTCAGTGCCTTCTGTGTTTTAAGAATTGCCAACTGTGTTTTTTTAACTTTCTGGTGACTTTTTTAACTGTCCCCCATGAATGTCTCCATGTCAGTCTGTTTTTACCTCCATTTTCTCCCGTTACTGCTTTATGTTCCCCTTTTTTATCGCCTTATGTACATAACATTTTATTCTTATTTTACTTGCCATGACAATCGGTAAAGAGCGGCGGATCGTGCCGCTGACAGCCCTCCCCTGCCTACATGGGGCAGGGGAATGAAATCACAATAAAGAAAAAAAAAGCTCATCCAGTCAGACTGATCTCGCTCCCGTCGGTTTACACCACGCTTGCGCTAGACTGCTTTCTTCCTGGTTCGTGTACGAGTTTGATTCCTTGTGACACTCTTGTTCGGCCTTGTATTCGTTCTGTCCTTCGGTGGTCGTGTCCGTCCTTTTCTGTTGTGATATTGTTCGCAGGCATCTCCGCGGGTACCGTCTCGCCTTCCGTCTGTGCCACCCCGCGACCGACCTGGTCGCAGTTACAACACTTACATTTTGACGTTCCTGGTCTCAAAGTACAATGCAGTAGCTGATAATTATGTAAAAATACACTACTGGCCATTAAAATTGCTACACCACCAAGATGACGTGCTACAGACGCGAAGTTTAACCGCCAGGAAGAAGATGCTGCGATATGCAAATCATTAGCTTTTCAGAGCATTCACACAAGGTTGGCGCCGGTGGCGACACCGACAACGTGCTAACATCAGGACAGTTTCCAACCGATTTCTCACACACAAACAGCAGTTGACCGGCGTTGCCTGGCGAAACGTTGTTGTGATGCTTCGTGTAAGGAGAAGAAATGCGTGCCATCACGTTTCCGACTTCGATAAAGGTCGGATTGTAGCCTATCGCGCCTGCTGGTTATCGTATCGCGACATTGCTGCTCGCGGTGGCCGAGATCAAATGACTCTTACCAGAATATGGAATCGGTGGCTTCAGTACGGTAATACGGAACGCCGTGCTGACTCCCAACGGCCTCGTATCATTAACAGTCGAGATGACAGGCATCTTATCCGCATGGCTGTAACAGATCGTGCAGCCACGTCTCTATCCCTGAGTCAACAGATGGGGACGTTTGCAAGACAACAACCATCTGCACGAGGAGTTCTACGACGTTTGCAGCAGCATGGACTATCAGCTCGGAGATCATGGCTGCGGTTATCCTTGACGCTGCATCACAGACAGGAGCGCCTGCGATGGTGTACTCAACGACGAACCTGGGTGCACGAATGGCAAAACGTCATTTTTTTCGGACGAATCCGGGCTCTGTTTACAGCATCGTGATGGTCGCATCCGTGTTTGGCGACATAGCGGTGAACGCACATTGGAAGCGTGTATTCGTCATTGCCATACTGGCGAATCACCTGGTGTGATGGTGTGGGGTGCCATTGGTTACACGTCTCGGTCACCTCTTGTTCGCATTGACGGCACTTTGAACAGTGGACGTTACATTTTATATGTGTTACGACCCGTGGCTCTACCCTTCATTCGATCCCTACGAAACCCTATATTTCAGCAGGATAATGCACGACCGCATGTCGCAGGTCCTGTACGGGGCTTTCTGGATACAGAAAATGTTCGACTGCTGCCCTGGCCAGCACATTCTCCAGATCTCTCACCAATTGAAAACGTCTGATCAATGGTGACCGAGCAACTGGCTCGTCACAATACGCCAGTCACTGCTCTTGATGAACTGTGGTATCGTGTTGAAGCTGCATGGGCAGCTATACCTGTACACGCCATACAAGCTCTGTTTCACTCAATGCCGAGGCTTATCAAGGCCGTTATTACGGCCAGAGGTGGTTGATCTGGGTTATGATTTCTCAGGATCTATGTACCCAAATTGCGTGAAAATGTAATCACATCTCAGTTCTAGTATAATATATTTGTCCAATGAATACCCGTTTATCATCTGCATTTCTTCTTGGTGTAGCAACTTTAATGGCCAGTAGTGTAGCTTTTGAAAAATGTGTTATCTTCCTTGGAAATGTATTCAGTAGAACTGGTTATAATTTGTATTGGATCTCAGCATTGTCTTAGAGGCTATATTGAAACTGTTGTTTTCATGGAGCACCTTAGTTGCGTTCGAGTAAGCGGTGACTGTAGGCGTTCAGGGTGAAGAAACGGCTAACGTTTTTGCTGAGCTAGGCGACCAGAGTCCACTCTCCGACGTCGCTACATGCTCGCTTCATGGAGGTGGTGCTCTCGCTCGTGGATTGGCTTTCGTGTTTCTTTAAGTTATCTAAATCCTTGGGCACAAGCACTATCTTGCACTGTGTAGGAAGGAGAGGACTCGTAAATGCAAACATTTCACCTACAGCACACAGTGGGATGTCGTTGGACACTACTGTTCATATTTTACTGTTAGTTACGGAAGTTTTCCTACCGTTGCATAATTTCCAGTCTCATGCAGCAAGGCTCACCAGGTCTTGGGACAGGCTTGCTTTGACCGAAGGCTGGGACAGCTGAAAGACACAGCAGGGCTCACTTCTACAAAGAGAGGCGTTTGGCAAATTTCACGCCCACAGCTGCGCGCACCGTAACGCCATCTTGTCGAGCAACAGATGTACGTCTCCTGGGAGAGTGGGTCTGTACAGGATGACTGTACAGTCGAGGTCTGGTCTGAACTGGTTGTCGATTTCGTTTAACTGCTTTAAAATTGCAAATCCCTTCCTGTAAACTTGGAGACAAGGTGTGAATGTTACTGGAAGACTGGCCTATCAGTAAGGAATACTGCGATGATCACTCAGTAAGTTACATGCGAAGATTTTGCTAGCGAAAGTTTCTAAACACAGTATACGTCGCTACAGCGGCAGCCAGTGCACTTCTCATCAAAGTCCTGCTATGTGGGATCCATCAGGCTGCCCACGCTGGGCTCCACGCAGCTGTTAGGTGGCAAGACCACCCAACTTAACGATGAGAAAGACATTTACTATCGCATGAACGTCACACACTACAGTATTCAACCTTAGTGCGTCAGAAGGTAAGGTAAACTCGGATAATTTCGGGACTCGTTTAATTTCATAATATTACTTCGTTTTATCAGTAGACTGAGTGAGCGACCTGCGAATGTGATTCCTCTCTTCCCTGGCGCGCGGTATTGCCGTTGCGGTCTTGGGCGCCTTGCTACGGTTCGCACGGCTACCTCCGTCGAAGGTTCGAAGGTTCGAGTCCTCTCTCGGGCATGGGCTGTGTGTTGTCCGTCGTGTAAGTTAGTTGAGATTAGATTAACTAGTGTGCAGGCCTAGGGACCAATGACCTCAGCAGTATGATCACTTCGGAACTTACCATAAATTTCCTTTTCTCCCTCATAGATAACAGGCACTGTACATCTTTTCTGGTATAGCTACAATTCCGCTTGCAAGGCCTTTTCCATGACGTTTAGGAATTTATAAGGAAATTGTTGTCGATTTCTAAGTTGGAATTTCGTCGAATTTTCAACTTGTGCAGCATTATGAGGAGAAAGTTCAGTTTAACATTCTGTATACGAAACACTGTGCTAAGTTTGTGCATTTCCCATCAGTTTTTTTTTAATTTGAAGCATGTTTTATTAGAGCATTTTGAAACAGAACTTGTTGTCCCGTTCCATATTTTTTACAATAAATTCCGGTACAGGAGAACTATAGCCAGAGTGTTTCGACTCTGCAGAAGTGAATTCCGCGTATAACAAACAGAAGAGAATGGATCAAGTGGTGTTTGTTTATTTATTCATTTTATTCCATGTGTGCCACGTTTCCTTGTATCCTATCCCGCATGCGACATTGGACTGTATGAATGAGATAGTATGCGTGTAGCAGAAAGCTCTGGTCAGAGGTCGCAGCATTGCATGTGTAGAGTCGTTCTGTGGTAGGATAGTACCAAACCCCTAAACGTGAACAAGTTTAGCAAAGATGGTGGGCAAGTCAGGTCAGAGAGATTGCGAGGGCCCGAGTATTGGCTCTGTTAGGTTAGCGAACCATCCCCTCCACCACCTTTTGAACAAAGAACGGTTGGGCGAGATGTCCGGTGGAGCTCTTGTTCCTGGGTCGCGGCGTTGGACAGACATGGAGACGAAGCTCTCGTTTTGGAAATGTTAAAAAAGATTGTCTAAAGTATGCTCGGTAATGAGGTCCAGATGTTGAAATCAGGAGCGAGATTACCACTAAACGCCATAAAGGAATTTATTTTTCATAATTTGTTTGAATTTCAGTAAAACTTTGCGTTTGTGCCTTGGTCAGGGCACGCACCATGGACCTTCAACTGCCGTTCATATTATTGCTCTGCTCTAAACGTAAATTCACTCATTCAATGTATTTTAATCTGCTCTTTCATTCAGAGTAATATTTTGGGGGATTTTTATTTATTTTCCATATGTTTTCAAAAAAATGGTTCAAATGGCTCTGAGCACTATGGGACTTAACTGCTGTGGTCATCAGTCCCCTAGAACTTAGAACTACTTAAACCTAACTAACCTAAGGACGTCACACTCATCCATGCCCGAGGCAGGATTCGAACCTGCGGCCGTAGCGGTCGCGCGGTTCCAGACTGTAGCGCCGAGAATCGCTCGGCCACACCGGCCGGCTCCATATGATTTCTTTGTGAACTTGCTTTCGCGCCACGTGGTCGGTTGGAGCCACCGCCACATTGAAAAATTGTAGTTTCGGTCGGAAATTATATTGTACATGATGAATAATCATACGATACTGGGCGAGCTTAAAATAGAGAAGGAATAATTTTGTGTGTCCGTAATTTTCTGGATTTCTGTTGGCTACCGAGACTTGTCCACGTGTGTTGAATAGCACTGAAGTGATGATGTTTCCTGTGCTCCTCCATAAGTATTTGATTTGTTGGCGATGTTGTGCGTTAAGAAAAATACATGGTTTAAACTCGTGCCACTAGGGAAAGTATCAGATTTTAATGCCCCTTGATTTGATAAAGACTTGCGATATACTCTTCCACCCTGACCTAATTTTGTTTGTAGTGTCTTTGCTGGACTTGTTCTGAATCACCTATAGCAACTGAATGTAATAAGCACAGGTTTAGGTATAATTGTGTGTTTGTATAAAATTACGCTGAAGTCAGGTCTGCGATCCCCTGTCCCAGTACATAATTACGATGAGAAACTGAATCATGTAACTAGAGAGGCCAGTTTTGATGATGTATGTTGCAAGAGCACCACTAGTTGTTGAAATATCATCGATACTGAATAAATATCAATTAATCTCTGCCCTCGACTGATTATATCCGCCCTCCATCATTAAGAATAGGTGAAAGTCAGAACCCCACACGAACTCTGGGTCAGGGAAGCAAATAAATTCTGTATACTCCCTATTAAGCCCTGTATAGGTGACTCCTGTAGCGGTTCAAAAGAATATTGCGTTCAAATTTTTACCGGTTGGTTAAAACAGTCCTCTAGATATTATTAATTCCCGGCAATAACCTGCAGGGGCCAGTAATTTCGTGGACCACACGAATTTAAGAAACCATTTACTACAGACGGTAGCTTGCAGGAGCGGTAGGACATGACAAAGCGACGGTAATCTTCCTATTTTGGTAGAGTTCTACCATCACCAGTACAGGAAGGTTACATTGCAATTTCCGCGCTTTCAAAATGGAAAATTTCTATTCAACATAAGGCCTCCTGTTTCAATTCGGGTTAACACCCCCATCTACCAGGGAAAAAATCACTAGACTGTAGTTTCGTGTATATGGCCACATGGTGACAAAAACTGAAAGCATATCAGTTTCTTAGCCCTAATTATCTGGGTTGTGTATTTAGACTTTTTTTTCTCATTTTGGATGCCAGGTAGATCTATAAATAACTACGGGACAAAATATTCTAGCATGGACATAAAAAATATTTGATGTGTTTTGGAGAAAGGTTGCTCTGCATACAAGGAATCTAAAACTCACAGTGTGCCTTACATGACACCTCAAGATCAACTGAAGGTTACAACCTTCGTAGCAGAAATTCCACAAATATAAAAAGAGAAGATCATTTATCCTTTCGGTGGAAGTGTAGGGTGTGTGATACTTATGTATAATAATTATGCGTTTTTTATGGTTGTCTATACTAATTGTGTGTTATTTCTGGTTCTTCAAAACACAGATCTGGCAGAAAAATATGTAGAGAGTTATTATAGGTTAAGTGAACATTTTAGAGAGTTTGACACGTTAAGCCACAATATTCGGAAACGGCAGCAGTCGAACAAGGATGCCGATGACCAGCAGAGTTTGTACAGCAGCAGTCAGCACTTCGACAGATCGACAGCCGAGCAGACGGGCAATGCTTCAGAGGAGAACAACGACCAGCGCAGCTTGCAAATCAGCGGCCAGTGCTTCAGGAACGGTCAGCATACTGAACTGCGTGACGGATCTGGCGATGCAGAGGAGCAGACAGGGCAACGCCCGACCACTCCAGCATAGAGGTAAACCAAGAAAAGCTGGGACATGTGTCGAAACAGGTCACGTTTCTGCCCAACGTGAGAAGTATAGTTCAACGACTGAAGACTCGGTCGCCGCCCTAGAAATTTCCCGACGCCGAATCAGTACCTCCGGCAAAAGGGCATGAGGGGGACGTTTGAGGGGAGAAATAAGAGACGAAGAAACGTCCCCTGGACGGACGAACTGGTGGTTAGGCAGCGGGCGTCATACTTCGCTGCAATGACTTATGCGATACGCTTCTCGACAAAAGAAAATATCGGTACTGTTGCAGTAGGTCAACGAGAAGATGCCATCTCACATGTTAATAGAAAGAAGTTCGCCTGGTATTTATCAAGGTGGCTGGTGAGGAAGAAGGGGCTGAACCTAGAGGTTGATTATCTCCGCAAGAAGACCTGAGGGTCTTTGGTTCGATTTCGGTGCAGAGCACACCGCGCGACGCCGTACCCTCTTGTTAATAACGCAAGTAGAGAATCCACAAGGAGAAGACCGCGCCGCCGCCGCAGTGGGCCACGGGTATGACGCTGAATTGAAGAATAGGCCACCAGGCGCTCTGCTGCAGCACGAGCCGTCACCACATCAGCGTTCACTGGAATCCGCACGCAACGACTCTGCGCCACACAACTGCCACGAGGACTTAAGGGAGTTAAAACTCAATATACTACTCTATTTGTTTAAAGGGTCTTACGTGTCAATAAATGACATAATGGAACCACCAATGTCTCACTCACACCTCATCCACTGAGCCAAGTAAAGAAACCATTCCATCGCCCACAAAGTGTCGCCCTCCCTCCCACCATGACAAAATGACGACCTTTGCTATCCTCTGACAGACTCCGTCCCACTTCATTTGGTGTAAGATAACCTGGAAGGGAATTCGTGGTACAAGAAATTCATGACGTCATTGTCAGCAACGAGCCACAAACAGCCCACAGAGAGCAGACGACAAACTGCACCCACTGATGAGTGCAAATTGGTCCCACATGTTTTTCGTTCTCAAGTAATGCTTTCCCACTGTAGAAAATAAATGATGTAAAGGTCTTATTCTTTCAAATAAATTTGACACTAGAAAATTTGTATTTGGTTGGTGTTAGATGTTCTTGTATTTTGACTGGAATTGTAACCAAATTTCCTATATTATTTGTTGTATCTAGTGCAACCCCTCCCATACCGGTTTCATCAGCAGCCACCCCTGTGACTCCCTTTTATGGCAAGCCAAGCGAGGATGTACAAGCATCTTTGGTGATTTGTCAGCAGCTTGTAATCTTGATTCCTTGTCATATGAACATATGTTGCAAATGACAAACGTACAGTTAATCAGGGAAGCTTCACGTACTGTACCATGAGGAGTTACGAAATGCATTACTTTTGAGGAATAGAGACAAGGCTTGCTCAAAAGGTTTAAAAAGCAGACCAGTTGCCGTTTTTATAGGGAAAAGTTGAATACCATGTCCCAAAGACACAACGAAACAATACGAAGCCTTGTGGATAGAATATAAAAAGTTAATGGTAACGCATACGAATTGTCAGCCACTGATGAAGCCAATAAATATATCCTACAAGAAACAAAGAATAGGACGATACCTTTTTGCGAGGATTGCCAACCGAAAATTTGCGCCATGTTAGGGCAGAATTTCCAAAGAATTTACTTTATGCAGTCAACATTGCTACAGCATTAGATGAAATAGATGCCACGAATAGGTAAAAAAAAAAAATAAATAAAAAATAAAAAAAACTCCGTCTTCGGGCCACGAGTGGCCTACCGGGACCATCCGACCGCCGTGTCATCCTCGGTGGAGGATGCGGATAGGAGGGGCGTTGGGTCAGCACACCGCTCTCCCGGTCGTTATGATGGCATTCTTGACCGAAGCCGCTACTATTCGGTCGAGTAGCTCCTCAATTGGTATCACGGGTCTGAGTGCACCCCGAAAAGTGGCAACAGCGCATGGCGGCCTGGATGGTCACCCATCCAAGTGAAGGGAAGAAGAAACGTGGTTTGAGATGCGATCGGTAGGGACACACCGCGAAAGTCTGTCGCCAACCACAGTGTACAAATTATCGAAGGGTGGACCATACATATGAGTGTAGCAGTGTTGCAATCAAGGGTCCGCCAAACAACTGGATGCAAAGGTGGAGTGCTGGTTACCAGATATTATTAAGGGTGAAGCATGTAGAGTATTAGTCGATACTGGGGCACATGCGTCAGTCATAAGTAAACAGTGCACTGAAGTCAAGAGGTATGACCCTCCAAGACGTAAGGTAAGTGGTGTAGGAGGAGAGACATGCTTTCAGTAGGCTGTACATCACTGACGCGCTATTCCTGGAGGTTGTGGCAGTCGTATCAAGACTAAGCGACGAATATTATGCTATCCTAGGATAAAACGTCACGCCATAATCAACCACGGGCAGCAAAAGATGGAGTTTAACGGAACATTTTTTCGATTTGGTGACACTGCCGTCAAGGATACTTTGCCACAAGATCCCTCCAGGCGGAAAGAGGAATCGACTAAACAGTGAGTAATGTCCTTGAACGTAGATTCGTGGAATAAAATACCATTCGCTACAGGAAAGCTACTTTGAGCAGACATTAATGCTGCTTTACCCACATACACACTACGCATTGTGGCACCGTTAGAGGAAGGTGATGAATTAGAGACAGCACATTGTTTTGTGCACAGGAGTATAGTTCGTGTTACAACAATTCATGGAGCACAGAAAGTATTGGCGCATGTACACACATCAAAAAAGTTTTGCATTACCTCGGTTCCGAGAGTTTCGGAACGTATACAGAATATTGGAATAGAGATCGTTTCCGCCCTTTTTATTGCTCATGAAAACCGCACATCGCATGTTGTACCACCATACAGTGAGATCTTCCGAGGTGGTGGTCCAGACTGCTGTACACACCGGTGTCATGGTTGCAAGGATGGACCTCGCCATGAGTGTTGGGGGCGAAGTTGCACATCATGGAGCCTATTGCGCACAGTTTGAGTCATAACACGACGTCCTGTCACTGCACGGAAAGCTTTATTCAACATGGTGGCGTTGCTGTCAGGGTTCCTCCGATCCAATCTGTCGGTAGCGGTCATCCAATCCCGTAGTAGCCTTTGGGCAGCCTGGGCGAGGTATTTGATCTACAGTCCCTGTCTCTCTATATCTCCTCCATGTCCGAACAACATCGCTTTGGTTCACTCACCTGGACACTTCCCTTGTTGAGAGCCCTTCCTGACATAACAATGCAGTGGTGGACGAACCAAGGAATTGACCATCTACGCATGGTTGAACTATAGACAACATGAGCTGTGTACACCCTTCCTGATGGAAAGCCTGGAACTGATCGGATGTCAGACTCCCCGCGCAGATCATGCATGGTTGTTTATATCTTTGGGCTAGTTTAGTGACATCTCTGAAGAGTCAAAGGGATTGTGTCTGTGATACAATATCCACAGTCAACGTTTGTCTTAAGGTGTTCTGGGAACTGACATGATGCAAAACTTTTTTTGATGTGAGTAGATAATTGTGGGACAGAAGTCAAGGAATTGCGAAAGGGACTGTCAATAGCTAACGTGAGTACCTTAGAGGAAGATGATTTTAAGTGCTCAGACGTAAACGACAGCGGCAAACCGGCTGCTAACGAAACTGCATTGCGCCAGAAGATATCATACTTAAAAGGAAGCAAACGGAATGTGATAGGACTGTTGGACAATTTCCAGGACATGTATAGCTCACAGGAACCGCTACCAACAACTAACATCATGGAACACAGAATTCCAACAAGAGATAACACCCCAATTTGTAAGACACCACACAGAGTTGCTCACCAATTAAAAACATTATCTAAGTAATTCCTAGATCACAAATAAAGGATGGCATTATAAAGTATCTGGATTCGCCACATAGTGCAAAAGTCGTAACTGTGCCAAACAAATCTGGTGACATTGCAGAACATTACAGATTCTGTTGTTATGATAGGCATTTAAATAGCGAAACAATTTCGGCCGTGTACTCTTTATCGAATATTTCAGATACCATTGACCATCTCGGCAGCAGTAAATATTTCTCCACAATTGACATGAGGCGTGGTACCATCAGATAGAAGTTGCGCTGGAGCACAGACAAAGTTGCTTTCTCCATCCATTGGCCACGGTTAAAGATGCCTTTCTGAATAAAATTGCCCTGAAACATTCCAAAGGTTGCCAGATGGGGTGTTACATCCAGTAGCCTATGAATCCACACAGTTAAACATGGCAAAAAAGAATTACTCAAAAAAGGAGAAGGAGTTACTGAGTGTCATCGATGGAGTAAAATGTTTCAGGTGCTAGCTGTATGGGAATAAATTCAAGATAATCATCTCGCAACTCTCAAGTGGTTACTTGGGCTAAAAGACCCATCAAATCATTTGACGCGATGGTCCCTATGCCCCTCCGAAATGGACCTTGAAGATATTCATAAACTGGGGATGAAACATACCAATGTACATTGTCTTAGTCGAAATGTAGAGTTGTTAGTAGTCGGTCGTGATGCAGAAGAATGGCAAAAAGCAGTGATATCGGATGCAGATTGCAAAAGATATGCAACTCAATTGCAAATATGCCTACATGATAGGGTCCTGTGTCTAACAACTAGACTAGGACCAATAATCGTGGTTCTCAAACACCTCTCATACGAAGTCATGCAAGAGGCCCAAGATCGCATTCTTTTAGGTCATTGTGGTCAAAGAACTACTGAAAGATGGATTGGTGAATATTTCTGGTGGGAGACAAGAAAGCATGATGTAGCTCACTCTGTGCACAATTATATTCCATGCACTCAGTGAGCAGACTATTGCCGTCAATGTATACCATTACAAAGACTCCCGGAAGCGTCAGACCCATACAAAAGATAGGATGGACATTTGTGGTCGCTTTAATAAAACTCCTGCCAGCAATAGGTACGTACTAATGATTATAGATTACTTCTCAAGATATCTAACCATGGTAAGTCTCCCTGATCAAAAAGCAAACACCATTTCACAGGCTATGGCCAATAACCTTATTTTAAAATGCAGCATACCACAAGCACTTAACAAACCAAGGTAGTAACTTCATGTCCCATCTTATGAAACAACTTTGCCAACAGCCGAAGTGCGTAAATTGCACACCACCCTATTACACCCACAGGCAAACAGATGGACAAGAGAAGTCCCCCTAATCAAAAACCAAACCATTTCAAAGGATATGGTCAATAGTTGGATTTTAAAATTCGTCGCACCAGAAGCACTTACAATCGACCAACGTAGTAACTTCGTGTCTGACCTCATGAAACTACTTTGCTGTTCGCTAAAAGTACATAAATTACGCACCACCCTATTATACCCAAAGGCAAAAAGATGCATTGTAGGGGAGATGCTTAGTTATTTTATCAACGACTAGCACAACAATTGAGATATCGTCTTTCAGTACTATGTAAGCACTTATGACCCCAAAACATATGAAACAATGAGCATTCGCCTTATGAAGTTATTTATGGGAGGAAGATGCCATCGCCATTTGATGTTATTAAGCCCAAAGAAGGAAAAAATGGAGAAGCAGTTAGGAAACTTCCTCGAATCATTAAGGACATCAAAAAGTTACAGAAAGCAAATGCCAGGACATTAAAATGGAAGGGGGAATTAGGCAACATACACGCTATGTATTCAGATTTCCAAATTGACAAGTGAATTTTTCAATCCATTCCTTACGTTGCTAAAGAGAATACAAAAAAGTTTGTGACAAATTACCAGAGTCCTTACAAGTTGTCGAAATCATTTCACCAGTTAACATCTCATTACAGTTACCCACAAAAACAACAATAGTTCATGCAATCTGGTTGAAACCTTTTAATGGAGGAACTGATGTAATGCCACCAATGGTAGCAAATACTGCTCGAAAGCGCGCTGGACTGCGAAAACACAAGACCGCTGATCCACCAACACAAAACATGCATTCGGTCCCATATAACCTTCGGCCACGACCAGTCAGTTACGGATTCACAATACGAAATCTACCATTCTAATGCTAATGTAAACAAGATTTGTATATGATAAATTCTAGCTGTAATGTGCTAACAGGGGATCAGGTACAGAAAAGGGAATTAGCAAAATACATGAAGGGGAATTCTAGGTCCTAAGTAACATGAAGTACCAGCATGTGATTAGACACTGTGTCTAAGTCATTCAATACAATGTACTGATAAGGGTATCTAGGTCATAATAAGTGCACAATAATTTTTCTTTCGCTATGAAGTCATAATTATGTAAGATGAGTTTAGCAATACTACTTTCCATATTGTAGGTGTTCCTGAAACCTTTTTGTTCTTAATTGTACTTTGTACTACTTTCCTGTGTACCAGACGAAAACCTAGGAGAAACTGTAACATTTCACTACATCAAATTCCAGTTGAATGGCTACAAAAATCCTGAGCATACACGTATACCGCTGAAATGTCTGTACAGGTAATTTTTGGTTACTCCTACTATGTATTGATTCTGATCGTCATCCTACCACATTTACAACATTACTTTCAGAAGCTTTCTAATGCAGAAGTATTTCAGGCTATTGTGGAATGAATTTATTATACAATATTCATGAGGGACTAAGGTTTCCACTCCGTTTTTGTTTCCTGTTTGTTAATCATTTGTAGATGGACACAGGAGAGAATACGAAGACAAATTTCCGGATGCGGGAGGAATGTAGGGTGTATAATATATATAATAATTGTTTTATTTATGGTTGCTGAAATCAGAGTCCTGGCAGAAAAATATGTAGAGAGTTATTATAGTTTAAGTTAATGGTTTAGAGACTGTCACGTTCAACCACAATATATGGAAGTGGCAGCAGTCTAACAAGGAGGCCGATGACCAACGGAGTTTATGCAGCAGCAGTCAGCACTTCGACAGATCATCGACCGAGCATATGGCCAATGCTCCCAAGGAGAACAGCGTCCAGCGTAGTTTGCTCATTTGTGGCCGGTGCTTCAGGAACTGTCAGCATACTGAACTCACATGTGTGACGATGCATCGGAGGACGACAGGGCAATGCTCAACCACACCAGCGTAGAGGTAAACAAAGGAAAGCTGAGACATCTGTCGATACTGGTCACGTTTTTTCCCAATGGGAAAAACATAGATCACAGACCGAAGAATCAGTCGCCGCCCTAGAAACGTCGCGACATTGCAAAACCACTGAATAAATACCTCCACGAACTGATGTGTGGTCAGCACATGTCATACCTAGCTGCAATAACTTAGCCACTACGCTGCTCGGTGGAAGAAGATGTTGGTACCGCACCAATAGGTCAAGGCAGAAGATGCCATTCCAGATGTTACCAGAAAGAAGTTCTACTTACCAGGTGGCTGGTGAGGACAAAGGGACTGCGGCCTCGCCAAATGGGTCACCTGCGTACCTAGAGGTTGATGAACTGCACCAGAAGGCGCCGAACCTGTTGGTTAGATTCCAGAACGGGGCACTCCGCGCCACGCCATAGCCGCTTGTTAACAACGCAACGAGGAATTCATTAGGAGAAGACCGCGCCGCGGTCTCAGTGAGCCACGGGGGTGTGGGGAAGAGTGGATGGAAGCATACACCGCGTGGCGGTCTGCTGCAGCGCACGAGTCGTCTCCACATCCACAGCCACTATAATCTGAGAGCTGCGGCTCCGCCCCGCGCCTTTGCCGCGAGGAATTGAGTTACTTATAACACGATGTTGTACTCTGTTTGTGTAAAAGGTCTTATCTGCCAATAAATGACTAATAGTGAAACCACCATTCACACCTCACCCACTCAGCCAAGTAAATAACGACAAAGTGTCGCTTTGCCCCCCACCGTCGATCACAAACTAATGACCTTCGTTTCCCTGTCACAAAACCCCAACCAGCTAAAGAACAAGAGACTAAACTGGCAAGTTAGACGATAAGAATGCAAGAACTTAAATGTCATAGGTATGCGAAGAGAAGCATTTAAACTGCCGATCCTAATGGTTGATAGGAAGAGTTCTTTCAACTCAGACAAGGGTACTGCAGCATCTGACTGGTAAATTGGTTATAAGATACCATACCGGCTACTAGTGTGAAAACATATCGATGAATAAGGCTGTTGCGTCCACAAGACAAAATATGGTTTTTACGATAGTTTTAAGTAAGGACTAGAGACGACAGGATTACGAAACAACCCATAAAAGATTCGGAGTCTCGATGAAACTGGGTTCAGTTTTATTCCACAAGCGGTTAGACCCAAAGGGGCAAACAGGGTAATGTAACAGGCGGCTGCTGAAAGATACAACAACAATTCTTCTCACCATAAACGCTGCTGGACAGAGTGCACCAGATCTGGTTATTTTTAAGATGTGTCTTGCATCTGATACACATAAAAGTGCTTCACCTAAATGTCTCGTTACGATCTACAAATACTGGTCTATTATTTCTGAGATCTTCATGAAGTTCCTTCAGCACTTTCAGTCACTAGTTGCTTCTGCGAGACCCATAATGTTCACTATGGAATCTTACATCGTCATCTGTCTGCTGAAGCATGGGATTTATTTTATTAATTTCCCCAGTCACACTACTCAACTGCTGCAACGCTTAGAGTTTGTAATATTTGGACCACTAAATGGATCATGGAGGTCAAAAGTTCAATGTCACATCAAGACGAAGTGCTGTAAACCAGTGCGACAGGACTGTCTTCCTCTCCTCAAGAAAGTTTTAACAAAAACGCTGCCTCCCTTGAAGAGCTGTTCGGTTTTTCATCCTTTGAACGGACCGCCAATCTGATTTTTCAGACTTGGCGAGGACCATTATGTAGCAGAAAAATAGCTTCCCAGCAGTGTCTGCTCCAGTTCCAGTTGTCAGTTCTGAAGTTACTGCAACAAATTCACATATCATTCCAGACGTAAGTGCAATAATTCGTAGACCACCATTTCCTTCGGATGCGGAAAAGACTAAGTGATGCAGAAAGAGCACCGCTGCTCTACAACTGCCACGAGTAATGAGTGTGATGGGCAAACATCTAGTAGGCGCACTACGAATGTAGTGGTGTGGACATGTTGGGAATGTGGGTCCAACAGGGGAGCGTGCAAGGGATAAGTCCCTGCAGGCAAACTGTCCTCTGTGCCCTCGGTGGCTCAGATGGATAGAGCGTCTGCCAATAAGCAGGAGAACCCGGGTTTGAGTCACGGTCGGGGCACAGGTTTTCAACATCTCCCCAATGATGTATATCAACGCCTGTTTGCAGCTAGGGTGACTATCATTTCAACCATAACGATTATCGGCTGCGTATTAAGCAACGTCAAATTCTACATACTGGCTCCTCATTACTGCAAAGAGATTACAGTTCTTCACCCAACACATGAAGCTATAAGGCAAACACATAATGGTATCGGTACATGTGGAATTATTGACAGGGGTAGTATGCACATGCCCACATAGATAGCTTTCGTCAACTATACTGTGACCTTCGCTACATCTGCAGCAACGAATTTAATTCTAATCAAAATTTCAGGATGTTACATCGAATTCTCCATTTTTTGGACAAAAATTTAATAATTCACTAATTTAAAAAAAAATTCTCAACGCACAAATCAGTATACTCCAACCAGGGGAGTCGCTTGAAGGAGATAGCCCAGGTAATCCCATTTAGCCTCATCCCCAATCTGACCCACAGCTGGAGATTACGATAGTGAATAATGTATCTCCACTTCCCAGTATTTTCATTACTTTTGAGGTGTGCGACATTAGCTACAGGTTGTTGCTGAAAAGTTCCCCTTTCAAACATGGGTCCATATCAACAAGCCAGTTGCATCATTACCTGTGGTTACTCGTATTTTAGGTACTTTGGTTATGCACAGCTCTGCTGGAAAACATTAGCTCAGTGTAGTCATAGGGTCAAGCCATGCACATCTGCTTTCATGCCCCGCAGCTAATTCTCTGCAAATATTAAGCTGTAGCTGTATCTTGCAGATAGGTAATCTATGCATTGGTTAGAGTTGTGAGGTAATAAAATATGCAGAAATACAAATTAAAAGTTACATGAATAATTTAATAACTTGGGTTCGATTCTAACGTCTATAAGTGATGTACACAACAGAGAATTATGCTGAGTAGTGTGAAAGAAGATTAGTGTTAATGAAGTAAAAGATTCCCGCAGTGGACACCAAGTGAAAACGCTACTACTTATGTTTCAGATCTAGACTATCATCATAAAATGGGAAGGAACTGTTAATTAGAACTCAGGGAGAAGTTGTAGTCTAATTGACAATCGATTGATCGATCTTAAACATGACAAGACAAGAAAATTATTAAAGAAACATCACACAAACATTTTTATTCAACAAACGCCTTACTAACATATGATCTATGGTGGACAAAGTGATCTGCTGGGGATCGACACACGACACTAACCAGAACACTGCTCGCTCTATCTGACTTTATACACGTGAATCCAGGTTATGGCATCAAACTACGCCTCCAACAAGCATCTATATTCTACCATACAAAAAAAAAAAAAAAAGAAAAATATGGTTCGAAAGAACAGGGTGCTCAGAAATATATATTATAGCCCTACCTCGCAGCAGCGAATACTTTACCGTTCTGCTGGTGAAGGCGGCACACCACGAAGCATTCGGCCGCTGAAGTCATGGATGGCGGCAATCTGTTATTAAATGCGCGTCTCCGAAAAATGCAAGTATTCGGTCTCTCGTTCGGTTAATTCAGAACGCAGATATTTCCCTATGAGCCTCTGAAACCCCGATGGATTCCAGTGTGCAGGTGGATCCCTTTGCTGGTCTGCCAAACCAGTTTGACTCCGTGCCACGACTGTGCATGTCAGAATACGTCAAATGTTTAGACGGCCGATTCAGACAAATAAGGCCGTGTCCTACGTGAGTGACAGAAGCAAGCGACAACGCGCAACAGCTTCAGGCCACAAAACACAACTGCAGTTGTAGTTACGGAAGTGTCCTACGTGAGCGACATCTGTGTCGCTGCCTGTCTCCCGCTCCAACTGGCGACGTTTGAATTCAAACGTGTTTGAACCTTGTCGCTGCAGCACGCACGACACAGAGCGACAGCCACGTGTCTTCTTGGCAAAGCAGTGGAGTGGGCGCGATGGCAGCTATGAATTACTTAGCATCCGATTTTAAGAAAACTACTCAGTGAAAAAATTTGATTCTTCCGCAATCTATAGCTTGATATCCTTATATGATAAAGGTCAGAATTTATTTTCGTTATTCGTTATAGTTACTGTGCTGCACGAAATTGAGTGCATGGCTACACGAAATCTTTAAGAATTTGCAGAGGTAAAATCACATTGTGTAGACTTTACGTATTGTTCATTTACGGCCATACATTATTGCGTATGAAATGTAACCAATATATCTAAATTGTATTTATAGTTGAGACTGGAATGATATCTCTTTTCATTCTTGAGATATTGGTTGTTATATCCGTGGACGGGTAGCTCGCGACCTTTCCTGGGCTTCGGGAATCAAGTGATCGTAAAAATCGTCGTATCTCATAAAAGGTTCAAGGTATGGAAACGACAAATTTTGGAAATGACAGCTCGCAGAAAGGACTACTTTATCATTTGATTAAAACTCGATACGTTTTTGCAAACGCGAGTGAAAACAAGACTCCCTATAACTTAAACCATAAGGTTTTGTCGAAATTTTCATAGCCAAACAACGGGAGAGAAAAAGGTAAATGAGGTATCAAAGTGACCACAATGAGGTCTAGTTTGTCATGAAAATATTTAGCTGCTTGAAACTAATCAGGGTATTGAATGAAAACTTAATTAATAAGCTGAGAAAAAATTAAAATATTTCACGAAAAGCTGCTGTAAATGAAGTATCAAAAATTCTTAGCATTGCAGTGTACAGAGTACACATAAAACTTAGTATATAAAATAGTAACTGAATTAGTAAAAATATGAGAATGGTCCCAAATCGAACCCGGGACATTTTTCTTACACGTAATTACGAATAGTATACGCAAACCCTACACCACAGCTAGCTATGCCACACTGATATCAATATATGTTCTTATCTTTGCATTTACCGTAGTTAGTCATTCCTCCACATTCATTGGCTGTTAAAAGTTCTTGATCATGTAAAAAAAAAAATTCGTATTTAATTTATTGATGAGATAGTCGAATGCTGCTCTGCTCGTTCACGTTTATTTCAAGAACTTGTCGGGTGATCTTCGTAGTTCATGATACTTATGAAATTCTCCATGGAGACTCCTCCCTTTGTAAATTTCATCCACAGCATTCCTTTCCACTTTATTTTCTTAAGTAAACCTAATTCTGTAGCCTTACTCCCCAGCGTAAGTATTCTACAGGTCAAGGACGCCGTTTTATAGAAACAGCTGGTTGGATCAAAGCAGCCATCTTGTAGGACGAAATGGTCGCTCGCACGCAGGACACCCAAGGTTGTCGCCCAATGCTGCTGCTTGTCACTGGAGTGTCGCATATCCAGGAGTTGCTAACAGTCACTTGCTTCTGACATAGGACAGGGCCTAAGTACACGCACACGTCACTCATTGTGACCATGATGATATAAGCAGTACCTGTGGTGGTTCAGAAGGTGACTAACACAGGCTGTAAGTCACACAGTAGGAAAGGACACAAGTCTCACCTTTTAGGTAGAGAACTGCAGTTCTTTACTACCGGAGCACCAGTACAAGAGACTTGTACAAGAGTGATCCCTCTTCCCTTCTCACCGCTTCCTCCTCAGCTCGGTTCCAAAAGCACATCTCTCTTTTTTGACTTCCCCCACTTCCGTACAAGCCAATCACAAGCTAGACCCCAGCATTCAAAGCTTGGACAATGGTCTTTGCACTGCAATCCGACTTGACCAATCAGAGACTTTAAATTTAAGTGGCAGAAAACGGAAAAAATTCAGCTTCTTGGCCTCTTTCCCACACGTTTGCCGTGTATTTTGCTAACATAATACAGGGTGGAAACACAGCCCTCCATAAGCAGCTTGTTATCTCCTCTGTTGTGTCCATTTCGAAGTTTCTAAAGAACAGCCTAAAACTCACCAAAGCATTGTGCTTTGACAAACATGTTATGAAACAGAGTCTGGACGTCTGGACGCCAGTTTCCCTGTCCCACGGAAATATGCAGAATCTTTTGGCGGTTTGCTCCCTAACAAGGGCCCATCCTCTGTTTTATTTCTGGCCTACAACGCGCTGTCGGAAACTTTTCGGCGCTGGCCCGTTACGTCCATGCCAGCCCCCTGTCCAGCGCCAATGTAATGTGTTTTGCACAATGCGACCGCGGCGCGAGGCCGTCTGGAAATGTCTTCCCACCGCTCTACAGAAAAACGCGCTTTGTCGGACAACCAATGCTGTTCTTTTACTGCAGTTGTTTAAGTCGACACCCTGTTCTTTTGAACGCAGGTAAAGCTTACCGTATTTCCTTCCCTAGCGCGTGCAAACATGACCATAAACTACTGCCCACCATTTCATCATGATGTATGAAGTCAAATCGCAGTAGATCATATTCCCTACACCAAATCAAAAGTGAGAGTGCCCTGAAATCTCTCAAGTGTTTATTCAAGAATGATCATTTCAAATGAATGGGAAGTGGTCCGACAGTGTACAGTTAAAATACCCTTAACAAATGCAGTAAAGTTATGTTGTGAGCGTTGTAAATGGTAGAAAAATACCCAAATTAAATAGTCATCAAAGAAACATGAAAACAAGTTCCATTTCGTGATCACAATACACGAAATTTTTGCCAGATCAAAACACAGTTCAACATGATGATTCACAAACTGACATGCATGATATAAAGAGTAATGACTCATACTCTGTCGATCCTCCGTTACGTAATTCAAGCAGAAGAAGTTGTTGATCTATTCTGGAGTACATTCAGGCCTCACGAAATAAGAAGTACCTTTTGAAGTTAAAGTATAGTGGCGGCCATTCACCACCCAGAATCAGTTGCCTAGACGACGGAATCGTACATATTACAACAGGTTGGTCTGCTTCCTTAAAGAGGTCGATATAAAGTGTCCAGAATCGTTCCCTTGAGCTCTTCACTTGAAAAGTGTCCATCTCCACTTGGCTCCCGTAGTGTTCAGCTGCTGTCTGCTTTTCCATTGGCTCAAAGCCATCTCCATGAATCCTACATCGTTCTTAAGTGCCACGGACATGATCTGACTCAACTTGATCCCATTCCAGTAGTAAATTAGAATAATATTGAAATTAACGAAATGTTCTAAACATACGTTTACACTCAGGCATATACAATAAATGTAATGGACTGAGGATAAATACATAAACTATCGTTCTTGCTAATGTCCGCTCACATTAAGTGACAAAGAACTGTTGTTAAGTGGTGTTTAAACAATTATTCAGGCTGCTTGACAGATAACTTTTTTGGTTCCCTTTTCAGTTATGATCATCACTAACATATGCGACTGACACTTTTATATTAGCATATGATTTTAATAGCACTTCAGTCAACATTTAAATAAAGTTACTGGCAAAAAAGTAAATTGTTCAGTAAATAAATACAAAAGTATAACAAAATAGGAGGTATTCATCTGTGCAAGTGTGGCGGACACGATGTTCTGATAAACATTTGCGTCATGAAAAAGATGTAAAAGACGTCGTAAACCAATAAATAAAGTTGATACAGACACATACTTTTAGGGATGATAGCTATAGTGCAGTATCATCCAAGATATTGTCTGTTGAAATCACATGTAGTGATTAAAGGATGTTAATTAAGAGGTTCATTGTGTAAAAGCTTATTCACTGGGAAATATTAACTTTTGTAGTTTTAAAGATATTGAGATATTGATGTGCCATTGGATGCACCTCATTTTTCTGAGATTGCAGATATATTCAGATTAGCATTAATATTTGATTTGAGTCATTGTAGAATCTCAAAGAGCTGTAACTTAGGCATCTTGTTGTCTGACATTCTGCCATTTCTTGAAAAATGGCACAAAGCCATGCTGGTAACAGACGTCCAAATTCCCATGATTTTGATTTACCCATTTCCAGAGATGCTGCACATCTCTGCATCTTGCTGGCTGGAAACTCTCAAGTAGCAATGCTGGCCACTGTGCACCCTGTGCTCTGGACTCACTAGTATTCAACCATGCAATAAATTCATCTCGTCTTAATATCAGGCCTAGGAGAAGGAGTAACTCACCCAGATAATCGTAACATTACAGGCGGAACTCCTTATGGAACTAGTTGCTCCAGTCACAGCGGCAAATCGGCAAGCACCTTATTCAAAGTAATAGGGTATTTGAGTTCGGCTTCCACAACATACCCAACATTAGAATCAGCCACATACCCTCTATCCAGCTAATCTTTTGTATCCTTCTTCACGCACCCATCGAAACTTGCCAATTGGCAGTGATTGTTGCATTGCGTACCTGTACATGTTACTGACATCCAATCAAATCAAGGGATGTGTGAACACTATCACCTGTATGTCGGATATTTGACTTGGCGTGCTTATGGACACATTGACAAAGTCCCCATAGATCCCTCGCTCAAAGAAAAGAAGTATTTCAGCATCAGACAATAGTCTGATGCTTCTTTCTTTTTCTTGAGCATAGTGCCCCAAGAGAACCCAAGTGCTGTGTAATAAAACGCAGCATCAAGAAAATACACTCCTGGAAATGGAAAAAAGAACACATTGACACCGGTGTGTCAGACCCACCATACTTGCTCCGGACACTGCGAGAGGGCTGTGCAAGCAATGATCACACGCACGGCACAGCGGACACACCAGGAACCGCGGTGTTGGCCGTCGAATGGCGCTAGCTGCGCACCATTTGTGCACCGCCGCCGTCAGTGTCAGCCAGTTTGCCGTGGCATACGGAGCTCCATCGCAGTCTCTAACACTGGTAGCATGCCGCGACAGCGTGGACGTGAACCGTATGTGCAGTTGACGGACTTTGAGCGAGGGCGTATAGTGGGCATGCGGGAGGCCGGGTGGACGTACCGCCGAATTGCTCAACACGTGGGGCGTGAGGTCTCCACAGTACATCGATGTTGTCGCCAGTGGTCGGCGGAAGGTGCACGTGCCCGTCGACCTGGGACCGGACCGCAGCGACGCACGGATGCACGCCAAGACCGTAGGATCCTACGCAGTGCCGTAGGGGACCGCACCGCCACTTCCCAGCAAATTAGGGACACTGTTGCTCCTGGGGTATCGGCGAGGACCATTCGCAACCGTCTCCATGAAGCTGGGCTACGGTCCCGCACACCGTTAGGCCGTCTTCCGCTCACGCCCCAACATCGTGCTGCCCGCCTCCAGTGGTGTCGCGACAGGCGTGAATGGAGGGACGAATGGAGACGTGTCGTCTTCAGCGATGAGAGTCACTTCTGCCTTGGTGCCAATGATGGTCGTATGCGTGTTTGGCGCCGTGCAGGTGAGCGCCACAATCAGGACTGCATACGACCGAGGCACACAGGGCCAACACCCGGCATCATGGTGTGGGGAGCGATCTCCTACACTGGCCGTACACCACTGGTGATCGTCGAGGGGACACTGAATAGTGCACGGTACATCCAAACCGTCATCGAACCCATCGTTCTACCATTCCTAGACCGGCAAGGGAACTTGCTGTTCCAACAGGACAATGCACGTCCGCATGTATTCCGTGCCACCCAACGTGCTCTAGAAGGTGTAAGTCAACTACCCTGGCCAGCAAGATCTCCGGATCTGTCCCCCATTGAGCATGTTTGGGACTGGATGAAGCGTCGTCTCACGCGGTCTGCACGTCCAGCACGAACGCTGGTCCAACTGAGGCGCCAGGTGGAAATGGCATGGCAAGCCATTCCACAGGACTACATCCAGCATCTCTACGATCGTCTCCATGGGAGAATAGCAGCCTGCATTGCTGCGAAAGGTGGATATACACTGTACTAGTGCCGACATTGTGCATGCTCAGTTGCCTGTGTCTATGTGCCTGTGGTTCTGTCAGTGTGATCATGTGATGTATCTGACCCCAGGAATGTGTCAATAAAGTTTCCCCTTCCTGGGACAATGAATTCACGGTGTTCTTATTTCAATTTCCAGGAGTGTAGATGTTCGTGCAAGGTATCTGGAATTTCTCGAGAATATCTAAAAGCAAACACAGGTCTGTGTCTATTTAATTCGGTGCATACTCCCCTACAATGGAGACGTTGAATTCCCACCAGACATTCAAAATATGCTGGTACTCAGCATCCTATATGGCATCACCTCTAAGGTTGCTGGAGAATGTCAGCTACCCTGCTTTCGATGAGTTTTGCCATATTATCCAAATACTCGCATCAAAATACTCCCAGTAACACTTATGATGTCCTTGGAAGTTCAATAAACTATGTGCTTTGCTAATAATTCCTCTGAGGAAAAGACTTTGAGACACTTCAAGCAAATGTACTTTTTACATTTGTGTTTACTCAGTTGGGAGGAAAGGAATCACAACATGTCACTGATTCAGGAGTAATGATCATTGTGTTCCATCTTATTTTCCGCAACTGAGAATAGCAACATGTTCAAATGCGCGTGAGAGAAAAAATGGTTCAAATGGCTCTGAGCACTATGGGACTCAACTGCTGTGGTCATAAGTCCCCTAGAACTTAGAACTACTTAAACCTAACTAACCTAAGGACAGCACACAACACCCAGCCATCACGAGGCAGAGAAAATCCCTGACCCCGCCGGGAATCGAACCCGGGAACCCGGGCGTGGGAAGCGAGAACGCTACCGCACGACCACGAGATGCGGGCGCGCGTGAGAGATTTTGGGAAATGAGGGGTCTGATGATGATACGCTTATCCTGCTTCTTCAGCTCATCTGGCATGCATTTCTGCAGGCCATAGATGTGAACTGATATTTCAGTATTCTGCACCTCAAATTTAGGTATGTCTTGGATCTTGATGGGAAGCTCGATACCATGAAAGTTATCCCACTAATGTGAAGGTATCTGTCATACTGAGATGTGTGCTGTGAATTTTTCTAGTAATTTCTTTCACAAATCAGGATTGACCATGCAACACAAGCCATGTAAATTTTATTTTCGGCAATAATTCGTATCTTTCCTCATCAGCTAAATCCATAGGAAGCTTGATATAGCTCACCCCAACATTCACTGGATCCTAGACTTGTGTATTGATGTCGACGTGTAATATTCAGCTGAGTGCTTTAACTGATCCTTAAATGTCATCTCAGAAAACCGGTCCAGCATTGCACTCGAGGTGGACTCACTTGGCGATTAATGTGCTTCGAGATATCATGCCTTTTTCTGCCTCAAATATAGTGACGACCCCTTGTCTGATCTGTACCAGGGTCTGTTGAGGGAGTGAGACAGTTAGATGCACAGTGCAGTGCTGTATTTAATGCCAGGATACTGCAGATTATTAACAGTCTTGAGGAGCCCTGTTTCCAGAAGAGGAAGGGACACCTTCAGAACAGTCACTATACCCTTATGAAGTGTTCTTGATCCTAGTGAATGACATTCGCTCGGCAGAAGTGGTCACAATCACCGAGTATTCTAATTGTGGAATGGTGTTACCAATTAGATTTCTTTCTCTAAACGGAAGGGGGAGGCAACTGCTACTAGCCATAAGGATAAATACTACTACTATTACTGTAACTGCAACTAGATGTTGACGATGTCGACGATGGCTTTGATGAGGCGCAGGGAGCTGGACGTACCTTGCGTTCAGGCGACAACATCTGAGAGGAGGCGGTGCATTGCCCCAGTGATACCAGCTCGCTGTGGCTGCGTCTACGGAGATGGTTGTTGCCACAACACTGAGCCAATTTCCAGACAGAAGCTCAGAAGCTGGACCATGGATGCCAGAGGTGAACTGGTACATGGGTGGTGATGGCAGGGATGGCTACAGCTGTGCCTGCAGCGGAAAGGTCCATCTTACATGCCAGACAGTGCCACACAGTAATTTACCCAGAACTTTTTTTGGAGTATACACTTACACGATAGCTGTGATGCGGATGGCATCACAACCTCTGCCCTCCCTGCTTCTGATCCTCGAAATCATCTACAACAACTACAATATGTCTCAGACTCGTTGGCCACGAAATGACATCACATTAAGCGTAAACAGCGCTATGATGAAATTGTGGAAAGAAATTTAGTTTAATGAATGTATGTCAGACTCCCCCCCCCCCCCCCCCAATGAACCATGGACCTTGCCGTTGGTGGGGAGGCTTGCGTGCCTCAGCGATTCAGATAGCCGTACCGTAGGTGCAACCACAACGGAGGGGTATCTGTTGAGAGGCCAGACAAACGTGTGGTTCCTGAAGAGGGGCAGCAGCCTTTTCAGTAGTTGCATGGGCAACAGTCTGGATGATTGACTGATCTGGCCTTGTAACAATAACCAAAACGGCCTTGCTGTGCAGGTACTGCGAATGGCTGAAAACAAGGGGAAACTACAGCCGTAATTTTTCCCGAGGGCATGCAGCTTTACTGTATGATTAAATGATGATGGCATCCTCTTGGGTAAAATATTCCGGAGGTAAAATAGTCCCCCATTCGGATCTCCGGGCGGGGACTACTCAAGAGGATGTCATTATCAGGAGAAAGAAAACTGGCGTTCTACGGATCGGAGCGTGGAATGTCAGATCCCTTAATCGGGCAGGTAGGTTAGAAAATTTAAAAAGGGAAATGGATAGGTTGAAGCTAGATATAGTGGGAATTAGTGAAGTTCGGTGGCAGGAGGAACAAGACTTCTGGTAAGGTGACTACAGGGTTATAAACACAAAATCAAATAGGGGTAATGCAGGAGTAGGTTTAATAATGAATAGGAAAATAGGAATGCGGGTAAGCTACTACAAACAGCATAGTGAATGCATTATTGTGGCCAAGATAGATACGAAGCCCACACCTACTACAGTAGTACAAGTTTATATGCCCACTAGCTCTGCAGATGACGAAGAAATTGAAGAAATGTATGATGAAATAAAAGAAATTATTCAGATTATAAAGGGAGACGAAAATTTAATAGTCATGGGTGACTGGAATTTGAGTGTAGGAAAAGGGAGAGAAGGAAACATAGTGGGTGAATATGGATTGGGGCTGAGAAATGAAAGAGGAAGCCGCCTGGTAGAATTTCGCACAGGGCACAACATAATCATAGCTAACACTGGGTTTAAGAATCATGAAAGAAGGTTGTATACATGGAAGAACCCTGGAGATACTAAAAGGTATCAGATAGATTATATAATGGTAAGACAGAGATTTAGGAACCAGGTTTTAAATTGTAAGACATTTCCAGGGGCAGATGTGGACTCTGACCACAATCTATTGGTTATGAGCTGTAGATTAAAACTGAAGAAACTGCAAAAAGGTGGGAATTTAAGGAGATGGGACCTGGATAAACTGAAAGAACCAGAGATTATACAGAGTTTCAGGGAGAGCATAAGGGAACAATTGACAGGAATGGGGGAAAGAAATACAGTAGAAGAAGAATGGGTAGCTTTGAGGGATGAAGTAGCGAAGGCAGCAGAGGATCAAGTAGGTAAAAAGACGAGGGCTAGTAGAAATCCTTGGGTAACAGAAAAATATTGAATTTAATTGATGAAAGGAGAAAATATAAAAATGCAGTAAATGAAGCAGGCAAAAAGGAATACAAACGTCTCAAAAATGAGATCGACAGGAAGTGCAAAATGGCTAAGCAGGGATGGCTAGAGGACAAATATAAGGATGTAGAGGCATATCTCACTAGGGGTAAGATAGATACTGCCTACAGGAAAATTAAAGAGACCTTTGGAGAAAGGAGAGCCACTTGTATGAATATCAAGAGTTCTGATGGAACCCAGTTCTAAGCAAAGAATGGAAAGCAGAAAGGTGGAAGCAGTATATAGAGGGTCTATACAAGGGCGATGTACTTGAGGACAATATTATGGAAATGGAAGAGGATGTAGATGAAGATGAAATGGGAGATATGATACTATGTGAAGAGTTTGACAGAGCACTGAAAGACCTGAGTCGGAACAAGGCCCCCTGGAGTAGACAATATTCCTTTGGAACTACTGACGGCCTTGGGAGAGCCAGTCCTGACAAAACTCTACCATCTGGTGAGCAAGATGTACGAAACAGGCGAAATACCCTCAGACTTCAAGAAGAATGTAATAATTCCAATCCCAAAGAAAGCAGGTGTTGACAGATGTGAAAATTACCGAACTATCAGTTTAATAAGTCATAGCTGCAAAATACTAACACGAATTCTTTGCAGACAAATGGAAAAACTAGTAGAAGCCAACCTCGGGGAAGATCAATTTGGATTCCGTAGAAACACTGGAACACGTGAGGCAATACTGACCTTACGACTTATCTTAGAAGAAAGATTAAGGAAAGGCAAACCTACGTTTCTAGCATTTGTAGACTTAGAGAAAGCTTCTCTCTTTCAAATTCTGAAGGTGGCAGGGGTAAAATACAGGGAGCAAAAGGCTATTTACAATTTGTACAGAAACCAGATGGCAGTTATAAGAGTCGAGGGACATGAAAGGGAAGCAGTGGTTGGGAAGGGAGTGAGACAGGGTTGTAGCCTCTCCCGGATGTTATTCAATCTGTATATTGAGCAAGAAGTAAAGGAAACAAAAGAAAAATTCGGAGTAGGTATTAAAATTCATGGAGAAGAAATAAAAACTTTGAGGTTCGCCGATGACATTGTAATTCTGTCAGAGACAGCAAAGGACTTGGAAGAGCATTTGAATGGAATGGACAGTGTCTTGAAAGGAGGATATAAGATGAACAACAAGGATAATGGAATGTAGTCTAATTAAGTTGGGTGATGCTGAGGGAATTAGATTAGGAAATGAGACACTTAAAGTAGTAAAGGAGTTTTGCTATTTGGGTAGAAAAATAACTGATGATGGTCGAAGTAGAGAGGATATAAAATGTAGACTGGCAATGGCAAGGAAAGCGTTTCTGAAGAAGAGAAATTTGTTAACATCGAGTATAGATTTAAGTGTCTGCAAGTCATTTCTGAAAGTATTTGTATGGAGTGTAGCCATGTACAGAAGTGAAACATGGACGATAAATAGTTTGGACAAGAAGAGAATAGAAGCTTTCGAAATGTGGTGCTACAGAAGAATGCTGAAGATTAGATGGGTAGATCACATAACTAATAAGGAAGTATTGAATAGGATTGGGGAGAAGAGAAGTTTGTGGCACAACTTGACCAGAAGAAGGGATCGGTTTGTAGGACATGTTCTGAGGCATCAAGGGATCACCAATTTAGTATTGGAGGGCAGCTTGGAGGGTAAAAATCGTAGAGGGAGACCAAGAGATGAATACACTAAGCAGATTCAGAAGGATGTAGGTTGCAGTAGGTACTGGGAGATGAAAAAGCTTGCACAGGATAGAGTAGCATGGAGAGCTGCATCAAACCAGTCTCTGGACTGAGGACCACAACAACAACAACATGTCAGACTCATTGGTCATCAACATATTATGTATACATAGTACAATGACAAAGAAAAATAAATATGTTAAGGATACTGCTTCTACTGCTGCTGCCACTGATGCTGTCACTACTGCCTCTCAGCCCCCATCACATCCAATATTTCATAAATGAATGCTGAAACAATGAGAAGAAGACATGGATTCCATATCACAGAAATCTTAGTGAAAGAATCGTGCAAAAAAAGTTACAGTCATCGATTGAAATATGTACTTACTTGCTAATTCTCCTCTCCCAGGGACATTGTCGCTGGCAACACAACTGTTAATGATTACTGAAGAAACAAATAAATGAAGACTGTGAACAATGAGAAACACACAAGAAAAAACATAGACAACCTGATGCAGCTACAGGCAATCACACAACGAGGTTGAAAGTGGTTTGGGAGAGGCTTTATACGTGGTGCAACCTTGCATTTGGTGCAGGGGGCACATGCAGTCCTAAGCTCTACACTTACATGTAATACACATATCAAACTCCTCTTTGTCCATCACCAACATCTCAACCAATGAAAACATTTCCCACCAAACATAAAGACAGCACCTTCCCCTCCTTTACAAATGGGGAGGCAAGGGGATGAGCCCTGTCTCCCACAAATTGATTAAATAAAGAAGATCCAAATCGAATTTTAAAGATAAATTATTATTATTAATATTATTAAATATTATTATGTCCTCTGCAGTGTAATTGTCACTCATTTGAATTTCATGCCTTGAGATCCTTCCACACCAACAGCATAGTATAGATAGAGCATTTCCCACCAAATTACACATGAGGGATGAGAGAGAATGGAAGAGGGGGATAAAGAGTAGGGGATGGGCCTAGGGGATTTCCCACAGTTGTGAAAAGTGGGTCAGAACTGCAATGGGGAGAAGGTGACAAAAAAGTGTCCTAGGATTGGAACCCCTTTATCCCACAGCAGCAAGAAAGCAGGAGGTGAAGAGGGAGGGATGAACGTTTCTCAAAGGACAGATTATCCACATAGTGACATAAATCAACCCCCAGCATATCATTAATTAGTATAACACTTGGTGAAGAGGAGGAGGCGGTTATTTGCTCCTTAATGTATTCTTGCCCCTAAATGAATGCAACCTGCACAAACAGAATGCATCAGAACCCTTTTGCCCCACTATTAACGTTGCTAGCATTGTGATTGTCTGGCATAGGAACATCTTAATCTTTAAATGCTGAGGTGCGATCTGTGAGACTGCTTGCATATTACATCACATGATTACAGGAATTTACCATGCTCACTTTCTTATCACCCTATCAGTAATTTCTGAGAACTGCAAGCCAGGCAGATAATCACAAGTCTGCCATCTCTTCCATTAGGTAGGTGGCTTAGAACTAATTCAATGTTGACAGAAATTTCTCAGACCGCACCTCAAAGTTAATGCATTTATTTACAACAAAGGCATAGCTTTTCAGTTATTCTTTATAGATACTGTAGAGCAGCTGGACCATCCGGCAGCAAAAGTGTAACAAAAGTCGGTCAGCAACACACTGTCAAATAAATAAATAAATAAATAAATAAATAAAACAGAAGAAAAAGCGAAAAAACAAAACGAACAACAGGTATGTGTTGCTGATAAAAAATTTTAAGCGGTAGTGCACTGTTGGTTGTGGGGTAGACACCCATGAATTCTGAAAACGAAGAAACTGATTACAATTGTCATTAAAAAATGGATATTTCAGAAGTTTCGTCACCTGATGAAGAGGTAGACCTGGATCCCATTTGTAGAACCATGTGGAGTTTTTATGGCAAGAACAGGTATATGTGGTCGAAGACTGCACCTAACAGAGCAGTTATAACTCCACATAATATTATTATAAATTAGCCTCTTCAAAGCTGCCCAAAAATGAAAACCATAATCCTGTTTTCATTTGGTGTAATGTAATACATAGAAAAATGATGGACGAAGTTTTCAAATGGGTGAATAAAAAAGTAGGTGCTTAACGAAAATCGCCCTGAACTCATTCAATTAGACTCAATCGAACCGATAGCGATTTTTGGTGTGTCGTTTTATTCGGAAGGGTTCAAATAGAATCACCAAAATGCCTACTACAATTTTACAACTGACCGATGTGGGTATGAAATTTTCCGTTGCATTACGAGCAATAATAGATTTATCATACTACTGCACATTGTATACGATTCGACACTGCAGCAGACATGAGTAAAAGATTGTGTGAAGCTTTCGGCTGTGTTGCTTATTTCTGAAAAATTTATTTCTAAGTCCCAAAGGCTGTACAATTTAGGAGATTTACTGTAGATGACGTGTTGGTGCATTTCAGAGGCTGTTCTTATTTTATGCTCTACATACCAGATAAACATGCCAAATCCATCAAAATTATGAGTGGTGCGACACTAAAACAAATCACTTCTGCAGTGGGTACGTTTATTGTGGAAAAGGCTGCAATGGCGCAAATTTATCCCCGGAAGAAAAGAAAGTTTTAGTACCAACTTAATCTGTTGTCCTCTTATGGAAACCATCTTACGGCTCTCATTGCAATGTTGCATCTGAAAATCGGTCTGGATCTATTGAATTAGTCGATTATATGACAAAAAAAAGGAATTTGTGTTTCAACCATGAGCAAAATGAAAAAGAACTACCTAAGGAACCTCTTCCGTACAATAACCATGAAGTAGAAGCTGTGTTATTGGTTATCGCTGGTACAAAGACTTAATGTTCTTACATACTGAAAAAAAAAGTCAGTGGTGCTACTTTCATCAGTGCAAAATTATGAGGAAATAGATAGGCATACAAAGGGGTCTGAATTTTTTGCTTATTATAATTACACCAACGGGGGAGCTGAACAAGAGTGCAGAAATTACTTGACAAGTCGAAGGACAAGACAATGGCCGATGGCAACTTTTTGTAGAATTTTAGATTTCAGTGGGGTATATGCGTATGTGCTGTACAACAGTCAATTTACCAAGTCAATAGGAAGAGCAGCTTTCCTAAAAATGTTTGTTTTAGCATGGGCTCAGATGCAACGACCCGCTGTAAACAACAGGTTGGCACTGGTGTTAAGTTATCCTATATGACGCACTGGAAGAACAAGCACCATCCCTTTAAGGAGAAGACGGAAACAGATGAATCTGATACACCTGCCCATCAAAACTAAAGAGAAAAATGGTTTATACATGTAACACGTGCCAAAAGCCTATTTGTCTACATTGTGCAAAATTTCAATGCAAAAACTGTGGTTAATGTTGTGCTGTTTCAATTCTTTTATTGTATTATCAAAATATCTAATTGTATGTTACTTTACCCAAAATATCTTATAATTTGTTGCTTTATTGTTTATTTTATTCATATTGCGTCGTTTCTGCTAGGGTAATTATCGTAATGCATTTTATGGAACATGATAGGACAAGTTTTAAAAAATTTTAATAATACATTGTAGTGATGCTTTGTAGTCTCCTACAATGCCGCCGTCTCAGACAGCGCATCTCAGTTGTAGGCCAAGATTTGCACGTGGTCAGCGATAAGTTAAAGCCTCCCACGGTCAGCAGTGCTATTGTGTTAACATCCTTTGTCAGTAGTGCCCACTGTGGGAACGCTGTCCACGTGGAGTGAGCGTGGCTGGGCGCGTATTTTGCAGACATCCGGTACCTCAACGGCCCAAGACCAGCCAGTTTCATTACAAGACGAAATACCAGGATGGGAATAAAAATTCTGAAAAAAGTTTTATGACTCTTGTTGATAAGCCGTCAGTTGGATTGTTCAACACACACGTCATGTATCATATTCGTAATCCTCTCTGTCTTATTTCGCCTTAAAATAGAAGAAGCTGTCCTCCTTCGAACTCCTTCGATGCCTTTGTCAGCCCTATCTAACGCGTATCCCACTCTGCACACCAATACTGCCGAAGAGAGCGGACAAGCGTACTGTAAACAGCTTCTTCAGTAGACCTGTTGCACTTTCTAAGTGTTCTGCCAGTAAATCGCAATCTTGGGCTCGCTTTTCTCACAACATTATCTATGTGATCGTTCCAGTTAAACTTGCGTACTGTAATACCTAAGTATTTAGTTGAATTTGCAGCCTTTAGGTTTATGTGATTTATTGTGCGACCGAAATTTAGTGTTTCCTATTAGTACTCATGTAGTCGACTCCCACTTTTAGCGCAATACGGACAACTTGTCTAAAATACTTTACATTTGATTTTGATCTTCTAATGACTTTACAACATGATGAATGACAGCATCGTCCTGCCCCGGAAACTACTGCAAAAACTTGATAGTGGTGCCACTCCCCCTCCCTCCTGCTCCCGAGCGTTTGAGATGGGACGTCAAAAATTTTAAAAATTTGTTCATTTTGTAGCGCATATCTTTCTGAAGAATTTGGTATGTATGACATATATGTTGAGGGGAATATAAGACGTGTAATTTGGGTTTAAGTATGCCAAAGTGCAGTGCCACACCTCTTCACACTACATTCTTCTATCGTACGTCACTGTATTTCCTTATTTAGAATTAAAACGTGTATATTTGGTAATGGAAGCCATCAAGCCTATATGCAGGACAGTGGAAACTAAAATATCTTGTGGTGTGTCTGCTGCTCCCTGTCGGCCAGTTTGACATCCTAGCCCCTTAAAAACCCACTCACAATTAATACTTGATGGGATTACTTGTGACTGGGAGAGTAAGAGCTCTTCAGAAAATTTACACTCTTTGTTGTCTATTACCTAATAACTTTTTCTCTTGTGTAACATGAAATTAAATATAGGAAACATAAAACCAGTAAAGGCAAGAGACAAGCAACACAGCACACATTTCTTCAATCATTAGGTCCCAGCAGTTTTTTCTCACTAACCTCGCTACAGCTTTACTCAGTGTGCTTTCCTTTCTGTGAAAGAATCCATTACCTCTTCAAAGTTCGTCAAACGTTTTGCTGCACGAAAAATCGAAATGTCGTGGTCTAATACTGAAAAGCTATTAATACGAATAGTATCCAAGACTGGTGTGGTTTCTCGATTTCGTTACGACCATTTCATCAGTTTCTATTACGAAAAAGGCTTTTCTGATATTCCAGAAATTATAACACACCTGAAATAAGTGGGACTGCTTCGGCACAACTGATCTCTTTTTTTTTCTACGCCATTTAGAAAAATAACACGGCAGAATATAATTCACGAAGTACCAATATGAAATGCTTCTTAGACGTACTACAAGCGAAAAGTTTTACGTTTGGAAATAGTTTCACATTTCATTCATATGCTCCAATTTCTCAACCATGAGATCGAAAAGTAGTAGTAGTGCGAATTCCGTATATAAATTTGGAATCGTCATATTCTCCCTTATAATTTTCGTGATGTCCCCGTTTGTTTTTTCCTTCCTCATTCTAACAAACAATCTCGTCATCATTAATTCTGTAACTATTCCTGCCATTGTCAAAACTTATTCGCCTGTTAACTTTACAAACGCTACCAGAATCACCGGTTTAGTTATCTTACTTTTATTCACAGGTTAGGTGTCATTACGTGTACGTACAAAGCATTTTCAACGCTGTTCCAAGACAGAGCTTAAGCGGCTGTCAGCTGGGCACCGCACAACTGGCTCTTAGTAGTGTAGCGATCTGACAAAAAATTTCTGTAATCTTTCATACCTGTTATTTCTATAAGTGGTTTACTTTCACTCTGGCAGACTGAATCTATGGATTTCGCTGATAATTATAATAACGCTTATCATTCGCACACCAAATGAACCACATAAACAAACAGCGATTGGCATTCAGCCGTTCGGGATTATTTGACTCGTCTCGTTTAGCCTCGCCTCTTTTGTCTGCGTGAAAGTTTTTCAATTCGAATTGTGACGCCGGTTACCCTGGCATGGACGTCTAGCACAGTACGCACGCATTCAAAAATCAACTTACGATTCTTTCAGATATCAACTTACAATGTGTTCAAAAACTTCCTAAACCAACAGGGATGCGATTCAAAATCATATGAATAATCGATAGACCAACGTGCATTGCACGCTAAGCGCTGTGTGAAACAAGGTTTCTTTCTTCAAGGACATGAATTTGGCGTCTCCTGAAGTTGCCCCCTGGGGTAGATACCCCGGTCTTCCCCCTAGATCTGGGTCTGGCATCATATGCAAACTATCTAACGGGGTTGCTTCGATCGTTTATGTGTATCAGGAACAGAAGAAGGCCTATAACACTTTCCTTGAGGAACGGCACATATTACTTTTGTTTCACTCGATGAATTTCTGTCAGTTACTTCTAACTGCTATCTTTCAGACAGGAAATCACGAATCCAGTCACACATCTGAGACGATACACTATAGGTACGCAACTTCATTAGAAGTCGCTTGTGAGAAAGAGTGGCGAAAGCCTCCAGGAAAACTAAAAGTATGCAATAAATTTGACTTCCCTTGTCGGTAGCGCTCATTACTTCGTGAGAATAAACAGCTAGTTGTGTTACAAAAGGAAGATGTTTTCTGAATCTGTGTGGATTGTTTGTCAATAAATTATTTTCTACGAGGTAATTCACAATATTCAAACACAGTATATGTTCTAAAATACTACTTAAAATGGACGTCGGTGATATGGGTCTGTTATTTCAGCGGGTTCCTCATATTTTATTTCTTGTGTATTGGTGTGACTTGTGTAACTCTCCAGCCCTTATGTACAGATTTTCCAACGAGCGACTGATTAGATACGACAGCTAAATGTGGAGTTATTGTACCACGGTTCTCTGAAAGGAACTTGACCGGTATACAATCATGCCTTCAGGCCTTGCCTTTATTCAGTGCTTTAAGCTGCTTCACTGCACCAAAGATGCGCGTATCTACTTACAAGTTACTCGTATTGGAAGATGTTCTTGATTCGAATTCTGAAACATTTACATCGTCTCCTTTGGTGAAGAAATTTTGCAAAACCGTGTTTAGTAAATCTGCGTTAGTGGCACTCTCATCAGTAGCATCGCCATCGATATCTGGCAGTGATGGAATTGACTGCGTCTGGCCGTTAGTGTACCTTACATACGATTAGAGTCGCTCTAGGTTCTATTTCAGAGTTTAACACAGGGTTTCGTTGCAGAAACTAATAAAATCATCTAACACTGATTCTCTCGCAAAATTTCTAGCATCTGTGAAATTTGCCTAATCTTTGGGATTTTCCCTGCTTTTAAATCTGACATGCATTTTTCGTTGCTTCCGCAACATTGCTCTGTGCTGTTTTGTGTCCCATGGCAGATCAGTACCTTCCCTTATAATTCTGTTTTGGTATATGTCGATCATTTGTTGTCGATACTATTTCATTGGATTGAAACTTGATCTGGTCTACGCTTTCATCGTCAGATTGGGAGGTGTGGAAGACCGTCTCTTAGGAAGGCGTCAAGCGAGTGTTTTTCTCAAGTTTTAAATAGATACTTCGATAATATCTACACATGTCAGTACTTGCCTCCTTTGAAATTTGTAATTATGACTGCGTGCTGAAAAGTCAACCCTCATAATTTTTTGTTCTGTTCTCAGTATCGGTTGAGGTGTTACATGCCATGCATATTAATCGGTCGACTTTCCTGCTTCATTGATGAAATATACAACCCTGTACCGCTAGAGGGCTCTGAATTGTAACGTGTAACATGGCGGTGCGTAACGTGACTGTGTCGGTCCATGAGAAGCAAGGGTGCTGTGATCGAATCTATGACATCAGAAAACGTGCCTCCACACGTGAAGAGCCCTCTCCTTCATCATGATACTGCCAGAACCCCCACACGTGTATTCTGAGACGATCAGACGCCCTGTGTTCCCCGTCATCGATCATCCTCACCTGACCGTGTAGTATCCTGCCTACTCGTCGAATATGGGGTGCCTAGGAAACCTGATTCACGCATCGCTAGACAACAATTCGCCCCGCAGTGTCGTGATGACGCCCTCTGGCGGTTGCTGCGGCCGCGACGTCCTCGGGACCCGTGAATCCGGGGGAAGCGCCACAGAAGGATTACCGTGCAAATGACAGACGTGGATTTGATTGTGATGTCGGCGCTGCAATACGTCTGGGCCTGAAATGAGATACATGCATGCGCCAAATCCACGAAGGATCTCGCTGCGCGCCCACCGTCTGCTGCCGCTAAAAATCGTGAAAAACACAAAACCGTCGCAGAAAAAGCTGAGTACCAGCGTGTTGTAGTGGTTATAATACTAATCTGTTGCATGCAGTGTCTTGAGTTCAAAACTCCCCTGGACTGTACAATTTTAATTTTTATATTCGGTTCGAGTAAACTCTAGAACTATCCACAAATGTCGAGAATCATTGCACTGGAATATTCTGTAGCTGTATACAGGGTGAGTCACCTAATATTACCGCTGGATATATTTCGTAAACCACATCAAATACTGACGAATCGATTCCACAGACCGAACGTGAGGAGAGGGGCTATTGTAATTGGTTAATACAAACCATAAAAAAATGCACGGAAGTATGTTTTTTAACACAAACCTACGTTTTTTTAATGGAACCCCGTTAGTTTTGTTAGCACATCTGAACATAAAAACAAATACGTAATCAGTGCCGTTTGTTGCATTGTAAAATGTTAATTACATCCGGAGATATTGTAGCCTAAAGTTGACGCTTGAGTACCACTCCTCCGCTGTTCGATCGTGTGTATCCGAGAGCACCGAATTACGTAGGGATCCAAAGGGAACGGTGATGGACCTTAGGTACAGAAGAGACTGGAACAGCACATTACGTCCACATGCTAACACCTTTTTATTGGTCTTTTTCACTGACGTACATGTACATTACCATGAGGGGTGAGGTACACGTACACACGTGGTTTCCGTTTTCAATTACGGAGTGGAATAGAGTGTGTCCCGACATGTCAGGCCAATAGATGTTCAATGTGGTGGCCATCATTTGCTGCACACAATTGCAATCTCTGGCGTAATGAATGTCGTACACGCCGCAGTACATCTGGTGTAATGTCGCCGCAGGCTGCCACAATACGTTGTTTCATATCCTCTGGGGTTGTAGGCACATCACGGTACACATTCTCCTTTAATGTACCCCTCAGAAAGAAGTCCAGAGGTGTAAGATCAGGAGAACGGGCTGGCCAATTTATGCGTCCTCCACGTCCTATGAAACGTCCGCCGAACATCGTGTCAAGGGTCAGCCTAGTGTTAATTGCGGAATGTGCAGGTGCACCATCATGCTGATACCACATACGTCGACGCGTTTCCAGTGGGACATTTTCGAGCAACGTTGGCAGATCATTCTGTAGAAACGCGATGTATGTTGCAGCTGTTTGGGCCCCTGTAATGAAGTGAGGACCAATGAGGTGGTCGTCAATGATTCCGCACCATACATTTACAGTCCACTGTCGCTGTCGCTCTACCTGTCTGAGACAGCGAGGATTGTCGACGGACCAGTAATGCATGTTCCGTAGATTCACTGCCCCGTGGTTTGTGAAACCCGCTTCATTGGTAAACAGGTAGAACTGCAACGCATTCTCTGTTAATCCCCATTGACAGAATTGCACTTGATGATTAAAGTCATCACCATGTAATTGCTGATGTAGCGACACATGAAACGGGTGAAAGCGGTGACGATGCAGTATGCGCATGACACTACTTTGACTAAGTCCACCGGCTCTCGCAATGTCCTGTGTACTCATGTGTGGGTTCATGGCAACAGCAGCTAGCACACCAACTGCACCCGCTTCTCCTGTGAGGGTCTTGTTATGGACCCGTTTGCGTGCTACGACCATACCTGTTGCATACAGTTGGCAGTAGATGTTTTGCAATGTGCGGCACGTTGGATGCTCTCTGTCCGGGTACCGTTCTGCATACACCCTGCAGGCTTCAGTTGCATTTCGTCGACACTCGCCAGAGATGAGTATCATCTCCGCCTTTTCAGAGTTCGAATACACCATGGTCACAGTTCCTACAACACTACGCTATCACAGACGTCTGGTAACACGGTGTACTACAATTGGTCTGCGTGCGGAGACGAATGCAGAATAACAATAGCAGCAAGCGCTACATGCGGACACTGCGACAGCTAGACCAAACCACAACAGTGCACAACAGCCACACTCGTAAACACGGTCGTCATCGTAAACATGTCCCTGCAGATGCTGCTTGCCGACCGTGGCCCGTGTTTGTTACAACAAGCAACTGAACGTCGGAGGTTTCAAGCGTCAACTTTAGGTTACAATATCTCCGGATGTAATTAACATTTTACAATGCAACAAACGGCACAGATTACGTATTTGTTTATATGTTCAGATGTGCTAACAAAACTAACGTGGTTCCATTTAAAAAAAGGTAGGTTTCTGTTAAAAAACTTCCGTGCATTTTTGTATGGTTTGTATTAAACAGTTACACTAGCCCCTCTCCTCACGTTCGGTCTGTGGAATCGGTTCGTCAGTATTTGATGTGGATTACGAAATGTATCTAGCGGTAACGTTAGGTGACTCACCCTGTGTATTCTGTATGTGTTCAGCCGGAGGCAGTTCGCTCCGCGCTCTTGTATGTGCAAGTGCTGAATAAACCTTCGTTAAGTGAAGTTAGTGTTCGTCATTCACTTATTACACCTTCTTCTACGTGACATTGTTCTGGTGGAGGCGCCGGGTATTGGAACTTGTGATACCGCACGTTGCCGACGACACAGTGGCTCCCATCAGGCCACGACAGAGCCGCCGTTTACGTGGCGAGAAACCCGAGTTCGAGCCGTATTCAACACTTCGCAATCTATCGTAGACAGAAGATGAAGAGGACGTTACGATGACAGCAACTGTGTGCCACCACGTCATACATCCTTCCTGGTTTTCTGGTGACGACGGCCAACATCCAAATAAGTGGCTGAAGGTATATGAGCTTATAGCCAAATTTAAAAAATGGGATGACACCGTGTGTTTGGCAAGCGTATTTTTCTACTTGGGACTGCCAAGCAATGGTATGAGAACAACGAGGAGAAATTAATAAGCTGGGAAGTATTCCAGGCGCTACTGAGTAAGTATTTAGGCGACACACAACGACAGAAGTGCTAGGCTGAAGATAAGTCAAAGTGCAGAGCACAGCGTCCAGGAGAAACTACAGCATCCTACATTCAAGACGTCTTGGAGCTGTGTAAAATAGTGGTTCCTAGAATGAAGGAGGAAGATAAGGATGCACATCTCATGAGAGGTGTTGCTGATGTTATGTACAAACCCCACTCCTGAAGGAGGTTTCGACAGCAGACGACTTCACAAAATAGTGCCAGTATATCGAAACAATGCATCAAAAAAGACTTACACACAAGAAGTTTGAACGGAATTCAAACGTTGTATCGATGTCGGTGATGGAGGAAGCAACTGATTTCACAAGTGTTCTTCGCCAGATAGTGAGAGAAGAAGTTCAGAAGGCACTTGGATTGCACGGCGAGCCAAAACAGAGACGCTTCAAGAGGTCATAAGGGAGGAAGTTCAACAGACATTGTACCCAATCTCTCGTCCTTCAATTCCCTTTAAAGTCGAGACGGCTTACGTTTCTGCAACGCCGCATGAGGAAACTGTTTGAACGTCAAGGAAGAATGACGTCTGGAGGACCCAGCATAACCAATCAGTATGTTTCCACTGCGGACGACTGGAATGTGGTGCGCTATTTTCGAGAAAGGCGGCGGATATTTGATGACGCCCGCACCAGAAGACAGCAGACAGGTCTCAAGCGACGCCAACTCCGGGAGCACGAAGATGACCAAGAATATGTGTGTGCAGGACGAAGTAGGTCACCATCGTCGCAAGCTAACCACTGGAGAGGACGCTCCCCAACACACCGATCAAGGTCTCCATCGAAGTTTAGAAGCTCCAGCTGATCACCCAGCCGCCGCAACCCGGAAAACTAAAGGATGCGACCGTCCTTGGAGGTGAGGCCGCCGAAGAGAAAAGTCCTCCGCCGTCGATCACTACAAAAATAACAGGAAACTACGTCGATATACTGATGGATGGCCGACCAGCCCAAGCTCTTGTGGACTCTGGAGCATCATATTCAGCCATTTCGGAGAAGTACTGTCGCCAGTTGCAGAAAACCCTATTTGTCGACAACAAAACATCTCTGCTGAGGGTGGCTAATGACAAATGTGTAAAACCTACAGGAAGATTGACCATTCGTGTGGGTACAAGTGACACTACACAGATCTAAGAATCCATTGCCTTACAAGAGTGTAGTCATGATTTCATTCTCGGATGGGACTTTTTGAAAGCATCTCAGGCAATTATAGATTGTTGTCGCACGAAGATTATGCTAGACGAGATGAGATACTGTGGGCAGGAAGATGCACATCGAACTGTGAGAAGAAAATGTGTGCTGGATGATGTGATCATTCCTGCAGTCAGCAGTAGAAAGGTAACTGTCACGTGTCATGCCATCCATCAACCCATAGACCTTGTAATGGAATGTAAGAGAAGCATACCACTGAAGAATAACTTGGTCGCCCCAGCCTCTGTCGACTCGATAAAGAACGGATTCGGTGAACTGTGGATAGTTAACTGTCACCGAGAACCGCAGATACTTCCAAGGCGTATGTGCGTAGCAAACGCTGAGTCGTTAATTGCAGTACAGCTGAGCGTCGTAGAAACGTTCCATACCTTGTCTGTGGGCGAAATTAGTGCTACCACTACGAGACAAGATCTTCTAGCTCTACTATCACCAGATCTCGCTAAGGAACAACAGAAGAATCTACTTGCCATTCTTCAAGAGTTCTCTGAATGCTTCAATCCGCAGGTGAAGAGCAAATTAGACAGATCACGGGTGATGCACCGGATTAGCATTGTAGACAATCAACCAATGAGCCAGAGAGCATACCGTGTGTTAGCAATGGAACGTCGAATAATTCGGGACGAGGAAGAGCAAATTATGAAGAATGACATCATTCACCCTTCGGAGAGCGCATGGTTGTCACCAGTGATCCTTGTCAGGAAGAATGATTCCAGTCGGACCGTTTCTGTTAATTACAGGAAGCTTAATAAGATAACTGAAAAGGAATTTTACCCCCTTCCACGAATTGACGATACACTAGATTCTCTGAAGTGGGCTAAGTTTTCTCAACCATGGATACTCGGGATACTGGCAAATCGAAGTAGATGAGGCTGATAGTGAGAAAACTGCATTCATCACCCCTGAGGGCCTGTATGAATTTAAGGTAATGCCGTTTGGTTTGTGTAATGCACCAGCAACTTTTGAACAGATGATGGATAATCTTCCACCTCGCCCTGCGTGGACAATGTGTCTTTGTTACTTAGATGGCATTATAGTGTTCTCAGAGACATTTGATGAACATATAAAAAGACTGAGGGCCGTTCGTAAGTGTCTCTAACGAGGCGGATTGAAGCTTAATCCAAGAAAGTGTCTCTTTGGAGCAAAAGAAATGAAAATGCTTGGACACCTTGTGTCAAACGCTGTGCTGCCAGACCCAGGGAAGGTGAGATCTATAACGGAATTCCCTATTCCTAAAAGTATTAGATACGTGAGAAGCTTCCTCAGATTATATTCCTATTACCGTCGTTTCATCAAAGACATTTGTATCGAAGCCAGACCACTCCAAGTGCTAAATTTATCTAGGGTGGTACTCTATAAAATTCTTTTAATCTGCTGCGAAAAGTTCTGACGACTGACATTGTACTTGGTGCGTATGATGAGAAAGCGCCTACAGAACTACAGATGCCAGTGGGTGTGGGGTCGGTGCTGTTCCGGTGCAAATTTCGGATGGAAAAGGGAAGATTATAGCCTATGCTTCCAGGACACTTACAGAAGCCGTGAGAAACTACTCAACTACAGAATGAGTATGTCTTGCGGTGATATGGGCCATGTGCAAATTTCGACAGTGTCTTAATGGAAGGCCATTCACAGTTGTTACAGAGCATCATTCACTTTGTTGACTAACAGGTCTTAAGGATCCAACAAGACGGCTCGTCAGGTGGGCACTACGTCTTCAAGAGTATGACATTACCATAGCGTACGAAAGTGGAAGGATACTCAAAGATGCCGACTGTCTCTTAAGAAACCCTGTGCAAGATCATCAAGACTTTGATGAAGATAGTGACTGTCTCACTGCACACACTGTCTCTGTTGAACAGAAGAAGGACGCCAAAATATTTCAAATCATGCTTGCCTTAAATAGATCAGAGCATGTGAAAGGACAATTGAAGGTAGTTAATGGATTATTTTGCAAGAAAAACTTTGATCCGTTTGGGAAGTGGTGGCTACCAGTGATTCCTAAACACATTCGCATAGATGTTCTACAGAAATTCCATGACACACCTGAGGCCAGACATTTAGGATTTATTAAGACGTAAGATAGAATCCGCAAAAGGTTTTTCTAGCCAGGTTTATTTAGGAGTGTCCACCACTAAGTGTTGCAAGTCGAGAGTGCCAGAGGAGAAAGGCAGTTCCTCAGAGATCACCTGGCCGACTCATACCAATTCCACCAGCCGAAACACCTTTCCAGCGTGTTGGGATTGACCTCCTCGGACGATTTCCAACGTCTGCTAGATGGATTATTGTTTGCACTGATTATCTGACACGCTATGGCATTACAGAAGCCGTGAAAGCAGCATCATAGGTAGCCAAATTCATCGTGGAAGCTGTATTAAGCCGAGCGGTCTTAGGCGCTGAAGTCATGGACTGTGTGGCTGGTCCCGGTGGAGGTTCGAGTCCTCCCTCGGCCATGGGGTTGTGTGCTTGTCCTTAGGATAATTTAGGTTAAGTAGTGTGTAAGCTTAGGGAATGGTGACCTTAGCAGTTAAGTCCCATAAGATTTCACACACATTTTTTGAATATTGTATTAAAACACGGTGCTCCAAGGTCGTTAATTACGGATCGAGGGAAAGTTTTTCAATCGAATCTTGTGACAGAGATAAATCGTCAGTGCAACATAACTCATCACGTCACGACTGCCCACCATCCGAAAACTATCGGGCTTTACTGAACGCCTTAATAAGGCCTTGGTCGACATGCTATCAATGTTCGTCAATGTTGAACAGAGCAACTGGGACGAGGTGCTATCTTTCGTGACGATTGCCTACAACACTGCCAAACAATACAGCAGAGGATTTACACCATTTTTCCTGGTGCGTGGGCGTGAGGCAACTACGACGATGGGCACTGTGTTTCCATTACATCGTGATGACGTGGACGACGACTACATCGGCCAGGTGTTAATCAGAGCTGAGGAAGCTCGGCAGTTAGCTCGACTCCACACGCTGCAGGCTCAAGGAAAGATCGACGAAGGTATGACGTGAGCCGCCGCCTTTTTGTCTACCAGCCCGGTGACCTCGTCCGGATCTTCACTCCCGTTCGGAAGACTGGTCTCTCTGAGGCGCTTTTCAGGCGCTACTTTGGATCTTATAAGGTTGTAAGACAGTTGTCTGATGTTACTTACGATGTTGAAGATTTCGACCCCGACGCAAGACGACGAAAGATCAGAGATGCGGTCCACGTCCTTCGAATGAAGCCCTACAAATATCCTGCCACCCAGGGTAAATTCGAAGCTCCAGCGAAAAGCGGAAAGGTGACGAAAAGCGTAGCGGCAGAAGAAGTTCTAAGAAGATCACCGCCAGGGCGAGCATTAGCCATCGCGAGTCGGAGTACGCAGGACCGATGACTCGTTACCGGACTAGAAGGACGTAACACCGAGGCGCTGTTCTCTTAAGGGGGGAGCAATGTCGCATGTGGTTATCATAATAAACTATTGCATGGAGGGACGTGAGTTCAAATCTCACCTGGACTGTACAATTTTAATATCTGTATTCGGTTCGAGTGGATTCTAGAACTGTCCGCAAATTTCAAGAATCATTGTACTGGAATGTTTTGTAGCTGTATATATACCGTATGTGTTCTGGGCGGGGACTTATGACCTAAGATGTTGAGTCCCATAGTGCTCAGAGCCATTTTTTGTTCTGGGCGGAGGCAGTTCGCTCCGCGGTCTTGTATGTGCAAGTGCTGAATAAACCCTCGTTAAGTGAAGTCATTCATCTAATTACACCTTCTTCTACATGATAATATCATACGGTGCGAAGCGATACTAGCCGCCTTCCTACGGCGCCGGATGCTGAGGAGGTTGGAGCAGGTGGAGCAGTCTCCGATGGCGGCGGCCGTGAAGCAATTCCGCCGGCGATGGTCCATCTCTTGGATGCGAACGACAGGAGGCGAGAAACAGTTGCCATGCTTGATCCCTGGGGTGTGCGCTGCGAAGTTTGCTCATCTGCTGCTAGAAGGTTCTAGCATAACGTTCTGCTTCGCTGTTTGACAGTGGATGGAACGGCCTACATTTAGATGCTGTATGTCATTGCGTTCGCAGAACGTTTTAAATTCATTTGACGTGAAGTGAGGGCCGTTGTCCGACACTATGACTTCAGGGAAACCTTCGAGGTAAAAAAACAGAGGACAACACCTGAATTGCGCTACGTGACGTTATCGAGTTCACTGACACAGCGAAAGGAAACTTGCTGTAAGAGTCCACCAAAATCAAACAACGAGTGTTCCAAAAAGCTCCCACAAAGTCTGTGTGCACACTTTCCATGGTCACAGCAACTTAGGCCTAATATAGACTGTTTGTGGTGGAGGTGACTGATAAGCCGCATATGCGTGACATTGTGACGTCACCTGTTCTACACTCCTGGAAATTGAAATAAGAACACCGTGAATTCATTGTCCCAGGAAGGGGAAACTTTATTGACACATTCCTGGGGTCAGATACATCACATGATCACACTGACAGAACCACAGGCACATAGACACAGGCAACAGAGCATGCACAATGTCGGCACTAGTACAGTGTATATCCACCTTTCGCAGCAATGCAGGCTGCTATTCTCCCATGGAGACGATCGTAGAGATGATGGATGTAGTCCTGTGGAACGGATTGCCATGCCATTTCCACCTGGCGCCTCAGTTGGACCAGCGTTGTGCTGGACGTGCAGACCGCGTGAGACGACGCTTCATCCAGTCCCAAACATGCTCAATGGGGGACAGATCCGGAGATCTTGCTGGCCAGGGTAGTTGACTTACACCTTCTAGAGCACGTTGGGTGGCACGGGATACATGCGGACGTGCATTGTCCTGTTGGAACAGCAAGTTCCCTTGCCGGTCTAGGAATGGTAGAACGATGGGTTCGATGACGGTTTGGATGTACCGTGCACTATTCAGTGTCCCCTCGACGATCACCAGTGGTGTACGGCCAGTGTAGGAGATCGCTCCCCACACCATGATGCCGGGTGTTGGCCCTGTGTGCCTCGGTCGTATGCAGTCCTGATTGTGGCGCTCACCTGCACGGCACCAAACACGCATACGACCATCATTGGCACCAAGGCAGAAGCGACTCTCATCGCTGAAGACGACACGTCTCCATTCGTCCCTCCATTCACGCCTGTCGCGACACCACTGGAGGTGGGCTGCACGATGTTGGGGCGTGAGCGGAAGACGGCCTAACGGTGTGCGGGACCGTAGCCCAGCTTCATGGAGACGGTTGCGAATGGTCCTCGCCGATACCCCAGGAGCAACAGTGTCCCTAATTTGCTGGGAAGTGGCGGTGCGGTCCCCTACGGCACTGCGTAGGATCCTACGGTCTTGGCGTGCATCCGTGCGTCGCTGCGGTCCGGTCCCAGGTCGACGGGCACGTGCACCTTCCGCTGACCACTGGCGACAACATCGATGTACTGTGGAGGCCTCACGGCCCACGTGTTGAGCAATTCGGCGGTACGTCCACCCGGCCTCCCGCATGCCCACTATACGCCCTCGCTCAAAGTCTGTCAACTGCACATACGGTTCACGTCCACGCTGTCGCGGCATGCTACCAGTGTTAAAGACTGCGATGGAGCTCCGTATGCCACGGCAAACTGGCTGACACTGACGGCGGCGGTGCACAAATGCTGCGCAGCTAGCGCCATTCGACGGCCAACACCGCGGTTCCTGGTGTGTCCGCTGTGCCGTGCGTGTGATCATTGCTTGTACAGCCCTCTCGTAGTGTCCGGAGCAAGTATGGTGGGTCTGACACACCGGTGTCAATGTGTTCTTTTTTCCATTTCCAGGAGTGTATTTGGGCGTCTATACCCTGCCAAGAACAGTGTCGACGCGCTAACTGTTTCGCACAAACAATACCCGGTGTCCTTGGCGAAGTAACACTTCTTTTTGCAAAGCTTTGGGGATCAACACACGTTACTATCCAGTGTCATTTATAACAAAAATCACACATTTCTGTATAGCGAGGCTATGCCGACGTGCAAAGTATCATCGCACTGCAGAGTTCTTCAAGCTACGCAAAGAGCGAGGCCAAGATGTGCGAATGTATTTCAGCAAAATGTTCAAATCTGAATCAGTTATAGTTCAGAGGAAAGGACTGAAGCAATTCAGAATGCTGAGCATCGGTGTGACAACTAGTCTGTATCAATGCCAATCAGAGGACCATGTTGAGCTGTCGAACGATAACCAATCTCGCACTGGTTTTGAGACAATAAAAAATCCCATCTTGGCAATTTTTGGGCAGCTCGTACAGGAACCCGCTTCATCGTATGAAACAAGGACTGCAATGGCTTGTGTTCCGTTACTAAGTAAAATTTCCTGCCACACAAATAGTGGTGGAATTTGGCGACACCATATACTCCATAGCCCATGCCTCTTTCTCTATTAGTGAATAGTTACACTCAACTTTGTGCAAAACTTTTGATGTGAAATCGATAGGGCTGACTTTATAACCAATTCTGTGTGAAATCACTGCACCGATTTCGTAAGAGTGGCGTCAACTTGCAACACAACAGGTTTTTCAGGACCAAAGCGCACCGAACAATGCATCAATAACTTTTTTAAAAGCTTCTTGGCATTCACTTGTCCAAACAAGGGGGACATTCTTGCAACATAAGCGATGCAATGGATCTGCAATTTGTGCAGCATTCGGAATGAACCGAATATAATAGTTCATTTACCCTAAGAACGGCTGCAATTCTGTGATACTGCAAAGAAATGGTTGGTCCCGTAAGATTAACAAATGTGACTGTAGAGGATGTGAACCTTGAGTGTTTATGACATGACCATGATACTGAAACTCAGGTTTAAAGAAATCGCACTTGTCCAGTCTTCACTTTAGACATGCATCAGATAACACACTAAATGAAGCACGCAAATTTGTTATGTGTTCTTCAGGTGGACGACCCGCTGCTACAATATCGTCCAAATAGTTTGAACAGTTTGTTCCAAATACCGTTGAAAAATGGTGGGTGCAGAAGCAGTACCGAAAGGCAAACACAAATATTTAAACAAGCCAAAACGAGTGTTCACAGCACACACGGTTTGAGATTCTTCATTTAGAGGTATTTGAAGATAGGCGTCACGCAAATCAATTGAAAAGTAGTGACCAGCGCCTAATCTGTCCAAGAGATTATCTGGGCGTGGCAATGGTTAAATATCAGTCACAGTTTTTGGGTTGACTGTAGACTTAAAGTCAACACAGAGGCGAATGCAACATGACGGTTTGAGGAGCAAAACCAGTGGACTTGCCCAATGACTAGCTGGTATGGGCGCAATAGCTCCGCAATCTTGTAATTCTTTAAGTTCAGCTGCCACTTTGTCAAAATGGTTCAAATGGCTCTGAGCACTATGAGACTTAACTTCTGAGGTCATCAGTCCCCTAGAACTTAGAACTACTTAAACCTAACTAACCTAAGGACATCACACACATCCATGCCCGAGGCAGGATTCGATCCTGCGACCGTAGTGGACGCGCGGTTCCAAGCTAAAGCGCCTAGAACCGCTCGGCCACTTCGGCCGGCACCACTTTGTCCCGTAATGCAATGGGAACAGTTCTGGCCCTACAAAGTTTTGGCTGAGCATTCTTTCATAGTAATATGTGCAACAAAAAATTGTTAGCCTTGCCTTAACCTTCAGAAAATTCTCTCGGCAATCTAGCCACACTGTCTTGTGCGTTGAATGCAGACACTGACAACACATTGTCCTGAGTTTGAAAGCCAAACAAATCAAATAAATCAAGGCCAAATATCTTCTCAAAATCGCGTGATTGTAGCACAGTAAAATTTACAGTTCTTCTAAGCGAGCGAAACACAGCGAGGCATAGGACATTTTCCGAGAATGGGAATGTCTTGTACATGTTAAGCCATTAGACGTGTGCTAGTTTTAGACAGGCGTGGGAAGCCTAACAGTTCATATGTGTTACGATTAAGCAATGTAACAGGGCACCTGTGCAACTGAAATTCCCCACGTATTCCACTACTATGCAGACGAACAAAAGGCTTGCTGGACTGTCACAGCACTGACGAAACAGTTCGCTTACTAGTTTCGCTAATACGTGCAGCACGCTTGGAATACATGGCATTAATGACATGGGCCTTGTGACTAGATTTTTGTCAGTTTGCAGAGTTCTTACAATTGTTCCGTTGCAATCAGACGGATTGGAGGTGACCGCCCTTGTCACAAGCGGAACGCCGTGCCTGTTTGGACGGGCAGTCTTGGCGTCTGTGCCGTGAACGGTATTGAGGGAAAGGCTTAATTCTGTTCGCTTGCTGTTTCTTCCCAATGGGCCGATCGCGAGCAAGCGGTGACACGACCTGAAAAATTGCTTGTTGCTCAAACTTATCGGTCGACACGGCACCTGAATCGTATTGATATAGTATTTGCACAACACACTGGAATAATAGATCAGACTGTTTCAAAATTTCCTCTCTGAGTCTGACATCAGTTACATTGTACACGATCGCATCAAGCAACATAGCATCTGAATATAAAGCACAACAACCACATCTGAATTTGCATTTCCTCGTCATACCCTGCAAATCTGTTACCCACTATCGACAAGTTTGTTCTGACCTTTTCTTGCAAGTACAGAACTGGTACCTAGCTGCTACCACATTCACTTGTTGGTCATAATAGTTAGTTAGTGAATCTATAACCTGATCATAGGGAAGTTCATTCACAGTGGCGTTAGTGAAGAGTTTTTGAATTAGTCGAAAAACTGCACATCCTACCGTGGACAATAAATACTGGAGTTTCACAGTACCTCGTACGTTGTGAGCAATTAGGTTGGCATCAAACTGTTGCAACCATTGGAGCTACCCATACCAGGTGGTATACCACTTGGAGATACCGGAAGTGTTTCTTGGACTGCATTACTGTTTGGTTCGCCAGGAGTTGCTGTACCGTGTTTAGCAGCCAGGAAATTTGTTGACTCTGAAACTGGAACATCTGTTAGCTGAGTTGCATTAATCGCTTGCATCTGTGGCGCCTGAGCACGGGCTGGGAGAGGTGGAGTTGAAAGAGACAAATGCAATAAACATACAAGGTAAGCCACAAAAATAAGCACACAAGCAAGGAAAACTTCTGCAACGCCCACTTGCAAACACTGAATGGCAAATATACCACAAGAGATACTGTTAAAGCAAGTAAACACACCTCTGCACAGAAAAGCCAATGTAGAATTAAGGCACCAGCAAAACACAGTGGCCCACAAAATAAAAAACAGATAGTCAGTGGTGGCTGTCGGCTCTGGGCTCGTTGGAAGACTTGTCGTCAATGTTATATCCTGCCTACTGGTCGCTTTTGGGGTACCTAGGAAACCTATTTCTCGGATCGCTAGACAACAATTGAACAAAACAGTATTATTTTTTCCTTTATTGTATTGCGACATCCTCCAGGGGCGGCGGGGGGGGGGGGGGGGAAGCTAGCAGCAGCGTAATACACCGCTCTGCACCTTACAGATAAAGTTTAAAAAAATGTAATGACGAGGCATAACAATAAAAAGTGGTGATAAAATGGTGACTGTTTAAAACTGGTACATGGCGAAAAAGTTATGAAGAAAAGATAAAAGACAAAGAAGTCAGTGATGCTCATTAAAGGCACAATTTAAAAAAACCAGCGGCAGTCTGTTTTCCGTTCGCAGCTATGTAAAAAGGGGACGTGCTACACTGAACACTCACACAAAACACTGCACTACAGAGCACGAAGGCATATGGGCTTGGGGGGGGGGGAGGACCCAGACAAATGAGGGGTTAAAGTTGGGGAGCTGATGGAGGGAGAGCGCACAGAAAAAGCGGAACCAGAGCGGACGTGAGAAAAGTAGTGGGGAAGACAGTGGAATGTGAAATCCTGTGGGACTTAACTAAGTTCATCAGTCCCTAAGCTTACACACTACTTAACCTAAATTATCCTAAGGACAAACACACACACCCATGCCCGAGGGAAGACTCGAACCTCCGCCAGGACCAGCCACACAGTCCTTGACTGCAGCGCCCTAGACCGCTCGGCTACTCCAGCGCGGCCGGGAAGACAGTGGAGGGGAAAGAAAAAGGACTCAGGGGGAGAGAATGGAGTCAAGGAGTGGGTACGTGGAGAAAAAACAGGATGGGAGGAGGGGGAGAGGGAGCCAGGGCAAAGGGCAGAGGGAGGGATGGGGAGGTGAGCATCATAGTTGATAAGATGGATAAATGGAATGTGAGAGGGCATATAGGAGGGGGACATCATGGAAGCTACATCGAGAAAGGGTGTAGAGGTGGAGGGTTGGGGGACACAAAGATGAAGGTGTGACAGTGGGCAGGGGTGGGAGAGGAGAGGAGAAACCAAGGGATGAGGGGACCAAGTTGATGGAAAAGGAGCAGATGGGGGAGAGGAATCAGATCATAGAGGATCGACATGGGGGATGGGAGGTGTATATGGAAGGCAAGGTGGAGTGCATGGTGGTCGAGGATCTGGAGGGACTTCTTGCATTTGGGGGGGGGGGATATCCAGCTGGGATTGGCATAACAGAGGATGGGATGGATTAAGAATTTGTAGGTGTGGAGAATGGTCGAGGGGTGCAACCCCATGTCTGGCCAGAGAGGAGTTTAAGGAGGAGGCGGTTGTTGGTTTTGGATTGGATAGAGTGGAGATGAGGGATCAAGGTGAGGTGACAGTCAATGGTGAGTCCAAGGTAGGTGAGGGTGGGGGAGAGGCAGACAGGATAAGAGCAGATGGTAAGGGAAAAATCAAGGAGCCGGAAGGAGTGAGTGGTATGACATATGATGATTGCCTGGGTCTTGGAAGTACTGATTTTGAGGAGCCACTTTTGACACCATGTGGCAAAAACGTCGATGTGATTCTGGAGATGGTGTTGGGACAATTGAAGGGAAGGAGCAAGGGCGAGGAAGGAAGTGTCACCGGCATATTGCAGGGGGTGGACTGTAACGGGGGTTGGGGCATATCTGTCATGTACAGGAGGTAGAGCAGAGGGGAGAGGACAGAGCCCTGGGGCACACCAATGGATGGGTATAAGGCGCGGGAATCGGCTTTATGACTGGTAACATAGGAGGGGCGGCGGGAGAGGAAGGATGCAATCAGATGGACATAGATGATAGGAAAGGCATAGGTCTGGAGTTTAAACAGGAGACCGGGATGCAATATACGGTCGTAGGCCATTTTGAGGTCTAGGAAGACAAAAATGGCGGATCGACAGCAGTTAAGCTGGAGGGAGAGGAGTGAAGCATAGGAGTTGGTCATCGGCAGAGAAGGAAGCTCAAAAGCCTCATTGGGTGTTGGGGAGGAGGTGGTGTCAGTTGAGATGGTGATGGCTGTGTTGGATAAGGATGGAATCCAAGAGCTTGCTGAACTCCAAAGTGAGACACATAGGCGACAGGAAGGGGCATCAGTTGGAGGCTTGTTGGGTTTGGAGAACATCAGAATGGAGAAGGATTTCCACAGGTCGCGGTAGAAGCCCGTGGCAAGGATTACGTTGTTGAGGGTGGCAAGGACTGCAAGGAAGGAGGGAGGGCCGTGTTGATGTGGCTGTAGGTAACGCAATCGTAGCTGGGAGTGGTGTATCGTATAACGCATAGTGTGAGGCTGATGTAATGTGTAGTGATGGGAGTGCTAATCCTGTTGATGGTGTGTAGCCCGAGTACAGGAAGCTTGGAGTAAGGAAAAGAGTGGAAGTATCCGTACATTCCATGACATCAGGGAATAATCAAATTGGGGATCATCTGCAATGGAAAAGACATCCGATAGGTGGGAGGCAAAGACGTTGGCTTTACTGAGTTGTCAGGAAATGGATTGTCATCAAGGGTACTGTGCAGTAGGGTGGTTCCCAGTGAGGTGGTGGAAGGCAGACTAATACCTAGAAGAGTTTATCAGGAGCATGGAGTTGAGTTGTGTGCATGTCTGTCGCCAGGCATGTTGTTTCTTCAGAGTAAGCATGTTGCGGATGTGGCGTTGTAACTGCCGGTGGTGGGTGACTGTGTCCCAGTCACGAGTGCAGAGGAAGGATCGGTAGAGGAGACGGGATTCATGAAGGAGAACAATGGCCTGTGGGGGCAGGGCCGGGCAGTGAGGATGGACAACTTTGTTAGGGATACGGGTGGCGACGGCATCAGACAAAGTATGATGGAGGAAGACAGTCATTGGGAGATTGCAGGGTAGGGTCGTGGCGTTCGACATGGGTGTGTGTGGAGTCCTGGTAGGCATCCCAGTTGGTGCGGGAGTAGTCGTGGACAGGCTTAGGAAGAATGACAGAGAGGAATAGGGCGGGGATGGCGACCATCAGAGATAGCAAATCGTATTAGTGAATTTTATTACTAAAAGGAAAAGACTGCAATGCTTAACTTCGAGAATTTACAATCATGTGTCGCAAGCAAAGGGCAAAGGCAAATAAGGGTCTCTTCGGTATATACAATTCCAATACAAGTGAAGGAATACAGTTCCTAAGTCGATGCTATACCAGTGCTTAAAGTTTTAAAAATGTCTACGTTTTCGTGATGCTGCTGTGGAAGTTGGCGAACTGGGCTAGTCTTCAACTGGGCTGCGGCCAGGTGACACATCGCTAACGTCCTCTTCATGCAGAGAACGCTACCGTCGGCTTGTCGTCCTAGAGAGGTGTCGGGCCGCGTGCAATTGGCTGACCTCTTCTTCACAGCCCTCTCTGCTCTAACGTTCCCTACTGGCGTTCTGGCACTTGACTTTTCGACGGGAAAGACCTCATCCGGTATTCACCTGTTTCCGAAACTTAAAGAACATCTTCGAGGACATCACTTTGACTGTGATCCGGTGGTGCAAGCAGAGGTCAGCATGTGGCTCCATCAAAAACTTGAAACATTCTACACTGACAGTAGAAACACTGTTTGGAGAAATGTGCTCGTCGCCAGGTTGACAACGTTGAGATATAAATATGCAGAAATGAAGGCTGAAGATGTATAATTCTGATAACGTTTAAGATTTTTGATGTACAAAATTCGTAGGTATTATTTTACAGCATACCCTAGTGTTACATCCTTTCAGAAGTCTAAAGGTGTTTCGCCTGCCTCATATATGTTATACATCATGTCGAATGGTGACGTCATGAGTAGCTGTCCAAAGTCTCTCAATAACTCTGAGGGAAAGTCGACTCTAGTGGCCCTGTTTCGAGTTGGGTCTTTCTGTCCTATCATAGATTCTTCTCACAGTGTAATGTCACATTTTCATTTACTTCCTATTGTGTTTATATAACATTGCCTTAGGTTTCATTTCTCTTCTGTAGCCCTTTCATAGCACAGAAATATGTAGCACAATCGCGCTTTCAGTTTCTTGACCTGTCAGTAACGCTGCTCGGTATTCGTCTACTGCAAGGAGTCTTAAGAGATCAGGGTTCCTTACCTCAATCGTTGAAAACTTAACTCTTAAATGATCTCTTTCTTGTCGGCCTGTCTTTCTGTCTCACCGTTAAAAGTCCGTTTTCTCAGGAACGAGTAAATGTAACAAGTTGAAATTTATATCACCTAATAAGAACTACAAGGTTTTGGCTGTACAAAAGATTTAAGCTTCTAAGTCAATGCAGTCAAGATATTCGACCATTTATTTCACATATTTTGATGCTCGCAAACTCACTCATCAAATTCTATAGCGTACTTCCCGTTGAGCTAGAATTGTGAAATTTAGCAGGAAAGAAAGTTTCACAGTACAAGTAACGAAAAAATTGCGAAAATTGTCAGTCTGTGAAGATATCACGCTAAAAAAAAACATTTGTTTGGCGTTGTTATCTGATTCTGATTCTGATGTTGATACAAGAAATCTACTCCCAGGATGATGTTGTAGCCCTCGCTTACCCATAGTACCACCTCCATGCATGCGATGAATCGGACTTTGCCTATGCGAAAGTCAACTACAACGTGGTTGGTCTTCGTCCCATTATATTCTTAGTAGCCACTGACACTTGCGCCGCTATGTCCAACAAAATCTTAAACTTTTTAGTTCCTACAGATCCTACCACCGAACATTCAACCTCTGCATACACATTCGTAGCATTGAAATTAAACGGGAGCTCCCTTAGGTGGGGCAACGGCCTTGCCGCAGTGGATACACCGGTTCCCGTGAGATCACCGAAGTTAAGCGCTTTCGGGCGTGGCCGGCACTTGGATGGGTGACCATCCAGCCGCCATGTGCTGTTGCCATTTTTCGGGGTGCACTCAGCCTCGTGATGCCAATTGAGGAGCTACTCGACCGAATAGTAGCGACTTCGGTCAAAGAAAACAATCATAACGACCGGGAGAGCGGTGTGCTGACCACACGCCCCTCCTATCCGCATCCTCACCTGAGGATGATACGGCGGTCGGATGGTCCCGATGGGCCTTTGTGGCCTGACGACGGAGTGCTGTCCCTTAGGTGGCTCTTGGGCCCCCTCTGTCGCTTAACGATTGTCCACCTCCCCTATCTCCACTTTTCCATCCTCCACGCTGCTGATTTCCACGCCTTCCTCTATTCCATGGTGACTGGGTACATTGCCTCTGCACATGTCCCATACGACCACACATACAACATTTCACACCCACAGTAAACACTGTTTACCTCTCGCGTGCCCCTGTTGCCACGTCTATTTCCTCACATTAAATTGCTAACTGAATGGCCGAATAGGAATCTTTCAGAGTACCTTCACGCACTTTCCGTGACATATGCACCGGTAACCCTCTCAAAAATACTGTAAGTAGGCTGTTTGCTATGTAAGTAGGCTGTTTAGGTTTTTATGTTGGTAACGCCACGTAGCGCTCTGTATGAAAATCACTGACTGTGCTGTGCGCAGGCTGTGACTGGTTTGCATTGCTGGAATATTCACTATTGTAGTGTTGGGCAGTTGGAGGTGAGCCACCAGCAGTGGTGGATGTGGGAAGAGAGATGGCAGAGTTTTGGGAGCGGACGATCTGGACGTGTGTCCGTCAGAAAAACAAAATTTTTAAGACTAGATGTCATATTATGACTTTTGAACACTATAAAGGTAAATACATTGCTTGTTCTCTATCAAAATCTTTCATTTGCTAACTATGCCTATCAGTAGTTAGTGCCTTCAGTAGTTAGAATCCTGTATTTAGCTGGCAGTATTGGCGCTCGCTGTATCGCAGTAGTTCGAGTAACGAAGATTTTTGTGAGGTAAGTGATTCATGAAAGGTATAGGTTATTGTTAGTCAGGGCCATTCTTTTGTAGGGATTATTGAAAGTCAGATTGCGTTGCGCTAAAAATATTGGGTGTCAGTTTAGTGATGATCAGGATAAGTAATGAGAGAAATGTCTGAGTACGTTCAGTTTTGCTCAGCTGTTTGAAAATCAAAAAACGTAGGGGGTTTACCAGCACAGTAAATTCATAATTTTCTAAGGGGAGGTTTCAATACATCAGTTGTCCTTTGCTCGGCCTCCTGCAACAGAACACTATTCGCTTCATCGCTCTGACCCAACTTGTAAGTATACTCATTAATTTCCCTTATCGTGTCCGCAAATTTCTCCACCGTCTCCCCCAGTCTCTTTGTCATTGTACTTAGCCTCTCCCTAAAGTATCGAGCGCTATTCTGTTTCTGGTACCCTTGTAAAAGCCCTTCCTTTAACTGCTTAAACTGTCCTCCCTTCCTTAAGGCCTCAGAACATCTTAAATATGTTTTGACTTCACCAGTTAATCTAATCTTGGCTATATGTAACAACTGCTTACCAGACCAACCATTCATCACAGCTGAAATTTCCAAGTCCTCCACAAACGAACGCACATCCTCAGATGCCTTTCCAGAAAACTGAATAATCAGAATCGCGGCCGTTAGATCAATCTCCTGCACCCTAGGCAACACCGATTGATCAGATGCAGTTTCCCACTCACTTCTAGATGTTAATTCATTTCTCAACTACGTATTGTCTGCAGTCAATTGTGCTATCTTTTCCATCAAAATCCGCACCGCTTCTGGTTCCGACACACCTTGCGTCTTTGACTCTGCCATTGTATTGCTTTCGTTCTTAGTTAGTCGTTTTGTTTCGGGATTAAGTACAAGAATAATCAGACGTCCTACAGCTCCGTATCGTCATACCCAGTATCATCATAAACTAATACAAAAGTAATTAAATTCCACCAAAAAAAAATCAATCTTACTGACCCAAATGCACTAACACTTACTCTGACAACAAGAAATACTATGCCCACGCAAAACATCTACAATGTGGCTTTTGACACTTCATACTTCAAACACAAACAGAAAAGAAAGAAGAGGTCCAACACTCAAAAGAATGATTTTGACAGCACTCACCACACCTTCTGACTGTACTGCAAGCAGTGGGCTCGAACGTCATACTGGACAGATGAAGTCCGCTATTCTAACACCAAATATTGTGGGTGGGTGCCAGGAGGGCCGTATTAAAACTTAGCAATAACTTTCCAAATGATTTATTTCCTTCCACTACAGTGCTTCGTTCACCTAGGTCTGTGTCACAGGGCCCTGCAATGCTGAGGAAGCACCCCAATGGTCTGTGCAACGCAACTGTGTGTCGTGCCGGCCTTGGCCGGCCCGCAGAGGTCCAATGATGTCAGGATGGATGTGCCAGCAGCCGACTCAGCTGCCACCATTCCCGTTGACTCTGTGCTGCTCCACTGGGAGCCACAGGTTGGCCCTGGTGCTGCTTCTTCTTCACTGGTGTAGCTGAGAAAATGGCGGCAATTACCGCCTCTGATACGGCGTCTGAATCTGCGACCATCGGCTCAGAAGTCTCCGACGTGCGTCGGGAGCTGAGACGACTGCCTGGCTGGCTGTGGACTCCGCGTCAGTCTCAGAGAGTTGGGCCAATGACCCTCCGTGGACTGGGACGCTGGTGAACCATTTGTTGCTGTGTGTAGCCTGTGGTGTGACACACCATGCCATCCAGGAGAGCTGCCTTACTTGAATGAATCTCGTTAGAAAACGACACCTGTTTATACTCGGCTGTGTACCTCTGTTTTGCCAAGAGCGTCACTTCACGTCACTTATGAATAACACTTAGGTTGGCCAGTGGCCCTCTTCTGCCTGTGGCTTGCGCCATGGTAACTGCTGCGTGCACCCTCTCCTTCAGTTCTATGCCCCTGTGGCCTCTACTTGCCTTCACAACTGCTGGTATGCGTAGCTTACTGCAATCCGACCTGCACCTGGTTGTAACTCATGCTTTGAACATCGCACAAAACTAACTTTCCCTATCCTAAATGGTGGTGTCACTACTGAAGCAACACCATACCATGGTTTATAAGGCTTGTGCACTACTGAACATGGATATCGTTAGCGATACTTGTGTGTATCTGTAGAACCAAGATAGCGTTCTATGGATTGCGACAGTAACATAGGAGTTGTAATCGAGTTTTGAATAGCTGGTCGGTTTTAAAACGATTTCGTCTCTCTTCCTAAGCCACTCTGGCGCTACAGTCTGGAACCGCACGACCGCTACGGTCGCAGGTTCGAATCCTGCCTCGGGCATGGATGTGTGCGATGTCCTTCGGTTACTTACGTTTAAGTAGTTCTGAGTTCTAGGGGACTGATGACCTCAGAAGTTAAGTCCCATAGTGCTCAGAGCCATTTTGAGCCTAAGGCACACTGGTACCACTTGCAGGACCAACAAATGAGACATGACTATCCATTCCATCAGCATACAGCTATTGGTAAGGTCTTATGCATAGTAGGTGATGTGTGATCGGCAGGCCCATAAAGTATGTGTTGGGGTGCAAAGTTCTGTGGTCAGTTTTCCAACATTTGCAAAGAAAGTCACTATGTCACATCGTAACGGAGGTATGGATATGATGTGGAGAATTGCGATGTCAGTGCATCGATAACCATAAGGAGGATGAAACTTTTTGTTTGGAAAACTGTGTCTGGTCATTAGGAGGATTTAGGTATTGATATTTGCAGAGCCACAGTGTCGTTTGTCACCAGATTAGGAGTGCATTCGTCATATTTAATTGTAATTACAGTGATAAATATGTGTCTCGTTTCGAGTGAGGGGTGCATGGTGGAGGTAGTCAGTGGCCGGTACGAATTGACATTTCCGGTTTATGGTAAGAGCCGTGACTGAGCCTCTCGGTCTGGATAGGCTGAGGTACGAACACTTAGCTGACCTAACTCTGTCGCCCTCCAGATGGGTGAATAGCGAACTATTAGTGTGTGTTCAAATGGTTCAAATGGCTCTGAGCACTATGGGACTTAACATCTGAGGTCATCAGTCCCCTAGAACTTAGAACTACTTAAACCTAACTAACCTAAGGACATCACGCACATCCATGCCCGAGGCAGGATTCGAACCTGCGACCGTAGCGATCACGCGGTTCCAGATTAAAGCGTCTAGAACCGCTCGGCCACACCGGCCGGCTAATAGTATATGTTGGGTGGTCTTTGTGATCGCGTGTGTTACAAGTATTCTCCGATTTTTATGTGTAAATTTGAGCAAATTCAGTATAGAGAGTGTTTTACGCTGGAATATTATCCCTTTCCATGTAAACTGACAGGCTGACTGCTCGTATGACCATTCTACACATTTTCCAAATTTATTTGGTTGAGAAAACATTGATTGTTGAAACCGATGATAGTGGCTAACGGGCAAAATTTTTAACAATCAAGGAAGTAAGGAGCCACTAGATCGGGCGAGGAAGCGGGACCAAGTGCTGGTAGAAGTAACACAACACCTTACTTCTAATGCATTTATTAAAACTAGCTAAAATACAACATACAATCTGCCAAGATAATGAATATTGGGAGAATCAAACCTTAAGAAACTAGTTCATCAACAATTTAACATTGTACCACGCAACACAGTACTGCGTATGCCTTAAGGGCTGCAATCGCAAAGAAAGCCTGAAGAGCCAATTTAGCAAGAATACATACAACGTGTTCAGCCTGAAGGGATGTGCAACTTCCAAGTAAGGGGCCTGGAGAGCCAAATTTACAAGGTAAGAAAATCTTAAAAATATCAACTGGAAAATAACAAGTGCTTATTAACAACTCCACTTTGAGGGCCAGGTAATAAATGTAATTAGTCAAACAAATTCTGCAATAAGTAAGTAATGGCCAGGAATTTATCAGTAAGCCGGCCTTGAGGGCCCCAGTACACTAACAAGGGAGGTTAAGTATTGATTTCAAAGCCTTAAGGGCTGTAGAGCTTCCAAAAGGGGGCCTGAAGGGCCAATTCATGAAAGTGCTTAATAAACAGCTCAGCCTGGAGGGCTGGCCGACGGTTAAGGTTAGGCAATTTCTCAAAAATAGAAGGCAAATCAACAAATTTATCAGTAATCGAGCCTTAAGGGCCACAGTACATTTAGAATCCACATTGAGCATTAAGAACTATCATACAGCGAAGCAATTCCCTAACACTTAGCAACCTTAAATAAATCAATTGATACTATCCAGCTTAAATCCTAGGGGCAACAAAACATGGATATACTTCTAAAATGGTAAACTTGCATAAAATTTAAATTTAAAAATGCAAACAATCGCACACCAGCATGACCAGCAAATTTACAAAAGTCTAACCACAGTGGCTGAGTATGAAATACAAGCAGCTCCAAGGCTACCAATCAGTCAACGTGCCCCAATTTCATGATTTACAATCTTCAGGTAGTACGAAACAGGAAAAATACAAGGCGAGCCCCAAAGAGGAATTAAATGATGCCCTTCAATTACAAATAATTAGACCGCAAGCGTATAGCTGCCACATTTCACAAACTGGCGTAAAAGCCACCAGCTCAATCGACACTGTTCATATAGGCAAACATACAAATAAAATTCTCTATGCCGGCCGAAGTGGCCGTGCGGTTCTAGGCGCTGCAGTCTGGAACCGCGAGACCGCTTCGGTCGCAGGTTCGAATCCTGCCTCGGGAATGGGTGTGTGTGATGTCCTTAGGTTAGTTAGGTTTAACTAGTTCTAAGTTGTAGGGGACTAATGACGTCAGAAGTTGAGTCCCATAGTGCTCAGAGCCATTTGAGCCAAAATTCTCTAATCCTGTAAAACTTTCAGTCTAAAATTGGGCTGATAATAACATACGGTATTAAAACAATCTTTAAGATAAACACATGCACCAACAACTTTTAAGGTGTGCACAGCCACGTACTTCACAAATTTCTTTTCTTTCTCTCACATACATAGAACACGTAGGCTTGGAACTGACTACCAAATTGGTCACAACAATCAATAGATCACCACCAATACATCAGTACCTAATTAGACAGTCTCCTAGTGTGACATGACTAACAGTTCACATTCACAGCCTTTGACTCAACATGTTCTACTATCCTGGTTGTACAGCATCGACCATGCCTGGAGGGGCTACTGCAAATTTTAACCAAGCAATTCACGCTCACGTCGACGCCTAACCGAGAAACCAGCCCAGCAGTACAAACTCCGCAAACGCAGTGCAGAACTAACATTCAACCTTTTCCTTCATAGGTTGAGAACCGGCGAGCTAAACCGGTGGATGGAAAACACACAATGTCAAGAGAAACACATATGATTGTAAGCATTAAAAACTTAATTGACTATGTAAAATGCAAAGCTGATCTGCTATCTGTTATATCATTGACATTAATATTCCTTAAAAGTAGGAGTTTTCTCTCTCACGTAATGTTTTTTTTTTTTTTTTTTTTTTTTTTTTTTTTTTTTTTTTGTTCAGCACATCCCGCATAATGACCTTGCTAAAGTTTAAGGATTCTAGAGATGGAGTTGGAACACTTTATCTTCAGAATTATACTATGCAAACTATTGGTAGCATACTGCTTTGTGGTCGTTATATATAACTATCGAGTAAATGGTATGGTACTCTGCCAACCTTGTGAAAAAGCATGAACCAGAAACCACGGCATCATGCAGGCCAGATTGTAAACAGTACCGTTATCTGATGACTTTGTGCCAGGGAAACGGGCCCAGTTCTTCTACACCACTTCAGAGAGTGACTGCTGTTCACAGACGGTGTCCTGATACGCATCAGGCCGGTGCATATGGGGGCAGCTGCCTCTTGAGAATTGGGCGCACTGGATCACTGACTGACCTCACAGGAAATATATAGTGTTGCGACTATGTATGGTGCAAGTGATTTTTTTTTAGGATCTGTCTGTCTTGTATGTGTGTCTGGTGGTCGAAAGCTATATGCAGGAACCAGAATCGATGATTTTGAATGGTATAGGATAAGGATTATGTATACTACATCGATATGGTATGGCTGGAGGTCGGTTTCACACCAAAAAATTCAAGCTTCCCTCAACAGCAGGAGAGCAGTGTAATTGAGAAAGTGTCCTTGGCGATATTTTCTGTATTTCACGAGCTGTAGTCCACTTTTGTTGGGTTTAATTGTCAGCGCAGTATGACTCCTGTATTTTTTGGATCTGTTGTGGGGTCAGGGCTCGAACCCGGGACTGCAGATTGCAGATCTGAGGCCAGGACGCACCATGCCGTGTTTTGTCAGGAGGCCGAGCAAGTTCAAGAGAGTCAACAGCCAGTGCAGAGTGATACAGCGGTACTCGGCAACATTCGTTTATTCGGATAATTTATAGTCCTTGAGGGGTGAAGTGAAGTGTCAGCATGCCGCCCACGCGCTGTCCCGCAAGTCTAGCCGGCTCATCAGACTCCTGATATGCCGACACTGTGAACAAGACCGCATCGCAGGAAGTCGGCCGCGCTCTCCCAGTCGCCGCCTGCCGATGTTCTATGACTTGCGCCGTGCTGCCCGGGATTCCGGAGACTGCTACAGTCCCTGGTCCTTGCTGCCCTCCACCCTGTTTGGCCTGCTCTGTCCAACCATGGTATGAAGGTGTGTCTACTGGCCACCCGTGGCCCTCGGGTTACCGCTGCTCCCAGGACAGGACCGAACTCCAACCTGCGCCCTCTTGGATGCTGTGCCGCAACTCGCTGCTAGTAGTTCTTGTCGGATGGAAACAACCGCCGCCGTCTCTGGGACTGTTGCAGTGCTGCTGCGCCTCCAACAGCGTACGCCTCATCAGGACGCCGGTATGCCAGGTGGGAAGCGAATGTGGCCTGTAGACTCGAGTGGAACCGAACCCCTCCTGGACCCACTACAGCCCGCTGTCACTGCCCTCTTTCAGGCAGACCATGCGATCTCCAAGTTCGAGGCTGCCGTTCCATCCAGCGCCGGTGTTGTGTTCCCAGAGGAGGAATATAGCCCGAACAAGTACATAGAAAACGGAATACAAGTTTATGCAGTATACTTATAACATTGCTGCCAGACTGGTCCCTATAAGGGAAGACCAGCACAAGTCCGTCCCGACGCTCGACTGACTTGGCACACTCTATCCCAAGCTAAAATTGTCCATCTATTTGTACCAGTTTTTCACTCACATCTAACGTAGTATCAGAGAGAGACAGAAACTATGGAAGGGATAAATTCCATAGTGCCCCACCTAATACATCGCAATAACTTAAAGCAAAGCCGCAGTTTTCTGCCTCGTTGTTGCTCCACTGAAAACAAATTGTGCATGCAATAATGACGTTGCAGCTCTGCGCCTGTGAGTGCCATATGTACCTTGCCTCGCCCGCTGGCTGTTGACTGTTACCACACTATGCCAGCAGCCCCAGATTTCACCACCCAATTGTGCCTTCATTGAATTTTGACAAAATTTCTCTTTCCTTCGACTAAGACTCATACTAGCGCAGCACACCTCCCTCCTTTCAACAAGATTCGTCCAGAATCGAGATATAACAGGCGTGGTCTGTGGCAGGATACATATGCTTTGTTCCCAAAACTAACATTCTAGAGACTAAAACTAACGAGGACATCAAAACATTAACTCTACACCTGCATATTGTTTACACTGGTTACCCATGCCGGAGACAACTGATGTGTTGGCACCTCCCCTACTAGTGCACGTTTCCACGTTCTTCACGAAGCTCTACTGAAGAAAAAGAGGAAAACGGCACACCCTGCGGCTGAAATTCTCACTGTCATTATTCTGTCGCTCTGATGCAGTTGTAACGTTAGAACGTGTTCCAGTACTTTATTAACTTTGATAGATCCTTCCTGTATTTTAATAAAGGAATGCCACGTTTCCATAAACTCTGGATTTAACTGGAGTTTAAATATGTCAGATTCTGGACCAGCTAATATCTCTAGAACCCCTTCTGGATAAAACAACGTTCCATGTGGCAAAGTTAAAGCTGTTTCACCCGTACGTGATGCTGGAAGACGGAAATCCTCCCCCACAATCTCACAAACTGTACCATTTATAATTATTCCACTTTCCTGCAGTTTCAACCTCCTTATTATATCCCCTCTCTGATTGGTACAACAAGCGACCATCACCCATATAGGCGTAAATACCGGATATAACCAAAGCCTCCCTAGCTTCTGGAAGTAGGAATGTGTCCGTAGCAACTCTTTAACACAACCTGAGCCATTCGTAATCCCCAGAAACAATCCAAAATCGCATGTACTACTATCCGTAAAAACTGGTCGATTACGGCAAATCATCACTCATGCCTGTGTACAGTGCTCCAGCTCTGACAGTGGTAGTACTCCGTGAGTTTCTCTGTTCGCCGAAATAAAAAGTACGTCTCGCGTCCTAATCTGCACCCATTTACCGATCTCCTTCTATTTCAATGGATATGGATGAACAGTGTAACACTCAAAATGTGAGTCAACTCCGACTACTGAAAAATTGACATCGATGTAAAATCGCGCCCCATCCATCCTCACCTGTACTAGTGACACATGAAAGAATATTGGTATAGTGGCTCGTGTTAGCTCCACTACATGGTGGAAATTGCCTCTTCGCTAATTGTAATCCTCTAAAAAGATCGTCTGGCGAGATTAACACTGAACTAAGATGCCCGTTTACCATATGATATACTACTTCCTGTAATATCGTAACTTCTATACGTGCGTCACTTAATCGGTCAGCTAATGTCCTGAGCAACCTGGCAATAGCCAACTTACCATCCAATATGTTTAATCATTTATCCAGCACCTCCAAATCGCTATTTATAACTTCCCGTGTCTCTCCCACGTATCGAGTCAACTCCTCCGCTAAGGTTCATACGAGCTTCGTGTTATTCAAAATTTTCGTCTCTAGGTTTAACAAGCGTGTTGTGTGCCACTCTACGGTTCCTCTAACCTCACTGACCGCTTGTTCCACTTGCATTATTGATTGATTCAATACTCGGACATAATCGTCATTTGCTGTACTGAGCACCGTTTTCAATATGCTTCCCCCTGCATTTATCCATCCCCTCTTGCGCCTGGTTACCGCCTGTGGCACACTCTCCACTAAACGAGACAATTGCTCCCTAAGTTTACTATTAGTCAACTGTAATTCTTTATACTCCTCTTCTAGTTCTTTTAATATGTGATTCCTTTCCCCATTGGTATACAATTCCGAGAATGATTCCTGTAATTTTCGTACTTCATTCCTGGTCTTCCATACCTGCATCGTTGTTTGGTGCGACCACTTACGACATTTTACTAATACATCTGGCTGCTGTGAATACAGTACCCCTGACTGCAGGTCAACTGCATCCGTTGATGTCAGGCTCCACGACTGTGACCACAGATCAGCATCCCCATGGCTGTCATCCAGCACGTCCACATATGTTCTGACCCTGAACATGCTTGTACCACCCCTTTTCCACTACAAGTTACTACAACATCATACAACATCCTCCAAAATTCCCGATAGTTCATTCTGCCCCTATCAAATTCTCTGAACAAAAAAGATAGTCTCTCCCATACAATGACAAAAAGCTAAAGCAACAAACAAGAAAAACGCATCTATTATCGGACCCACCAAAATGCGAGAAAAATAGAGAGGAAAATGCAAATTATCCCTTGATACAGAAACACAAAATGTAAACATGCCATACAGTATTACACATACAATAATTTACTCCCTCTGTCACCGTAAGGCATACGAAACGTTATGCGTTCACTGTTGTTCTTCCGCCGAGACCTTCTTCTTCCGCTTGCTTTGCCTAGCCCCTGAAATTGGGTCACTTCCTTGTAACTGAGGTAATCCATCCACCATTCCTTTCAAAGGATTTACTCTATTCACATCGATAATGTATGTTTTTGTTGGCAGCTGCACTTTAGCATTCACGGGCTAAGTCATCTCCACGACCTGGTATGGTCCGTGGTACTTCGACAAGAATTTTTTCGTCTTCCCCTTAGGTGTATATGGATTCGTGATTAATGCCCGTTGATCTACCCTGTACTGTGGTAAAGGTCCGAACCGCCTATTCGGTTCTTCCTGCCTCTATAACGCTTTCGTATTGGCCTTCTGTACCCTCTTCCAGACTTCCACATTGTCCATGCAAATTCCCTCACTGCGTACCCTTTAGTTCCCGATTTAGGACATAGAACATCAAATGGCGATGGCATCTTTGTTCCATAGACCACCTCTAACGGTGACATCTCGACCCCCGAATTTATTTTTGTGTTATAGCTTCATTCAAATGGCTCTGAGCACTATGAGGCTTAACATCTGAGGTAATCAGTCCCCGAGAACTTAGAGGTACTTAAACCTAACTAACCTAAGGACATCATACACATCCATGCCTGAGGCAGTATTCGAATCTGCTACCGTAGCGGTCGCGCGGTTCCAGACTGAAGCGCCTAGAACCGCTCGGCCACAGAGGCCGGCAGTGTTATAATTCGATACCACGTATGGAAAGTATACGTCCCCAGTTATCATGGTTTCCATTCACATAATAACTTAGCGTGTTCGAAATTGTCCTATGTACTGGCTCCGTTCTTCCATTCACCTGCGGATGAAATGTATTGGTCCCTAATTACTTAATTCTCAATAGACGACACAACTGTGACATTAATTCGGACGTGAAGTTCGTTCCCTGATCCATAATTATGGTTTCAGGCATCCCCAACTTCAATAACCAGTTAGTGACTAAAGCTCGTGCTACCGTCCTTGTCTGTTGGTCTGGGATTGCGACCATAGCTAGAAACCGACAAAAGTGGTCAATTACAGTTCAAATGTAATAGTTCCCTGCCATTGTTTTGTTGAACGGCAAACAAATATCTGGCCCGATAAACTCGAATGGTTTCGAAGCCTCTGGTAACTGTTGCAATGGAAATCTTGCACGCGCCACATCCGCTCGCTGCGTACATGGGACAACACTTGCTTTGTGTTGTTACACATCCCTTCTCCGAGTGCGCCACCAAAGTCGTTCTGCTACTCGTCTTTGCATTACTCGACGACGATCTTGACCCGAAAGTACATGATTGTGGGCCTCCTTTAAGACTTCCTCTCTCAAACTCTGTGGTACCACTACCTGCGGTCAACACCTGGTAACTCTACACAACAAATCTCTCTCTACAATGAAACGTGGTTGAGGTCTAAGACCCTCGCACTCTTCATCCTCTGCTTGTGCCCTTTACCATTCCATGACACTCTTACCCATTACTTCTAACGCGTCTAATTTGCAACTTAATGCATCTGCAATCCCGTGTTTCTTCTCTGGCTTATGAATTACTTCAAATTCAGTTAATTTCAGTGTCCATCGTGTTAACCAACTGGAAGGATCCTTGAGTTCCAGTAACCATCTCAATGCTGCATGTTCCAGTAACCATCTCAATGCTGCATGATCCGTCACGAACTTAAACTTCCTACCGTAAAGGTAACAACGAGACTACGTTACTCCATATATTACAGCCAACGTCTCCTTTTCCGTTGAGGAATAATTCCGCTCTGCCCTGTTTAATTGTCTTGAAGCATACGCCACCGGATGCTCATGTCCATTCACCATTTGCCCCAAAACACATCCTACTGCGCCATTTGAAGCGTCACCAGAAACTAATCTCATCTTTAATACATCGAAAGCTTCCTGACATCCATCTGTCCATTGAAATTTAACCCCTTGCCTTAAAATTTCCTTAATAGCTTTGTTAATGGCTTGGCTATTTTAGCAAAATCTTTCACAAATTTACAATAATATGAACATAACCCAATATACGATTGTAATTGCTTCGTAGTGCGTGGTGTCCGAAAATTTTTACTGCCTCTGTTAACCGAGGATCGGCTTGAACCCCATGTTGACTGATTACATGGCCTAAATATTTGACCTGCGTCTGCGCAAAATTACGTTTTCTAAACTTAATGTTAACTGTGCCGACCACAGTCTTCTAAAGACTTCTCTTAAACGAGATTCATGTTCTGGTATATTCTTCGAAAATGCTATAAGGTCACCTAAGTAAACCATACATGTCTTTGGTTTCAATTCCCTTAAAATACCATCTAATAATCACTGAAAAGTTGCTGGTGCATTCTCCAACCCGAACGGCATACGTTTATACTGATAGTGTTCCCCAGGAACACTAAAAGCTGTCTTTGCCCTATCCTCTGGCGCTACTTCAAACTGATGGTATCCACTCCGTAAATCCATCGTTGTAAAATACTTACATTGTCCCAGACTGTCCAATGCGTCCGTGATATTCAGAATCGGATATGCATCCGAAATGGTTTTCGCATTCAGAAACGTATAATAACAACAAAACCTATATTTCCCTGTGCCATCCACCAGCTTCTTAGGTACGTAAACTTGAATATGAACTATCGCTATGCTCTATAATATCAACCCATAGTTGTCTCTCATAACAGCATTCAGTTTATGAATCCTGTCTCAGAAAAACTCCATAGTCTCATTTTTCCATTTATCTAACTCACTTAATTTTTCACGAAAAAAAACTGGTACTCTTTTGTTTTCGGTACCTCTGGCGTAACCCAGCCTCAAGCTGTGAAAATGTCCCCACATTGTTCAACGTTTCTTGATGCAATATGGACGACTTGGCATCCTCTATCAAGTGTAACTTCGCCACTTTCAACATTACATCATCAGACCACTCATTGGCCTTACCCATTGTCATTATACCAACACTTTCTCTGTTGCTTTACCTGAAAAGGGGTTAATCAATGCCACGATTGCTGGGATGAATGGTCTATGACACACCATGACCTTTAATTTACTTTCATCTGAAGTTCCTTCCCCTACTTGCAATGCTTCAAGTCTGCCTGCTAATTCCTCATATTTTTCCTTGTCCCTTATCCTCGCATCTGATAATACCCGAATTTGCTCTGTTAGAGCGGCTACAGCTTCCGCTGTAGTCACTGCCATAGCCTCCGCTGCTGACAGTGTTCCATCATTCTTGCTTATCACTCCACTGTTACCATTAATTTCACTCTGCTACTCCTTAAACTTAGTTCTTGTGGCGATTCATCGTCCATCTATATTCTGAACAATTGTGCTCAAAATGACCAAATCTCTTATAAATAAAACAACTCTTTGGCACCAACTTCGGACACAGTAATCTCTGATATCTAAGGTACCAAAAATTACATCACTATGGCACTATGTTATCATGTCCCACATTTCCCCTGAATCCAGATAAATCTACAGGCTCCCCCGGCCTTACAAAAGACACCTTTAAAGCGTCGATCCCACTTCATACTTAACCCTTCCTAACACAAGAAAGTGACACAAAAACAATAAATCAGACGTCACTCACCCATCCACATCATGCTCGTCCACAGATGAACAGTCCTGCTTTCCTCCCTATACTGGTATGGACGAACACCTTCCTAACGACAAGACGGAACAAGAAGAGCCCGACACCCATCACGAATGCAAACAGACACCTCAACTACCCCTCTACAAAGGCACACCTCAACGCTACTTGCTCGACATAAGATGAGGGAGTGGAAATCCGGTACCAGCGTTGTAACAGACACCACATCTACACCACTGTTGAGGGGTCAGGGCGTTGAACCCAGGACTCCAGATGGCAGAGCTGAATCCAGGACCCACACGCTATATTTTGTCAGGAGGCCAAGCAAGTTCAAGAATGTCAAGGGACAGTGCAGAGTGATACAGCGGTATTCGGTAGTGTTGGCGTGCCCTCTGTATGCTGTCCCACGAGTCCAGCCTGCTCAGCAGACTCCTGGTGTGCCGACGCCACTGCTCCTGTTAACAAGGCAGCCCCGCTGGAAGTCGGCCGCGCCCTTCCGGTCGCCGCCTGCTGATGCATTGCGACTTGTGCTACGCTGCTGTCTGCGATTCCAGAGACTGCTACAGTCCCTGTTCCTCGCCACCCTCCACCCTGTTTGGCCTGCTCTGTCCGACCATGGGACAAACGTGGGTGTACTCATCACCCGTGGTCCTCAGGAAGCTGCTGCTCTCAGGATAGGACTGGACTTGAACCCGAGCCCTCTTGGATGCTGTGCCGCAACTCACCGCTAGTGGTGCTTGCTGGATGGCAACACCTGCCCCCGTCTGTGGCACTGTTGCAGCACTGCCACGCCTCCCGTAGCGTACGCCTCACCTGGACACCGATATGCTAGGTAGGAAGTGAACGTGGCCCATGGACTCGAGTGGAAACGAGTCTCTCCTGGACCGACTGCACGCCTCTGTCACCGCCCTCCTTCAGGCAGACCGTGCGATCTCCAAGTTCCAGGCTGCCGTTCCGTCCTGCCCCAGTGTTGTGTCCCCAGAGGCTGAGTATAGCTTGAACAAGTACACTGAAAACAGAAAAGAAGTTTATGCAGAATATTTATAACGTTGCTGCCACATTGGGCCCTATAAGCAAAGACCAGCACAGGTCCATCCTGACGCCCGATTGGCTTGGCACACTCTATCCTAAGCTATAATTGACGATCTATTTATATTAGTTTTACCCTCGCTTCTGACGTTGTGTCAGAGAGAGACAGAAGCTATGGCAGGGATTAATTCCCACACGTCAGCTACTAACAAATAGCCTCACCTCATGCATCGCAATAACTTAAAGCAACGCTGCAGTTTTCTGTCTCATTGTTGCTCCACTCAAAACAAGTTGTGTGTGCAATACTGCTGTCGCAGCTCCGCGCCTGCGAGTTCCATGTTTACCGTGCCTGGCCCGCTGGTTGTTGACTGTTACCACACTCTGCCAGCGGCCCCAGATTTCATTGCCCAACTGTTCGTTCATTGGATTTGGACAAACTTTCCCTTACCTTCGACTAGAACTGATACTAGTGCAAGCAGATGTTTACAAAGTAGTTTCCCACTGAAATTCTCGTAATTAGTCCTTTTCCAGAAAGTGGCTGACAGCAGTCCCAAACAGGCAGCAACCATTTGTCAAGTAATTTCAGTAAGAACCAATCAGAATGTCCCATTCACAGAAAGATGTCTGATAGTTGCAAGATATGCTTTGTGGAGGTACCTCTACAGACTGGTTTTCCGGCCGCGGTGGTCTAGCGGTTTTAGGCGCTCAGTCCGGAACCGCGCGACTGCTACAGTCGCAGGTTCGAATCCTGCCTCGAGCATGGATGTGTGTGATGTCCTTAGGTTAGTTAGGTTTAAGTAGTTCTAAGTTCTAGGGGACTGGTGACCACAGCTGTTAAGTCCCATAGTTCTCAGAGCCATTTGAACCATTTGAGACTGGTTTGAATGGAACAGGTGCAAGGTATCTATGGAGGATTCCAAGATGGCTGACAGTCATATGATGTCTTCTTTGTTCAGGTGTTCATAGACAAGTCTAAGCAGAGAAGCAGAGCAGCCTTATGTGTTTTGGACAGGTCGGATGCTGTCCCCCACCGGCCATTGTGGCTTCTGAACATCTCCAGGCCATCAGCTACAGGGCATCGAAAATTTATCAGATGTTCATTTTTCTTGTCAGTAGGACATTGGTTCGAATTCTGTCTGTGTGCTTTTTAACGGTCTGTAGTGGGTTTCGAAATTTTGCCAAATGTGCTTAGACATCAGTGTACTTCGAAAAATAAGGGAGATATAAAAGGATTAACCTCGCAGACTTCAGCAGCAAATATAAACTAAGCCCACTCATCGTTTCAGGAGAATGATGAACATGACTGTAGCTTTAGGAATTCCTTCTCTTTCTGCCTTCAATCAAGCAACTAAAACTCGAAAGTAGTGAGCGTCCTATTTGGAGTTTCAGATATATTTTTATGACTTCCCAATATCGTCGTTGTGCTGTGTAAAGTCGGGTATTGCAGCTGATATCGACTGCAGGATTGGGAAATTAATTCGCAACTGACAAATCATATTTTTGTTTACATAGCTTAGAAGCAAATATTCATATAATTGCACAGTCTGGAGATGGTTGCAGCTCCAACTACAATTCTTACAGTGCTTTATGTTCAATTGTGTTTCGAGTAGTAATTTTATAACTCATTCAATTTGTGAAGCAAACTGTTTAATTAATCAAGAATGAGATTTTCACTCTGCAGCGGAGTGTGCGCTGATATGAAACTTCCTGGCAGATTAAAAGTGTGTGCCGGACCGAGACTCGAACTCGCGACCTTTGCCTTTCGCGGGCAGGTGCTCTACCAACTGAGCTACCCAAGCACGACTCCGAGTTCGAGTCTCGGTATGGCACACAGTTTTAATCTGCCAGAAAGTTTCATATCAGCTCACACTCCGCTGCAGAGTGAAAGTCTCACTCTGGAAACATCCCCCAGGCTGTGGCTAAGCCATGTCTCCGCAATATCCTTTCTTTCAGGAGTGCTAATTCTGCAGGGTTCGCAGGAGAGCTTCTGTAAAGTTTGGAAGGTAGGAGACGATATAGTGGCAGAAGTATAGCTGTGAGGACGGGGCGTGAGTAGTGCTTGGGTAGCTCAGTTGGTAGAGCACCTCCTGGAGAAAGGCAAATGTCCCAAGTTCGAGTCACACAGTTTTAATCTGCCAGGAAGTTTCATGTTTAATTAATATTTCCTGTGGCATGCCTTCTGAAGCAGCAGCATTTGCATATTTTTATGACATCTTCAAGATATGTATGTGACAATATTTTGAACACTGCTTAAGCAACAGATTTAATATCTCTGGAACCAGTTCATGTTTAATGACAAGGGGCATTTGTGTGCCACAGTGGAAGAAAGTGCACCAGGGAGACGGAAGACTAAGGTATATATCCACGCAACAGGAAATGCTTAGCCCAGACCTGTGGCTGCCAAGTGCCAGTGCTGCAAGCTCAGTGCATGGCTCCAGTGGATAGAGTATGTGTGAGAAAGCTTTTCTGGTGTATTTACCATAATATTTGATAGTGTAATTAAGTGGTTCGTTTTGCTATTGGAATAAAAATGTGCTGCAATTGTTTAACGTTATCTAAGTTGTTTAATCATCAGTGTCAGTTTCGATGTGTATTGTGATTTCAGAAATAAATAAATATTATTTTTGAAAAATTTGTTTAAATAATTCCTTATGCACACTATATTAGCCTGCCATTGTGAGGCCTTCACAGAACAGCAGCTCAAAACAGAAAGCGATTTTCCTACTATTTTTTCCCTAGACTGCCCACTTGGACTATGTCATGGAAGGGAACGGGAGGATAGGGGGAGAGCAGTAGTAGGGTAGGGAGGGGTAGTTCCTTGCGGGGTATCCATGTGCTGGCAGGGTAGAACCCATGATGTCAGAAGGGGTTTAATTAATTTGATATCATAAGTGGGCCAGAACCCACTTTATCCCACTACTGTCGTTTACTCCCAGTGCCTTGTTTCGACTTATGTCTTTCAGTGCTCCATCAAATTCTTTTTGGCGTATCATGTCTCCCATACCATCTTCATCTATGTTGTCTTCCAATTCTGTAATGCTGCCTTCTGTACACTCCTTCCACGTTTGAGCTTTCCCTTCCTTATTTAGGAATGGTTTTCCATCTGAGCTCTTTATATTCTTACAGCTGCTTCTCTTTTCTGCAAAGGCCTCTTTAAATTTGATTTTCTTGCCGCGTTCTTGGCGATTTTCGGCCACCGTATACTTGCCACACTGTCCCAGACGAATGTAGCGCTTATGTTCCCATATGAGCATTGCTGTCAGTCTCGCTTAAGTATAATTCCCCACACTGTCATTCCATCTTATATACACCTGCAGTGTGTAAAGCTTCTCTCTTGTCCTTCGTGAATCCTAACACATCCTGCCTGTTGTGGTAGACAGGCTGGACACCAACCAGTGAAGGAATTAATCAATCCAGTCAGTGATACCCTTCATTTATATAAAAAGGCACATGGCAGTTAGGATCGGTTTATGGTTATAGCGTTTTGTGGTCTTGTGTAATGTTTTCAGTATCGCTTAGGCGCTGGACACAGATGACTAAAGAACTGAGTCCTTCGGCCCTGGGTGGTGGTCGGACTGGGCTGGGAAATACCTGTCCGTATGTGTAGGCTTCCGGTATACTCTGCGTCCTAGTGTGCCCTCTGCTGTCCTGTATACATCCACGTTCAGGAACAGAATTACGCCATTTTTTTCCTCCCTCGAGCGTGAACTGTATCATCCCATGCATTTTATCCCTTTCGTGGTTGCTGGGACACATATGTCCCACTAATTTTGGACCTTATTTAAAACACTGGGAAGCGAGTTGCATATTTCTGCTCAGTCCTGCCATCTGTTGTCAGCTCTTCTGAACTCGGAAAAAAATTGAGGCACTGGAATTCTCAGTCTAAAGAAGGCTGTGACTGTTGCAGTGCTTTGTGGCGTGAGTTTCCGCGCCAAAACTTCAATTTCTTGTGTCTCGAGACAGTTTTCGACGTATTCTGACTACTAAAAATGCCCGAAGTAAGTATTTTTGCTATTTTCAATTTCTTAGATATTTAAAAATGACAACTACACTTTCTAAAACGTATTTTACTTCAAAAATATTTCTTTTTAGCGTAGCCAAAAACTGAGGTAGGCCTTTTCTGTTTCCTCTGACGGTACCACAGCTATAAAGCCCCCGTTTTCTCAGTTCCTTCATTAGTCTAAATGCTGAAAAGAAATTATCAAAAACCACAGTTCTATTGGAATTAAAAATGGTTTACAGAGTCCCAGCACTACTCTTTCACACATTTGGCAATCTGTCAATTCCCCTCTACTGGCAGCAGATTTACCTGTGTAGACATCAAAATTTGAAATAAAACCTGTGTTTGCATCTTCTTACAGGTTTCATTGGCATGTACTGTTTCAGGCTTGTTCTTCCTTTGAATGCAACCATTGACTCATCAACTGCAAGTGAAGTAGAAGGGAGATATACTTTGAAACAGTTTTTGTTTAGGGCTGAGATAAGTGGTCTGATTTTGTACAACTTGTCATAACCAGGATCGTCTGTTGCTGGCCGAAACAAATTATCATTGCAGTGAAGGTTCTCTATTATTTTCTTATAGCGAGCAAGTGTCATAACATTCGATACTGCATTTACATTTAGATATGGGTCTGAGCTCCAGTAACTGGCTGCTTCAGGTAATTGATGAATACCCATTACTATGATCATACTCAGAAAAGCTTTCAGTTCCTGAACTGTTGCTGTCTGACTTCACTTATTGTCATTTTGTCATTTGGTGATGCTGATTGGAGCTGCAAACGCTAGAAAATGGAGTGCCAAGCGCAGAATTCGGAACATTTCCGACATGTTGTTCTGTTTGAGTTCAATAGAGGGATGACAGCAGTGGAGAGGCCATAAATATTTGCACCGTCAATGGGGATAAGGTCACTTGTCAGAGCACGGCAACATAATGGTTTTCTTATCATTAAGGACGTTCAAAAATGGCTCTGAGCACTATGGGACTTAACATCTGAGGTCATCACTCCCCTAGAACGTAGAACTATTTAAACCTAACTAACCTAAGAACATCACACACATTCACGCCCGAGGCAGGATTCGAACCTGCGACCGTAGCAGTCATGCGGTTCCGGACTGAAGCGCCTAGAACCGCACGGCAACCGCGGCCGGCATTAAGGAGGATCGTTTCGATATTAGTGATACTCCACGTCCAGGAACACCTTCAGGATTTGACGAAGATCGTTTAAACACATTAACCCCCAAAACCAAGAGCTGGCAGATGTGATGAAATGTGTTCACCTGACCATCGTGCAACGTTCCAGAATTCAAAAGCAAAATCCGGTCCAGATGGTATTCCAGTCAGGTTCCTGTCAGAGTATGGAGACACAATAGCGCCTTTCTTAGCAGTCATATACAACCGCTCACTAGACGAAAGCTCTGTTCCTAAGGACTGGAAAGTAGCACAGACCACACCAATATTCAAGAAAGGAAATAGGAGTAACTCATTGACTTACAGACCCATATGACAGACCTCAATTCGCAGTAGGATTTTGAAGCATATATTATACTCGAACATTATGAATCACCTAGAAAAAAACGACATTGATCATAACCAACACGGATTCAGAAAATCTTGTTCAACACAGCAAGCTCTTTATTCCCATAAAGTAATGAGTGCTGTCAACAACGGATCTCAGATGGAGTCCATATTCTCACGTTTCCAGAAGGCTTTTGATACCGTTCCTCACAAGCGACTGTTAATTAACTTCCGTGCATATGGAGTATGGTCTCAGTTGTGTGACTGGATTCGTGGTTTCCTCTCAGTGAGGTCACAGTTCGTAGTGATAAACGGTGAATCATCGAGTGGAACAGAAGTGACCTCTGGTGTTCCGCAAGGTAGTGTCATAGGCCCTCTGGTATTCCTGATTTACATGAATGATCTAGGCGATAATCTGAGCAGCCCCCTTAGATCGTTTGCAGATGACACTGTAATTTACCGTATAGTAAAATCATCAGACGACCAATTCCAATTACAAAATAATCTAGAGAGAATTTTGTATGGTGCGAAAAATGGCAATTGGCACTAAGTAAAGAAAACTGCGAGGTCATCCGCATGGGTACTAAAAGAAATCCGATAAATTTTGGGTATACGATAAATCGCACAAATCTAAGGGCTGTCAGTTCGACTAAACACCCAGGAATTACAATTACGAGCAACTTAAACTGGGAAGACGTCATGGATAATATTGTGAGGAAGGCGAAACAAAGACTGCGCTTTGTTGGCAGAACACCTAGAAGATGCGACAAACCCTAAAATGACAGCCTACATTACACTTGTTCGTCCTCTGCTGGAATATTGCTGCGCTGTGTGGGATCCTTATCAGGTAGGGCTGACGGAAGATATCGAAAAAGTGAAAAGAAGGGCACCTCGTTTCGTGTTATCGCGCAAAAGGGGTGAGAGTGTCACGTATATGATAAGTGAGTTGGGGTGGCAGTCACTGAAACAAAGGCGCTTTTCTTTGCGGCGAGATCTATTTACGAAATTTCAATCATCAACTTTCTCTTCCGAATACGAAAATATTTTGTTGACACCCACCTACGTTTTTTTTTTTTTTTTGTGGTGCTGAAGTCTGATCAACTTCGTTGATTTTTACTTCTGTAGGGAATGGAAGGGGTAAAAATTTTCTCTTTATTTATTTATCCTTCTTTCAGCTTTAGTTTGGGCACACAGAAGGGTCCTTTAACTCGCTGCTTTTGGTGTGTGTTTGAAAACATGTGTGTAGAAGTGCTAAAGAACGATATGTCCTTAAATTATGGAGAATTACGTAGGGATATCATTTACGGAGGCTCAAATACTATCGCCTTCGGTACTTTATATTTGTGGTTGCGTAATGGTTCTACCACACCTACTGTGGTGAGTTGTGGTGTACTGTCACGTATCATGTCCAACTTCCGAAATAAGGTTCGTGCCTTCTCCTTGACCTTGTCTGAGAGGTAAGATTCGCTTAAGGCTCGATGAATGTCATGATTTCGGATCCACCATTGGGCTCCTGTGATCCATCGTAGGCATCCGCTTTGTACAACCTGTAGCTTCTTGTAGTTAGTGGCACACGTAGTACCCCAAGAGGTCGATCCATACAAAATAGATGGTTCGACTGTGGCATGGTACAACTGGAGTTTCGTGTGTTGGCTGAGGTATGAGCTCTTCAGAAATGGGAGGAGAGCTCCCAGCATTTTGAGGCCAGACGTCTTCTTCTCCATAATATGATGACTATACAACAGTTTGGCGTCCAGATGCACTCCCAGGTATTTTACAGTTGTTGCCCAGGGGAGTGGCTGGTCTGATATCCGTAGGCGTGCATTGACGATGGGTCTCCGACGTGTGAAGACAATAACTTTGGTTTTCTCTGCATTGACCGTTATTTTGTTCATGTGGGTCCAGTGGTCCACTAAATCTAGTTGGCGCTGCATCCGTGTGACGAGGTGTTCCATTCTGGTGCCTGCAGTCAGGAGCGCTGTGTCGTCGGCATAGAAACTGGCAGTAACATGTGGCACCGTCGGGAGTTCGTTAATATATAAATTAAACAGCAGTGGAGATATGACCGATCCTTGTGGAAGTCCTTCAAAGACATGCCGTGTTGTTGAATTCTTGTCGTCAATGCGAACATATAATCTGCGATCCTGAAGAAAATTATCGAGAAGTTTTAAGTAGCAGTCTGGTAGGGGAGTGGTACGTCGGAGCTTGACGATCAAGTTGCGTCGCCATACTTTATCGTAAGCCTTCTCTATATCGAGAAATACTCCAATAGTATGTCGTTTCTTGCTGAAATTGTCTTGGATAGATTCCGTGATGCGCAGTAGTTGTAACTCAGTCGATAGCTTCGCCTGGAAGCCAAACTGCTCCGGTCGGATGATGATGTGTGCCACAAGGGTGTCCAGCATGCGTTTCAGTAGGACACGTTCCAGGACCTTTCCCAGCGTCGACAGTAAACTTATGGGTCTGTAGCTGTCAGGGTGTGAGAGATCCTTGCCCGGTTTTGGTATTGGCACTATTCTGGCAATCTTCCATGCCTCTGGGAAGTATCCAGTCCTGAGGCAGCTGTTCACTATCCGGGTGAGAAGCACAACAGGCTTTCTCGGGAGGTGTTTCAGTTCCGTATTGCTGATTCTATCTGCTCCAGGTGAGGTGTGTTTGCTATACTTGATAATCCTCCGAATTTCCTCCGGCGTTGTCAGCCGGGGCGTAGTGTTGATCGGGGCGTCCCGAATAGCTTCCCATTCCGCCGCTGTGTCCTCCTCTGCACGGTAGAGTGCATCATCTCCATCCTCCGTGGGGGGCGTAGTCATCTGTTGTTGGTATGTATCCGCATACAGCTCCGACTGCGCCAGTGAGTCGTACAAGAGGCCATGGGGTCCTCGAATTGCGCTTTTGGGGGGCTGTTGCTGTCTGAGACTTTTAACTATTCGCCATTCATCTTTGGTGCGTAATAGAAAGTTGTCCATTTTGAGTTCCCACGTGTGTTGCTTCCAGTCCTGAACCTTCCGCCGGAGTTCTCGGGTTAGTCTGTGAGTCTCCCGTCTATCATCCGGATGGCGGTAACGGACCCATCGTTTCCGAAATCGATTGCGCCTTGTCTTAAGTTCCTGCAGTGGTGGTGGAAACTCGTCATAATTGACTTCTGGTTGCAGGTGCTCCATGAGTGCTCGTTGTTTCGCATTGTTAATCTTCTTCGTGAGTACTGCGACTGCCACATCAATCGCTTCTCTGGTAGTAACAACCTGGGTTGGTCGCACATTGTTGTTGAGGTACGCTTGGAACTGCTGCCAGTCGTAAGTTCTTGTCGTCGGCAGTGGGAGTTGTAAAGTAGCCCTCTCTATGAGTCCTAACACCGGTCTGTGGTCAAACGAAAGATCATCCAGCGTCCGCAGTTGGAGATTCGGGTTGATGTTCTTGATTATGGCGATGTCTAGAACATCAGGGTCTTGTGTCTGGACGTAAGGTATCCTCGTCGGTTCCCGTGGTCCATGGACGGAAACATGTAAATTCTCAGCCAGTGCAAACAACATATGTACTTTTGGGTTAGTCTTACGGGAATTCCAGGCAACATGTTTACTATTAAGATCCCCTCCAAGGAGGATCTTGTGGTAACCCTCTGTAACGGTGTAATGATCTTCGGGGTGGAGAGGCTTCTTTGGGCTAAGGTAAGCCGCAATACAGGTAATGTTTCCGGGCGTCGTGTGGATTGTTACTGCCGAGGCCTCTAAAGTCTGGAGTTGGGTAAACGTTCTTGGTGGTGACGAATGCATTTTTTGATCAGAACTGCGGTCCCACCACCCTGTTGGTCCCGTCTGTCCGTCCGGTAGATGTGCATGTTCCTCAAGCGGAGATGTGTTTCGGAGACAAATGCTACGTCTATCTTGTGGCGATGTAAGAAGTCCGTGAATTCTATTTTCTTCAGTTTCAGGCCGTTGGCATTCTAAATGCAGAAGTTAAGATTCCTCGTGTGATGCCGTCTATCCGGGATTACAAAAATCAGTTGGTGGTCACATGTGCTTGCTCGTTATGAATCGGTTCGAGAACAGCACCGACTATCCCAATTCTGTATCGTTACTGGTGATGAGAAATGGTGTCTTTTTGCTAACATGAGGAAAAGAAATGAATTGTTGAGCCCAAATAAGGAAGCACCTCCCCGTACAAAGACCTGTGCGGAACCACGAAAGATAATGCTATGAATGTGGTGGAACAGCGGCGGCGTGGTGCACTAAGAGTTCCTCCCCGAGGTGTAACCGTCACTGCTGACATCTACTGTCAACAACTGAGACGTCTTGCAGACGGAATCCAGTAACAACGACCAGGAACACTGCGGGAAGTGATGCTTCTCCACGATAAATCCCGGCTGTCCGCCGATTCCGTAACATCGGCAGGAAACGCTATACAGGAGTTGGGTTTGAAAGTCATTCCGCACCCACCTTATGCATCTGATATTGCGCCCTCAGATTTTCCCCTTTCGCGCTCCATCTAAATACCTTCAAGGAACCTCTTTTCCGGGTGAAAATGCGCTCCGAGCGTGGCTCGGGGAGTTCTTCACTCAAAACCATGTGATCATTACAGTCGCGGAATCGAAACGTTCCCCCAGCATTGGAAAGCTGTTGTAAACAGTGAAGGAGAATATGTCATTGGTGACAAAAGTGTCTGTTATATGTATCTGTTATGTTTATTAAACTTGTGGAGAAAAGCTGTGAACTTATGTAGCAACCTAATACATGCAGATTAAGCTATTTACACAGAGTAAATTAAAACAATTACACTAGTTTGTTATGATATGTACAGTGTGGCACCTAGGACCTGGAGGGCAGCGGGCTGGGGGTAGGTTAGCAGAAACGTGCAGACTAGCGAGGCGGGGTCTGCGGGCTGGGTGCTGTGAAGTTTCGCACGCTTGTTTACTTTAAACGTTCCTGCGAAACTTTGATTAAATGACATGAAAATTGAAATATCTGTGCATGCTGTAGGGCGAATCTAGAGCCATGAAGGCAGTCTGCCTGGGGGTGGAGGGGTTTGAACCTAAGACCCTAGTGGTAAAGATCAGGGGGACAGGGCGGTTTTGAACCTTAGCGCATAGGCGAAATTACATGCTGTGGGTTGAGCGCAGAAGCTTTCGGCCCAGCAGCTTCATCATTGCTGTAAAGTAACTAGTGACGTCATATGCCCTTTCGTAACACTTGTTTAAATGTGAAAATATGTCAAGCTTGTTCCAGAAAGAACAAACACACCCTGCTTTCAGACAGTATGTTCATTCAGCAACGCAGCAAGTGACTAAACTTTGAGCTTTCTGACTTCTTAAATTTTATTCTTGCGTGGAACGGCGAGGACGTCCATGCCAAGAAACCGCATCAGTCGGTCATTCCATATCAATTCCCTAGGTCTCGCTGCTCGACAATCACGTATTTCGGCGAAAACGTATGTGAGCTTTCGCACGTGTCCCTGATGAAGACTGGTAAAGCTTAACGTTCGTCGCGAAAATACTGGGTGAGATATAGTCACTTGTTTGAGTGAATGCACGACTTCGCACAGACCGAGCGTGAATTTCTAGCGACTTGGGCTGTTGCATCTCGGGCATTATTTCCTTCTTCTTCGTAGTCTTCCCGTCACCTCTGATGTTTTTCTGTCGCAAGATTCCACTTGTTACTGCCTCTCTCGTTTCAGAAGGGCGCCTGTGAAGTTTTTCTACCTTTTGGTCTTCGAACGTACATCTGACAACGGCAACTCCCCATCGCACGCCAACTCATATTTAGTGGCAAGATGGTCCAGTGGATAGCGTGTTCAAAATTGAACACGGATAGAGTAGGAAAACAGGAAGAAGGTGTACTGGACCGTGAAAAAAGAAGCAAAATTGAAATAGTGAACGGTGCAATCTTAAGACGTGCAAAATCGAGCGACTGGGAGGAGCCACAGCGTCGTGACTATGTGGTCACGTTGTTGGACTACAACGCGGGATATCTGTGGTCAAATCTCTCTCGCGACCTTTTTCTTTTTCACAAAATTATGAACTGCTCATTCGCTCACAGACTGTTCTCCTTCTGTACACTTGTCAATTCTCATTCTATACACTGGTCATAGAACATGAGTCATCAGGAAAAATATACTACCATCGCAAACAAATGTGATGAATAGTGCGAGCAGATGAGATCCCACGTAAATCTCTCACAGATATGAAAACAACGAATAAATGGGTGTGAACTATAAAGGAATTCAAGAGTCAAAACTTCCAGAGCGTTGAAAACAAACGTTTTGGTATAGCGGAAGGGAAACTGTGTCATTGTGAAACTGCTGCGTTCATTTGTTGCAGCGTATGTGACAAACTATCATGTCTTCATCCTGTCATTGGGAGCCATCACATTCACTTTCAAAGGAACACTTCCTCTGCCAAGGATACATATCCCAATCACACACCAGGCGTGCATCGGTAAGAGATTCCTGTTATATCACACACGTGCTGTCATTAATGCCGTGTATCACACACCAGAAGTGTTTTCCGATCGAGCACTCAGTTGAGTTGCCGCCTTGCCATAAAAAGTTTGCAGATTCCATTCGAGAGCCACTTCTTTCCGACTGCTGATAGAGCATTTGTGTGGAATCAAACTTTATTATAAGTCCCTTCGTTGCTCTTCGCTTTTGAAAGTGGCTGTTACACCACGGCACAGACACAAATCTGAATACAGCGATCAGACATGTCAATGATCGGACAGAGCGCTCATAATTTTGAGGGGGAAAAATGGACACGAGAAAGATTTTAACGCAGATATTCCACTTGTCCAACACCGTGACAACATCAACACGGTGCCATGGTTCTTTCAATTCTCTCGATTTGCACATCTTGTGCTTCGACCGTTCACTGTTTGTATTTTGCTTCTTTTTCCACAGTTCATTGTACCTTATTTTTGTTTTCATTCTTCATCAGTGTAAAGTTTTCGCCGGCTTGTCCACTGCGCCATCTTTGCAACAAGTTTGAAGGTAGGCGATGTGGTGTTTCCCTTGTGAGGACTCAGCACTTCGGGATTGTTCAACATAAAACCTACGAAACACGCAAGAAATCCTATGTACCAACAGAACATCAAAGGCCAAATGTGGCAAAAATTATCGGATGACTCGATGCTACCCAATCCTGTAATGCAGACGGTGGCAAGTGACAAGGAAAAAGTTGGCCAAACCTCCCGTATACGGAGCTTTAGCATTCATATACATCACAAAACGCACCGTACTAGCGTAACACTTACTAAATCTAGGAAAAAGTGTACGAATACTGGGCAGACTGGGTGTTCTAGTGGCGCTGTGCGTCCAATCCGGAGACAGCCTCCTCGAGTGCGGTCACAGCGCACAACAGTTTGTTCACTTCCCATCGCTCACTCACATTGTACCGTGAATTCCTCTCAACGACGCTTCGCTACCATCGCCAACGCTAAACGCTACTGGGTTATTTTCCCTCAGAATCGAAAATAGTAGGCACAGTATTTAAGTAAGTACTAAGTTAGACAAAAAAGGGAGTAAAAGTACATCCTCTTCAGTCAGATATTTCACATTCACTACACTTAATTTCACGAGAAACCCAGTGAAGTTTCCGCTACAGTTGAAAGATTACATAGATGCAATAATTCCATTCAGGGTGAACATTAAGACAAATGACAAACTGGAGGGACATATCTGATTGAAACAGGAAAAAAAGGTCCTATAAACATGTGTCTTTAAATGGCCGATGTGTGTGTGTGTGTGTGTGTGTGTGTGTGTGTGTGTGTGTGTGTACAACGACAGCAAATTGTCACAGTACAGAGCTTTATTCCATCCACGTCACAACAGATGTTCCAAGTGGCTTCCGTTGGATGCAGTGTACGCGTTCAGACGTCGCGTCATTGATTGCCCCACCCTCTCGCACTCTGTCTGAATAGCGTCACAGGTGTCGTGAATTTTCTGTTGAAAGGTCTTCACATCAGGAACTGGTTCAGCACACACAATGCTGTTCGGGTGCCTCCAGAAGTGAAAAATCCAGGGCGTTCCAGTGGACTGATATAGTAGGCCATGCTGCAGGACCTCCGTGTACTATCCGTCCAGGGAAGATATCGTTGATGTGTTGGCGAACTGTATTGTGGAAGTCGGGTGGTGCTCCGTCATGCAGAAACTACGTAACGCGTCGTATTGCCAAAGGCACATACTCAAGCAGCCCTGCCAGATATATCGCAGTAAATCCAGGTATGTTCGTCGGTCGACGCGTTGTGGAACAATGACAGGTCCAAGTATATGGCCACCATGAATCCCTGCCTACACATTGATGATGAACCGATGCTGTTGGGATGCCTCAGCCATTCGCCGAGGATTATCTGTAGCCCACAGGCGACGATTACGTAGATCGATGATGCCAGTTCTGATAAATGTTGCTTCGTCGGTAAAGAGGAATGATGACAGAAATCTCATAATTGTGATAGCGTGGGGAAAAACCTACGACAAACTCTTTCTCTAGAGGGGAATCCGCTGTTGATAATCCACGCACTCTTTATAGGTGCTAAGTATAGTAGCGGTTATCATGCGGGATTCGCATTATCGCTTTCTGTCTTCACGTTGGCGGGCCATTTGTCTGAAGCTTGTTTTAGGGTTCGCCTCAATATTCTGCAGAACCCGGCCCTGCAAATCTGTTGTACGCACAATCCGCCGCTTTTCTGCACGTTCGTCTGTATGAAGAGACCCATGATTACACAAACGCCCAAAAAGGGCTTGAAAGCTCTCGACCGGACCATTTCCATCTGTTTGGCCGTACACAAATATCACCTCGGCTTGTTACCGTCATGAATACCAGACAAAACTGCAGCTTACTGTACGATGCATCAGTCACACAGATTGCAACACGCAAGGAACATCATGTGAACTTTCATTTGTAGGGCTATCCACTGTAATGGACACGTGTTCATAGGACCTTTTTTCCTCCATTTCGAGTGAGGAATCCGTCCCTGCACTTTGTCGGTTACGTTAATGTTCACCTTGTATATGAATACCTATGTGATCAAAGAGGTGCGGTAGGTGCCAACGGGTTGCAGAATATTAGATTTGGGAGGAAATTTAAAGTGACTATGAGATGACGAAACTCATGGTTGTGCAATACGGACACGAAGTACGTGTAGAACAGTTGAAAAACTGATAGGATTTGACTCTGAGGAAGATGATTTTAGTTTTCCGGAGCGGTGTAAGGAAACGTGAGATATACCGACGTTACGACTTATCTCAGAAGATATATAGAAGAAAAGAAAAGCTAAATTTACAACACTCACAGATTTAAACAAATTTTTTACTGTGCTTACTGCAACACAAGCTATGAAATTCTGGAGAAAGTAGGGATAAAGCACAGGAAACGAAAAAATTTCTATGACTTGTACAGAATCTAGACTGAAGCTATAGGATTTGAAGAAAATGAAAATGAAGCAGTAACTGAGAAGGGAGTGAGACAGAGTTGTAGCCTGCCACTGGTAGTATTCAGTTTGCACTTTGAGCAGGCAGTGTAGGAAATTAAGAACAAAAATTTGGAAGTTTCAGGCTTGCCGATGGAACTGAAATTATGTAAGTAAGTGAATGGAAGAGCAGAAGAACGGAACGGGTAGTGTCTTGCAAACAGGTTATAAGATGAAAAGAGCAAAAATAATAGTGGACTGTACCCGAGCTACACTAGGCGATACTGAAGGAATTAGATCAGCAAATGAGACACTAAAGGTGGTAAATAAGTTTTTCTGTTTGTTAGCAAAATAACTGATGATTGACGAAAAAGAGATTGTATAAAATTCAGACTGACAACAACAAGGAAAGCGTGTCAGAAAAAAAGAGCACAAAATTAAGTGTTACGAAGTAGTTTTTGAAGTTATTTGTATGGAGCGTTACGTTGTCCGTAAGTGAAGCGAGAACAAGGAACGATTCAGGTTAGAGGAGAATATAAGCTTTTGAAATGTGTTACAACGGAAGGATGTTGAGACCTACTTGGGCAGATTGAGCTGCCGAAGAAGGGATACTGTACAGAATTCATGAAAGGAGAAGTGTGGTCCATAACTCGACTAAGAGAAGGGATCGGTTGGAATGGCACATGCTAAAGCATCCAGGATACTTTCCGCATGTTAATACCGTGACTGGTAAATTTGACGTCAATTCATCGGCAGGGATAACACATTCGGCTTGAGTGATGTAACCGGAACTGCTCGGATTGCTAATAAGCGCAGGAGGTCGACGTTCCGACGAGTACTGACGCCACTGCCGCGAAGCCTGTCGTACGCCGTACGTCGCCGCTTTGCCCTCACAGAACGTAAGTCACATCTTGGCTTCACCGCATTTTTTCCTTTCCTTTACTTTTTTAGGGGTCCTACCCAAGACCTTTGCACTCAGCTACATAAAACAAATCGTGTAACTGCAACAAATCATAAATATACGTACTTAACAATTTCAGTGAAAGCAACAAGAAAGACTCAGACTTGACGATGTGCAGAAGAATGTGTAGTTGTGTTACAACCGGGGCCGCTATAGACGAAAAATGACGTCCCCTCTTTTTTACCATCATCGGTTTCCACCCACCCCCTGCGCCACCACCATCGTACAATGGCACAACAATTAAAATCTCCTATTATACTTTTAATCATTAAACTAATATGACCAAACGACCTCATCTTCTGGCGACAGTCATCAGTTCAACTGACGCATGAGAAATGATCAGCAGAGACAGAACGAGAAAGAGGGACTGAGGGTGGTATGGTATCAAGTCACAACGTGATCGTAGGCCAGTTTACTTCCGTTTTGTACTCAGTAGCTGCTACTTTACTTTTTAGGTAGGTAGGGGCAATGTGTTTACTTTCGTCAAAGTAAGTGACGATTTATTAAGTAACAGTTCTGTAGCTCTTGAAATCAACGCTGTGTTTTAATTTTCCATCTTTTTTTCTCCTCATTTGCTCAACTTTTCGCTGTTTGATTTGAAAATAATTTTTTCAGCCTTTTGCCGCCCCTAAAATGTTTTCTTCGTAGGCGGCCGCCTAGTCTTGTCTCTTTGTAGTAACTGTCCTGGTTACAGCTGACTAGAGTTTCCAAGTGCAGCAGAGAATAAACTTGCGTTAAATGTATACAACTCTGGTATGTAGAGAGTCTAGAAGGTTAATCACCTAACACATGCTCTGCAGTATTCTCGTACCTGAGAGGCACTATCGATAACTGTTTCGACAGAACTCAATTGTAGCCAAAGGCGCGTATTTGTAGCCAATACACAGATTTTTGAGACGTTGGACGAAGTGCAGTTTTTTACAATTACAAATTTGTAAATGGGACAGTGCCTGTTGACATTAAAATCCTAAAAGTAGCATAAATGTGAATGTCGATGGTTTTTGTTGTGGCAAGCTAGTGCAAGTAGTTCACGAGTTATCTTACTGTAAACAATGCTAACACTGACAGCTGTTTGTTCCATGCTATTTCTTGGATGCCAGCCGGCGATGTTATGTTCTTTTACATTGTGTTATGTTTACACAGTGAATGCATTGCGACGACCCTGTCACTTATTGTGTGATAGTGGACGTAGCAGCACGTGCTTGGCAGATGGTATTTCCCAGTGCGAAAATAGCGGACATGCTCGTGGCTTGTGGTGAACTTAGGAAGTATGAGGTTAGTACGCGTACCGCGGACGCAGAAAGAAATCCCAATAGACAGAAACCTCTTCAACTTCTTCACACAGTTACAGATGATATGAAACGGCGTATTAGTGCTGAAATGCTAGAACGTGTGCATCAATCATTGCATGGCAGACCGCAAGCCCGTACTGACACTGGTGGTAGTCATTTTCAGCACAATTTTTGAGGTTGCTATGGTTCCTTACATGTCAGACCCGACAGAGGTACTGCATTCACCTTTCCTTTTGTCTTTCGTTTGTCCTAGGCCATAATTTAACAACACGACACATCCGGAGATTTGTGTACGGCTGCACATACTCGCCTATGAGAAATTCACATTCGTTTTTGTTACAACGTGAAACAAATGTCATTGTTTAAAATGTTCCTACTACGATACATCGTAAACTTCTTGCACTAGGTTCTTGCAATAAACAGCACTGACGTTCTAATGTAGTCTACTCTGAATTTGGTATCGTCACTAGGTATTGATACCTGGAAATAGTTGTACCTCTTCTAAATAAATATACCTTTGTAACTTATAGCACGCTGCATACGGGCTTCATAGTTGTGCCCCTGCCTACCATTCCAACGTGCGAGATCGGCATATAAATGACGTCTTCGACTATCGAGATATTTGCGGTTCATATGCTTCATCCTATAAGTTAAACTGTGTCGGTCCCAATTGTAGCCTTGTTGTACATAATAAACACAATGAAAAATCTCTAACATATTTGAGCGTCAACCATTACTGAACAGTACTGGTATTATAAAAAAATAAGTAAATTATTATTTGCAGTGCTGCATGACTTGTGTGAATCCATAGATAAATGGCGGAAATGATATTTATAATTTTGTTCCTGTAAAAAATTTTCTATATTACTGAAGTGACATAGCACCACCTTCGACCTTCACAATTTCGTTTATCACGGATATCAAACGGGGGTAGTCGACGTGTTGGTCGTGTAAGGTTGTTTGGTGTAAAAGCTCTGCAACAGGGAGCGAATATCTTCTCAAACAGTTTTAAGTTATAGGTCGTCATAGACTGGTGCGATTCTAACGAATCATTGAACAGTTAAGGCTGTTCACAGTGCCTTTGTTATGGTAACGTTTTCGAACAGAACGTGTCCCCATGGTGGTTAGTTGTACTTTCGATTCATGTAGGCATCATATTCTGATTGTTAAAGAATACGAGGCAGCTAACACACCCTTTGCTTCCTTCGCTGTTTCTGTTATGTGTTCCTCAAACGTAAGCGATTTTCTCCAAGTGAACTCCGTGGTATTTGGCAGACGCGGTTCACGGAATATTTCGACTGATCAATCGCGAAGTTGCTGGCTAAATTCTGTCTTATTGTCGTATGAATAGCCACATAACTTTTGTTAGCATTTATTTTGACCTGCTGTTGCTTAATCGTTTTTCAGTCTATATCATAGCCGTTTGGAATTCGTAGTCAGTGTTAATTGCATTGTCGTCTGCTTGATACATCACTGTATCGTCGTCGAATATGAACTGTGGTATTTAAACAGATAAATATTAAACACTATCGGTCGCAAAATGGAAGCCTGTGCAGCTCCAGCACAATGGGCTTCGCCACATTACTTACTGTATGCTGTTTGCACTCCAGTATTATTCTTGGAACTAGGAACCTTCGTTACAACAGTTGCAACTTGTCGTAACTTTTTTGGTAAGGTGCTAGATTTCCGAACGCCAACAGAAATCGATAATGCGTAAATCGTTATAGGCGCTAAAAGCTGGCTAAAGCCGGAACAGCCGAAATTTTTTTGAAGGACTGAACGGTGTTGAGAAGGGATAGGATAAATACAGTTGGTGTTTGTTGCTGTTGGACGTAGTTTATCTTCTAGCCAAATTGAAATAGATAGTTCCTATGAGTTAGTACACGCAGAGGTCATTCTTGGCAAGCGGAATAAAGTGGTAGTTAGGTCCATTTACTGACCCCCCAACTAAGACGATACAATTTCTGAAAGATTCAAAGAGAACTTGAGTCTAATTTCCCTCATACAATTGTAGTTAGTGGTGACGTCAGTTTACTCTCAATAAGTTGGCAAAATACATGCATAAGTCCGGAGGTAAACGTTAAGCATAATTTGAAGTTACGCTAAACGCATTCTCTGCTAATTATTTCCAGAAATTAGTTGATGAGGCCACTCAGATAGTAAACGGTTGTGAAAACACAGACGACCTCATAGCAACAAATTATCATGAGCTCATAACGGGCATCAAAACGAATACAGGGGTTAACGAACATAAGGTTGTCGTAGCAAGACTGAAAACCGTAACTCCCAAATCCATAAACAATAAACGAATAATATACCTGTTCAAGAATCAGATAAAAATCCGCTTTACGCTTTCATGGGGAACAATCTCCACTCGTTCCGAATTAATAATGTAAGCTTACACGAAATATGGCCTCAACTCAAAGAAATTGTATCGACAAGAATTGAGAGATTTATACCAAAACAAATGACTGAGTTGATCCCCCACGGTACACGAAACAGTTTAAAAAACTGTTACAGAAACAATGAAAAAAGCAGGCCTAATTCAAACGGACGCAAAATCCCCAAGACTGATGATGTTTTACGGAAGCTCGAAATTTAGGGCGGACTTCAGTGCGAGATGCTTCTAATAGTTCCCACAGCGAAACCCTGTCTCGAAGCGTGGCAGAAAATCCAAAGAGTGTCTCGTCCTATGCAAAATATACTACCGGCAAGACACAATCAATGCCTTTTTTGCGCAATGGGAATGCTATCGATGACAATGCTGCTATAACAGAGTTACTAAATACAGTCTTCTAAAATTTCTTCACTAAAGAAGACACAGTAAATATTCCAGAATTCGAATGAAGAACAGCTGCCAACGTGAGTAACCTGAAAACAGGTATCCTTGAAGCAGTGAAGCAGCTTAAATCATATAATAAAAGCAAGTCTTCCGGTGCAGAATGTATACCAATTAGGCTCTTATCAGCGTATGCTGATGCAGTAACTCCATATTTAACAGTCATATACAGCCGCTAGAGACCAAGGACCTGTACCCAAAGGTTGGAAAGTTGCGCAGGTAGCACCAATATTCAGGAAAAGCAATACCATCTATATGCAGCAGGATTTTGCAACATATACTGTGTTTGAAGATTATGAAGTACCTCGAAGAGAACGGTCTATTAACACACAGTCAACAGGTTCAAATGGCTCTGAGCACTATGCGACTTAACTTCTGAGGTCATCAGTCGCTTAGAACTTAGAACTACTTAAACCTAACTAACCTAAGGACATCACACACATCCATGCCCGAGGCAGGATTCGAACCTGCGACCGTAGCGAACGCTCGGCTCCATACTGTAGCGCTTAGAACCGCACGACCACTCTGGCCGGCACAGTCAACATGGAATTAGAAAACATATTTCTTGTGCAGCACAACTAGCTCTTTTTGCACACGAAATGATGAGTACTACCCACAAGAGATTTCAAATTTATTCCGTATTTGTAGATTTCCAGTAGGCTTGACTCCGTACCTCACAAACAGCTTCTAATCAAATTGCGAATGGATTCGTGATTTCCTGTCAGAAGGGTCACACTTCGTGGTAATTGACGGAAAGTCCACGAGTAAAACAGATGTGATTTCTGGCGTTCCGAAAGGTGGTGTTACAGGACCTCTTCTGTCCCTCATCTGTGTAAACGATTTAGGAGACAATCTGGGCAGACTTTTTAGGTTTTTTGAAGATGAAGCTGTCACTGATTCTCGAGCCTAGTCATCAGAAGAACGAAACCAATTGCAAAACAATTGTGTTAAGATATATATATATGGTGAAAAAACTGGCGATTGACGCTAAGTAATGTAAAGTGTGATGTCATCCACATGAGTGCTAAAAGGAACCCGTTAAACTTAAATTGGAACAACTTAAATTGGAACAACTTAATTTGGAAGAAAGCATAGGAAATGTTGTTGGGGGACGGTGAACCAGAAACTGCATTTTATTGGCAAAACACTTAGAAGATAAAGCAGATCAACTAAAGAAACTGTCAACACTACGTTTGGCCGTCTTACTTTGGAGTACCGCTGCGAGGTATGGGATTCTTACCAGTTCACGAGATTAACGGAGTATATCGAGAAAGTTCAAAGAAGGTCAGAACGTTTTCTATTATCGAGAAATAGGAGTGGGAGTCACGGACATGATACAGGATTTGGGTGAAAATCATTAAAATAATGCGTTTTTAGTTGCGGCGAAGTCTTCTCACTAAATTTCAATCATCAAATTTCTCCTCCGCATGCGAAAATATTTTGCTGACGCCTACCTACATAGGAAGAAACGATCATCATAATAAAATAAGGGAAATTAGAGCTCTTGCGGAAAGATATAAGTGTTCGTTTTTTCTCCGCAGTATTCGAGAATTGTTGTGAAGATGGTTCGATGAGCTCTCTGCCGAGCACTTAAGTGTTATTTGCAGGGTAGCCGTGTAAATGTAGATGCAGGTAACAATGTGTATTGTTTATGGTAGATGGTACCACTTCATTTACAGACTTCTAAACATAGAGATATGTAGGAGTAATCTGCCCGTTCAGGTGAAGGCTTACAAGCAATTTTCGTACGTAATAAACAGCCTACGGGGTCCCAAAACAGTGTACGATAAAATTATATCGCAAGCATCAGCATTTACGCGAACATTCAACGAATTGCGTTAAGCCTAGAGCTTAAAGACCAAGTCGTGTATAATTTCTTCACACTTAAGCGATATACATAAGTACAACCAATAGTCCTAAACTTTATAAGCAAATGGTTCTGGATTCTAGTTTCATTATGTGCAACTTTCTTAACGTATACTTGTTTTCAACACACATATTCTTTAAACTACTACAGCAACATTCACATACTTTCAAATCAAGCCAATTGCCCTAATAGGCTTGTAGCCGTAAGGTCATTAACAACCTAAGATTACACGACATCATACTCAGTGCATAATTACTGTACGGAGTTCACGATTTAAACTGCAGTGCCGATGTGAAAGTCGTCATTCATGTACGTTGCGACATTTGAAGGGTTCAGGACATATTTGTTTATTTCAATAATAATCAACTTATCATTTGTTAATGAGGAAACATATCGTTCCATTATACAGGGTGCTCCATTTACCTTGGCCACCACAAATACCTGTTTTTCCAGATGAAAATTACTTAACGTTTCAAATAAATATTCTTTAGCCGTCTTGGGGATATCAATCAGCATGACTGCCTTCGTTATAGCTTTATTTCTTTCATAGATGTGAACAGCGGTATGACTGTTTTAAATGACACCCTGTATTTTTTATTTCGTAATTCATTTCCTGTTCTAAAGACCTATTCAAAAATGTATTACAGTGTACCATTCACTGAAACACAACGTTATCGATTACATAGCACAACATTGACTTTCACTCCGGGATCACAAACTCGTCCATTTTCTGGAGTTGTCAAAAAAAAAAAAAAAAAAAAAAAAAAAAAAAGAGAAAAAAAAGAAGGTTCAAGTGGGTCTGAGCACTATGGGACTTAACTTCTGAGGTCATAAGACCCCTAGAACGTAGAACTACTTAAACTTAACTTATCTAAGGACATCACACACATCCATGCCAGAGGCAGGATTCAAACCTGCGACCGATGTGGTCGCGCGGTTCCAGACAGTACGCCCCTAGAACCGCTCGGACACACCGGCCGGCTGGAGTTGTCTGATAACAAATGAAAAGCAAGTGAAAACATAACACAAAATTGACTTTGACTCTCCTGTACCATTGTCCAGGAGCAGAACATTCAAACGCGCTCGAAGTGGTGACCCTGGACACCGATACACTAGCGCAATCGTTGGATGAAAGAAGTATTTACTGCTTCCACTGTTGCCTGCTGAAGAGGATTACAAGCAAGCACGATATGTTCCTGCGTGTCCTCTGGAGTTGTTGGAATATCGAGATAGACAACGTCTTTAATGCATCCCCAAAGAAAAAGTCCAGAGAATTTAAACCAGGGGACCTAGCAGGCCAAGTAACTGTTCCTTCTAGGCAAATCCATCTGACAGGATACCTTCGGTTCAGAACAAGACGTGCACGCAAGGCATTATGTGCTCTACATCCATCGTGTTGATATCACATAAGCATTCTGGTTCTTAGCGGCCCTCATCCAGAAGAGGAGTTCGTCTGTCGAAGTTGGCATACGTTGTGCCGTTTAGCCTACCATTAATGGAATAAGGGCCAATAATTGTAGTACCAAGCATCCCATACCAGACGTTAACTCTCCACTGACGCTGATGTCCCACTTGTCTTGCATCGTGGGATGTCGCTGGACCAATAATGCATGTTCCTTGTATTTACCTGTCCTTTGTTTGAGAGGATCTTTCGTCGGTAAGTAGAACATTGGAGAACAAGTTCGGGTTGGCGAAGATTTGCTGCTGTGGCCACTGACACAACTGTACACGATTCTGGAAATCATTTCCACGCAATTGTTGATGTATGTGTACGTGGTGAGGATGGAACCAGTGACGCGTAAGAATACGATGTACACTGGTTTTAGGAACGCCAATCTTGTGTTCAAGCTGTCGTGTGCTCCCATGTGGATTCATAGCCACGGATGGGAGAACATTTGCTTCGGCAGCTTCGTTTGTGCGAGTGTTACGACGATTGCGTTGTCATGGGTTGAAACTTCCCGTTTTACGAAGCGTCGCAATAAGACGAGAAAACATCCGTCGGGAAGGTGGGTTCTTGTCAGAATATCACTCTCTGTACAATTCCGCTGCCCGGGGCAGCTTTTCGCCTACCTTGAACAACAACAATAAAAGAAACGTTTGTAGGAAAGACAGCCTTTACTGTATGACTACTCCACACAACAGTATTAAAAAGGACTAAGCTACTGTACTAAATGTACCAATACATAAAAATCATTATTGCAATTACTGTTCTACTAACCTACATTCCCCATAGATGAGTAGCATTTCTACCTTCTCTTCGTTGGTGTACGTTCTATTCACACAGCTCTTCAACTGACGATGGATGACGGAATGACGTGTGTGCATTCTACTTACGTTTACATTTGTCCTCTCTCAGCGTCAGCACGTTGATATGTTCCATTACTCCTAGTACCTGCACTAAGCGCTGGGTTCGTCAACGTCCATGTTATGTTATGTAATTAATAACGTTGTGTTTGAGTGAATGGTGCACTATGATATATTTTTAAACAGGTCTTTAGGAGAGGAAATTAATTACCGATTAAATAAAGCAGGGTGCCATTTAAAAAAGTCATACCGCTGTACATATCTTTGTAAAAAAACAAAGCTACAACGAAGCCAATCATCTGATTGATGTCCCCTTACGGCTGAAGAACATTTGCTAGAAACATTTTGTAATTTCCATCTGGACAAACAGTTATTTAGGGTGCTCAGGACAAATGGGACACCTTGTATATAAAGCTTTCTCAACATCAACCACCGGCCGCTATGGCCGAGCGGCTCTACGGGCTTCAGTTCAGTGCGACCACGCGGCTGCTACGGTCGCAGGTTCGGATCCTGCCTCGGGCATGGATGTGTGTGATATCCTTAGGTTAGTTAGGTTTATGTAGTTCTAAGTCTGCGGGACTGATGACCGCAGATGTTAAGTCCAATTGTGCTCTGAGCCATTTGAACCATTCGACATCAACCAATCATTGACTCGGTGTAGACCACTACCTTACCCACGCGAAATTTCCTATCACAGATCGATAAACATACACTTTACATATTATTAACGCGCACACTGACGAGAGATCGATCAAAATAAGGGCTAAATACATCGGAAACTGACAATATTTCGACTGAGACAGGCGTCGCGTATCAAAACCAATCCTATGTACAACGCAATAAAGAACTTACTTTTTGTACAACGGCTACATCTCAAATACAGATAGAACGAAATGTACGATATAGACGGAAGTACAACTAATAATCCTGGGCTGCTATGGAGCATCAAGACAGATGCAGGAGCTAGTGATCACAAGATCGTTGTAACGAGACTGTATACCATAACATCCAAATCCACCAAAAATAAACTGAATATATATCTATTTAAGAAAAGTATATAAAAATTTGTTTGATTCCTTCCTAGTACTCGTTCTCCACTCCTTACAAACCAGGTGTGGTTTAAATTAAAAGAAATAGTGTGGAAGGGAACTTAATAAATTAATACAAGATAGTGCTCATTCCCTAAGGCACACAGATCAGAACACTGTTGCAGGATCAACCTAAGAACCATGTGAAATTTAAAAGAACGCAAAATCTTCCAGATCAGCCGTGTTTTACTGAAGCTCTAAACTTAGCACGGACTTCAATATGAGATACTTTTAATAGTTTCCACAACGAAACTTTGTTTGACGGTAAATCCAAAGAGATTCTGATCGTATGTAAAGGTGCAGAAGTGGCAAGACACAGTCAATACTTTCACCGCGTGATAGCAATGGTGATGTTAGTTACAGTCAGTACTTTTCCTGTGTGATGTTAGTAATGGCACTAGAGTGGAGTTGTTAAATACGGTTTTTCGTAATTCCTTCACCCATGAGGACTAAGTAAATATTGTAAAATTCGATTCAACAACAACTGTCAACCACTTAGAAATAGATATCTAGGTATTGCAAAGCAGCTTAAATCATCTAAAAAAGGAATATCTTCCACTCCACATTCAATGCCAAATCACGCAAGATTTCCTTTTCACAGATCCAGAAACCTATACCTTTTTGACATTATTAACACCCACACAGATCGACGACCGATCAAAATATGATGAACAAAACAAAATTCGATGTCAGCTTTGCAACGCGAGAAAACAAGCTGTATCCTGGCAAATTTCTGGGGGTCCCCTTTTGTCTAAAACACTCATTCATGTTGGAAATCCAGCCTTCGCTAAACAATTGACAATGGGCCTGGTCCCACGAGGTCACGAATAAAGAGCACTGAACGCAAACAGTTATCCAAGGTCTGCTGTTACGCAGACAGGCATCAAAGCGTAGTAGTTTCCTTGTGCAAGAATAAAACACTTAACGGTTCACTCCTCCGCAGAAAACAAGAGTTACTTCTGTTGCTCGGCATATAAACACACGGAATAAAGTCAACGTTAGGAAAAACCGGCAATCAAGGGAAATAAGCTTACTACATTCAAATATCATATCAAAATATAACCAACACTAATTTAAAATGTAAATTAAATCTTGACAGGACACACCAAACATCATGCCTTCCACAAACCCACGAGCAGTTTGCTCTCTAATACATGCTGCATAGGTTAACCATAGTATCACCAAACAACTAGAACTATAATAAGTATCTAAACTGATAGTGGAATGTCACACTTTGTTTTGTACGATTCTTGAAGCCTGAACAGAATGGAAATACATCCACGTTCATCTCTAAAATCAACACTGTTCTGTTGTACTGCGAGGTATCTGATACTATATGCTAGAATATAGATGTAATAATTACACCAAACGATGCCACTAATGATAAACTTGCTCCAAGTCTTCAAGCATTTGTGTAACTGTTGTTAATACAGAACCAGCATTTGACCGTGAGGACTATCGACAACGCTCACCTTTGCACAAAATTGTAGTTTGCTTCAAGAGATGGGCTGCTATTCCTTCCACACAGACACATTGCTGTTCTCGTTAAATGAGCACCTTTCGTCACTCATGCGCCATGTCTCAGACTCGTCATTTAGTGGCTGTAGGAGCAGTTTTGTAATAATAAATTTACTATCAAAGATTAGTTTTCAAATACAAGTTTAAATGTTTCATTGCAGTCGAATTGTGGAATTGGCGGATCACGTGTTTTAGTTAAATAGACGTTGTAATGACACTCTGCTGGTAATGACGTTGGATACAATGGTTTGGACTGGAGTTGACGTTGTAACTCATCAGAGAGGTGCTGCGATGGGTTCAGGTTGGGGCTCTGGACAGGCCAGTCAGTTTCAGGAATGTTATTCTCCGTCCTATCGCACACGACACAACTTGATTCACCACTTCAAATTTCCAGTCATTCACTGTCTGGTGGCATCGAACTTTGTACTATCTCAGGTGACGATTAGCACTGAGATCACTGGGCAACACAGACCAAACCATTTTTCTGTTAAAGCTTTTATACTGACAACAGAATACTCCACGCTTCTTTTATCGTAACGTCGCCTCTCCTGTCATATTATAGTTCCGTATTACATAGGAGACGTCTAGATGTTTTGATACACACTGTCATTTTCTGGAATCAGAATACTGTTATGGTATATAGAAGCAATACGACCAGGAACTCCAATATAAAATGGCTTGTGTTAAAATTGTGGCACTAATGGATCAGATGCACGGGGTATTACAGCAGCTCTGTGTGGACACCTATTACCATATGCATCTAAATCTGGACATAATAAAAAATTTCGTTAGGATTGTAGTAAGTGGTGATGTTTGACTACATAACATCCAACCATGATCTCTACAAGCAAGAAGACTAGCAAGGAATTAATTTTCTGTACACTTACAAGTTTGCTATGGAAATGAAGTCGTAGGGGAACGATGTGCGTAAAAAATATGCAAAACATTTTGCATTAACTTGGGACAATTTTTTATAATTTTATTTGTTGCTTACCTGTAACCATAAACACCACTTTAAATCCTAAATGAGTCTCCTGCACGAATCCATGCTTAACAGACTATATTCAATCATTTACAGAAATAATCAACTGATTTGGAGCCAGATTCTCTGTTACAAAATTGCCTCAATTCGACGTATTTATATAAAAAGGCACATGGCAGTTAGGATCGGTTTATGGTTATAGCGTTTTGTGGTCTTGTGTAATGTTTTCAGTATCGCTTAGGCGCTGGACACAGATGACTAAAGAACTGAGTCCTTCGGCCCTGGGTGGTGGTCGGACTGGGCTGGGAAATACCTGTCCGTATGTGTAGGCTTCCGGTATACTCTGCGTCCTAGTGTGCCCTCTGCTGTCCTGTATACATCCACGTTCAGGAACAGAATTACGCCATTTTTTTCCTCCCTCGAGCGTGAACTGTATCATCCCATGCATTTTATCCCTTTCGTGGTTGCTGGGACACATATGTCCCACTAATTTTGGACCTTATTTAAAACACTGGGAAGCGAGTTGCATATTTCTGCTCAGTCCTGCCATCTGTTGTCAGCTCTTCTGAACTCGGAAAAAAATTGAGGCACTGGAATTCTCAGTCTAAAGAAGGCTGTGACTGTTGCAGTGCTTTGTGGCGTGGGTTTCCGCGCCAAAACTTCAATTTCTTGTGTCTCGAGACAGTTTTCGACGTATTCTGACTACTAAAAATGCCCGAAGTAAGTATTTTTGCTATTTTCAATTTCTTAGATATTTAAAAATGACAACTACCTTTTCTAAAACGTATTTTACTTCAAAAATATTTCTTTTTAGCGTAGCCAAAAACTGAGGTAGGCCTTTTCTGTTTCCTCTGACGGTACCACAGCTATAAAGCCCCCGTTTTCTCAGTTCCTTCATTAGTCTAAATGCTGAAAAGAAATTATCAAAAACCACAGTTCTATTGGAATTAAAAATGGTTTACAGAGTCCCAGCACTACTCTTTCACACATTTGGCAATCTGTCAATTCCCCTCTACTGGCAGCAGATTTACCTGTGTAGACATCAAAATTTGAAATAAAACCTGTGTTTGCATCTTCTTACAGGTTTCATTGGCATGTACTGTTTCAGGCTTGTTCTTCCTTTGAATGCAACCATTGACTCATCAACTGCAAGTGAAGTAGAAGGGAGATATACTTTGAAACAGTTTTTGTTTAGGGCTGAGATAAGTGGTCTGATTTTGTACAACTTGTCATAACCAGGATCGTCTGTTGCTGGCCGAAACAAATTATCATTGCAGTGAAGGTTCTCTATTATTTTCTTATAGCGAGCAAGTGTCATAACATTCGACACTGCATTTACATTTAGATATGGGTCTGAGCTCCAGTAACTGGCTGCTTCAGGTAATTGATGAATACCCATTACTATGATCATACTCAGAAAAGCTTTCAGTTCCTGAACTGTTGCTGTCTGACTTCACTTATTGTCATTTTGTCATTTGGTGATGCTGATTGGAGCTGCAAACGCTAGAAAATGGAGTGCCAAGCGCAGAATTCGGAACATTTCCGACATGTTGTTCTGTTTGAGTTCAATAGAGGGATGACAGCAGTGGAGAGGCCATAAATATTTGCACCGTCAATGGGGATAAGGTCACTTGTCAGAGCACGGCAACATAATGGTTTTCTTATCATTAAGGACGTTCAAAAATGGCTCTGAGCACTATGGGACTTAACATCTGAGGTCATCACTCCCCTAGAACGTAGAACTATTTAAACCTAACTAACCTAAGAACATCACACACATTCACGCCCGAGGCAGGATTCGAACCTGCGACCGTAGCAGTCATGCGGTTCCGGACTGAAGCGCCTAGAACCGCACGGCAACCGCGGCCGGCATTAAGGAGGATCGTTTCGATATTAGTGATACTCCACGTCCAGGAACACCTTCAGGATTTGACGAAGATCGTTTAAACACAGTAACCCCCAAAACCAAGAGCTGGCAGATGTGATGAAATGTGTTCACCTGACCATCGTGCAACGTTCCAGAATTCAAAAGCAAAATCCGGTCCAGATGGTATTCCAGTCAGGTTCCTGTCAGAGTATGGAGACACAATAGCGCCTTTCTTAGCAGTCATATACAACCGCTCACTAGACGAAAGCTCTGTTCCTAAGGACTGGAAAGTAGCACAGACCACACCAATATTCAAGAAAGGAAATAGGAGTAACTCATTGACTTACAGACCCATATGACAGACCTCAATTCGCAGTAGGATTTTGAAGCATATATTATACTCGAACATTATGAATCACCTAGAAAAAAACGACATTGATCATAACCAACACGGATTCAGAAAATCTTGTTCAACACAGCAAGCTCTTTATTCCCATAAAGTAATGAGTGCTGTCAACAACGGATCTCAGATGGAGTCCATATTCTCACGTTTCCAGAAGGCTTTTGATACCGTTCCTCACAAGCGACTGTTAATTAACTTCCGTGCATATGGAGTATGGTCTCAGTTGTGTGACTGGATTCGTGGTTTCCTCTCAGTGAGGTCACAGTTCGTAGTGATAAACGGTGAATCATCGAGTGGAACAGAAGTGACCTCTGGTGTTCCGCAAGGTAGTGTCATAGGCCCTCTGGTATTCCTGATTTACATGAATGATCTAGGCGATAATCTGAGCAGCCCCCTTAGATCGTTTGCAGATGACACTGTAATTTACCGTATAGTAAAATCATCAGACGACCAATTCCAATTACAAAATAATATAGAGAGAATTTTGTATGGTGCGAAAAATGGCAATTGGCACTAAGTAAAGAAAACTGCGAGGTCATCCGCATGGGTACTAAAAGAAATCCGATAAATTTTGGGTATACGATAAATCGCACAAATCTAAGGGCTGTCAGTTCGACTAAACACCCAGGAATTACAATTACGAGCAACTTAAACTGGGAAGACGTCATGGATAATATTGTGAGGAAGGCGAAACAAAGACTGCGCTTTGTTGGCAGAACACCTAGAAGATGCGACAAACCCTAAAATGACAGCCTACATTACACTTGTTCGTCCTCTGCTGGAATATTGCTGCGCTGTGTGGGATCCTTATCAGGTAGGGCTGACGGAAGATATCGAAAAAGTGAAAAGAAGGGCACCTCGTTTCGTGTTATCGCGCAAAAGGGGTGAGAGTGTCACGTATATGATAAGTGAGTTGGGGTGGCAGTCACTGAAACAAAGGCGCTTTTCTTTGCGGCGAGATCTATTTACGAAATTTCAATCATCAACTTTCTCTTCCGAATACGAAAATATTTTGTTGACACCCACCTACGTTTTTTTTTTTTTTTGTGGTGCTGAAGTCTGATCAACTTCGTTGATTTTTACTTCTGTAGGGAATGGAAGGGGTAAAAATTTTCTCTTTATTTATTTATCCTTCTTTCAGCTTTAGTTTGGGCACACAGAAGGGTCCTTTAACTCGCTGCTTTTGGTGTGTGTTTGAAAACATGTGTGTAGAAGTGCTAAAGAACGATATGTCCTTAAATTATGGAGAATTACGTAGGGATATCATTTACGGAGGCTCAAATACTATCGCCTTCGGTACTTTATATTTGTGGTTGCGTAATGGTTCTACCACACCTACTGTGGTGAGTTGTGGTGTACTGTCACGTATCATGTCCAACTTCCGAAATAAGGTTCGTGCCTTCTCCTTGACCTTGTCTGAGAGGTAAGATTCGCTTAAGGCTCGATGAATGTCATGATTTCGGATCCACCATTGGGCTCCTGTGATCCATCGTAGGCATCCGCTTTGTACAACCTGTAGCTTCTTGTAGTTAGTGGCACACGTAGTACCCCAAGAGGTCGATCCATACAAAATAGATGGTTCGACTGTGGCATGGTACAACTGGAGTTTCGTGTGTTGGCTGAGGTATGAGCTCTTCAGAAATGGGAGGAGAGCTCCCAGCATTTTGAGGCCAGACGTCTTCTTCTCCATAATATGATGACTATACAACAGTTTGGCGTCCAGATGCACTCCCAGGTATTTTACAGTTGTTGCCCAGGAGAGTGGCTGGTCTGATATCCGTAGGCGTGCATTGACGATGGGTCTCCGACGTGTGAAGACAATAACTTTGGTTTTCTCTGCATTGACCGTTATTTTGTTCATGTGGGTCCAGTGGTCCACTAAATCTAGTTGGCGCTGCATCCGTGTGACGAGGTGTTCCATTCTGGTGCCTGCAGTCAGGAGCGCTGTGTCGTCGGCATAGAAACTGGCAGTAACATGTGGCACCGTCGGGAGTTCGTTAATATATAAATTAAACAGCAGTGGAGATATGACCGATCCTTGTGGAAGTCCTTCAAAGACATGCCGTGTTGTTGAATTCTTGTCGTCAATGCGAACATATAATCTGCGATCCTGAAGAAAATTATCTAGAAGTTTTAAGTAGCAGTCTGGTAGGGGAGTGGTACGTCGGAGCTTGACGATCAACTTGCGTCGCCATACTTTATCGTAAGCCTTCTCTATATCGAGAAATACTCCAATAGTATGTCGTTTCTTGCTGAAATTGTCTTGGATAGATTCCGTGTTGCGCAGTAGTTGTAACTCAGTCGATAGCTTCGCCTGGAAGCCAAACTGCTCCGGTCGGATGATGATGTGTGCCACAAGGGTGTCCAGCATGCGTTTCAGTAGAACACGTTCCAGGACCTTTCCCAGCGTCGACAGTAAACTTATGGGTCTGTAGCTGTCAGGGTGTGAGAGATCCTTGCCCGGTTTTGGTATTGGCACTATTCTGGCAATCTTCCATGCCTCTGGGAAGTATCCAGTCCTGAGGCAGTTGTTCACTATCCGGGTGAGAAGCACAACAGCCTTTCTCGGGAGGTGTTTCAATTCCGTATTGCTGATTCTACCTGCTCCAGGTGAGGTGTGTTTGCTATACTTGATAATCCTCCGAATTTCCTCCGGCGTTGTCAGCCGGGGCATAGTGTTGATCGGGGCGTCCCGAATAGCTTCCCATTCCGCCGCTGTGTCCTCCTCTGCACGGTAGAGTGCATCATCTCCATCCTCCGTGGGGGGCGTAGTCATCTGTTGTTGGTATGTATCCGCATACAGCTCCGACTGCGCCAGTGAGTCGTACAAGAGGCCATGGGGTCCTCGAATTGCGCTTTTGGGGGGCTGTTGCTGTCTGAGACTTTTAACTATTCGCCATTCATCTTTGGTGCGTAATAGAAAGTTGTCCATTTTGAGTTCCCACGTGTGTTGCTTCCAGTCCTGAACCTTCCGCCGGAGTTCTCGGGTTAGTCTGTGAGTCTCCCGTCTATCATCCGGATGGCGGTAACGGACCCATCGTTTCTGAAATCGATTGCGCCTTGTCTTAAGTTCCTGCAGTGGTGGTGGAAACTCGTCATAATTGACTTCTGGTTGCAGGTGCTCCATGAGTGCTCGTTGTTTCGCATTGTTAATCTTCTTCGTGAGTACTGCGACTGCCACATCAATCGCTTCTCTGGTAGTAACAACCTGGGTTGGTCGCACATTGTTGTTGAGGTACGCTTGGAACTGCTGCCAGTCGTAAGTTCTTGTCGTCGGCAGTGGGAGTTGTAAAGTAGCCCTCTCTATGAGTCCTAACACCGGTCTGTGGTCAAACGAAAGATCATCCAGCGTCCGCAGTTGGAGATTCGGGTTGATGTTCTTGATTATGGCGATGTCTAGAACATCAGGGTCTTGTGTCTGGACGTAAGGTATCCTCGTCGGTTCCCGTGGTCCATGGACGGAAACATGTAAATTCTCAGCCAGTGCAAACAACATATGTACTTTTGGGTTAGTCTTACGGGAATTCCAGGCAACATGTTTACTATTAAGATCCCCTCCAAGGAGGATCTTGTCGTAACCCTCTGTAACGGTGTAAAGATCTTCGGGGTGGAGAGGCTTCTTTGGGCTAAGGTAAGCCGCAATACAGGTAATGTTTCCGAGCGTCGTGTGGATTGTTACTGCCGAGGCCTCTAAAGTCTGGAGTTGGGTAAACGTTCTTGGTGGTGACGAATGCATTTTTTGATCAGAACTGCGGTCCCACCACCCCGTTGGTCCCGTCTGTCCGTCCGGAAGATGTGCATGTTCCTCAAGCGGAGGTCGGTTGACTCGCGGAGATGTGTTTCGGAGACAAATGCTACGTCTATCTTGTGGCGATGTAAGAAGTCCGTGAATTCTATTTTCTTCAGTTTCAGGCCGTTGGCATTCTAAATGCAGAAGTTAAGATTCCTCGTGTGATGCCATCTATCCGGGATTACAAAAATCAGTTGGTGGTCACATGTGCTTGCTCGTTATGAATCGGTTCGAGAACAGCACCGACTATCCCAATTCTGTATCGTTACTGGTGATGAGAAATGGTGTCTTTTTGCTAACATGAGGAAAAGAAATGAATTGTTGAGCCCAAATAAGGAAGCACCTCCCCGTACAAAGACCTGTGCGGAACCACGAAAGATAATGTTATGAATGTGGTGGAACAGCGGCGGCGTGGTGCACTAAGAGTTCCTCCCCGAGGTGTAACCGTCACTGCTGACATCTACTGTCAACAACTGAGACGTCTTGCAGACGGAATCCAGTAACAACGACCAGGAACACTGCGGGAAGTGATGCTTCTCCACGATAAATCCCGGCTGTCCGCCGATTCCGTAACATCGGCAGGAAACGCTATACAGGAGTTGGGTTTGAAAGTCATTCCGCACCCACCTTATGCAGCTGATATTGCGCCCTCAGATTTTCCCCTTTCGCGCTCCATCTAAATACCTTCAAGGAACCTCTTTTCCGGGTGAAAATGCGCTCCGAGCGTGGCTCGGGGAGTTCTTCACTCAAAACCATGTGATCATTACAGTCGCGGAATCGAAACGTTCCCCCAGCATTGGAAAGCTGTTGTAAACAGTGAAGGAGAATATGTCATTGGTGACAAAAGTGTCTGTTATATGTATCTGTTATGTTTATTAAACTTGTGGAGAAAAGCTGTGAACTTATGTAGCAACCTAATACATGCAGATTAAGCTATTTACACAGAGTAAATTAAAACAATTACACTAGTTTGTTATGATATGTACGGTGTGGCACCTAGGACCTGGAGGGCAGCGGGCTGGGGGTAGGTTAGCAGAAACGTGCAGACTAGCGAGGCGGGGTCTGCGGGCTGGGTGCTGTGAAGTTTCGCACGCTTGTTTACTTTAAACGTTCCTGCGAAACTTTGATTAAATGACATGAAAATTGAAATATCTGTGCATGCTGTAGGGCGAATCTAGAGCCATGAAGGCAGTCTGCCTGGGGGTGGAGGGGTTTGAACCTAAGACCCTAGTGGTAAAGATCAGGGGGACAGGGCGGTTTTGAACCTTAGCGCATAGGCGAAATTACATGCTGTGGGTTGAGCGCAGAAGCTTTCGGCCCAGCAGCTTCATCATTGCTGTAAAGTAACTAGTGACGTCATATGCCCTTTCGTAACACTTGTTTAAATGTGAAAATATGTCAAGCTTGTTCCAGAAAGAACAAACACACCCTGCTTTCAGACAGTATGTTCATTCAGCAACGCAGCAAGTGACTAAACTTTGAGCTTTCTGACTTCTTAAATTTTATTCTTGCGTGGAACGGCGAGGACGTCCATGCCAAGAAACCGCATCAGTCGGTCATTCCATATCAATTCCCTAGGTCTCGCTGCTCGACAATCACGTATTTCGGCGAAAACGTATGTGAGCTTTCGCACGTGTCCCTGATGAAGACTGGTAAAGCTTAACGTTCGTCGCGAAAATACTGGGTGAGATATAGTCACTTGTTTGAGTGAATGCACGACTTCGCACAGACCGAGCGTGAATTTCTAGCGACTTGGGCTGTTGCATCTCGGGCATTATTTCCTTCTTCTTCGTAGTCTTCCCGTCACCTCTGATGTTTTTCTGTCGCAAGATTCCACTTGTTACTGCCTCTCTCGTTTCAGAAGGGCGCCTGTGAAGTTTTTCTACCTTTTGGTCTTCGAACGTACATCTGACAACGGCAACTCCCCATCGCACGCCAACTCATATTTAGTGGCAAGATGGTCCAGTGGATAGCGTGTTCAAAATTGAACACGGATAGAGTAGGAAAACAGGAAGAAGGTGTACTGGACCGTGAAAAAAGAAGCAAAATTGAAACAGTGAACGGTGCAATCTTAAGACGTGCAAAATCGAGCGACTGGGAGGAGTCACGGCGTCGTGACTATGTGGTCACGTTGTTGGACTACAACGCGGGATATCTGTGGTCAAATCTCTCTCGCGACCTTTTTCTTTTTCACAAAATTATGAACTGCTCATTCGCTCACAGACTGTTCTCCTTCTGTACACTTGTCAATTCTCATTCTATACACTGGTCATAGAACATGAGTCATCAGGAAAAATATACTACCATCGCAAACAAATGTGATGAATAGTGCGAGCAGATGAGATCCCACGTAAATCTCTCACAGATATGAAAACAACGAATAAATGGGTGTGAACTATAAAGGAATTCAAGAGTCAAAACTTCCAGAGCGTTGAAAACAAAGGTTTTGGTATAGCGGAAGGGAAACTGTGTCATTGTGAAACTGCTGCGTTCATTTGTTGCAGCGTATGTGACAAACTATCATGTTTTCATCCTGTCATTGGGAGCCATCACATTCACTTTCAAAGGAACACTTCCTCTGCCAAGGATACATATCCCAATCACACACCAGGCGTGCATCGGTAAGAGATTCCTGTTATATCACACACGTGCTGTCATTAATGCCGTGTATCACACACCAGAAGTGTTTTCCGATCGAGCACTCAGTTGAGTTGCCGCCTTGCCATAAAAAGTTTGCAGATTCCATTCGAGAGCCACTTCTTTCCGACTGCTGATAGAGCATTTGTGTGGAATCAAACTTTATTATAAGTCCCTTCGTTGCTCTTCGCTTTTGAAAGTGGCTGTTACACCACGGCACAGACACAAATCTGAATACAGCGATCAGACATGTCAATGATCGGACAGAGCGCTCATAATTTTGAGGGGGAAAAATGGACACGAGAAAGATTTTAACGCAGATATTCCACTTGTCCAACACCGTGACAACATCAACACGGTGCCATGGTTCTTTCAATTCTCTCGATTTGCACATCTTGTGCTTCGACCGTTCACTGTTTGTATTTTGCTTCTTTTTCCACAGTTCATTGTACCTTATTTTTGTTTTCATTCTTCATCAGTGTAAAGTTTTCGCCGGCTTGTCCACTGCGCCATCTTTGCAACAAGTTTGAAGGTAGGCGATGTAGTGTTTCCCTTGTGAGGACTCAGCACTTCGGGATTGTTCAACATAAAACCTACGAAACACACAAGAAATCCTATGTACCAACAGAACATCAAAGGCCAAATATGGCAAAAATTATCGGATGACTCGATGCTACCCAATCCTGTAATGCAGACGGTGGCAAGTGGCAAGGAAAAAGTTGGCCAAACCTCCCGTATACGGAGCTTTAGCATTCATATACATCACAAAACGCACCGTACTAGCGTAACACTTACTAAATCTAGGAAAAAGTGTACGAATACTGGGCAGACTGGGTGTTCTAGTGGCGCTGTGCGTCCAATCCGGAGACAGCCTCCTCGAGTGCGGTCACAGCGCACAACAGTTTGTTCACTTCCCATCGCTCACTCACATTGTACCGTGAATTCCTCTCAACGACGCTTCGCTACCATCGCCAACGCTAAACGCTACTGGGTTATTTTCCCTCAGAATCGAAAATAGTAGGCACAGTATTTAAGTAAGTACTAAGTTAGACAAAAAAGGGAGTAAAAGTACATCCTCTTCAGTCAGATATTTCACATTCACTACACTTAATTTCACGAGAAACCCAGTGAAGTTTCCGCTACAGTTGAAAGATTACATAGATGCAATAATTCCATTCAGGGTGAACATTAAGACAAATGACAAACTGGAGGGACATATCTGATTGAAACAGGAAAAAAAGGTCCTATAAACATGTGTCTTTAAATGGCCGATGTGTGTGTGTGTGTGTGTGTGTGTGTGTGTGTGTGTGTGTGTGTACAACGACAGCAAATTGTCACAGTACAGAGCTTTATTCCATCCACGTCACAACAGATGTTCCAAGTGGCTTCCGTTGGATGCAGTGTACGCGTTCAGACGTCGCGTCATTGATTGCCCCACCCTCTCGCACTCTGTCTGAATAGCGTCACAGGTGTCGTGAATTTTCTGTTGAAAGGTCTTCACATCAGGAACTGGTTCAGCACACACAATGCTGTTCGGGTGCCTCCAGAAGTGAAAAATCCAGGGCGTTCCAGTGGACTGATATAGTAGGCCATGCTGCAGGACCTCCGTGTACTATCCGTCCAGGGAAGATATCGTTGATGTGTTGGCGAACTGTATTGTGGAAGTCGGGTGGTGCTCCGTCATGCAGAAACTACGTAACGCGTCGTATTGCCAAAGGCACATACTCAAGCAGCCCTGCCAGATATATCGCAGTAAATCCAGGTATGTTCGTCGGTCGACGCGTTGTGGAACAATGACAGGTCCAAGTATATGGCCACCATGAATCCCTGCCTACACATTGATGATGAACCGATGCTGTTGGGATGCCTCAGCCATTCGCCGAGGATTATCTGTAGCCCACAGGCGACGATTACGTAGATCGATGATGCCAGTTCTGATAAATGTTGCTTCGTCGGTAAAGAGGAATGATGACAGAAATCTCATAATTGTGATAGCCTGGGGAAAAACCTACGACAAACTCTTTCTCTAGAGGGGAATCCGCTGTTGATAATCCACGCACTCTTTATAAGTGCTAAGTATAGTAGCGGTTATCATGCGGGATTCGCATTATCGCTTTCTGTCTTCACGTTGGCGGGCCATTTGTCTGAAGCTTGTTTTAGGGTTCGCCTCAATATTCTGCAGAACCCGGCCCTGCAAATCTGTTGTACGCACAATCCGCCGCTTTTCTGCACGTTCGTCTGTATGAAGAGACCCATGATTACACAAACGCCCAAAAAGGGCTTGAAAGCCCTCGACCGGACCATTTCCATCTGTTTGGCCGTACACAAATATCACCTCGGCTTGTTACCGTCATGAATACCAGACAAAACTGCAGCTTACTGTACGATGCATCAGTCACGTAGATTGCAACACGCAAGGAACATCATGTGAACTTTCATTTGTAGGGCTATCCACTGTAATGGACACGTGTTCATAGGACCTTTTTTCCTCCATTTCGAGTGAGGAATCCGTCCCTGCACTTTGTCGGTTACGTTAATATTCACCTTGTATATGAATACCTATGTGATCAAAGAGGTGCGGTAGGTGCCAACGGGTTGCAGAATATTAGATTTGGGAGGAAATTTAAAGTGACTATGAGATGACGAAACTCATGGTTGTGCAATACGGACACGAAGTACGTGTAGAACAGTTGAAAAACTGATAGGATTTGACTCTGGGGAAGATGATTTTAGTTTTCCGGAGCGGTGTAAGGAAACGTGAGATATACCGACGTTACGACTTATCTCAGAAGATATATAGAAGAAAAGAAAAGCTAAATTTACAACACTCACAGATTTAAACAAATTTTTTACAGTGCTTACTGCAACACAAGCTATGAAATACTGGAGAAAGTAGGGATAAAGCACAGGAAACGAAAAAATTTCTATGACTTGTACAGAATCTAGACTGAAGCTATAGGATTTGAAGAAAATGAAAGTGAAGCAGTAACTGAGAAGGGAGTGAGACAGAGTTGTAGCCTGCCACTGGTAGTATTCAGTCTGCACTTTGAGCAGGGAGTGTAGGAAATTAAGAACAAAAATTTGGAAGTTTGAGGCTTGCCGATGGAACTGAAATTATGTAAGTAAGTGAATGGAAGAGCAGAAGAACGGAACGGGTAGTGTCTTGCAAACAGGTTATAAGATGAAAAGAGTAGATATAATAGTGGACTGTACCCGAGCTACACTAGGCTATACTGAAGGAATTAGATCAGCAAATGAGGCACTAAAGGTGGTAAATAAGTTTTTCTGTTTGTTAGCAAAATAACTGATGATTGACGAAAAAGAGATTGTATAAAATTCAGACTGACAACAACAAGGAAAGCGTGTCAGAAAAAAAGAGCACAAAATTAAGTGTTACGAAGTAGTTTTTGAAGTTATTTGTATGGAGCGTTACGTTGTCCGTAAGTGAAGCGAGAACAAGGAACGATTCAGGTTAGAGGAGAATATAAGCTTTTGAAATGTGTTATAACGGAAGGATGTTGAAACCTACTTGGGCAGATTGAGCTGCCGAAGAAGGGATACTGTACAGAATTCATGAAAGGAGAAGTGTGGTCCATAACTCGACTAAGAGAAGGGATCGGTTGGAATGGCACATGCTAAAGCATCCAGGATACTTTCCGCATGTTAATACCATGACTGGTAAATTTGACGTCAATTCATCGGCAGGGATAACACATTTGGCTTGAGTGATGTAACCGAAACTGCCCGGACTGCTAATAAGCGCAGGAGGTCGACGTTCCGACGAGTACTGACGCCACTGCCGCGAAGCCTGTCGTACCCTGCACGTCGCCGCTTTGCCCTCACAGAACGTAAGTCACATCTTGGCTTCACCGCATTTTTTCCTTTCCTTTACTTTTTTAGGGGTCCTACCCAAGACCTTTGCACTCAGCTACATAAAACAAATCGTGTAACTGCAACAAATCATAAATATACGTACTTAACAATTTCAGTGAAAGCAACAAGAAAGACTCAGACTTGACGATGTGCAGAAGAATGTGTAGTTGTGTTACAACCGGGGCCGTTATTAGATATTTTGCCGCTATAGACGAAAAATGACGTCCCCTCTTTTTTACCATCATCGGTTTCCACCCACCCCCTGCGCCACCACCATCGTACAATGGCAAAACAATTAACATCTCCTATTATACTTTTAATCATTAAACTAATATGACCAAACGACCTCATCTTCTGGCGACAGTCATCAGTTCAACTGACGCATGAGAAATGATCAGCAGAGACAGAACGAGAAAGAGGGTCTGAGGGTGGTATGGTATCAAGTCACAACGTGATCGTAGGCCAGTTTACTTCCGTTTTGTACTCAGTAGCTGCTACTTTACTTTTTAGGTAGGTAGGGGCAATGTGTTTACTTTCGTCAAAGTAAGTGACGATTTATTAAGTAACAGTTCTGTAGCTCTTGAAATCAACGCTGTGTTTTAATTTTCCATCTTTTTTTCTCCTCATTTGCTCAACTTTTCGCTGTTTGATTTGAAAATAATTTTTTCAGCCTTTTGCCGCCCCTAAAATGTTTTCTTCGTAGGCGGCCGCCTAGTCTTGTCTCTTTGTAGTAACTGTCCTGGTTACAGCTGACTAGAGTTTCCAAGTGCAGCAGAGAATAAACTTGCGTTAAATGTATACAACTCTGGTATGTAGAGAGTCTAGAAGGTTAATCACCTAACACATGCTCTGCAGTATTCTCGTACCTGAGAGGCACTATCGATAACTGTTTCGACAGAACTCAATTGTAGCCAAAGGCGCGTATTTGTAGCCAATACACAGATTTTTGAGACGTTGGACGAAGTGCAGTTTTTTACAATTACAAATTTGTAAATGGGACAGTGCCTGTTGACATTAAAATCCTAAAAGTAGCATAAATGTGAATGTCGATGGTTTTTGTTGTGGCAAGCTAGTGCAAGTAGTTCACGAGTTATCTTACTGTAAACAATGCTAACACTGACAGCTGTTTGTTCCATGCTATTTCTTGGATGCCAGCCGGCGATGTTATGTTCTTTTACATTGTGTTATGTTTACACAGTGAATGCATTGCGACGACCCTGTCACTTATTGTGTGATAGTGGACGTAGCAGCACGTGCTTGGCAGATGGTATTTCCCAGTGCGAAAATAGCGGACATGCTCGTGGCTTGTGGTGAACTTAGGAAGTATGAGGTTAGTACGCGTACCGCGGACGCAGAAAGAAATCCCAATAGACAGAAACCTCTTCAACTTCTTCACACAGTTACAGATGATATGAAACGGCGTATTAGTGCTGAAATGCTAGAACGTGTGCATCAATCATTGCATGGCAGACCGCAAGCCCGTACTGACACTGGTGGTAGCCATTTTCAGCACAATTTTTGAGGTTGCTATGGTTCCTTACATGTCAGACCCGACAGAGGTACTGCATTCACCTTTCCTTTTGTCTTTCGTTTGTCCTAGGCCATAATTTAACAACACGACACATCCGGAGATTTGTGTACGGCTGCACATACTCGCCTATGAGAAATTCACATTCGTTTTTGTTACAACGTGAAACAAATGTCATTGTTTAAAATGTTCCTACTACGATACATCGTAAACTTCTTGCACTAGGTTCTTGCAATAAACAGCACTGACGTTCTAATGTAGTCTACTCTGAATTTGGTATCGTCACTAGGTATTGATACCTGGAAATAGTTGTACCTCTTCTAAATAAATATACCTTTGTAACTTATAGCACGCTGCATACGGGCTTCATAGTTGTGCCCCTGCCTACCATTCCAACGTGCGAGATCGGCATATAAATGACGTCTTCGACTATCGAGATATTTGCGGTTCATATGCTTCATCCTATAAGTTAAACTGTGTCGGTCCCAATTGTAGCCTTGTTGTACATAATAAACACAATGAAAAATCTCTAACATATTTGAGCGTCAACCATTACTGAACAGTGCTGGTATTATAAAAAAATAAGTAAATTATTATTTGCAGTGCTGCATGACTTGTGTGAATCCAAAGATAAATGGCGGAAATGATATTTATAATTTTGTTCCTGTAAAAAATTTTCTATATTACTGAAGTGACATAGCACCACCTTCGACCTTCACAATTTCGTTTATCACGGATATCAAACGAGGGTAGTCGACGTGTTGGTCGTGTAAGGTTGTTTGGTGTAAAAGCTCTGCAACAGGGAGCGAATATCTTCTCAAACAGTTTTAAGTTATAGGTCGTCATAGACTGGTGCGATTCTAACGAATCATTGAACAGTTAAGGCTGTTCACAGTGCCTTTGTTATGGTAACGTTTTCGAACAGAACGTGTCCCCATGGTGGTTAGTTGTACTTTCGATTCATGTAGGCATCATATTCTGATTGTTAAAGAATACGAGGCAGCTAACACACCCTTTGCTTCCTTCGCTGTTTCTGTTATGTGTTCCTCAAACGTAAGCGATTTTCTCCAAGTGAACTCCGTGGTATTTGGCAGACGCGGTTCACGTAATATTTCGACTGATCAATCGCGAAGTTGCTGGCTAAATTCTGTCTTATTGTCGTATGAATAGCCACATAACTTTTGTTAGCATTTATTTTGACCTGCTGTTGCTTAATCGTTTTTCAGTCTATATCATAGCCGTTTGGAATTCGTAGTCAGTGTTAATTGCATTGTCGTCTGCTTGATACATCACTGTATCGTCGTCGAATATGAACTGTGGTATTTAAACAGATAAATATTAAACACTATCGGTCGCAAAATGGAAGCCTGTGCAGCTCCAGCACAATGGGCTTCGCCACATTACTTACTGTATGCTGTTTGCACTCCAGTATTATTCTTGGAACTAGGAACCTTCGTTACAACAGTTGCAACTTGTCGTAACTTTTTTGGTAAGGTGCTAGATTTCCGAACGCCAACAGAAATCGATAATGCGTAAATCGTTATAGGCGCTAAAAGCTGGCTAAAGCCGGAACAGCCGAAATTTTTTTGAAGGACTGAACGGTGTTGAGAAGGGATAGGATAAATACAGTTGGTGTTTGTTGCTGTTGGACGTAGTTTATCTTCTAGCCAAATTGAAATAGATAGTTCCTATGAGTTAGTACACGCAGAGGTCATTCTTGGCAAGCGGAATAAAGTGGTAGTTAGGTCCATTTACTGACCCCCCAACTAAGACGATACAATTTCTGAAAGATTCAAAGAGAACTTGAGTCTAATTTCCCTCATACAATTGTAGTTAGTGGTGACGTCAGTTTACTCTCAATAAGTTGGCAAAATACATGCATAAGTCCGGAGGTAAACGTTAAGCATAATTTGAAGTTACGCTAAACGCATTCTCTGCTAATTATTTCCAGAAATTAGTTGATGAGGCCACTCAGATAGTAAACGGTTGTGAAAACACAGACGACCTCATAGCAACAAATTATCATGAGCTCATAACGGGCATCAAAACGAATACAGGGGTTAACGAACATAAGGTTGTCGTAGCAAGACTGAAAACCGTAACTCCCAAATCCATAAACAATAAACGAATAATATACCTGTTCAAGAATCAGATAAAAATCCGCTTTACGCTTTCATGGGGAACAATCTCCACTCGTTCCGAATTAATAATGTAAGCTTACACGAAATATGGCCTCAACTCAAAGAAATTGTATCGACAAGAATTGAGAGATTTATACCAAAACAAATGACTGAGTTGATCCCCCACGGTACACGAAACAGTTTAAAAAACTGTTACAGAAACAATGAAAAAAGCAGGCCTAATTCAAACGGACGCAAAATCCCCAAGACTGATGATGTTTTACGGAAGCTCGAAATTTAGGGCGGACTTCAGTGCGAGATGCTTCTAATAGTTCCCACAGCGAAACCCTGTCTCGAAGCGTGGCAGAAAATCCAAAGAGTGTCTCGTCCTATGCAAAATATACTACCGGCAAGACACAATCAATGCCTTTTTTGCGCAATGGGAATGCTATCGATGACAATGCTGCTATAACAGAGTTACTAAATACAGTCTTCTAAAATTTCTTCACTAAAGAAGACACAGTAAATATTCCAGAATTCGAATGAAGAACAGCTGCCAACGTGAGTAACCTGAAAACAGGTATTCTTGAAGCAGTGAAGCAGCTTAAATCATATAATAAAAGCAAGTCTTCCGGTGCAGAATGTATACCAATTAGGCTCTTATCAGCGTATGCTGATGCAGTAACTCCATATTTAACAGTCATATACAGCCGCTAGAGACCAAGGACCTGTACCCAAAGGTTGGAAAGTTGCGCAGGTAGCACCAATATTCAGGAAAAGCAATACCATCTATATGCAGCAGGATTTTGCAACATATACTGTGTTTGAAGATTATGAAGTACCTCGAAGAGAACGGTCTATTAACACACAGTCAACAGGTTCAAATGGCTCTGAGCACTATGCGACTTAACTTCTGAGGTCATCAGTCGCTTAGAACTTAGAACTACTTAAACCTAACTAACCTAAGGACATCACACACATCCATGCCCGAGGCAGGATTCGAACCTGCGACCGTAGCGAACGCTCGGCTCCATACTGTAGCGCTTAGAACCGCACGACCACTCTGGCCGGCACAGTCAACATGGAATTAGAAAACATATTTCTTGTGCAGCACAACTAGCTCTTTTTGCACACGAAATGATGAGTACTACCCACAAGAGATTTCAAATTTATTCCGTATTTGTAGATTTCCAGTAGGCTTGACTCCGTACCTCACAAACAGCTTCTAATCAAATTGCGAATGGATTCGTGATTTCCTGTCAGAAGGGTCACACTTCGTGGTAATTGACGGAAAGTCCACGAGTAAAACAGATGTGATTTCTGGCGTTCCGCAAGGTGGTGTTACAGGACCTCTTCTGTCCCTCATCTGTGTAAACGATTTAGGAGACAATCTGGGCAGACTTTTTAGGTTTTTTGAAGATGAAGCTGTCACTGATTCTCGAGCCTAGTCATCAGAAGAACGAAACCAATTGCAAAACAATTGTGTTAAGATATATATATATATGGTGAAAAAACTGGCGATTGACGCTAAGTAATGTAAAGTGTGATGTCATCCACATGAGTGCTAAAAGGAACCCGTTAAACTTAAATTGGAACAACTTAAATTGGAACAACTTAATTTGGAAGAAAGCATAGGAAATGTTGTTGGGGGACGGTGAACCAGAAACTGCATTTTATTGGCAAAACACTTAGAAGATAAAGCAGATCAACTAAAGAAACTGTCAACACTACGTTTGGCCGTCTTACTTTGGAGTACCGCTGCGAGGTATGGGATTCTTACCAGTTCACGAGATTAACGGAGTATATCGAGAAAGTTCAAAGAAGGTCAGAACGTTTTCTATTATCGAGAAATAGGAGTGGGAGTCACGGACATTATACAGGATTTGGGTGAAAATCATTAAAATAATGCGTTTTTAGTTGCGGCGAAGTCTTCTCACTAAATTTCAATCATCAAATTTCTCCTCCGCATGCGAAAATATTTTGCTGACGCCTACCTACATAAGAAGAAACGATCATCACAATAAAATAAGGGAAATTAGAGCTCTTGCGGAAAGATATAAGTGTTCGTTTTTTCTCCGCAGTATTCGAGAATTGTTGTGAAGGAGGTTCGATGAGCCCTCTGCCGAGCACTTAAGTGTTATTTGCAGGGTAGCCGTGTAAATGCAGATGCAGGTAACAATGTGTATTGTTTATGGTAGATGGTACCACTTCATTTACAGACTTCTAAACATAGAGATATGTAGGAGTAATCTGCCCGTTCAGGTGAAGGCTTACAAGCAATTTTCGTACGTAATAAACAGCCTACGGGGTCCCAAAACAGTGTACGATAAAATTATATCGCAAGCATCAGCATTTACGCGAACATTCAACGAATTGCGTTAAGCCTAGAGCTTAAAGACCAAGTCGTGTATAATTTCTTCACACTTAAGCGATATACATAAGTACAACCAATAGTCCTAAACTTTATAAGCAAATGGTTCTGGATTCTAGTTTCATTTTGTACAACTTTCTTAACGTATACTTGTTTTCAACACACATATTCTTTAAACTACTACAGCAACATTCACATACTTTCAAATCAAGCCAATTGCCCTAATAGGCTTGTAGCCGTAAGGTCATTAACAACCTAAGATTACACGACATCATACTCAGTGCATAATTACTGTACGGAGTTCACGATTTAAACTGCAGTGCCGATGTGAAAGTCGTCATTCATGTACGTTGCGACATTTGAAGGGTTCAGGACATATTTGTTTATTTCAATAATAATCAACTTATCATTTGTTAATGAGGAAACATATCGTTCCATTATACAGGGTGCTCCATTTACCTTGGCCACCACAAATACCTGTTTTTCCAGATGAAAATTACTTAACGTTTCAAATAAATATTCTTTAGCCGTCTTGGGGATATCAATCAGCATGACTGCCTTCGTTATAGCTTTATTTCTTTCATAGATGTGAACAGCGGTATGACTGTTTTAAATGACACCCTGTATTTTTTATTTCGTAATTCATTTCCTGTTCTAAAGACCTATTCAAAAATGTATTACAGTGTACCATTCACTGAAACACAACGTTATCGATTACATAGCACAACATTGACTTTCACTCCGGGATCACAAACTCGTCCATTTTCTGGAGTTGTCAAAAAAAAAAAAAAAAAAAAAAAAAAAAAAAAAAAAAAAAAAAAAAAAAAAAAAAAAAAAAAAAAAGAGAGAAAAAAAAGAAGGTTCAAGTGGGTCTGAGCACTATGGGACTTAACTTCTGAGGTCATAAGACCCCTAGAACGTAGAACTACTTAAACTTAACTTATCTAAGGACATCACACACATCCATGCCAGAGGCAGGATTCAAACCTGCGACCGATGTGGTCGCGCGGTTCCAGACAGTACGCCCCTAGAACCGCTCGGACACACCGGCCGGCTGGAGTTGTCTGATAACAAATGAAAAGCAAGTGAAAACATAACACAAAATTGACTTTGACTCTCCTGTACCATTGTCCAGGAGCAGAACATTCAAACGCGCTCGAAGTGGTGACCCTGGACACCGATACACTAGCGCAATCGTTGGATGAAAGAAGTATTTACTGCTTCCACTGTTGCCTGCTGAAGAGGATTACAAGCAAGCACGATACGTTCCTGCGTGTCCTCTGGAGTTGTTGGAATATCGAGATAGACAACGTCTTTAATGCATCCCCAAAGAAAAAGTCCAGAGAATTTAAACCAGGGGACCTAGCAGGCCAAGTAACTGTTCCTTCTAGGCAAATCCATCTGACAGGATACCTTCGGTTCAGAACAAGACGTGCACGCAAGGCATTATGTGCTCTACATCCATCGTGTTGATATCACATAAGCATTCTGGTTCTTAGCGGCCCTCATCCAGAAGAGGAGTTCGTCTGTCGAAGTTGGCATACGTTGTGCCGTTTAGCCTACCATTAATGGAATAAGGGCCAATAATTGTAGTACCAAGCATCCCATACCAGACGTTAACTCTCCACTGACGCTGATGTCCCACTTGTCTTGCATCGTGGGATGTCGCTGGACCAATAATGCATGTTCCTTGTATTTACCTGTCCTTTGTTTGAGAGGATCTTTCGTCGGTAAGTAGAACATTGGAGAACAAGTTCGGGTTGGCGAAGATTTGCTGCTGTGGCCACTGACACAACTGTACACGATTCTGGAAATCATTTCCACGCAATTGTTGATGTATGTGTACGTGGTGAGGATGGAACCAGTGACGCGTAAGAATACGATGTACACTGGTTTTAGGAACGCCAATCTTGTGTTCAAGCTGTCGTGTGCTCACATGTGGATTCATAGCCACGGATGGGAGAACATTTGCTTCGGCAGCTTCGTTTGTGCGAGTGTTACGACGATTGCGTTGTCATGGGTTGAAACTTCCCGTTTTACGAAGCGTCGCAATAAGACGAGAAAACATCCGTCGGGAAGGTGGGTTCTTGTCAGAATATCACTCTCTGTACAATTCCGCTGCCCGGGGCAGCATTTCGCCTACCTTGAACAACAACAATAAAAGAAACGTTTGTAGGAAAGACAGCCTTTACTGTATGACTACTCCACACAACAGTATTAAAAAGGACTAAGCTACTGTACTAAATGTACCAATACATAAAAATCATTATTGCAATTACTGTTCTACTAACCTACATTCCCCATAGATGAGTAGCATTTCTACCTTCTCTTCGTTGGTGTACGTTCTATTCACACAGCTCTTCAACTGACGATGGATGACGGAATGACGTGTGTGCATTCTACTTACGTTTACATTTGTCCTCTCTCAGCGTCAGCACGTTGATATGTTCCATTACTCCTAGTACCTGCACTAAGCGCTGGGTTCGTCAACGTCCATGTTATGTTATGTAATTAATAACGTTGTGTTTGAGTGAATGGTGCACTATGATATATTTTTAAACAGGTCTTTAGGAGAGGAAATTAATTACCGATTAAATAAAGCAGGGTGCCATTTAAAAAAGTCATACCGCTGTACATATCTTTGTAAAAAAACAAAGCTACAACGAAGCCAATCATCTGATTGATGTCCCCTTACGGCTGAAGAACATTTGCTAGAAACATTTTGTAATTTCCATCTGGACAAACAGTTATTTAGGGTGCTCAGGACAAATGGGACACCTTGTATATAAAGCTTTCTCAACATCAACCACCGGCCGCTATGGCCGAGCGGCTCTACGGGCTTCAGTTCAGTGCGACCACGCGGCTGCTACGGTCGCAGGTTCGGATCCTGCCTCGGGCATGGATGTGTGTGATATCCTTAGGTTAGTTAGGTTTATGTAGTTCTAAGTCTGCGGTACTGATGACCGCAGATGTTAAGTCCAATTGTGCTCTGAGCCATTTGAACCATTCGACATCAACCAATCATTGACTCGGTGTAGACCACTACCTTACCCACGCGAAATTTCCTATCACAGATCGATAAACATACACTTTACATATTATTAACGCGCACACTGACGAGAGATCGATCAAAATAAGGGCTAAATACATCGGAAACTGACAATATTTCGACTGAGACAGGCGTCGCGTATCAAAACCAATCCTATGTACAACGCAATAAAGAACTTACTTTTTGTACAACGGCTACATCTCAAATACAGATAGAACGAAATGTACGATATAGACGGAAGTACAACTAATAATCCTGGGCTGCTATGGAGCATCAAGACAGATGCAGGAGCTAGTGATCACAAGATCGTTGTAACGAGACTGTATACCATAACATCCAAATCCACCAAAAATAAACTGAATATATATCTATTTAAGAAAAGTATATAAAAATTTGTTTGATTCCTTCCTAGTACTCGTTCTCCACTCCTTACAAACCAGGTGTGGTTTAAATTAAAAGAAATAGTGTGGAAGGGAACTTAATAAATTAATACAAGATAGTGCTCATTCCCTAAGGCACACAGATCAGAACACTGTTGCAGGATCAACCTAAGAACCATGTGAAATTTAAAAGAACGCAAAATCTTCCAGATCAGCCGTGTTTTACTGAAGCTCTAAACTTAGCACGGACTTCAATATGAGATACTTTTAATAGTTTCCACAACGAAACTTTGTTTGACGGTAAATCCAAAGAGATTCTGATCGTATGTAAAGGTGCAGAAGTGGCAAGACACAGTCAATACTTTCACCGCGTGATAGCAATGGTGATGTTAGTTACAGTCAGTACTTTTCCTGTGTGATGTTAGTAATGGCACTAGAGTGGAGTTGTTAAATACGGTTTTTCGTAATTCCTTCACCCATGAGGACTAAGTAAATATTGTAAAATTCGATTCAACAACAACTGTCAACCACTTAGAAATAGATATCTAGGTATTGCAAAGCAGCTTAAATCATCTAAAAAAGGAATATCTTCCACTCCACATTCAATGCCAAATCACGCAAGATTTCCTTTTCACAGATCCAGAAACCTATACCTTTTTGACATTATTAACACCCACACAGATCGACGACCGATCAAAATATGATGAACAAAACAAAATTCGATGTCAGCTTTGCAACGCGAGAAAACAAGCTGTATCCTGGCAAATTTCTGGGGGTCCCCTTTTGTCTAAAACACTCATTCATGTTGGAAATCCAGCCTTCGCTAAACAATTGACAATGGGCCTGGTCCCACGAGGTCACGAATAAAGAGCACTGAACGCAAACAGTTATCCAAGGTCTGCTGTTACGCAGACAGGCATCAAAGCGTAGTAGTTTCCTTGTGCAAGAATAAAACACTTAACGGTTCACTCCTCCGCAGAAAACAAGAGTTACTTCTGTTGCTCGGCATATAAACACACGGAATAAAGTCAACGTTAGGAAAAACCGGCAATCAAGGGAAATAAGCTTACTACATTCAAATATCATATCAAAATATAACCAACACTAATTTAAAATGTAAATTAAATCTTGACAGGACACACCAAACATCACGCCTTCCACAAACCCACGAGCAGTTTGCTCTCTAATACATGCTGCATAGGTTAACCATAGTATCACCAAACAACTAGAACTATAATAAGTATCTAAACTGATAGTGGAATGTCACACTTTGTTTTGTACGATTCTTGAAGCCTGAACAGAATGGAAATACATCCACGTTCATCTCTAAAATCAACACTGTTCTGTTGTACTGCGAGGTATCTGATACTATATGCTAGAATATAGATGTAATAATTACACCAAACGATGCCACTAATGATAAACTTGCTCCAAGTCTTCAAGCATTTGTGTAACTGTTGTTAATACAGAACCAGCATTTGACCGTGAGGACTATCGACAACGCTCACCTTTGCAGAAAATTGTAGTTTGCTTCAAGAGATGGGCTGCTATTCCTTCCACACAGACACATTGCTGTTCTCGTTAAATGAGCACCTTTCGTCACTCATGCGCCATGTCTCAGACTCGTCATTTAGTGGCTGTAGGAGCAGTTTTGTAATAATAAATTTACTATCAAAGATTAGTTTTCAAATACAAGTTTAAATGTTTCATTGCAGTCGAATTGTGGAATTGGCGGATCACGTGTTTTAGTTAAATAGACGTTGTAATGACACTCTGCTGGTAATGACGTTGGATACAATGGTTTGGACTGGAGTTGACGTTGTAACTCATCAGAGAGGTGCTGCGATGGGTTCAGGTTGGGGCTCTGGACAGGCCAGTCAGTTTCAGGAATGTTATTCTCCGTCCTATCGCACACGACACAACTTGATTCACCACTTCAAATTTCCAGTCATTCACTGTCTGGTGGCATCGAACTTTGTACTATCTCAGGTGACGATTAGCACTGAGATCACTGGGCAACACAGACCAAACCATTTTTCTGTTAAAGCTTTTATACTGACAACAGAATACTCCACGCTTCTTTTATCGTAACGTCGCCTCTCCTGTCATATTATAGTTCCGTATTACATAGGAGACGTCTAGATGTTTTGATACACACTGTCATTTTCTGGAATCAGAATACTGTTATGGTATATAGAAGCAATACGACCAGGAACTCCAATATAAAATGGCTTGTGTTAAAATTGTGGCACTAATGGATCAGATGCACGGGGTATTACAGCAGCTCTGTGTGGACACCTATTACCATATGCATCTAAATCTGGACATAATAAAAAATTTCGTTAGGATTGTAGGAAGTGGTGATGTTTGACTACCTAACATCCAACCATGATCTCTACAAGCAAGAAGACTAGCAAGGAATTAATTTTCTGTACACTTACAAGTTTGCTATGGAAATGAAGTCGTAGGGGAACGATGTGCGTAAAAAATATGCAAAACATTTTGCATTAACTTGGGACAATTTTTTATAATTTTATTTGTTGCTTACCTGTAACCATAAACACCACTTTAAATCCTAAATGAGTCTCCTGCACGAATCCATGCTTAACAGACTATATTCAATCATTTACAGAAATAATCAACTGATTTGGAGCCAGATTCTCTGTTACAAAATTGCCTCAATTCGACGTATAAAGAAAATGTGACCTGTGTCTTCCTATACTGTGAATTTATTTTCATTGGAGTTTCAAATAACTTTTCCATACACAATCGGAAAAACAACTATCTTGGCTACCAAATGTGACACAGACTGTCCCTTCACTGCACAGATTCAGTGTTGAAACACGTATTATAATATGTCCTTACGATAATCTACATGTGTCCTGTGTATAGTAACAATGAATAAGTAGACGCCAATGCGTGGTTGAAATTATAGTGAGTACAGCTCGATTCGTGTTGCACATGTTGCAGCTCTTGCTAGGGCATTCTGGCCTGACGATATTTGTATCTCAATTATCTTCCACTTTTAAATTCTTTCGCATACTGTTGCAGAATATGTAGGATATTTTTAGTGTCTTGTTCTCTTATAACCGACTGAACTATATTTTTTGCATAGTTGACCTATTTTCGTTTATTTACATTTTACTTGCACGTCAAGTTCCGTAGGACCAAATTGAGGAGCAATGGTCCAAGGTCATGGAATATGTCAGTACGTCATATTACAACGTACAAGTGATAACAGATAAAAATGAAATGTTTATGAACCCGAGTAAAGTCAATCCATAAGTCTAAGTAAACGCAACAATACAACAAGAATCAGCTTAGTTTTTCAAGGAACTTCTCGACAGAACGGAAGGTGTGACCCATGAGGAAACTCTTCAGTTTCGATTTGAAGGCGCGTGGATTACTGCTAAGATGTTTGAATTCGAGTGGTAGCTTATTGAAAATTGATGCAGCAGTATACTGAACACCTTTCTGCAGAAGTGTTTAAGAAGTCCGATCCAACTGCATTTTTGATTTCTGCCGAGTAGTAACTGAGTGAAAGACGCTTATTCTTGGTAATAAGCTAGTATTGTTAACAAGAAATTCAGTAAGGAATATATATATTGAGAGACCAATGTCAAAATACGCAGACTCGTGAACAAGTTCGTGAACTTACACCACTGATTGCCCGTACCACCTGTTTCTGAGCCAAAAATAACCTTTTAGAATGGGAAGAGTTACCCAAAAATATAATACCATACGACATAAGCGAATGAAAATAAGCAAAGTAGACCAATTTTCGTTTCGAGCGATCACTCACTTCAGATACCGTTATTTCTGGCGTGTTTTCTCTGTTTTTGTTGCCGTTTCCTCGCCGTTCAGCAGGTCATCTGCAACTGTACAAATAACATTAGCAAATATGAAGAAAGTGGGCTTATATACATCAATGTTATATTACTGAAAATTGCAGTAGTTACGTGGATACAGTTTTGGTGTGCTCCAGGTCGCTACCAGATTTGTCATGTACATACGAGTTTTGGTCCGTCTGCCGGTGATTTTAAACAAAAGAGAAAAATGTAACTTTCGCACCGCGGTCGTAATTCAAAACATTATACCATCTTGCTGTTCGCGTGTGTCATGAGAATATACCGCTTTATTGGGAAAAAGTTTTGAAAATTTTTGCGTTACTTCTGATAATTTCTGTTCCTTATCTATGTCTCTGTATGTGATGGGGGAGTGCTGTGTGTTTGTGTGTGTGTGTGTGTGTGTGTGTGTGTGTGTGTGTGTTTGTGTATTTATTTGTGTGTATGAATGTGTGCATTGTTGCTGTTCTATATCTTGTTTCAGTTCTCTCAGAGCTGTAAAGAGTGTGTTGTTGACAAGTGTGTTTTAATTTATTACATTCTTTCCTTCCACTATAGCCTTTTGTATGTAATAATTTCCTTCTATTTTTAGTCTTCCGTTCAAACTGTTGCCATTTTTTGCAGATGTGTAGAACAGTTTCGATGTCAGTGGGGAAAACGGTTTTTGTTAATTTGGTGCTCTGCGTGTGTGGTCACTCTTCTGAGCTCTCTTGCGCTCTGTATATCTTCTTTGGAGGTTTCTGCTTGTTTGTTCTGTCTATTGGACTTGAGAAAGGTTACATGTCAGCTGCTATATACCTGCATTGCTGAATTTCTCTGAGGATTTTTTAAATCTGATCGTAGCTTTCGTTGAATTGTGTTGTTTGTTCCGAATGTTATTGCGATCCCTTGCTTTTTGATCGTTTCAGATTATATTTCCTATTTTGTTATTGTATGTTAACGTGTACCATCTACTTTTTTCTTCAGATGTGGTGTCGCCTGCTGTATTGTCTGTGTGTTCTGCCACTGTATTTTCAGACCCTTGGTTGTGATCTGTAGTAGGTGGGCGCTATGATTGTTTATCATTTTTGTCTTATTGTTGAGCTTCTTTATGATGTCTTCTTTGTATTAATTTTCATGAGCAATTTGATTATATTTTGTTCCTGTGTGTAGCTTCAGTCTGGAACCGCGCGACCGCTACGGTCGCAGGTTCGAATCCTGCCTCGGGCATGGATGTGTGTGTTGTACTTAGGTTAGTTAGGTTTAAGTAGTTCTATGATCTTGGGGACTGATGGCCTCAGATGTTAAGTCCCATAGTGCTCAGAGCCATTTGAACCATTTTTTTCCTGTGTGTAATTTTCTGATGTACGTGGTGTGCTGTTTATCCTGAGGATCATTTGTGTGTAACTAGCGTACTTATGAGCTGTTGGGTGATTGGATGAGCTGTGGAAAACAGTGCTCGTTGATCTCGATTTTCTGTAGATGTGAAATTCATATTGGTTGTCGTCTCTTGTAATTGTAAGAGCCTGGAAATTTAGTTTCTTTTCTCTTTAATTTCCATTGTGGATTTGGGGGTGTACTTTGTTGATGTTACTGGGCCGGACACTGTGGCCGAGTGGTTATAGGCGCTTCAGTCTGGAAACTCGCGACCACTACGGTCGCAGGTTCGAATCCAGCCTAGGGCATGGATGTGTGTGATGTCATTTGGCTAATTAGGTTTAAGTACTTCTAAGTTCTGGGGGACTGATGACCTCAGATGTTAAGTCACATAGTGCTCAGAGCCATTTGAACCATTTGATGTTACTGGGTAGCTCTTGTATCTTACTTTGTGTTGCATCTATGATACAGATTATATGATCCATATATCGGTACTACTTTATTATATTCTACCCTTCTTGTCTGAATGTGTTGTTAAATATTACGTTCTCTGTATGATGTCCGCCTCCAGTAGCTGTGTGGTCAGTGCGACAGAATGTCAATCCTAAGGGCCCGGGCTGGATCGGAGATTTTTCTCCGCTCGTGGACTGGGTGTTGTGTTGCCCTAAACATCATCATTTCATCCCCATTGACGCGCAAGTCGCCGTAGTGGCGTTAAATCGAAAGACTTGCATACGGCAACCAGTCTACCTGACGGTGCCCTAGTCACACGACATTTTATTTTTTCTGCATGATCTAAGAAAACGGATAAAGTTCCTCTGATGGGGGACCAAATGGGTAGCCTCTCTTACTGCAAATAAAGGTTGTAGTTAAAAATGAAGTAATGCCGTTCTGTGACTAGCCAACAGATGAATGAAATTCCATTTACTTGTTTGTCTGGGAATTTCTTCCCTTTTAGCCGTTGTTCCATAATGTGTATAGTTTCTCTTGTGAGTGTATACGTCTACATGGATCTAATGTCAAAAGATACCATTTTCAGAATTTTCAAAAAAAAAAAAAAAAAAAAGATACCATTTTTCCTTTTGAGGAGATGTTAATGTTCTCTATTACGTCTCCTGCATTTTTCAGGCTTTTGTTTGAGTATGTGTGTGTTTTCTTTAGGAGTTCGTACATGTCTCTGCCCAGTGAGCAAAATTGGGCTTGTCTGAAATTAACCATTGGTCTGAATGGAATAAGAGGTTTGTGGCTCTGTGGAAGGCTTGTTAAGAATGGGGCTTTAGGGTTCTATTGCGTCACTCTTCTTGTTGCCTCCTGTGTGAGGGTGTGTGTGAAACTTTTCAAGAAAATCTTAGGTTCGTTTGGTATCATTGTCATGGGTAACTGGTTAGCCTGGTTATTTCTACCAAGGATTTTTCTGTTTTTCCAATGTTATCTGTCTCTGTTATCATGACTAGAGAATACCATGTGCCTGCGTTGGTAATGAGTGCCTTACGTCATTTTAGTTTTAGGTGTATAATGTTTATGGTTGTGTCATCACATTTCAATCTGATTATCTGTGTGGTGAATTATTCAATCTGTTACGTCATACAATACTGAGGAGCTAATGATTTCCTTTGCTAATTCTAAATGTAGTTTGTATATGCTGCCATTCAATTCTTGCTTGTTCGAGTATAGGGAAGAAATTTCACATTTCAGCAAAGTACACGGAATTTTTTCCATTCTCGGATTCGTGAGACTTAGAGTGCGTTTGTTCTGCCACCCCGCTGCTTGCTGTTTGTTTTCCACATTGAGACCATCGACTATCTCCCAGAACAGATGTACTGAAGCTTATTATGGGGTGTATATACAGATCATTACACTGGGATTACAGAAGAGAATATGCAGCCACCCAACAGCGTACAGACATTTATCTTTTGACATCTGCCCTAAACATTAGCAGCAACACCCAGACGGAACTGAAGCAATATTTGTGAATGTCACGGATCCACTTTACAAGTGTGTTTAAAATGGGGACTAAATAAAGTTTTTTACATCTTAATTCATTTTTAAAACGTACCTAGAACTGACTGAAATAAAGATATCAGAGAAATATTTGTTACTCTTTTATGTTGTTAGTATGATAGTTCTTAATAGCATGTAATTAAAAAACACCTAATAGAAAAAAATTAAATAGAATCTGTCATTGACAATTGCGAGTAATATTTTTTGAAGTTAGTACCATGGTCTCAGTGTGTCTGAGTGTTTTACTGAGCTATGCTGGCAGGAGCAGTGCTTCTGGTAGTTCACTCTTGCCAGACTGGTCACCTGGTGAGTTTCCCCCTAGGGGGCCCTCTCCTTTTCAGTATGTGGGTGGCAACCAGGTGGGCCCTTAGCTACGTCTGACATTACTTCAACTTACTTGTGTCAGGGTTCTTGTGTTTTCTTATCTACCGGCCTTTATTAGCTAACCCTTGGTTTTTTTCTACCCCAACGGTATTAGACTCGAGGCTGTTTTTAGTTTCCCTAATGTGTCTCCAGCAGAGGCGACAGTGGCCAGGATGGACCTCACTACAGTGAAGCCAGCAGAATTCTGATTAACACACAGGCAGGACCGACAAATAAAGTCCAGAATGACAGTAAATGCGTAGGAAGAAAACCTTGATTAAAAATTACCTGGGCCTCCAGGTTCGGCACTGAAGCGTTGGGCGTGTTCCCCATCATTCGGAAAACTTCATTCTGCAAAGAATCCAAGAATAAAGCATCAGATCGGATAGAAATTAAACGGAATGGACCCAGCAAATGAAAACGGTATCTGAATTTAGGTTTATGGAACGTCCAGGGCGTAGCAACTAATAAAATGCAGGTACACAGTGAAATCCATTGAAGCAATGTAGACGTAATATCAGTAACAGAAGCAAAAAGAAAAGTAAAGAAGTAGCAGAAATAGATGATTATGTTCATATTTACGGTGGAGTCAACGAAGAGTATTGGGAAAAAAGGGGGATAACCGTTGCGGTACATAAAAAATGGAAACGCTGCATTAAGAAATAGGACGGTGTGGACGAATGTCTGATGTGTGTGGAAATGACGCTAAAAGGATACGACGTAGCGATCGTTGCAGCATATGCACCCACAAATAATGCTACTCATGGTGAGAAGAATGATTTCTTCAATGATCTGCATTTTCAAAGGGATTTTAATGGAAGAGCCGGCAAACAGGACGCTAGCAATGTTTTAGACAAATTAGGGGAGGATATTGTGAATGATAATTGAGAGACGGTGACAGAAATGTGTAGGCAGTACAATCGTAAGATATGGAATGGATTTTTTCGACACTAAGAGAACCCATTACATAAATGGCCACAGGGAAATAACAGTCTGTAATTGGTAATCCTATAGGGAAGGAAAGTAATGGTACACAAGTGGAAGATTGGAGAGTCTACAGGGGAGAAGACTGTGGATCTGACAATTATCTGCTTCGTTGTGCACTTTGGTTCCGCTTTTAACAATTAGGAGGTGTCAAAACCGCTGTTAACGAGATTAGAAAGAAACTGGACCAACCACAGTATAAATTAAACTTACTGCTTCTTATACAAACTTAGATTGAGTGGAAGGGTGACGATACAGCATTGGTAGTAGCGTATAAGGCCATTGTGAGAGCGACTCATGAAGCTGAATGAGATTTTCACTCTGCAGCGGAGTTAATTAAACATGAAACTTCCTGGCAGATTAAAACTGTGTGCTGGACCGAGACTCGAACTCGGGGCAAGTGCTCTACCAACTGAGCTACCCAAGCACGACTCACGCCCCGTGCTCACAGCTTTACTTCTGCCAGTATCTCGTCTCCTACCTTCCAAACTTTACAGAAGCTCTTCTGCGGTTCGCAGGAGAGCTTCTGTAAAGTTGGGAAGGTAGGAGACGAGATACTGGCAGACGTAAAGCTGTGAGGACGGGGCGTGAGTCGTGCTTGGGTAGCTCAGTTGGCCCGCGAAAGCCAAAGGTCCTGAGTTCGAGTCTCGGTCCGGCACACAGTTTTAATCTGCCAGGAAGTTTCATTCATGAAGCTGTCTTTGAAAGTCTCGGAGTACTTCAGAAATGTGGCAAATTTAAAAGTGATTAGTGGGACGATGATATTGCCGCAAATGTGAAGGAGAAGAAGGAGACCTATAACAAGCGGCTTATGAGCAGAAATACTGATGACAGAAGTAGGTACCTAAGACTGAGGGGAGAGGCAATGAAAGCAGAAATTAGAGCAAAAATTGCTACGTGGGACTTTAAATGTGAAGGAATTAGCAACTGCATAGGAAGTTGAAAGACCAAATGAGCATAGGAGACAATAAAACAACTAAGAACAAACCACAGAAGTAGTATAATCTTACAACTGATCAGCTTATGTAGGTGGAAGACATACTATGAATAACTCAGGATTGCGACGTATTTTTGTTAATAACACTGTACAGGCAAATCCCGCAGTTCAGACTTGTTCAATGACGTACGTGATTCGTGTAAAAAGCAAAATTTTTCGATTGTTTTTAAGAACGCTTTCATACAGCCACATATCAGTTTTTCATAGAACGTTTTCCCGGAAGTTGCTGGCAACCAGATTGTATGTATTTGAGGCCAAACTGGGTCTCCCTCCCCTCTCTCCTGACCCACCACGTAGAGAGTTACAGTATACCCGGGGTAGAGAGATGCTCGACTTGTCAGACAGCTATCGCTGTGGCGAGCAGCGCGAGACAGTGGCTGGCCCTCGCCAACAGTGAGCGGTGGTATTTATTGTCCCGTATGTCTTATATTAAACCAAGTACTTACATGTGTCTTCTTTCCAAAGTAGCACTTAGTTAAAATAATTAATGTATCAAAAATTACTGTATATTCCATAGTTTTTGACGGCATGGCATCACATGTTAATAGTGCAGTGATAGTGTAGTAAGTAGGTGTTTATTGTTAGATATTGAAGTAATTAATCTACGAAATGTCTCGTACGTGGCTGGGGTCATGTTTCTAGTACATACAGAAAACTTCATGACGTACTTAGTTATCCAAATGGTTCAAATGGTTCAAACGGCTCTGAGCACTATGGGACGCAACTGCTGAGGTCATAAGTCCCCTAGAACTTAGAACTACTTAAACCTAACTAACCTAAGGACAACACACACATCCATGCCTGAGGCAGGATTCGAACCTGCGACCGTAGGGGTCGCGCGGTTCCGGACTGTAGCGCCAGAACCGCTCGGCCACCAGCGGCCGGCGCTTAGTTATTCCCTGCTTTTAAGACACTATGATGTCACATATTAATAATATTACAGCAGTGATGTAGCAAAAGTTTATTTAAATGTAGCCTTGTGAAAGGTTAATTGTAATTATGTGTCTTTAATATTCTGACACAGAACTCTGACTTATCTCTGCTGTTGACGATGTTTTAAGATGAAAGATATGACACACACATAGACTCAGGGGAAGCTTGTTTCTTGTCAGGTCTGACAGAAAGTGAGAGGGCAGGGAGTGCAGTACTTGGCGTTTAAACTGTTAGCAACGCTTATCTGCAAAGTGATGCATGTATTTTCGTTGCTGAACATGTAGGCATTGGCTAGTTGATGCTGGTTTGCTACGGCGGAATACGCCCTACCTGAGTGCTTCATTTCGTAGGAGTACCTTTTGTGCCAGCCACCAAGTACGTCATGTCAAAGACGATTTCACGTACATATTTCTTAAACATTACAAATATTTCTATCACTCTCGCCGAGATGGTCTGTTGTAGCCTTCTCTGCTTTGTTGTTCGCAGCCAGGCAATAGGTGGCAGCTGCAGCCACTCAACGAACTGCATTCCGTGCAGACGTAGCACTGAGTGAGTTCGAGGCACTTTATACATTGAAAGCACAGCTGAGTAACTCGTAATTCAAATCGTTGAAATGGATCTAAGCACTATGGGACTTAACATGTGAGGTCATAAGTCCACTAGACTTAGAACTACTTAAACCTAACTAACCTAAGGACATCACACACATCCATGCCTGAGACAGGATTCGAACCTGCGACTATATCAGCAGCGTGGTTCTGTACTGAAGCGCCTAGAACCGCTCGGAGTGTGTTAATTGTTATGTATGCCATACTTAAGCATGTATTTCGTTGATGGTTCCATTGTTGCAATATTATCGCAACAGTCACATTGGCTCTTTCCTGTCATTCGAGTAGCACTTGTACTTTAGTTCAGTCACTGAATACCGGTGTCTACAATGGAAAACGGTTTCCTGTCGTTTCCCTAAAACAGCTCTGTGTGTGCGTATGTTGTTCCATTAACAATTTCCTTTCCCATTCTTGTCCAGTCCAAAATCTAATGACTTCTAAGTCGACATGCACGACGCATTTGCCTATAGCCTAAATCGTACATGGGTAAGCAATGCCCTCTCAGTATCCTTTCTTCAAGGAGCGATAAACCTCATAATTTTGCTATGACATGGCACACTAAATGTTGTTCTCATTTTAACACGCACAGTAGTGATGTATGAAGGTCTCAGCAGGGCCTTTGGTATTTCTGCTAGGTGTTTCCACCAGGCTAACCTCACAAAGATGATGACCATAATTCGCAAAAATCAAGTTTATAGACAATGTTATGTTAGGTAATGAATATATTTGAGACTTACACCTTGTTGGACAAAAATGTCCGCCATTTTATATGGATAGTGGACCATCATTAATTTAGCCACACACTACATATGCATCATGCCCTACACCACAAACTTCCTTAATATGTACCGCCATTTTGCCTAATATACCACGATATCATTAATTCAGCCACACACTGGTCTCTGATGAAGTCATATACCATACAGTACGTCATTATTCGCATCCATTTAGTATAATATGCTCTGACGTTAGTAATTTATAATGTTATTGAGTCTTACCTCGTAATATTCACCACCATTTTGCTGGGACCTTCATAGTGTAGCGAATTGACATTAACATAATGTGACGCAAAGTATCTTTCATGTGATGTTGATGGCAGTGGGGCAAAATTCACGTGATTGACATTACAAAAATATTGTGGAATGACAGATAATATCGTGATAATGTGGGAAAATAAATAAAACAATATTAAACTGTGGAATAATACGAACAACAAGTAAAGAAGGTGGGAAAATATATAAAACTGTGGAAAATATGGAAAAAAGTGAATATTGAAAAATGAGAGTACTTACATATCTACCTGTCAGTGATCTCTGCTGTTACCTGGAATGACGAAAATCAAGAAATATTAAATTTAATTTTTTATTACTTTTACCTACTCGTTAGACCTCAGGTGACATTGCTTAGCATAATTACAATAAATCAATTTCTTATGAATAAAAAACTACACCATGTTCATCTCCCCATGGTGCAGAGCTCATCCACTCAAGTGCTCCAGATGTAAAAGATGAGAAAGTGGGAGGGGTTTGGAAACAATTGATGCACGGGCTGAGGAGGAGAGGGTCAGTGGCAGATGATGGATGGTGGAGGACTGATCATTTCCTGAGGGGAAGGAGATTAGAGTCGGACTGACCTTGAATACAAATAGCACATGTTTAACCTAATGAAGATCTTATCTGTACTAATGACAATTTAGAGGAGTCTCCAAAGACACGCCCATAGTTACAGTCAACCTACCAGCGACAGGATTCAAACTGCAAAAAATACAAGCATTCACTACTGGAAAAAAAAGGTTCTGCGTATACAATCTTTGTGGGTTGGTTAAACTCCTCTGCCAAAAGACAGGTTCTTCGCTCTGGTGATATCTAGGCCATATCAGTGTGTTTGGCATGTCTCAAAATCATCGGCTTTAGTGTCACTTGTTAAAAAGAAACCTCAGCCTTAGCTCTGGAATGAATGAAGCTATGCTCGAATGAAAGGAACCTTTCTTTCTCTCATCTAATGGGCTATGTGTTTGATATGCCCCCTTCCCATTCGAAAATTCGGAGCTGCATTCAAGTTGGCTGCTTTCAAAATAGCCACGAGATTTGGGCTTCAGTCATCTCACCGTACTTGACCTTTCATTTCTGTTTGCCTACATTTTTTTTCGTTTTAGCTGAATGGTTATGGTTACACACCTATGGACCACTATATATTACAAGTACAGTAGAGTCTCGATGGTTCGAGGTGAATGGGACCGGAACCACCTCGAACTATCTAAAATTTGGACTATCGAAATTTAAATGGGAAATGAAATATTATAATATTGTAAGTAATACAGGTCAAAATATGAACTTTCTTAAAGTAACAGTATTTACACAAGCATTTGCATTGGCAGAATAACAATAATCATATATTTTGACAAGTAATAGTGAAGTGTCTTTTTTGGCGAAGCTGCAACGTTTCCTCGCGGCAATGTCACGCCACCGTCTCAGGAGCAGTAGGTCAGTTGGTGTCGCCTCAGGCTGCTGGTCCACGTAGCATATGGCGGCTTCGAGAGCAGCGTAGCCATCGGTGTGACTCATCATCGGTGCAGCCTCTGCCTCGTCATCCTCGTCACCCTCACACTGCGATGGAATATTAACCGTGTCAATTGTAGAAGAGTCTGTCACTTCCAACTGTTCGTCCGAATTCAACCACTCGCCTACTTCCACCTCTTCTGCCTCTTCACACCCTGGCAATCTTCTGATTAAATTACACAATGGTTGATCGTCCTCATCTGCTAAATCTTCAGTTTCTGTATCTGGCATAATTTCTTGTACAATTTTCCTCCATGACTTAGAAATTGTGTCTGACTTTATTTTGCTCCAAGATTCGCTAATCCAGTACACGACGTCCTTCAGAGTCACTTTCTTCAAAGCTCCTACAATGCTTTCGTTGTCTTCGAAATGAAGGATTGAATGTAGCAGTCGCCGTCGATACTTTTTTTTTTTTTTAGACATTCCAGAACGCCCTGATCCATGGGCTGAATGAGACAGGTAACGTTTGATGGGAAAAACAAGGCGCGGATACCGTCGCACTGCACTTGAATGTGAGGAAGCATTATCCATGAGCAAAATTGCTTTGCATGGCAGTCCCCTTTCTTTTAAAAAATTCTTGCAGTCAGGTACAAGTGAGTTAAAAAAACCAGTTCTTGAAGATTTTCTGATTCATCCAGGCATTATTCTGATGTGTATAGGCAACCGGAAGAGCTGAGATGGATACATTCTTGAATGCTCTCGGCTTGGCAGACTTCCCAATCACAACTAGTTTTAGTTTGTGGTTTCCAGTTGCATTTGAAGCTGCCATAACTGTGAGCCGATCTTTGCTTTTTTTGTGCCCTAGAGCCCTTTTTTCTTCACACGAAGCAAGTGTTCTCACTGGTAACATTTTAAAATTTAGCCTAGTTTCGTCACAGTTATATATTTGTTCATTAGACAAATTTTCGTCATTTATGATTTTCTTAAACTCGACGATAAATTTTGAAACGGCCTGAGCGTCACCAGAGAGTTTTTCTCCACATACGTCTAGTTGACGCACTCCATACCTCCTCTTCCACTTGTCGAGCCAGCCCACACTAGCGGCGAAATTGTCATCTCCTTCTTGCAGCTTTTTTCTGAAAAACAAAGCTTTTTCTTGCAAGATTGGGCCAGAAATCGGAGCACCCTTCTGTCTCTGTTGGGTATGAACAATACCTCACTTGTTGTTTCGAAGTCTGACTTCTTTGTACTTCTTCGACTGAGAGATTCGTGTGAGCATTTCTGTGAAGAAAACTGTTCCAATTTAAGTCGGTTTCTTCGCCAGTCACCAACAGTAACTTCACTTACTCCATATTCGAGAGCAAGTTACTTTATTCTTTCTCCTTTGTCAAGTCGTCTTAGTGCTTCTAATTTTAGATGCAAAGGCTCAAATTTCCTCTTTTTTGTTACAGCACTCATCTTTGTAAGGTGTACAACGGAACACACAGTCAACAAACAAAACGACACACAACACTGTACAGTACACGTACTGGAAACTACAGCAGCGTATGAACTCCCCAGTTTTGATCGGCAGCAGTCGGGGTATTTCGTGCCATACTGACAACAGATGTTCGTGCAACAGGGCAGCGAGCTAATCGTCGGTGTTGATTGCATTGTTGTCTGCTTTGTCGCTGAGCTGTACTCTCCCTATCTATCTTTTGAAATGATGTTTTCATTATTTATAATGTCAGTAAAAGAAAAGAAAGTAGATTGTTGCAAATTATTCTTTTTTAAAAAAAAAAAAAAAAAAAAGAGGCTCGGATTATTGGAAACTCGAACTATCGAGACTCAAACTATTGATACTATACTGTATTATTATTTGGTCTTGTTTATATAGAAATATCCTTGTACTCTGAGGAGTCGTTTCTTATCTCTTATGCTAATGTATTCAACATCTGTGTCTGTTGTAATTTATGTTGGGTTTTGTGAAGACGTTCCTCAAAACTTGAAAGGCCAACATTATCCTGACATTATTTCAATAAACGCAGACATGGATATCTTAAGGATAAGCAAGAATAAATCCGTCCTGTCCTTCAGCACACCACATCATAAAACAACAACAGAAAGGAAATAGCTCTTAAATGTTGAGACGAACTTGCGGAACCACACACTTCTTAAATTATTGTTAACAAGCTACAGCAGCTCTTAGCCGCTGGTTTCGTACCAGGCTATTAGATCTTCGTGTTTCATTTCCCAAGTCCGCACAGAAATTTCATATTTTCTGTGATGTTTTCAAAGAAACATAGTATTCCAGTCAAAAGAAGTTTGCCATCGGTACAAGGGTTGTAAAATACCAGGACTGGACGAAAAGCTGGTTGCTGCCTTCTTGTAATACAGAAATGTGTCTTCAAAAGCTGCTTGAAGAAGACATCGAAGACAAAATACCTGGTCCTGCAGGTTGTGTGCATTGATGATTTCCACAAACAATGCATCTCTACAGACTAGAAATATGACACCTACGAATGAAGAACAGGATTTCGGGTACGTAGTATGAGTTAACCTGCTGAGACATCAAACATTTTAGGCTCCTGTACCGCAATCAGTAGAAACGGGACCCTTACAGGATCACTTTGAATCTCTCTGTCTGACCGACACTTAAAACCCATTTTCTCAAGAACGGGTAAAGGCATCACTTTGAAATTAAAGTAGATACTGAGGTGTACAGAAACTTGGTGGTCTAAAAGACGTAATGTTCTCAGTCAACGCTGTCAAAGGTAAGGCCATTTACAGTGATGAGCCAAAATATTGTGACAATCTGCTTAATAGCTTGTTTGTCCGTCTTTGGAACGAAATACATCCCTCATTCTGAGGATTATTGATCCTACAGTTTGATGGTAGGTTTTTGGATGTACCTGGCGTTAGATGTCTACGTACAGGTCATATAATTCGTGTAAATAAGGGTTTTCTGTTTTGTGTTCACCATAATGGCGCTTTTTAGAGACCCAAATAGGTTCCATAGAATTTACATGAGGTGAATTTGGTCGATGACACATTAATGTAAGATCACTACAATACTCCTCAAACCACTGTAGCATAGTCTGTCGCCGAGACACGGACAGTTATACTGCTGAAAAAAGACATCGCCGTCGGGAAAGACACCAAGCATGAAGTGCTGCGTGTTGTTCGCAGCTGTTAACTTGTCTTCGATTACTTCCACAAGCCCCACACACTGTATCGCGCTGCCGCTAACGTCGATGATGATGATGATGATGATTATGATTATGATGTTCGGTTTGTGGGGCGCTCAACTGCACGGTTATCAGCGTCCGGACAAATTCCCAACCTTTGCTCAGTCCAATCTCGCCACTTTCATGAATGATGATGAAATGACGAGGACAACACAAACACCCAGTAGTCTCTAACATCGTTGACGGTGGTTGTGGAGGCTACCATTGACATAGTGTAGCATAAATGTGATCCAGCCGAAGAGCTGACACGTTTCCATTGATCGACGGTCGAATCCCTATGGTCCTGTAACTGCTACAATCGTAACTGCAATATCGTTTTGTCACCATGTGAACACGCAGTGGCGGTCTGCTGTCTAGTTTCTTGTTCAAAAACGTACAATGAATAGTTTGCTCCGAAAGACTTGTGCGTTCTCCAGCATTGTGCTCTTTCGGTATAGATGCCACAGATCACCATCTATCCTACTTCAGAGAGCAGACAGGCCTCCGATCCCCGTATTCTGTGAAGAGTCTTGCACGTTCCAACATTCAACGCCTTGTGGAAGTACCACTGTCATCCTACCTGTTCGCAACATCCACCGTTTGTGTTTCTGACTAGCAGTCATTCCTCGCCAGGTGCCGCTTCTATCGCCTGGACGGGCTTATGTGAATAGTAGGTCTGTGGTCATAATGTTCTGGCTAATCAGTGTATTGTCTCTGTAACCGCTGATTTGACATTAGCAAAGGAAAAAATGTCGTAGGCGGCAGGTGGGCTTAATTTGGTGCGCTGTCCAGGACGTCGATGGTGGGTTTCCCGAAGATTACCTTTACAGACAAGATGAAGTAAGTTGGCGTATTGGCACTAACTTCTATGCAAAATTCTTGCGTATTTAATTATTCATGCGAAACCTGACGTACCGTTCCCTGTTAATTCATGAAATTTCAGCAGGAGTTCGGAAATCCAGACGACGATTTTTACGGATCAGTATACCAACTTTCTCGATCTTTTGAATTGCTTCAGTTTTCAATAAACATTCTGCGCACCTCCTTTAACATGACATGAGCTCATGCAACAGTTTTCCTCAGTTTCACAAGAAACTTAAGGTTAACTCGTTGCTTCATCCCAATACATTGCGGTTTCAGCCAATGCACTAATGCAAGGACATCAACGGATGACTGCGACAGCAAGACTGAATGACGTACAACAGTTTCCGTCCAGCTGAGGGTGGAAGACGCGTAAACCGTATCAAATATGTTCTAACCTGCTGCAGCACACTCACTCAGTGCTTCCAGCAACATGAGTAAAGTTTTCTTACTCAGACGTCTATTTTTGTTCTTCAATATCGCTCTCCAGGCGTTTCAGCTTATCTTCAGCTGTCGGTATGGGACGCACCTCGTAGAAATTTTTCCCTTCTCCAAATCGTTTGTCAGAATACAGAATCCTGATGTTGGTGGAATTCCTGTCGCTTCAGAGAGCTCCATACAAGTCGCACTACGATCTTCTTCAGTAGCGTGTGCCACCAGTTTCAAACTTCTTTTATCTTTTCACGTTTTTGGCCTTCCGTTCCTGGAATTATCGTCTGTGCTCGTACGACCATCACGAAAACGATTGACCCAACGTGAAACTACTATGGCCCACAGTAAACTCACCACAAACTTCCCGTAACGCGTCGGGTTTTTCCAGCGTGAAGTTGCGAACATACCCAGACACACTACCAGAGACTCCTGCGAGGTCCATTTCTACCTCTCACCTATTTTATGTTAGAATACACAGCGAATAAACGAAAACAGGTGCTTCTTACTCAAGCTCCCAACAACATTTGACGTAATTTTCTTTATTGTTGCATCAAAAATCCGCAGTATTGCATTATTTGTGAAATGTCCCTCGTAATTCCCACACCCTGTCCATCAGGATGGTGGAGCAGAAGAGTGACGACCATTCATCTGGGGAAGGTACGCTAGGGTAGCTCAGCGGGACTACCCATTGTGCTGAACATGGACCCTGCAGGCACAGGAGCTGACTGGACCTCGCTGTGTGTCTCGGACCATGTGGCCGCGACAGAGGGTCAGCTGCCAGTCAGTATGGAGTCATTGATTCCTGGAGACCGCAGTGGCGGCTGCGTCGAAAGTAGGACGTCATTTCATGACCCAGATGTGCTGATGAGGGCTGGTCAACCCTGGGGGCTTAAATACCGCTGTCTCGCACAGACTGTGTGGTGAAAATGGTGTTTCTGTGGCGTGTGGAATCGGTTTGTATGTAGCCAGTGTTCTAGGTGCAGGTGTTGCCACACAAAAGGAGCTGGATGTCAGAACTGGCACACAGCCAGGGGTTTCTGCGTAAAGAGGTCGTCGTCTGCTGTTAGTGGATGTAGCAATCCAGTTACTACTCTGGCCTCTGGCAGAGTTACATGCCATTACAATATTAAGCAGGTAGCATAATGGCTGGTCCTATCAGCTTTTGTCCTATCCCATCAATGTCTGTTCTAAATACACTGAGTGACATGGATGTTTCTTTTGTTTTACATAGAATTGCAGAGAAGACTTTTTAACTCGCGGCCACTTCCATTATAGATATCAATACGATTCTTTCTTCTGTCTTCTGATACTCAGTTAGACAGAAACATATTCTCATTCATTTTGTTCCAACACCAAAAGTTCCACTGAAGTACAGAAGACGAGAATTTGGCTTCTGTTTCTTTTTAAGAGTAGTCTATTGTTCTGTGCGTATTCATCTATTTCTCTCTCACTTCTGAATTTATATGAGATAGTAGACATGCGTTATTACTTTCCTTCTTTGAGTCTGATTATCATTTTTACACAGTCATTTCAGTTTCTGTATAGAATAACAAATTAATAAATATATTCCGTATAGGTATTAATAAATGGAAGAGTTGTACGAATTCCTTTAGTACTACACCTAAATATATTACTTTCTGTTTTCCATACTATTCTGTTTTATTTTGTTAGCATTGGTATTGTATCTTTCTTCCAAGACACTATTCACTCCAAGTAACTGCTCTTCGAGGTAGTTAAATGTCTCTGACAGAATAACAAAGCCATCTCAAACGTCTCTGATCTTTTCACTAATCTTTAATCGACTTCGCAATTTCTCCTTGGTTTCTCCTCAGTGTTCTAGCTAAATAAAGCTGGGGGTAGTCTATAACGTGCGTCAGTCTCTTCTCAACTGCTACTCCTCTTTCACGTCCTTCGTATCTTATAGCTGCAGTCTGGCTTCTGTACAAGTAGAGAATAGCCCTTTCCTCGTGTATTTCAACTTTGCAACCTTCAGAAAGTGCACTCAAGTATGTAGCGTTTTCTGATTCCATGTCCCCTTTTACAGGAAACAAATTCTCCAATGGTTGGCGTGGGAAGAGAGGATGCACGTTCAGGTCCCCGAGTGCCACAGTGGTATGCGGGCCGGTCAGTGCTGGTGACGGGGGCCACCGGCTTCCTGGGATTAGCCGTCGTGGAGAAGCTGCTGCGGTCCTGCCCTAAAATTGGCACTATCTACATGCTGGTGCGGCCCAAGCGTGGACAGGACCCTCAGGAGAGGCTGGAAGCCTATGTGTCCAATGTGGTGAGTGTCCCTGCTGTTTCTGATGTACTATGCAGAAGAGCCAAAACTTTATGAGCACTACCTAGTGGAATACCGACGTTTCAGCTCTGACTGACGTGGCTTTGTGGAAACATGACGCATTAAAGAAGGTTCAGAGACTGAACAGAGACGAATGGAGAATCATTATAGTGAGGATACAGGGCGCAAACGGAGAAATCATGTGCGGTAATCCATTTCGCCAAAGAGCAGATCGTTATGGCCTGCCTAGGAACAAACATCTCAGAAACAGCGTAACGTCTGAGGTGTTCACAGTGAATAAAGGTGAAACCAAGAGTAGGCGGCTAACTGTTGGACACCCGTGTCACATCACAGAACCTGGAAGCTGGAGACTTGCCCACTCTGCAAAACAGGATAGGTGGCGATTTATGGCACATCGGTCGACAGAGTACAATGCTGGTGCAAGCAGAAATTCTTCAGAGCACACTTTTAGGATACATCGTTTAACATGGTACTCTATTGTAGACCGCCACCATGTGTTTCTGTGTCCACCCAACGAAATGATTGATTACTATTACGATGGGCACAGGGTCATCGAGGTTGCACCGAGAAGCAATGGAAGGTTGTCGCTTAGTTGCATGGCTCACATTTATTGCTACACCAGGTCGATGGTAAGGGACAGATACACCACCATGCTGAAGCATACCTGTTTGTAGAATGTACCGTGCCTCATATGCAGTCTGGTAGGGGCAGCTTTCCACTCTGCGGGACGTTCACCTAAACTTCCACGGGATCTTCGGTGGTAATGTAAACCATAGCGACAGCTGTCGACAACCTGAACATTGCTGCGAACCACGTGGATCACTTCATGCTTGATGTCTTGCCTGGAGTGATGATATCTGCCAGCAATTATATCAAAAGGTCAGAATCGTGTTACAATGGGTGGATGGTGCATCATAGTGAATCCATGTTGATGTCGAGGCCACCCAAGTCGCCAGATATTAATGCAAAGGGACATATATAGGGCAATGTCGGGTGCTAGCTCTGTGCCCACAAAATACTGGCCCATAATTTATAGAAATTACGTTATCTATGCGTAGGTATTTGGTACCACAAATGTTCGGAAACCTACCAAGTATTTTCAGAATCTACCTCACACTGAACTGCTCCTGTACTGCATTCCAAAGGCAAATCAGTACACTATTAAGACGGCTCATCATTGTATCTTGTGTAATAGTGTTTGGACACCTGACTCCAAGTATGTCAGAATCGTCGTCTCAGGATGATATATAGGATGAGTGAGTGCTACCAGCTGCTCAGTGATCCAGGAATGAGAAACGTACTATTAACAACACCAAAAAATTGCAAATGGTGAATTCGCCACAAATTGATAGTGCATTATCCATTTCATATTGGCCCAATTCCTACATCTACCTACACACATGGCCATATGCATGTAGCTTGCGTGGGGATGGTCTGTTTTACCTGTTGTATTACTATCTCCTGCCCCATATTTCGGGATTGGCGCCAGAAGTGATGGTACGAGAGTGAGGTGTTCCCTAAAATGTACAGACGTGCCCGACATGTGTGACTGTCGTATGAGTAGAACGTTTTAGCTTAATGTTCACTGGTGAAATCATTTCAATTAATTGATATGGATCCAAATACTAGATGAGTAATTTGTTTGGCCCTTCAGAGTGTGTAGGCTCATCTACATTACCCAGTGCCCTACTCTGCAATCAACTGCCTTTGGACTGCAGTGTCCCATTTGTTCCTAACGTTCTAGGGCTTTCGTAATTGCTTTCTATGCCGATTTCCATACCTTCTAAAACGTGCTTGTGAAATGCTTTAAATGCTGTCCATTCTTCCCCACTCTTTACTTTAACTCTGTAGCGGCACCACCGTTTAAGATAGGAAAAAGTTATATTCGGTGCAATATTTCTGAGCTCGCAAGTTACAGCCAGGCGTGGGCCGGTTGACAGTAAGTTACACTTACCAGCGGTTGTGAAGTAGAATGGAGTTCACAGGGCTGTAGAACCACTGAAAGAGTAAACGCAGTGGTTTGCATGGCGCAAGTTACAGGCAGAAGGGGCCCACTGGCCCAGCCTGGGTGTTCTGAGCACATGACTCGGAGAGGTGCATTAGCCTGACAGAGGCGCACAGCTGCATATAAATAGGCGCCGTTTCACTAACAAGGCATTGAAGTATGGCACCTCTCCTGGACGGCAGGGTGTGTCACCCCACCGACTGAACACAGCGTTCCAGTCCACGGCAGGTCGCTGTTCCGATCCTCTGAGGCCAATGTGGTGTCCACAGTCAGCCAGCGGCCGGCCACGCCACAGCTAGCTACTGCGGGCAGTCTTGTTGACTCCCAACACGCACCGGAGTCATCTCGAAGCGAGGGCCGCAGATTCCGACGCCAGATCGTGGGCGCTTGTTATTGCTGCGATCTTAGCCACACCGGCGAGGAAGCCCGCCACAGGCACGTGCAGCTCCCAGCGGGTGGCGCTGAGGCAGCGGGGTCGGAGACCGCTGAGTCAACTGCAGATGCATCCTGACGTTATCACAACTCCGCTGCTGTACAAGGCTGTCACACAGGAGTGTGCTGCATGGGTCGCTGAGGCAGCCATTCCGTGTTAAGCCCTTTCGCAGACAGCAAAGTGGTGTCCTCAGCACTGTGGGTCCCGGTGACACAGACCGAGAGAAACAGGGGCACTGTAGCTGGAAACAATAAATCACTCAGGAAACTTGGACCAGTTTTAATACGGCACATCCTGACAGCTCATCCTCGTCCAAAATTCCTCTACAACTAGAACATTGATAGTATTTTACAGATACATACTAAATCATATTATGATAGGCCTGTACTTTTCTTTGTAATAAGTCGTGATGGCTTATGGTAGGAGGATGTCCCAGTTCTCATCATCGCTATCGAGATAGTAATTTGAAGTTTGTCATATTGTCCTATAGTGACCAGAAGTTTTTCATATTGTCCCATGCACTGGCTCTGTTCCTTCACTGGCCTGTGAATGTCATATGCTTCTCCTTAACTTAGGAATGTGCAGTAGATGACAAAGCTGTTTCATCAGTTCTGACATAAGATTGGTACTGTGATTTGTAGTTAATTTTTCTGGAACCCTGAACTTCACAATAATTTTTTTTACCACTGCCTGTATCGCTGTGTTGGCTTTCTGATTTGGGATGGTTACTAGCCCCACATAGGGTGAGAGCCAATCTGTAATGATTATTACAAAGTGATTCTTTGCCAGCATTTTCTCAAAACATCCTTAGATGCCCATACCGATCATTCCAAATATCTTATTAGTTGCTGGTAGTTTCTATAGTGGAATGCAATGATATTCAGGTCAGTGTGGTCAGTGTACACATGGCACACAATTTTTCACATGCTAATTGACTTCCTGTTTGTGCATGTGCCACCAGTACTGATCATCAACTTGCCATTGAGTGGTTCTTTGACTCTCATGTCTCAATAACGTGTAATCATGTGCCTGTCTCTGTACACCCTCATGGAACACGGCTAGAATCACAATACATGGTCCATGTTTTGTCTTCTTAGACAACTCACAGTTGTGCACAATGTACTGTGTGTGCATTGGAAATAGCTTATGTTCCTTGTCAGCTGGTTGCACTGCCTTCCACTCCACAGTGGGGTGACCCCCTGTCTGTAACATACAAATGTGCCTACTGAGGCCATCTCCATTTTTAAATTACTTCAAATTAAACTCACATACATTCAATGCGTGATGCATTAATCTACAAGGTGAATCCTTCAACCCCAATAACGATTGTAACTTGTGTGATACGTTATCACGTTAACATCTTACCATACAATTAACTATTGATATATGTCATGCCATATATGAGGCTTTGCGTTTCCTCTCCATGGTAGAATCATTTCTCTTTGCTTTCTTTAACTGATGCTAGGCATTGCAATCAATATGTACCAACCAATCGATTTCTTGACAGTATGCAGCTCAGTGCACGATCACTATCAACACAAGAGAATATGAAGTTTTTCTCATAATTTCGAAAAACCAACACTGGACTAGTTGTAAAAAATTCTTTCCATATTCGTTAATGCACCACGTATTTTGATGTCTAGTGCAACATTACTCGTTTTTTTTCCAGTGAATGAATAATACGCCAAGTTGTTTCTGAATATTTTGGGTCAAATTTTCTACAGTAATTTGCTAAAACTAAAAAAATCCAACTCCTTCTCCATCTGAGGCATTATACAATCCAGAGCGGTGTTCCCTTATCAACATCCTATCGAAAGGCCAACCTGAGTTACACTTCTTGCAATGTGAAATGAATCCGCTCCATAGTTACATAGAATCAGGTGTGCCGTGTGCCATCACTTAAAAACTTCCATTAACCATAGCTCATGCTTCTCCACATTCTTTAGAAAAAACAGTCCTGTCATCCAAATGAACCCTTGATTTTAAAACTCATAAAATCCTTTCCAACAAATACTGTAATGTACCGGTCAAAATTTAAAACCCAGACAGCATGCAATGATATTAGTACTGTACTGAAGGAACTGTCAAACGCTAGTTATCCCTCGTCTTCTAGTGCTACTTCTCATTGATGGTAACCACTGCATCGATCTATGGTTGAAAATAACTTGCACCGCCGCAAATTTTTTAAAGTTTCTGTTATATCTCGCATTGGGTGTTGTGGGTTGGCAGGAGAGCCAACACCAGGTTACAAGAGGAAGCCGAAAGGCACGCGTTTTAGCTCACGTAGGCTGGCGTGAGGTCTGCAACAGGTCAAGGAAATTAGAACTTAGAAAAAACGTACGTAGCTGGTGGAATACATGACTTTCATCCATAAATGGTGAACGTCGGTCTGACGGTACATGTATCACAAGATCAATAGCAACTGATAATGGCGCCTTGCTAGGTCGTAGCAAATGACGTAGCTGAAGGCTATGCTAACTATCGTCTCGGTAAAGGAGAGCGTATTTTGACAGTGACCCATCGCTAGCAAAGTCGGTTGTACAACTGGGGCGAGTGCTAGGAAGTCTCTCTAGACCTGCCGTGTGGCGGCGCTCGGTCTGCAATCACTGATAGTGGCGACACGCGGGTCCGACGTATACTAACGGACCGCGGCCGATTTAAAGGCTACCACCTAGCAAGTGTGGTGTCTGGCGGTGACACCACATTGGGCACAAATCTGTAATGGTACAATTAACATATCTATAATCACAGCATAAATGTATGCTTGTTTCCACCCATACCATTTTTCAGGAAAACAGCCATGGGTGCTCCTAAAGGACCTATACTGTTTCAATGAAGTTGTTCTGTAACTGTTGGTTAAAGAACTTCTCCATCGTTGGTTATATAAGATGAGGCACAAAATATGACATACAGTACACTGATGATTGATTTCCTGCTAGCATTGTGTACTGCATCACTGGAAATTCTCGCAAAGAATCGCAAGGATTAAGCAGGTCTATTAACAACTTCTCCAACTCTAATTTTTCCAGAGTGCTTTGTACATATAGGCGCACAGTCACTTCTAATTTCTTGAGGGATGTCTTCCTCGTCTTAGAATCATGTCTTTTGTAGTTTTATTGGAAACGTGAAACTAATCCATTTTAATGTGGTTGATGCAGGCTCTGATACAATTGCATTTCTCTGTTCTGCACATCGAATTCACAGCTGTGAAATGATGTATATGTAAGTTCACCAGATTATTACCATAATAGTAAGAAACCTTTATTAAGAACACAATCGAAAGAAGCTTTCTGCAAACAAGTGTGTGGAAGATACGATATTTTAGGATTACAGGATTACACTGTGAGATAAGCATCAGAAGTAGCTTGGAAATGAACAAGGGCGCGAAATTAGCTAATAGCAAAAGAATGAAATAAACCGTTTATTTCAAAAACAAAAATGGCCTACAAATTAAAATGAATTTTCTCAAGCACTTATTCGGTAGCGGACATGAACAAGTGCTCATAGCTTTTAAGGTATGCACGTTACAGCCACGATTACACAATATTTTGTTTATTGACCATTCCTCCTGAGACATAATGTAGCTCAGCTGATCTTCTGACCAATGACCCAGCTTTGCAGCTGCGGACAGGTTGTCCACAAACGCTAAAACATCCTCTGCTGCTTTACCTGAAAAAGGATCAACTAAGCTAATGGTATAACATCTAGATTTCGTACTGATAAAGTGGACAATGATCTGTCCTATTACGAAGGGATGCATAAGCAAGTCTGTGTTGTCTGCCACTAATTTTGGCTTTTATTCCAAACAGAGTCAACCGCTTCCTGAATGATAACCACCTGTTCTTCTGATTTAAACACTTTAAAGCCCGTTTGTATAAAACAACGACATAAACAGGGAAGGTTAAACCTAATGTGATGTCATTCTACAAAACACTGCTTAATATTTACTCCTGAGGGCTATCCATGCAAAATCATTGCATTCATTGGCATAATGCTCTGGCCTTCTGGTTTAGAAAAATATTACTGACGAGGACTGAGCGCAGGGGACACTACGTACCAATAAATTACACAGTGTACACCTAACTGGGAGCATGTAAGTATATGTTTCTCTCATGTTACCCCTAAATTCGCCCAAATCAGTGCCTGAGCTCATCTTGACGGAACCAACTTTTAAACCAGCTCTCCCGTCTACGTGTGGAACTGTTGAAAATACGAAGGATGTAAAATATTAGAAAATAATTGTCTTGACTTGCTACCCTGCGATGGCGATGCTGCATCCAGACACATGACGCTCGATGTTTCAAACTAACTCCTGATATAAATCGTAATAGTGTGGGGGCTGGGAGAGGATGATAGGCCTCACAGATGGTGTGCAGATGTGCACTACCAGCTTCCCAGCTGTCATGGAATGCTGAACGCTGTATTAACAGCAACTTCACTTATTGAAATGCTTGGGCACAATCTGAAGGCGATGACTGAACGTCAAGAATTGAGTGATAAGAACTTCAGCAAAGCACTTGGTCATGTGAATAGCTTGCACCTAGCGAGGACGCAAGCAAACGAGAATACTGACACAACAGAAGGCGCGCCCTTGCCAACGTTACTCCTGCAGACTTCAGGTGGGCAGCAGAAGTGGGTGCACATCTATCAAGCTATGCCACAACAATGGAGGGCTGGGCATTTGGGTAGCACAATGATCCCAAACCCTGGTCACCTGGACGACGATCTTCATGCCTACCATTCGAGCCCTGGAAGCTTAATATCTAACAGCGAATCATGGACAGCAGCTAGTAGATAATGCATATAACATAGACGAAGCTGAAAAGGCTATGTGGGACCCCTTAAGGACAATCAGCTGCCACCTTGTAGGTGGCCCTGTTTTGATGGCTGCTACCAGCCCTCCGCGCATTAAATCTAGTAGTGACGTTTGGACAGCAGCCAGTAGATGATTCAGCTAGTCATAGGCGAAGAAGTCCGCCCCAGTAGCTGAGTGGTCAGCGTGACGGATTGCCGTCCTCTGGGCCCGGGTTCGATTCCCGGCTGGGTCGGAGATTTTCTCCGCTCAGGGACTGGGTGTTGTGTTGTGTTCCTCATCATTTCATCCCCATCCGGCGTGCAGGTCGCCCAATGTGGCGCCGAATGTAATAAGACCTGCGATATGGCGGCCGGACCTGCCCCGCGAGGGGCCTCCCGGGCAATGACGCCAAACGCTCATTTCCATAGGCGAAGATGAGAGGACTACGTGGATGATCAGAAGCCAGATGCCCCTCTTTCTACCACTTGTCCTGTAATAATTAAATCTAGCATCGATGCATGGACAGCAGCTAGAAGATGATCTAGCTACACATAGACAAAGCTAAGAGGGCCATGTGGGGCCACCTGAGGACGATAAGAACCCACATGAGGTCACCTGGACGGCGGCCTTCCTTTATATGGCTGCCACTCGAGATCTGGAATCATTAGATCTAAATGTGAGGTGTCGATAGCAGCTAGAAGATGATTCAGCTAGACATGAAACTGAGAGGACCATATTGGACCGCCAGTTGCAATGGAGTAGGTCTCGTTGATGGCGGTGATTGGGGACGAGATACAGATAGGCTCCAGTGATGAGTATTTACAGGCACTTGGCCTGGTTTTTTTACGACCCGGCGTCACTTCTAGTAACGTAGACGCCTAAGGAGCGCAACACTGGGCCTCGGGGTGCGGTGATACAGGACACCACTACAGTGGTCTGGCCCTTACGCCATGCTGCATCAGCGCCTATCCAGCCTTGCCAGACAGCTGGCTGACCTGCATGCTGTGGTTTGGCCGTCTGGGTGGAGAGATGCTGGCGCCACTTCTGAGATTTTTATCCCCTACCTTCACCGTATTGTGACGAAACTGGCTTTTGCTGTGAGCTGAGAGTGGCGGAATTTGCATTAACCTCATCCGTTGTGGGCATAACTGATGCAAAGTGCTATCAAATGTAAGGAATTTATCTTAGAGCTATTATAAAAGACAAGAGCAACGGTACAAGCATAGCGACAAAGACAGTTAACAGCATTCCAAAAGCTGTGTTTATATTAGAACACCGATCCGAGCCACACTTGACAGCTGAGCAGTGATGGGAGTGTCGATATAATCAATGCTTTACTTTTTCTCGCTGCCACTGATGAATGTTGATTGTTTTATTGATGAAATGCCTTATGGGCAGGCATAGCTGGACGAAAATGACATCACAGTTATGTTAGTCGTGGACAAACTTTGGAATGAAAGACAGATAAATTGGAAATAACATGTATGTATTTCGTCTGGTGAAAGCAGGCAAATTTAATAAAACAATACAGGTATTCAAGGTTGTGGTAGGAATGTGTAGACTGTAAGATCTTATCGCGAGGTTTTGTTGAGTAAGTTTAGATATACTGCAGGTCATTTAAACCATAGTTTGAAATTAGATGAACTTTGGGAGAAATTATCACACCACAATAGAATTACAGCCGGTGGTGGACCATGCGGAAGTGTGGGCTGATTCTAACTGTAGAGAAAGTTAATAGTGCAGACTTGAAGAAAACTAGTAATCTCTTCACCCCGAGTTCCTTAAAGAATAAAACTCCCACATATAAAACAACTTTACATGTCTGATTATAAATGCCTTAATGTGTTAAATATTTGGCGTTAAGCGTGTAAAATCTTTAGGATGGAAGTGACAAAACTCTAATTATTTTGGTTTCATCAGTTTGGCTTTGTTTACAAACCGTTACACACAGGCCGTTCCCTTGGCTTTGACACATTCTGTCAACTAAACATGGTTTTTATTAGAATTAAAAAATGAGAAAAACCATTTCCCATATTTAAAGTTAAACAGCTGAAGTGGATAGCCGCAGGACGTATTACTTTCATTTGTGCGTTTTAATCGTCATTATTCATTCTTTCCGGCTCGTTGGCTGTTTCCTTGTGTTTTACCCGTGCTGTTTATTTAAGATACTGTTGGGTAGACCTAAACACTTACCGTTTATGAACTAAAATTGTCTGTACTGCATCAGACAAGGGCAGAGCGGCGCTTACAATCCAGTAAAAACGCGCCTGTTCGTCAGCGTCCATTGCGTCGTGTCTCTTGAACTACATGTGGCAGAATGATATAATTCTGCAGGCGCGTTTAGGTGTATGCGTGGATACCATTTGTATGTTGTGTTGCGAATACAGTTGGTAGCAAAGAGTTCAAAATGGCTCTGAGCACTACAGGACTTAACAGCTATGGTCATCAGTCCCCTAGAAATTGGAAACAAACCTAAGGACATCACACAACACCCAGTCATCACGAGGCAGAGAAAATCCCTGACCCCGCTGGGAATCGGACCTGGGAACCCAGGCGCGGGAAGCGAGAACGCTACCGCACAACCACGAGCTGCGGACAGTAAAGAGTAATCAGTAAAAACGTCGTACCTGGCACTGAAGTTGCACTGCACAAACAGCAGAAATTTCGTAAGCGATAAACTTGTTCTTCCTTTCATTATTTTGCAGTGGGTGTTAAGAGAAAAATTATCAAATACAAGGCGACTATAGTCTGGGTAACTTGTACATCACGTTACACTGCGTCTAGACGTCTACACAGTTTCTGACTTTAATAGTTGACTTACTGCGTTAAGCTTTTAACTTAAGTTTATATCTTTCAATGACTAGATTACGACAGTATCTCAAATTTGAAATTCGGGCAATAATCATATTAAATACTAAAAGTCAGTTTAATGTACCACGCAGAAACCATTAGACTGGCAGACTCCAGCTGGGACCTTGTAACCACGTAGGAAGACAGACAACGTAAGTGAGGGAAATGTAAACAGAATGGTAGTAGGAAGAGGTGTTGCTGGTCAGAGAATCAGGAGAGTCAGAGAGAGAGATGGACAAGCCAATATTGCAGGAGAGGAGGGGAGATCATGTATAATCAAGGTAGATATGACAACACAGAAGACCACAGCAGTGAGGGTCCATGTTGATGTGGGACGGTTTATGGAATAAACAGCAGCTTTAAGAAGATTATAGACAGAGTAATCAGAAATCAAATGGACAGGAAAGAAACTGAGACCAGTGGAACTGTTCTAACGCCATGTTACATATATGTGAGTGTTCACCATTGTATGTAGCTGGACAGGCTGCAATGATACACTGACATATCAGAGTAACTCGTTTTTGGAGAAAGTTTCTTTTTACTATACCATGCCTATTACCATAAATTTTTGCTTTAATATAATCGCGAATATCGTTGTCTATTTTAGAAACAGAAACAGAAGTTTCATCTTGTCCTGCCAGTGCAGCAAGATGACAGTGAGTGTGAAGCAAGATGACACGGAAAATCTGATGATATGCATGTCACTGCTCAGTACACTATATGAAAGATATTAGTTTTTGCTTTAAATGTTCTTATTCCACCTTGTGTACTTTGTTCTCAACCAAGTTCTGTTTCGTAATTGTGCTTCTTGAAACTGTTGCAACTTGTCGTTTTTCGTGCATCGTATTTTTTATGGCACTGGCTCTCAAATTTTTTGGTGGTGGAACACATTTATAATAATATATATTTTACGTAGCCCTAAAATAAGTTAAGACTTGTTTTGTGATAGTTCTTTCATTATAACCATTTAATGTGCATCACACAAAATTGTGTACATTATACACTATTGAATTCTACAAGAATATACAAAACTGCTCATAAGAATACAGTACACGTAATAACATTGTACTGATTGCTGTGTAAATGAATAAAATCTTTTCCTTTTGATAGGAGGTATGAAGCGTTCTTTTTTTTTTTTAAATTTTTGACCAACTCTTTAATGTCAGGCTTGATAGAAGAGGGTTGAAGGCGCATGTTATGTTCAGTATCCAGTCTATGGCGTCAATTTGTAGCTGCATATGTTTAGCATCCCATTTCACACTATTATCGCGAATGGGAGAAGAACAGTCAGTTGTGGATAAATCATCAAGTGTCACTGTTTTGAACAATGATTGGATGCTTGATTCTGATGTCATTTCTAAAACAGATTCTGCAAATTCTGTATGAAATGATTATGAACCCGTTAACTTCATTTCACTCTTTTATTCTGCTCTTTAGGAAAATACGTTTGGGAAGATGCTCAGCTATCACAGAGACATTTGATCGATTCTTGAAATATTTTATCTAATAGTCTAATAGTTCTCATGTCACACCAACGAACATGGTCAGTACTAAAAATTTTTCTAGTTCTCTATTGCCAACATAAACAATCCAAACATTTATTTTTTTAAGATAGTTATTTTGTTATTATTGGTATTGAAAATGATTGTCTGGTTTCCACGGGAATACAGATTTACGAGTAATTCGTTAATTTTTCCACAGATAGCCACCAAAAATCTTAGCCTAAACAACCAAGCTACATCGCTCAAATGTTCATTTAATTTGGAAGAAATGTCAGTCATAAAAGCTTATAATAGTTCGAATAATATTGATAAGATGTTACCCGGAGATAACCATGTAACCTTAGTGTGGAGTGGTAGTGTTTTATGATTGGTCCCATAATCTTCTCATAATACTGAAGAGGGTGTGGGTTAACGTAATTGATTATTTTTACTCCTTCATAAAGAACGAATTTTATATTTTTCAGAATATTCTTTATCACGAACATTTGTCTTTAGCACGACACAGTACTACAGTTTTGCACTTCACTTTATGTTAGAAGTATCGCTCCAACTGTTTTAGCAGTCATTACCTTGGCTCCATCATAGCTAAACAATCGTAACAGTCGTGATGATTTATTGCAGATAAATTGTTAACCATGTAAAAATTCTTTCGTTCGTTCGAAAGTGGTACAGTAGAAAGATGCTTCGCAGATTTTTCATGTGTTATGTCTGCCACAAATTATAAGCGACAGTGTGTGCTTCACCCGCTTGTGCAATGTGATAGCTGACTACATATGATGCCTTCATGGTTTTTGTATGCACAGTATGGGTCGCTGTCGCCATGCGTTTTTACTTCTTAATAGTTGTTCTTTCTTATGTATGAAAAAGTTCTTAACCTTTTTTTTTTATTCCACGAGTATCGTTGGAAAATTTCGATCTTCTTATCAGATACCATAGATTTGCGTGTAAATAGTTTGCTATATAATAAGCAGGAAGGTGAACCGTTAGAATAAACAAATTTGAAACTGGTGTAAGATTTGTCACAATTCCTTTTTTTTTCACTTGCAGTGAGTTGTTACATTTCTTACTGTTTGAAATCACGGAGCCTGAAGTCGTTACGTCACCTTAAGTCATGGTCTCGATCGTAAACCTTTGAGGTTGATGTCATATCATCGTGGAGAACTACCTTTGAACTGTAAATAAAAGATTTTGTAGCTGCATCTTAAAGGCACCACTCCGTTCTGTCTTTCAAATCCAAGAGTTCAGTTTTACAATAAATCATAGAATAATATCGAAGAAAGACACTCAGTTTTAAAACTGTATTCAGTAACAAACACGAATCGAATATATTGCAGTCCGAGAGCGGTGCGCGGATTCGCCATGCCGAATTGTACTGTGCGTTGCAATCGCAAACTTGAGTCAGAACTGCCCTCTGTGCTGCGCGGCGCAGGTTCATATTGTCCTGGGAGGGGCGTGGAGGCTGAAGCATTGATAGCGAAAATATGAAATACAGGGAGCTTGAAGTGTTTGACGGAGAATAGTGGAATGTTTTTAGTATGTGTGCCAATGAGACAGTGCGCAGGGAATTAAACAGAGAGAGAGAGAGAGAGAGAGAGAGAGAGAGAGAGAGAGAGAGACAGGAAGAGATTGAGGGAAGGAGAGGAAGAGAAGGAGAGAGCGTCAGCAAAGCCGCTGGATGTCTGTGTCTGTAGTGGCGAGTATCGAGTAACCAGATACCCACTTGTACAAGTTAAATTATTTTGTTTGCAGTTTTTCATAGTAGCAGTACTGTAGTTTTATTATGCTCATTTTCGCCTACTACGCTCTGTGCATATTCATTTATGTATGTTCCACATCTTCTGATAAGGCAGTGGTTCAATTTCCACCAAACTCGATACAAGTATCACCCCTGTGGAGTAAGGTTGGTTGGTTTGGGGGATTCAAGGGACCAGACTGCGACGGTCATCGGTCCCTTTTTCCAAATACCAAAAATACCCACAGAGAAAAAGAAAGTTTAACAGAATAGGAGACAGACGACAGAACAAAAGAAACGTAGACAAGGACCAGACAAAACGAAATAAAATCACACACAGTGTGACGGTGGTTGGCCGACCATAGGAACAAAAAAGGAAAATCCAACCACCGAGAACACATTAAAAACTGAGTTTAAAACCGTAGGCCAAAGGCCAGAATCAACATAAAACAATAAAATAAAACATAAACACTCAGATTAAACGATAAAAACCCTTTGCCCGAATAAAACGCAAAACAAAGCCAGCCATAGCAGGGTCATCTGTTAAAAGGGCGGGGAGCGTGTCAGGCAGTGCGAACGTCTGCCTGAGCACAGCTAAAAGCGGACACTCCAATAAAATCTGGACCACAGATAAAAATAAAACGGAGCCGCAGCGACACAGAGGGGGGTCCTCACGGCGCAATAAGTGGCCGTGTGTCAGCCGAGTGTGCCCAATGCGCAGCCGGCAGAGGACAACAGACTCCTTGCGGGAGACCCGCATGGACGACCGCCACACAGTCGTCGTCACCTTGATTGGACGGAGTTTGTTTGGCGTGGGCAGATTGCGCCATTCAGTGTCCCAAAGTGATAGAACTTTGCGGCGTAAGACTGCCCGCAAATCAGTCTCCGGGAGGCCAATCTCCAGAGATCGTTTACTGGTGGCCTCTTTCGCCAGGCTGTCAACATTTTCATTGCCAGGTATCCCAACATGGCCAGGGGTCCTCACAAAGACCACAGAGCGGCCGCAACGGACAAGAGTATGCAGGGACTCCTGGATAGCCATCACCAGACGAGAACGAGGGAAACACTGGTCGGGAGCTCGTAAACCGCTCAGGGAATCGCTACAGATCACGAAGGACTCGCCTGAGCAGGAGAGGATATACTTTAGGGTACGAAAGATGGCGACCAGCGCAGCAGTGTAAACACTGCAGAAATCTGGCAATGAACGTTGTTCGGAATGGTCCCCTAGAGTTAACGCATAACCGACACGACCAGCAACCATCAAACCGTCAGTGTAAAAAACGCCAGAGCCCTGATACGTGGCCAGGATGGAATAAAAGCGGCGGCGGAAGGCCTCTGGAGGGACTGAGTCCTTCGGGCCCTGTGCCAAGTCAAGCTGAACGCAAGGGCTAGGAACACACCATGAGGGTGCACGCAAAGTGGCACGGAAAGGAGGTGGAACAGTGAAAACGCTAAGCCCAGAGAGAAGTTCTTTGACGCTGACTGCGATCGTACAGTCTGACCGGGGCCTACGTTCTGGCAGATGGACGACCGATTGCGGGAACAGGAGACGATAGTTTGGATGCCTGGGCAAGCTAAAAGCATGGGCAGCATAAGCGGCCAGCAAATTTTGGCGCCTTAACCTCAATGGAGGGACACATTCCTCCGCAAGTATGCTGTTCACTGGGCTGGTCCGGAAGGCACCAGTGGCAAGTCGTATTCCGCTGTGGAGCATTGGGTCCAGCACCCGTAGCGCAAATGGGGATGCTGAGCCATAAGCCAGGCTCCCACAATCCAGACGAGACTGGATTCACGCCTGGTAGAGCCGTAGGAGAGTAGATCGGTCGGCGCCTCACCTGGTGTGGCTCAGGCATCGCAGAGCATTTAGATGCCGCCAACACATCTGTTTAAGCTGCCGAATATGAGGCAGCCAAGTCAACCGGGCATCAAAAACTACACCCAAAAACCTATGTGTCTCAACCACAGAAAGAAGCTCGCCATCAAGATAAAGCCGCGGCTCCGGGTGAACAGTGCGTCGCTGGCAGAAATGCATAACGCAGGTCTTGGCAGCCGAAAACTGAAAGCCATGCGCTACAGCCCAAGACTGCGCCTTTCGGATAGCGCCCTGTAGCTGACGTTCAGCAGCAGCAATGCCAATAGAGCTGTAGTAAAGGCAGAAGTCGTCAGCTGAGACAGACGTCCCCACCGCCACACAACAAGCCCGTTAATGGCTACAAAAAACAGGCAGACACTTAAAACAGATCCCTGTGGCACACCGTTCTCCTGAACTCGGGAGGAACTATGGGAGGCCGCGACTTGCACGCGGAAGGTACGATACGACAGAAAATTTCTGATAAAGATCGGCAGAGGGCCCCGAAGACCCCATCCATGAAGCGTAGAAAGGATGTGATAACACCATGTCGTATTGTACGCCTTCCGCATGTCGAAAAAGACAGCGACGAGGTGCTGACGGCGGGCAAAGGCAGTACAGATGGCCGACTCCAGGCTCATCAGATTGTCGGCGGCGGAGCGGCCTTTACGGAACCCACCCGGAGACGGAGCCAGAAGGCCCCTAGACTCCAGTACCCAATTCAAGCGCCGGCTCACCATCCGTTCAAGCAACTTGCAAAGATCGTTGGTGAGGCTAATGGGACGGTAGCTGTCCACCTCCAAAGGGTTCGTGCCTGGTTTCAGAGTGGGGATAACAATACTTTCCCGCCATTGCGACGGAAACTCACCCTCGACCCAAATACGGTTGTGAAGGTCGAGGAGCCGTCGCTGGCAGTCCACTGAAAGGCGTTTCAGCATCTGACAGTGGATGCGATCTGGCTCAGGAGCGGTATCAGGACAAGCAGCTAGGGCACTGCGAAATTCCCACTCACTGAATGGAACATTGTAGAATTCAGGATGGTGGATGCGAAATGGAAGTCGCCGACGTTCCATATGCTCTTTAATGGAGCGGAAGGCCAGTGGGGAATTGGCAGAAGCGCAACTCAGAGCAAAATTCTCTGCCAAGCGGTTGGCAATTACGTCGGAGTCAGTACAAACTGCTCCATTCAGTGAGAGCACAGGGACGCTGACAGCGGTCCGATTGCCATAGAGGCGTCGAATCTTGGCCCAGACCTGCGATGGAGTGACATGGAGGCCAATGGTGGACACATACCGCTCCCAGCACTCCTGCTTGCGTTGCGGATAAGGCGGCAGGCTCGCGCACGCAGCCATTTAAAGGCGTTGAGTTGTTTGATGGAGGGATGTCGCTTGTGACGCTGGAGCGCCCGCCGACGATCTTTAATCGCTTCAGCGATCTCAGGTGACCACGAAGGCACATTCCGCCGCCGAGAGGACCCAGAAGAACGGGGAATGGCAGATTCGGCGGCAGTAACGATGCCGGTGCTGACCGATTGAACCACCGCATCAATGTCATCATTAGAGAGAGGCTCAATAGTGGCAGTGGAGGAAAACAAGTCCCAGTCAGCCTTATTCATAGCCCACATGCAAGGGCGCCCAGAAGACTGACGCTGTGGCAGTGACAGAAAGATCGGAAAGTGGTCACTACCACACAGGTCGTCATGCATTCTCCATTGGACAGACAGTAAGAGGCTAGGGCTGCAGATCGAAAGGTCGATGGCGGAGTACGTGCCATGCGCCACACTGAAGTGTGTGAAGGAACCATAATTTAAAAGCGAAAGATCGAGCTGTGCCAATAAATTCTCAATGGTGGCGCCTCGACCTGTCGCCACTGACCCACCCCACAGAGGGTTATGGGCGTTGAAGTCGCCTAGTAACGAGAAAGGTGGTGGCAATTGGACTATCAGCGCAGCCAGGACATGCTGCACGACATCACCATCTGGTGGAAGGTAAAGACTGCAGACGGTAACAGCCTGTGGCGTCCACACCCGAACAGCGACAGCCTCTAAATGTGTTTGTAGAGGGACAGACAAGCTGTGAAGAGAGTTAAGGACATAGATGCAGACGCCACCAGACACCCTTTCAAGAGCTGCCCGGTTCTTATAATAACCCCGATAGCCACGGAGGGCGGGGTTTCGTATTGCTGGAAACCAAGTTTCCTGAAGAGCAATGCAGAAGAAAGGGTGAAGGCTGATAAGTTGTCGGAGCTCAGCTAGATGGTGGAAGAAACTGCTGCAGTTCCACTGGAGGATGGTATTGTCCATGGCTGATAAAGGCGTGAAGGAACTGGGGAGGCAGATTACGCCTCCTGGGCCCCTGCTGCTACAGAGTCACTACCTGTGCAATAGCTATCCGTCGCGTCTGAGGGACTGGCGAGATCCAGGTCCTCAGCGGATGCCAGAATCTCCATCTCATCCTCAGACGCAGAGTTGGCAGGTTGCGGTGGGACAGGTGCCACCGCAATATCAGGATTCTTGGGAGCCTTTTTCTTGGACTGCTTTGTGCGCTGTGTCTTTGGACTTTCTGGCTGGGAGGGCCTCACTGGGTCAGTCTCAGGGACCGACGACGACCGTGACGCCCTATGACCAGCGACTGGTGAGTGTTTGAGGTACTTGCGGGTGTCTGCTTTGGCACTGGGCAAAGCCTGGGATGGGAGGGCCCCAAAGGACCCCTTCCTGGCGAGAGGAGCCGAAAATGGCTCACGTTTCTCCGAATGGGAAGGAGGAACAGATGTCCCCGATGGTTGGGGTGGAGTTGCTCCTGAAGTAGATGGAGCAGGAGCAACAAGGAGTGAAGTGCCCCCCACAACCAAGGGGACCGGTGAATTCTGACAGAGCTGAGATCGAACTGTATGTGACGACATGGTAGAGGTTCGAAGCGGTGTTGCAGCAGCAGCGTAGGTGGATTTCTTTGGCACAGGATGTAGCCATTCATATTTCTGCCTTGCCTCAGTGTAGGTCAGGCGGTCCAGGGTCTTATATTCCATTATCTTCCTTTCTTTCTGGAAGATCCTACAGTCTGGTGAGCAGGGGGGATGGTGTTCTCCGCAGTTAACACAGATAGGAGGCGGGGCACATGGAGTATTGGGATGGGATAGGCGTCCACAATCTCGACACGTGATGCCGGAAGTACAGCAGGATGACATGTGCCCGAACTTCCAGCATTTAAAACACCACATCGGAGTAGGGATATATGGCTTCACATCACAACGGTAAACCATCACCATAACCTTTTCGGGTAAGACATCACCCTCGAAGGCCAAGACGATTCCACTGGTGGCTACCTGATTATCCCTCGGACCCCGATGGACGCGCCGGATGAAGTGAACACCTCGTCGTTCGAGGTTGGCGCGAAATTCATCGTCGGACTGCAGAAGAAGATCCCTGTGGAATACAATACCCTGGACCACGTTGAGACTCTTAAGCGGCGTGATGCTAACTGAAACATCCCCCAACTTGTCACAATTGAGCAACCTCCGTGAATGAGCAGAGGATGCTGTTTTGATGAGTACTGATCCAGAGTGCATTTTGGACAAGCTCTCCACCTCCCCGAACTTGTCCTCTAAATGCTCCACAAAAAACTGGGGCTTGGTCGACATGAACGATTCCCCATCAACCCACGTACACATGAGGTACCGGGGTGAATATTCTCCACTGGCTTCTTTAGCCATACGTTCCTCCCATGGAGTGGCCAGGGAGGGAAACGATCTTGGTTCGTATTTCTTGCCGTTGAGGTTAGACCTCGATTGCTTAGAGACTGCTGGTGGAGGCCCACCAGCGAGAGATGATGTACAACGCTTCATTGCGGGTCATCTGTCCTGATGCCACCCACTCCGACCAGGAGCTCTCCCCACAGGCACCACTCAGCCCCAGCAAAGACCACCTGGCAGGATGGCCTTTCCCGGGAGTCCTGATGGCCCAGAGGTATAGGCATCTACTCCTTGGCATACGTGGGGAGGTGAGGAGGTAGCAGCTCAGGCATCAGCAGTGCGATCCCTGTGTAGTCAGGGGGCTACCACTAAGAGGATACATAACGACCCCACCACAACGGACTGGCTACTGTGCTCGATGTTGTGTGTCAAATATCCATATGTGTCAGGAGAGCGAAGATGGAAGTTCATAATGGAGGGCATGTATGCTACCCAGAACACACAGCAGCTGATGTGGCCGGAAGCTCGGTGTAAGGCCAACTCCATGACAATATTGGTTGTGCCAGATCTAAGGGCAAGATCGACATACTTGTAGAATGCACCACGTAAGGCGCCCTTCCCAAAATGGTACGCACTAACAGAAAATTTTGAAATCTAGTGGTCAAACCCCTTAGGGGACCATCACATTAAGGCCGAAACGTTTGAGACTCCTTTTAGTCGCCTCTTACTACAGGCAGGAATACCGCGGGCCTATTCTAACCCCAGAACCCGCAGGGGGGTGTGGGGTAAGAACTGTCTACCCTCAGTGATGTGAAAACTAAGTGTAGCTCACGACATGCAAATATCCAGACTATATTCATCCATTATTTGAGAATGAGACATCAAATTTCTAGCTGATAACCTCACGAACTGGTGATAGGAAACAAGTTTAGCGCTGACTGCATTTTCACTGTTCATGCAGTAAAAGTGCCGCATCAGGCACGACATTTTAATCTGCAGCTGACCCCATTTCTAGCATTTTACAGGCAGTAATCTCATATACCACTCAATGTACTTAGGAAAATATATATGACATGCATTTCAGGAGATATGATGTCACCAACACAGATGTGTGTGAAAACTGCCATATTATTCATGCTGTTTTAACTGATTACTTCGTTGATACTAACTCTATTCACATTTCTCAGGCAGTATTCACATACACAACTGAATATACCTGGAAAATTATATCATTGCATCATACATAGCTTAGGAAATATGACGTCTTACAGCTGATCCGCGTAGAAACGAAACTGGAGGGTGAAATTCGCTAGCGATGCAGGAGAAACATGTGTGCAAATATTTGTGAAATATGTTACATAATTGTGAGATATATGTGGAAAGCGTTTACTCATGAAAAACCACGGATAAAATACACCTTCTTAACCCCTGGATAGATTTCATCCAAACTTTGTACACATATTGCTTACTATTTGAAAATAAATACTGGGGGGGGGGGGCGGGGCGGGTACGAATGAAAAGTTTCCTGTCTGGTGGCTGGTGGCGGTAATAACGTGGACAGAGAATGGGGGAGGAAGAGGTTGACAGGTAGAGAGGGGGAAAGAGGAGATAGACATAGACATGGGAGAAGGCGATGGAGTGAGGCAGGGGGAGGGGAAATCTGAAAGAAAGGGAAAAGGAGTACACTGATAGAGAGCCGGTGACACAGAGGGGGGAACATGATATGTAAAAACAGAGAAGAGGAGGAAATCGACAAAGAAAGAACGAGAAGGATATGGACAGAGAGAGGGGCATCGGAAGATGGACAGAGGGCTTCGGAAGGAGGAGGAGGAGGAAGAGGACAAGGATGTGGACAGAGAAGGGGGTGGGATGAGACTGACAGAGGGGAAAGGAGGAGACATTAGAATAAATACATACCCAGGCAACTCTGGGTACTCAAGCTAGTAACTTATATAAAAACAACATTGATGTAATATTTATAACAGTTGTTTTTCTCAGTGTGTAACAGGACTTGATGTACTTTAGGTTGATATTATTTTGTTCGAGCCATTGCTGAGGCCTAGAGGAGCCCCTGGGCTGTTGAGAGCGCTCTCTGCCTCGCCGAATTACAGTGTTACCTAAAAGTAGGAGCATCAAGTGGGTGATTAGTTAACTTGCCTGGAGCATTGTACTGTCTCTATGCTCCCTACATATATTTACGATCTTATTCTAGTGGCTTCCCTTCATCTTCTTCGCTCATGTTTATAACGATTGTTTTTGTTTTTCCAACATTTAATTGTTTACCCTCCTATGCAACTCTTCTATCCAGGCACTGATATCTTGTTTCAGGTTTTGTTTTCTGGTGAATTCTATCACCAAGTCTTCTGCGAAGCTCAGCTGCTAACATGAATGGGTCTCGACTGCTGCAACGTACTTTCACCATCCACTGAAGAATCCTTAATTAACAGTTCTTGTGTCGGTCCTGGAATTCGCATACAGGCTCCTAAAACACCTATAAAAGACCTCGCTGGCCGCACGTTCTGGCGTTAGGAACTTGATTATTCTGTATAAGAAATAGTAGTAAATAATAATAGTGATGCTGTAACTGTTGGTTGGTAGTATTTACTGACAAAATGCAACCTAACGCTAGATTGCGTACTGACGGCTATCCCGTGTGGCCGTTTTTTAGTACAGCTTTAAAAGAGAGATAGATTATTAACTGATCACCGATGCGTCGGTTCTGTATTGCGTTCAGGAGACGTACGGACTGATCACGCGAATAATTCACCTCCTGACGCGGATTGCCTTACGCAATCAGAATCTTCGATGAAAATACCTAAGGAAACTATTTGAAAATAAAAATGGAAATGAAAGCAAATTAGGGGAATTTCGCAAGAGAAAGATTAACAGATCGGAAGTGGAACATATACTGGTCTCCCAAATACAATCGAGACACCGCGATAAAGAGCGAACCTGTAACAAAGCTCATATACAATTTGAACACCAGTTTTGGTTAGTGGAAGAAAAGAATAAGAAGAAAATTACTGCATCGTAAAATATTAATATATTTTGAACAAATTGGCTTTAAACTTCTAGACATTGACAAACACACAATAAGTGCATGACTTACATCTGATATTTCTTTTGTACACGGCGCAGTCCAATAATCGCTGATTTGCCAGTCCGTTCCTTCTTAAAAATTAAATGTCCTTGCATGTGCGTAAGTACATTGTATCCTCACCCGGGTTACCGAAATGTTTGTTCGTCGTTTCACATAGTTTTTACACAAAATAAAAACACAACTTGTAGCAATGTATGTCCTAACATATCGGCGCCCAAAAGCACAAGGGATAATGAAGTCTCTAGAATATTTCTTAACAAAAGATAGATTGTTCAATCTTCTGTTTCGCAGCTTCTTGCTATCAGTATCTGTGGCAATGATTTTAAATATCTGCGCCCAGCGGGTCATAGTGCTTATTTACAGTATTTAAACGTTGGACGCGCATCTTATTATAGGAGTATATTTAAAAAAATAATATTCCTTCTCATTACTCTCGCGCTGTGATGCTTAGCATCTTTACGAACTACAGCTCCTTGGCTGTCCTTTTCCTTTATGACAAATATCTCGTATGCAAAGTATCTGAAATCCAATAATATTACATTGCTTCCCGCGTAAGGAACGATGACTCCGCGAGGATCATAGTCGTAATATTACTGCTTTCGTGAATCAAGTTAGTATTACTTGCTAAAATTCTTTATGATAGATTTCATATATGACATTAGACAAAGTGGTTGACATAAGGAATAATAGGTAAATATATTCGTACGACTGAAATTGATGGTAACTTGTTTGTAGGGTAATTACATGACAATTGAGCCGTACTCTTTCTATAGTATTATTCAAAGACAACAAATGTTAATTTCTCTGTAAAAGACAATGAAATTAGGATAAAGATATACATACATAGATACATTATACATGGCATAATAAATATTAAAAGATAATAAAGAAATAAATTATTTGACTTCACTGGAAGTCTTGGTGCATTGTGCAGTCTTGGAAAAATATATTACAAAGAATTGACATTCCTGTTTTACAATGACATATTACTGAATAATTTTTTTTACCGTGGTTTCGACGAAGATTTCTTGCAGTAAACACGTAGCACTTTACCGATTTGTGGCTTTCGTAACCTGCAAAAAAAAAGTTTCACTACACTTAAGTAGGTATGACTTAACACTGGGAGTGGTAGAACTTCGGGTATAAATGGTAGCACTGTACTTGAGTGAGGGAAATTGATTGCACTTTCACAGTGGAGGAAACGTAGGGCATCACTTTCACTGTGGAGGTTGAAGTGGTTGTCTGGATGTGATGTTGCGTTGGAAATGCGTCGTGGATCAGGAACTGGAAGACTGGTTCTGCAACGTGTTGAGCCGTTTGGTGTCGGTCTCTATTTCACTTGACACACGTTCGAGCTTCCATTCATGTTCTCGTACATGAAAAATACAGAGAAAATCTGTATTAGACTGTGCTTACTTACTAATAACTTAGTCTAAAAGAAAATTGGTAGGATAACAATTGTTTATGTACATGAGGTTTCATTCTCTTCGTAGTACTTAGTACTCGTATACGCCGGGTGATCAAAAAGTCAGTATAAATTTGAAAACTGAAAAAATCATGGAATAATGTAGATAGAGAGGTACAAATCGACACACATGCTTGGAATGACATGGGATTTTATTAGAACCCAAAAAATACAAAAGTTCAAAAAATGTCCGACAGATTGCGCGTCATCTGATCAGTATAGTTATAATTAGCATAATAAAGCAAAGATGAAGTTCTTTACAGGAAATGCTCAATATGTCCACCATCATTCCCCAACAATAGCTGTAGTCGAGGAATAATGTTGTGAACAGCACTGTAAAGCATGTCCGGAGTTATGGTGAGGCATTGGTGTCGGATGTTGTCTTTCAGCATCCCTAGAGATGTCGGTCGATCACGATACACTTGCGACTTCAGGTAACCCCAAAGCCAATAATCGCGCGGACTGAAGTCTGGGGACCTGGGAGGCCAAGCATGACGAAAGTGGCGGCTAAGCACACGATCATCACCAAACGACGCGAGCAAGAGATCTTTCACGCGTCTAGCAATATGGGGTGGAGCACCATCGTGCATAAACATCGTACGTTCCAGCAGGTATTTAGCACCCAGGCTGGGGATGATGCGATCTGTAACATATCGGCGTACCTCTCACCCGTCACGTTAGCAGTTACAAAACCAGAATCACGCGTTTCCTCGAAGAAAAAAGGCCCGATGACGGTAGATGTGGTAAACCCAACCCATGCCGTGACTTTCTTGTCGTGCAATGGAGTTTCCACGACAGTTCTAGGATTTTCGGTAGCCCAAATTCTGCAGTTGTGGGCGTTGACAGACCCTCGGAGCGTGAAATAAGCTTTGTCGGTCCACAACACGTTACTCACCCAATCGTCATCTTCCGTCATCTTTTGAAACGCCCACACCGCAAATTCCCTCCGCTTCACTAAATCGCCAGGTAAAAGTTCATGATGCCGATGGATTTTGTACGGATAGCATCGGAGGGTACGCCTAAGTGCCAACCAAACAGTGGTGTAGGGAATGCCGGTGCGACGTGCGACTGCACGAGCGCTGATTTCCCCGTATATAGACGAACCCACTACAGTCTCCATTTCTTCCTGAACTGTCTCAGCAGCATTATGTCTTGTGCTCGGTCGGCCACTACTGAGTCTATCGTCTAAACAACCCATGGCTTCGAACTTCGAAATCATTCTCGCCACACCTGCATTTTGCAACGGACTTTTACCCTTTCGAATCCCCTTTCTATGACGATTGGATCGTAACGCTGAACTAGCACATTCCCCATTCTGATAATACAGCTTCACCAAAAGCGCCTTTTCAGGTAACGTCAACATGCTGCGACTGCTGGCGCATCTGATTCTCTCTCTCATTACAGCTCCTTTTATACACGATTGTCATGCGCAGTCACTGACGTTTTGCTGTCCAGCGCCATCTGTCGAACATTTTGTGAACTTCGTTTTTTTGTTTGGTTCTAATAAAACCCCATGTCATACCAAGCATGTGTGTCAATTTTTACCTGGCTATCTACATTATTCCGTGGTTTATTTTCAAATTTATACTGACTTTTTGATCACCCGGTATTAACTTTTCTGGTTTTATTTGGGTAGAGACGTTTTCGTCATTACTTGGCCTGGTCTAAAAATTCGGTAGCAATTGTCAAAGTCGAGTTTTAGACTTTTCAGATTAGTATCTTGGTGATTTTATAAGGTCTATACGTGCTTGACTCATGGTTTTATCAGATTTTATATTGAAAGTATTTCAAACACATTTGGCAGCCGCGTTCGTTGTGCAAAGGGATCTGGATTGTTGAGCGCGCAGCGTACTCTGTGTTACCTCCGTTTGTGACAGTCACGTGATACTAACTTGACGGCTTCACAACGCTAGCAACAGTGCTCTGCGAGAGGCAGGATGTTTTGTGTCTACTAGCCGTGTCATGAGCTTATACGGTTTTTTATCGACTCGGAATTACGGAAGCAGTCAGATGAGGCGACTCCCGCAGCTTTGGTGAAAAATGTGTCCGTGGAAGGCGTACAGTACCGGTTGCGGTAAGTACAACACTTATTCACTTGCACAGTTCGGCTTTCTACATCGTGGTTTCGTGGTACAAGTGTTTATAACATTACTTCACATGAGGAATTTCACACGTGTCCATAAAGTTATCACCCTTTCAGTTCACACGTTATTATTTTTTCGTGTCCACATGTATTTGGTCGTCATGTTAAAGTTCGCACGCACCACTTTTGTGCGTGTCCGTTTATTGCTTGTCTATAGTCGGTTTACACGCAGCAACACATACGTGTCCATAAATTGATGACTGCATTATTACTACAAAGTACAGTTAACATATATGTCTACAAAATTATTTACAAAGAAAAATTAGTCTGTGACTACAAGGCCTGACGAAAAAACGTTTGTCTTATTTATAGTTTGTGCTTGCAAGGCAGTTTACACCTTGTTCGAAATCTTGATATTGTTTTCTTTTTCCAATAATTACTCTTCTCTCAAGTTCAGATCTTTTATTTTCTCTCTTTTAATTACGTCGTTAGTTTGAGGGCATAGTCAATGTGGCTTTATTGATGTGATGAACAGCTCATGTTCAAGTTTCCACGAGGGAAATTGGGTAGCTTGATGTTCCCTATCGTGCAATTTCACACAACAAATCTTAATTGAATTCGCAGTTCGCGGAAAATAAGCATAGCCTGTCAACAACCAACGTGTCACGACCATCCATACGTACAGTCTGTACGTATCAAGCATGCAATCAGTACGTAAAATTCAGTTCTCTACTGGGTAGGGTAGGCAGGTGAGGATACTGATTAGAGGAAAACACAATAGACTTTTTTGGAGTCAAGAGATTTGAAGATACAATGTTAATGCCGTATGAAATGACGAGCCTAACATAAATTGTGCATCATCACCCTAGTTTTCCATGACAAGTAGTTTGCGTAATTAAATCGATATAGCAGTCTCAGTCTCGTCTGATCCAGCTCTCCAATTTCTCTATACATATCTAAAATTCATTACATCATGCATTAGCAGTGAACAGAGTTTGATAGCTATCTTCTCTTTTGAAAAAAAAAAAGAATGGAAACATTCGTTGTATCTCGAGGACCTGAAATAGATGCTTTTGGTACTAAATTGGTTTACTTAATAAATGATCTTTGTAAGTATTTCAGCTGCACTGTGACGCAAAATTCTTATGAACGTATACGGTTTTCTCCGTACAGTAATAAAAATAACTGAACTGCGCACTTCTTTCCTGCAACCTTGATCGTTATTGATTTACTTGTTTCTTATACGCTAAGCTGCTGCCTTTATCTACCGCTTTTCACAGGTAGTCTCATAAAAATTGTGGTCAAACACTCCTTGTAAATAACGTAACATTTACCTCATAAGAGTAGGCGACCTTAATCAATTTTTATTTACGAGCAATGATTCTGGTCCGAATGATCATTTAATTTATTTCATTCAAGAGGAGAGAGCTTTGCTATACTTAAAACTAGTGGTAGCAGGTGGCACTTAGCACGTCCCTACTATGTTATTTATGCGTCTGCTCTTTGGCTTTGGCCGTTCATAGCTCAATTTAACTTAAAACTAACTTACATCTAAGGCAAATCTTGCTCTCCTGTAATAAATGTATTTTATTTCAGGTACTCACATAAATTACTTCTCTTGTGGAGGCATGTCGACAGGGTGTTACTCCTGTGCATTATTCTTATGTACGCTTATACTTCACACATAGTATGACAACTTATATATATATATATATATATATATATATATATATATATATATATATATATATATATATATATAGAGATAGAGATAGAGAGAGAGAGAGAGAGAGAGAGAGAGAGAGAGCAGCTTAACTTAGCAGCTATCTTCAGTGGTTGACTCGGTATTTCTTTAAATCTCCGTGATGAAACAATCCTTTTATTCGTCCAGATACAGGGTCAGCTAATAAATAGCAACCAATGTGCGGTTTTCTTAAGAAAATAAATGGTCCGTCATACAAGCGCTGCCACTTGCGATTCTTATGATGAATCAAATATGGTTTGAAGTGAGTCTTTAATAGCACTTGTTCATTTATACGATAGGATAACACTTTGATAATGTGTTTGTCATGCGTCTCTTTCCTTAGGTTGTCTTGAGTGGTTAAAGATATGAGAGCTTGTCTTAACTTGTCGTCTAAGGTTACTTCAGGGTGTTGTAATTTCGTTCCGCAGCTTCCCCGTGCAGACGTAAATAAGTTGCTAATGGTTTTCCGACTTGGGTTATTTTTACGTGATTAGTATTTTGTATCATGCTAGGCTGAAAACTTGCGTTTGTATCCCATACGAACTGCGCATCACGTAATTGCGTGTCGTTTGACATCGCGTTTGATGCTTGATCTCCCCCCTGTGTGTAAAATATCGTCGGGTTTCCTTGACTATTATAACTAGCGGTGTTAATAAAAGCATGCGGCGGATTGGTCTGATTATTGTTCCCGAGTTGGTGAGAAAATGGCGCATTTTGAGGCTGTAAATAATTTATTTGGTGAGAGGGAGTGAAACGACTTGGCTGACTGTAGTGTTGTGGCCCGTTATAATTGTTCCATTTCTTTCCCTTGTGACGATTTCCATCATATTTCCTGTTGTCCTGATTCTGGTAATTACCGTTGTGATTTATTGGTGAGTTTCCGTATTGTAGCTGTGTGTTTTGGTAAATCGAATTGTATCTATTCTGGTTTGGATATTTACTATATGGTTTTCCATTGCGGCAGTTGAAATTATTATTGCTATACGGCTGAGCGTGCGGTTGTCCTGTGTTATGTTGGTACGACATTCCGTTGACACAGTCTGCTACGTGCTGCTGCAAAGCGGGCGGTCAGTTATTGTAATTATTTCGCGCACTCGCATCCACGTCCTCATAGATCACATCCAAATTGTCAAGAACGGAAAGAAAGGCTGCCTTGTCCTGTACACTCACATTAACTAATTTTTCCCTTATTGGCACAGAAAGTTTTGACTTTAATGTCATGATGATATCTTTACTTGAAATGGGTGTGTCCCAATACTGAATTTTACGTAAATATTTTTCGAAATAACGCTTCAAACCTGCTCCCTTGGTGTTGAAAGGTTCGGCGTTGTAGACCTCCTTTCGGAGTCTGTGTTGTATACCTGAACTCCAGAATTTACTCAAAAATTGCCTTTCGAAATCTGCGTAGGTGTGACATTTGTCTATTATTTCAGTACCCCAAATTGATCCTTCGCCGTGTGCATACCCTAATATGAACTGTAATCGCTGTCTGTCGATCCATGATTCTGAAAAAGGACCTGTGAATGAGTTTAGAAATACCATGGAATGTATATTTCGTTTTTCAGGTATAAAAGGCTGGAAAACTCTGTGTTTCAGCACACTCCCATCTCGCATTAGTTCAACGAGTGTCAGTTGATCGGTATGACCACGTGAAGTTGAAGCTTTATCTCGCGTATTATTTACAGTTGGTGATAATTGTACTTGATACTCGGGATATTGACGAGTATCTTGTTCTGGCGGTAGTGAATAATCGCTTTGATTGTCAGCTTGCAATTCTATAACTTTCCTTTTCAGCTGATCTGTGTCACCGGTCAGCCGTTGCTTCCATTCCGGAAGATCGTGGCTGAAGGCTCCTCTGATTTTGCCTAATTCACTTGGTAAAGTGTCACCAGAAATAACGGGAGCGGTTAGGATTTCTACTGTGGCGGATTAAACTGTACCTTTTAGATCAGAGTGTACCTTACTGTCAATGTACTGTTCCTTGGATTGTATCCACTTTTCAAATTCCCTATTAAGTGTAGTGCTTATTCCTGCGGTGACATCTTCGATCCTTTTGTCAATATTGACATCGGATATTCGCTGAGCAAGGTCTTCTACTCGCTCGCCAATGTGGCTGACACCTTCTGTCAATTGGCCTACTCTTTTTGAAACATCACTGTAATGTTTCAAAGAGTCACTCGCTGTTGATTTACACACATCGACTTGGGTCTGCAAATCTGTAAATTTTCTACCAGTGTTGGTATCGGCGGAATCCATCATGGAAAGAACACTGTCTATTTTTGCATGTACGCTTGCGTTTAGCTCGCTTGCCTAAGCAGTGGTAATAAATTGAATTTTTTCCTCCATGTTGTCATTCGAACTTTTTATTTGTGTTTGGATGTCGGTAATAACAGAATTTATATTGGTCATTCGCACTTGAGTATCCTCTGTCCTCAATTCTAAACTGTGGGACCTGCTGTCTACAGCTCTGTTCTGTTCCTGTAATCTGGCATCAATATCCGCTATTTGGCTTCTACGACAACCCATGTGAACTTCAATGTTGTCAATATTTTGGTGTTGACTGTCCCATGTGTGCCTCAAAACTGGTTTTCATATCAGCAAACCATTTTATTATTTCTGACTTCTAGCATTCACGCGGTTGCGACGCGGACTGTGGTGCCGATACCTCGCGTGTCGCTTCGTCGCCTGTTGTTCCTTCACTGCGAGATTCAAGTTTGTTTACACCTGCGCGCGGTCTAAGTTGTCTGGGTTGCTCATCTGCCATCTTAAATTTAGCGTAGTTACACCACACGAGCCACAAAAGATAATTTATAATTACGGTTTTCACTTTCACCTCAATGATTTCGCGTCCTGATTTCTCAGATATTGCGTGCGCGTTAAGAACAATTGAAACTCTAGCACATGAAGATGCCAATATGGCAACTAGAGAGATAAAATAAATGAAAAACACTTATACCGCACTGAAACTGGTGTAGATAGCGGCTATTTTGATCCACTAAAATATACAACAATATAAATTTTAACTGACTATTTCTAACTATTTTAAGTGAAATGAAGAGGCGGATCGAACAACAAAAGGAAGGAGACAGATGGGAATTAAATAGCTTGAGGAAAAGGAAAGAAGCACAGAGAGTGAATATTCACTAGCCGATTGAATGCTCGGTATGCAAAGCTTCAAACGTAATGAAAAGTCGTACTCACTTTAGTGGTCTTGCGCGCAGCTATTTACTGCTGTTGTGGATTCGTACTGCGGTTTTCTGCGCATACATCCTTTTTTTACTGGTTCCTTTTCCTTGCGCTTCCAAATTTCCTCCAGATGGTAGCATGAAAAATAAAGAGAACAGATTAGTTTTTAGTCAAGTCCCTGTTCGGGCACCACATCCGGCGTTAGGAACTTGCTTATTCTGTATAAGAAATAGTAGTAAATAAATAATAGTGATGCTGTAACAGTTGGTTGCTAATATTTACTGACAAAATGAAACCTAACGCTACACTGCGTACTTTAGGCTACCCTGTGTGGTCGTTTTTGAGTACGACTTTAAAACAAAGAGAGATTATTAATTGATCACCGAAGCGTCAGTTTTCGATTGTGTTCTGGAGACTTACCGACTGATTACGCGAATAATTGACCTTTTGACCCGGATTGCCTTCACGCAATCAGAATCTTCGATGAAAATACCTAAGGGACCTATTTGAATATAAAAATGGAAATGAAAGCAAATTAGGGGAATTTCGTTGAACACATTAGTGGTCTCCCAACAACAAACGAGACACCGCGATAAAGAGTGAACCTGTGACAAAGCTCATATACAATTTCAACATCATTTTTGGTTAGTGAAAGGAAAGAATAAGAAGAAAATTGGCTTTAAACTTCTAGACTTCGACAAATACACAATAAATTCATGACTTGCATCTGATATTTCTTTTGTACACGGCTCAGTCCAATAATCGCTGCTTTGTCAGTCCGTTCCTTCTTAAAAATTAAATATCCTTGCGTGTGTGTAAGTACATTGTATCCTCACGCGAGTTACCTAAATGTTTGTTCGTCGTTTCACATAGTTTTTACACAAAATAAAAATACAACTTGCAGCAATACTATGTATTACGTCTTAACATGTTGGCGACCAAAAGTACAAGGAATAATGAAGTCTCTGGAATATTTCTTAACAAAAGATAGATTGTTCTTTCTTCTCTTTCGCAACTTCTTGCTCTCAAATTCTGCGGCAGTGATTTTAAATATCTGCGCCCAGCGGGTCATAGTGTTTATTTAGAGTATTTAAACTCTGGTATAAGCGTACATTAAAAAAAAAAAAATTCGCCTCTTCACTCTCGCGCTGTAATGCTTAGTATTTTTATGAAGTACAGCGCGTTTGCTGTTCTTTTCTTTTATGACAAATATCTCATATGCAAAGTATCTGAAATCCAATAATCTTATAACGTGCCTCTATGGACCTCTAGGTCTCGGCCTTCAGGACTGTCACACGCATGTTTCATGTTTAAAATGACGGCATGAAAGATCTTGTTTTCTTCTCGACTAGGTATTGATTGACCATCGCAGGTATGAAGACGAGTTCTTGGCTGCTTTTGTGTGGGAGAAAGCTTATCTACCCTTCTTATGGCTGTGTTCAACCTCATTTCTGAGTCCAGTTTCAAAAATCCTGTAGTAGAATTTTTCAGCAACTGACAGTAGTGAAGTGCCTCTATAGTCCCTATGCTCAATGTAGTCGCGTCTTCCCATAATATGGGACTATCAAAACGGTTCTTCTTCCCTTCAACTGTTTTATATAGCAGTTCATTTGCAAAGATTTTAATCATATGTAGTTTGATGTCACTTTTCTTTAAAAAAAAAAAGCTTCTTAATAATCATCTTCTTATAGCCTGGTTCTTTTTAAGTTTTTTTAAGTTTAGATACCTAACGTTGCCGTCCTGCACACGTCTATTTCTGCCAAGGAGTTCGCTTTCATAGCACTGGTTTTATAAATGGTGAATTAATTAAATTTAACGATAACTCAATTGCTGTGCAGTGATTAACTTAATCGTTCTATGTAAACTGTAGCAGCACGAGACGGTGCCCTTAGTTTTTCTGGAATGGTTCTCGGAATATGACATGTTCCATAAAGGAAAAATGGCATAGAGGACACTAGTACGATCAGTTCTAGGGAGCATGAAAACCGATTTCGAGCGAAATAAGAGTAGTTCTTCCGGGATTATAACAGTTATCTTCGCTACGCAGTTTCACTGAGCAATAGACAAGGCGCTGGGTTGTGAATAAAATGAACGTTTCATTTGGTACCTTGTGCAGATGTATCTGTATAATATGCTAGTGGAGAGGATGTGTCTGTCACGATTGTGAGTGACTCGAATCTGTGCGTCGACAGATGGTATGGGTGTTTTAGTGATCTTGACATGTAGCTCGGCATGTGGTTTTTGCTCGGATTAATAAATGTCCACTGCTAATCTTAGATACCCTAATATGTGAATGAGAGTGGAAAGGTACAAGTGTGGCTGAGTAAATCGACACTGGAAGTGCCGAGGATGGTAGTTTCGCTTTTCAGTGAAGTAATCTACACACTGCACTTGTCACACAGCAACTGGAGGGTGACAATTAATTTTAAATAGTATCATGGTTATGTCACTATCATAGTCAAACTTAAAGGATTCAGTGTGGTTTTCACTACTCCTCGTTCCTTCTCGGCCAAAAGTCCTTAAAATAACTTTTCTCATTAACTCATTGAACCAGATCAGATTAGGGACTTTATATCTTGTTTCACATCTTCTCAAGGAGATGTCTTTGATTTATCAGTTTACCATAACATACACGCAATTCTCATTGTCATCAGCAGTCCGCCTTTTATTTGTGCAGATATTCTCAAAGGTTCGAGAAGAGCAGCCTGACTTCGCACGCCACCTGTCCGTGATTGGCGGCGATGTCAGCTCCCCGGACTTCCAGCTGGAAGAGCAGGACATTGAGGCCCTGCGGCGTGACGTGAGCGTCGTCTTCCACTGCGCCGCCAGCGTCCGCTTCGACGACAGCCTGCGCCAGGCCGTCAACACCAACGTGGTGGGCACCAAGTGCGTGCTGCAGCTGGCCGAGCAGCTGCCCAACCTGCAGGTCTGACGAATGTGCAAAATGGCTTAACATGCTCTTAGAGTAAGGGAGTGTATTTACACTGATGAGCCAAAATGCACTCAATGAAAATAACTGAAGCATCTTGTAGACATGGCAGGATATCAATGTAGCTTTAACCAGCGGATATATAAATGATAAGAGTTACAATTCTGTGATCAGCAGAATGGTCACCAGAGTGCATTAGTTTTGTTCATTTTTACTGTTGTTATCAGGGTATGAGCAGCGTCATATGTCTGGTGAACACTGTGAAGGACATGAAGATGCTGTTTACTGGTATGAAGTAGCGGAATCAGCATATACAGAGTTTGAAAGGGGCTTCATTGTGGGTCTCCATTTGGCTGTCAAGTTGAATCATGCAGGACCGTGATTTGTGTTGCATTTGGATTCGATAGTGGTCTGATTTAGGACTGTATGGGGACGTGAGGTTAGTATACTCATCATGGTTCCAGTGGACAGCATCTGACCACCACAAGTGAGAATCACGATGTAGTACACCAAGACATCATAGCCCCTTCACATGTGTACTGGTCGCCAGAGAATGGGTATCCCTGCAACGTTCTGTGTTATCCCACTCCATTGGTTGGGGACTAGTAGCAGCTGCACTAGGAAATTAGTGTCCCGTGCGTGGGGTGCAGGTAACACTGCAACACAGATTGCCACATTTGGAGTGCTGCTGTGCCTGAGAAGTATGGACTGCTAAAGAATGGCATGACATTGTATTTAGCAATGACATACAATTCCTCACTAACTCATATGCCCATTGTCTGCGAGTTCGTGGTGACCTAGGGAGAAGGGCTTTTCTTACAATGTTTTAGAGGGGCACAACATTCTCATTCCTGTCAGTGTGGTGTGAGGAACCATTACATATGACAGCAAGTCACGACCAGTATCGATTGAGAGGAATGTTACAGCACAACTATGTGTCATGGGCATCTTGTGTTATCACGTGTTAACTCTATTGTGACAGTATTATGCCATTTCTCAACAGCACAATGATCATCGAGACAAGACATGTTCTCTGTGAACTGTCTGCAGGACAGGTACTCCTGCGGCCAGCAAGAGGCATAGATCAGATATACATTGTTGCAATAAAACATTAATGGAAGCACCTGAAATGGCAACTTTGCCCCAGTGTCAAAACCAGAATATCAAGAATATAAAAGGCTGGTTTGTTGATTTGGGAGAAGGGACCAAACAGCAAGATCATCAGTCCTATTGGATACGGGAAGGATGGGAAAGGAAGTCTATTAAGTCTTTTCAAGGTAACCATCCCGGCATTTGCTTAAAGTAATTTAGGGAAATCATGGAAAACCTAAATCAGGATGGTCGGACATGGGTTTGAACCGTCGTCATGCCTAATGCGACAAATTATAATGGTTGTGGACCATCTTCACTCAGGAGATAATCCATTGGTTTTATGACACTTTCCCAACCTGATCAGTGCGTGCATCCAGACCAGAGGGGATGTAGTATCATTGTCACAAGTGAACTCATGTTGCCATGTTCTTTGTAAAAATGACTAGACTTTCTAATCACAGAAATGACATAACACACCACCCTCTCAATCATTGAAATTTCATTTCGTTTCTTCCTCCTCCTATTCCAGGTTTTGTACTATTTGTCAAGCAATGTCATATTGGTTCACCTTTGGAATGCAATGGAGTAGCGATTCTACATGGGATCGATTCGACAAGACGTCGGTAGGCCTATACATTGGTCTTTCATCTCTAATAAATAACTCGTATGTGTGTTCTGGAGGCATGCGCCCAGTAGTGTGCCAAAATTATTTCCACAGATTTATATAAGGAAAATTTGGCGGCCAAGTCATCAGTGTGAGTTTACTAGCTGCTACAAATCACTGTAACACGATTGTGGCCTTCAGGTAGCTATCCTGATGTAAGACGCTATCGCGATCAGGGGTGAGGTCATCAGATATGAAGACGTGCTGGTGGTCCACAGTGAAGTTAATGCAAGCTGTAGCTGTCATGGACCCTTTGATTACTACCACAGATCCCATGGAAGTCCATGTGAATGACCAGCATAACTTTGCAGCATCCACATTAGCATGCATCAGTGGCACTTGCACGTTTTGTGCAGCTGTTTGCTTGGATAATGGTGTATCCAGACACGAAGATCGGCCTGGTGTAACAAGAAACTGTGATTAGGCCGACCAGGTGATCCATTGCCATTGTTTCACTGTCCAATCTCGATGATCCTACAGACAACTGCAATGATAATTGACAACGTTGTTGGGTCAACATATGTAGAAGTCTGTGTTCATGAATTTGCTCTGAAACACTTATGTACATATGAGGATTATACTCTGTCGTTAGATCTGCGATGGATCACCCACCACCCATCTTACTTCAAAGAGTGGGCAAGCATCTGACGTCCATATGCTCTAAATAACGTGTAAGGCCAGCGCCCTGTCGCCTTTCATGAGTTCTCCTTTCTACAACCACTTTTGATAGATGCTGACAGTAGTAACTTTGAAACATCCGATCAGTTTTGACATATCCAAGACGCTCGATCTTATGAGCAGATTATATTACATTAATGAATACAATACTTTCTAATGAAGTGGAACGTGTCAGTTCAACAAAAGATTTCTTTATGTGCTATCATTCGAGGCCTTCTCTTTCAGCAGAAGGAGCTGTCATTCAGAAATTCTCTTAATTTCTATTTAAATGTTGACTGCATATCTGTCAGACTCTATATGTTGTTTGGTAAGTGTCCCAAGATTTTTGTGGCAAAAAATTCACCCCATTCTGTGCCAAAGTTAGATTTAACACAAAGTAGTGAATATCAGCCTCTCTTCTACTGTTGAAAGTTTGCACATTGCTATTGCTTTGTATTGGGATGGGTTATCACCAAATATTTCGTATGTGAATCTATACATTGTGAAGCTACTGTGAATATCACTAGTTTGTTAAATAAATTCCTGCCAGATGATCGTGGCTGTTATCCAGCTATTATTCTAACCACAAGCTTTGTGCAATGAATACTTCTTTCCTTAATGATGAATTAACCAAAAATATGATCACATACAGAAGGGATGAGAGGAAACAGGCGTAGTGAGCTAATTTATTTCTAAGTTTATCACCAAAATTTGCATCACATTAATAACATAAGGAACTGATTTCATATGTATCAGTAGATCGTGAATGTGTTTCTTCTAATTTAATCACTAATCAATGCACACACCAAAACATTTATTATATTCTGCCTTAGATACATGATTATTGCCAAACTCTGCATTCATTAATTGTTTTGTAGGTTTTGTACCGTTTGCTGCACAGATCTGTAGGCACTGTGTTACATCAAAGCTTTTTAGAGTCAGTTAATAACTTTCTACAAGACATTACGTACAAATTCCTCAGTGAATCCTTGTTTGTTGAGTATGATTACTATGCTTGTGTCATCAGAAAAAAGAACTAGCTTTGCATCTTCATGAATATTGACTGGCAAGTCATATATATATATATATATATATATATATATATATATATATATATATATATAGAACAGCAAGGGACCCAATATTGAACCTTGTGGGACCCTATTTTTGATACCTCCCCAATTTGAGAAATCTTCTGATTTCTACACATTATGTGAATTGTTTATTTCAGCCTTCTGTATTTGACCAGTTAAATATGAATTAAATCATTTGAGCTCTGTTCCACTCATACCACAATACTTAAGGTTATCTAGAAGAATTCCATGATTTACACAATCAAAAGCCTTTTACAGATCACAGAAAATCCCAACAGGTGATGTTCGGTTGTTATTCAGAACATTTAAAATTTTATAAGTGAAAGCATATACATCATTTTCTGTTGAAAAGCCTTTCTGAACATCAAACAGGCGTTTGGTTGCCACTTTATTTTTGAAAATACTTGAAGCTACTCCTGAATATATTACATTTTCAAGAATTTTGGGCAAAGGTGTCAGAAGTGAGACTTGGCGGTAGCTGTTGGCACCAGACCAACCCTCTTTTTCATGCAGTGGTTCAACAGTAGCATATTTCATGCTATCAAGTAAAAATTTTTGTTTCAGTGAGCTATTACATATGTGGCTAAGTGTCCTACTTATCTGTCGGCAAAAACCATGTAGTAATTTGCCGGAGATGCCACAAATTCCGCAAGAGCTTTAAATTTTGAATGAGTTTATTACTTTTCTAACTTCAGAAAGAGAGGTGAGTACAATTTCTGTTTTACTAAATTTCACAGACATTGCCTCCTCCTTTCTAATGAACATCTGCAGCCTGTTTCTTCCTTTTTTGATTCACTTTGAATGAAAACTGTTTGAATGAAAGTGTCAGTTATGTTAGTGAATTTCCTTATTTTCGACCTGTATTGCCTCTAGAATGATTTGTTTCGTAGCTCCGCTTACTTGCTTTCCTCACTGAGCCAAATGTTTGCAACCCCACCGAACGACGTTCAATCTCGCCGTGGGTTCTGGCACGTCGTTCTAATCAACACCTGACTAACTGCATCCTTTGTAATCGATAGACCATGTTATGCAACAATGACCAGTGGCCACGCCAGTATATTCGTCCCCGCTGCAGGAATGCGTCAAGACCACTCTGTTACCCCTTCTATATCTCCTGTACAAAAGTGGCTTCTCATAAGAGCCCTCTTCCCTGTTCCTTCACCTGCAAGCTATCTACGCCACTTCCACTGCAGTGCACTGCACCCTCCATTCGTCCTATAATTACCTCCTTCTGTAACCAGTGGCGCCTTTGCAATAATTCTCAAACAGCCACACAATAAATTATAGGAAAATGTAGCCAAGTGTCCCATCCCTGAGATCTTTACCCTATAGCCCAAACCGTCAAGATTATCTAATTAACAGGAGTAAGTCAGAACAAAGTGTGATACGATACTTATCAACAATTTTTTTCTCAAACAAACATTCGGATTCAAAGTGCGTGCCAGCTGTAACTAGTAAAATTAAAAATCTTCTAGACTGAATAACGAAGTAAGATTTGACAACTGAACATTCAGTTTAAGTTCCCTTTCGAGAACTGTGTATACAGTTTTGCCTTCTTTTCTGTGAACCTCAAAGTTCGCATTACTTCCATAACCAGTGTGTAAACTGTCAGTGATACATGAGGGAGTTAGTAAAGTATCTGTTATGACTTTAGATCTATGATTCCATTAAGCAGAATATCCACTTACATAAACGATACTGTTTGTATTCAAAATTGCCATGATTTCAGGAATATGTACAGATTTATAATTACAACATGTATTGATAATACTGTTTTACTAATAGACTCTCTAAATATGTTGTTTTTCAGGTATTTATGTACATCTCGACCTCCTTCTGCCACTCAGACCATCAAGTCACTGAAGAAAGACTGTATCCAGCAAAAGCAGACCCCGAGAAGGTTATGAATATTGTTTCCTCGATGGATGACGAACTTTTAGAGCTTATAACACCAAAGTAAGAAAATAAAAACAGCTCATTTTTCCAGTTATTAAGTACATAGTAATCTAGAATGGTTAAAATCAATTATATCTATCAGCCAAAAATTGCAACATGCACCAGTGGCCTTTCGGTCTCTCTGAAATTTAAGATAGCAAAAACATTTATACAAAATATCACATCGTGTTATGAACCGCATAGTAGCTTATACCAGTTTGCAGAAAGTGTTTGCATATTCGCACTCAGCTCACACAGTTCCCATGGATTATGAGGAGGTGTCTGGTGATCTCTGAAATGATGTTCGATTACATCCTAGATGTATCTGACAGAAGCACGATATGGGCAATGTAAAGAGTAGGATGTCAACTGAAATTCACTACTGTGGTCCCCACAGCCCTCTTCCTTTGATGTTGGCGTTATTCTTTCTGGACTTCCCCGTGACTGAATGTAAATACACTCCTGGAAATGGAAAAAAGAACACATTGACACCGGTGCGTCAGACCCACCATACTTGCTCCGGACACTGCGAGAGGGCTGTACAAGCAATGATCACACGCACGGCACAGCGGACACACCAGGAACCGCGGTTTTGGCCGTCGAATGGCGCTAGCTGCGCAGCATTTGTGCACCGCCGCCGTGTGTCAGCCAGTTTGCCGTGGCATGCGGAGCTCCATCGCAGTCTTTAACACTGGTAGCATGCCGCGACAGCGTAGACGTGAACCGTATGTGCAGTTGACGGACTTTGAGCGAGGACGTATAGTGGGCACGCGGGAGGCCGGGTGGACGTACCGCCGAATTGCTCAACACGTGGGGCGTGAGGTCTCCACAGTACATCGATGTTGTCGCCAGTGGTCGGCGGAAGGTGCACGTGCCAGTCGACCTGGGACCGGACCTCAGCGACGCACGGATGCACGCCAAGACCGTAGGATCCGACGCAGTGCCGTAGGGGACCGCACCGCCACTTCCCAGCAAATTAGGGACACTGTTGCTCCTGGGGTATCGGCGAGGACCATTCGCAACCGTCTCCATGAAGCTGGGCTACGGTCCCGCACACCGTTAGGCCGTCTTCCGCTCACGCCCCAACATCGTGCAGCCCGCCTCCAGTGGTGTCGCGACAGGCGTGAATGGAGGGACGAATGGAGACGTGTCGTCTTCAGCGATGAGAGTCGCTTCTGCCTTGGTGCCAATGATGGTCGTATGCGTGTTTGGCGCCGTGGAGGTGAGCGCCACAATCAGGACTGCATACGACCGAGGCACACAGGGCCAACACCCGGCATCATGGTGTGGGGAGCGATCTCCTACACTGGCCGTACACCACTGGTGATCGTCGAGGGGACACTGAATAGTGCACGGTACATCCAAATCGTCATCGAACCCATCGTTCTACCATTCCTAGACCGGCAAGGGAACTTGCTGTTCCAACAGGACAATGCACGTCCGCATGTATCCCGTGCCACCCAACGTGCTCTAGAAGGTGTAAGTCAACTACCCTGGCCAGCAAGATCTCCGGATCTGTCCCTCATTGAGCATGTTTGGGACTGGATGAAGCGGCGTCTCACGCGGTCTGCACGTCCAGCACGAACGCTGGTCCAACTGAGGCGCCAGGTGGAAATGGCATGGCAAGCCGTTCCACAGGACTACATCCAGCATCTCTACGATCGTCTCCATGGGAGAATAGCAGCCTGCATTGCTGCGAAAGGTGGATATACACTGTACTAGTGCCGACATTGTGCATGCTCTGTTGCCTGTGTCTATGTGCCTGTGGTTCTGTCAGTGTGATCATGTGATGTATCTGACCCCAGGAATGTGTTAATAAAGTTTCCCCTTCCTGGGACAATGAATTCACGGTGTTCTTATTTCAATTTCCAGGAGTGTACATACATCAAAGACTACTTATCTCAATACGACCATCGATGGAGAAATGTCATGAAGAGGTTTATGAATGAACTCATTACTATAAATTCAGCACCCTTTCATAGATTTCTTGTGTTATCATTGGCGATTGCGTTGGGTCAGAAGATACGCATGTGCAGAGCTTTCCTCAACCCATTACGGTCAAAATTAAATGGGTAGTTGATGGTCACAAACAGATTGCTCCCAGGTAATCAGCTTCATGAGTTCCACTTACAGTCCTTAAGGATCATGAATGCCAACCTGCCACCGTGTCATCATTTGCCAATCGTGTAATCAGAATATGGTATGCAGTGGCGTGAGACGAGCGCCCCACAGAGGCAGCTGCAGCTGATACTTCTCAGTCAAGTGCCAACTGGTATCGTGAAGCTGTGTGCCCCCCATTCCAGTATTGTCACAAAGGAAAAATACTTGTCAGTAACTGGACTTCTGCCTCTGCTATTTACATGGCCGTCAGACACACCGACACTTCATCTATGGAGGCTAACGAGGTATGGAACTAATAGTCGGTAATGATACCTTGTTCTATATTGAATTGAAACTGAGCACCTGTTAGGCGGCCGCGACGTAGGATACGTCAAACCAGAAAAAGAGTTCGACAATGTAAAATGCTGTAAGGAGTTCGAATTACCGTGTATGTAAGCTACAAAGTAAGAACATACAATACGTACAGGAACCAAGAGTGGAAGATCAAAATGGAAGATAAAGAACGAAGTGCTGGGATTGAAAAGAGTATGAGATCGGGACGCTGCCTCTTCTGATGGGTATAGTTCATGCACTTCACCCTATAGTCAGTGGAAACCACGGGAAAACACTAGTCAGAGCACTAGCATTCGATCTTTAACTTTCAGCTTATCTTGCAGTGACTTGCATGTCGTCAAATAATTACAAAAAAAATGGTTCAAATGGCTCTGAGCACTATGAGACTTAACATCTGAGGTCTTCAGTTCCCTAGAACTTATAACTACTTAAACCTTACTAACCTAAGGACATCACACACATCCATACCCGAGGCAGGATTCGAACCTGCGACCGGTCGGTGATAATACCGATAAGATTATACATAGGGTATTCAAAAGAACTCGTTTTCGTCTTCCGGCAGAAGTATACCGTAAGCTGTTGGAGAAGCCGAGTGTTCCTAGTGATTGGATAAAAGTGCAGGTCATTCCCCTTTCCATGAAGGGTCGGTACGGGCAAATCAATGCTTATAAGGTCGGGCTGTTGTAGAATTTCGAAACATTTTCTATTCTCTCGTTTTACGACATTCCTGGAGACCGAAAATTCCCTCCCTAGGAAACAACAGGAGTTCTAAAAACTGAGAACGTGTGAAACCCAGCCTGTTCTATTGATCCATGAGATGCCGATCTCGTGCTACTGGCACCCAGGTTGATACCCTCTTCCTTGACTTCTGGAAGGCTTTTGATACAACTCCACACTGCTTGTCATCCTGAATGGAAACATAAAACTGAGTTTGTGTCCATCCCAAGGAAGTGTTATTCGACCATTACATTTAAAATATGTATAAACAATTAGTGAGAAGATCTATGAAGATTTTTGAGGAAGACGCTGTCATATATACACGGAAGCAACAAGGAGAGTGAATTGTAACAATGTACAGGAAACTCTGCAGGGGTCAATGCTTGGTGCAAGGCTTGGTAGTTGCCCAAAAACATTTTTAAAAAATTTACATATTGTGCACAAGTAAGCAAATACGCCAGGCCAATGATTTCACCCAGCATTCACATCCATAAAAGTGTCTTGGAGTATGTCTACAGAGCAATTTAAAATGAGATGATTGCGTAAAACTAATTGCAGGAGTAGAAATCCAATTAGCATGCAGGATCAAATTTACCCTTAAACGATTTTTAAAAGCGTAAATGGGCTAGAAACTACACAGATCTAGTACCTATATCCCACATTTCCCTTATCCTCCTGTTTACAGCCCATCACAACCTAGTAATAAAATAGGGCTGCCAGTTACTTGAATTGCGTAAAAATGGGGTCACATTTAGAGATATGCAGTATTTCTATATTTTAAAATTGCGTGAGCTTCTCTTGAAAAGCCGCGTCATGTTGAAACATATGTGCCTCTGAAGTGCATAATATGGGGCCTCACTTGAATTGGCGCCATGTTACAATTAATTGCCTCTGAACTGAGTAGGCAGACACACACACACACACACACACACACACACACACACACACACACACACACACAACTCTGTGTAACACTGCAACTCTGTAAATATTGTACTGTCTCATGACTAAATTTCATCTCACATATTTGCACAGAACACCAAAAGCTTATGTGCATTATTTCCACATCTACCTCATCAGCTTTTCACTGATTTATTAACCACAGCACATCTCCTGATTCTCTCTTTCCACCTCTGCAAAGTACTGAGTTGTCTCATCATTCAATTTTGTCACAGACTTGTGGACTCAACAAGGTAAAATAATGTACAATATTTCAATATCGGCCTCATAATCATCTCTCCGATTTATACATCCCACTAAGGTTTCTATGTCTCTCTCTTCCTACCTCTGTAAAAACTGTACTATCTCTGCATTAAATTTCATGTGATACGTGTGTGCACAGTATAAAATAAGTTGCATACAATATTTCCACATCTGCCTTAAAACCCTCATTATAATTAGTAAATTTTTCCCATTTGTCATGTTTAAATGAATGGGGTAAGATCATTTTAATATATCACAGAGGATATGAGTAGATAAAAACACTATGGAAATATTTTTTTAAAACACTATGTTATGACTACATAACTAGCAAATAGTTCCTGGTATGGAAGGAATGAGGTCTTGGTAGGTCGCTGGAATGAGTTGGCACCTCGTCTGTACACATAAGTCATCTGATTCCCATAAATTCGGGGAGACGGGTGATGAACTCTGACACCAGATTCAATTACATCCCAGATGTGTTCGATCGAGTTCAGATCTGGCGAGTTGGAGGCCAACACATAAATTGGAACCCACCACTGTGTTCCTCAAATGGTTCAAATGGCTCTGAGAACTTAGAACTACTTAAACCTAACTTAAGGACATCACACACATCCATGCCCGAGGCAGGATTCGAACCTGCGACCGTAGAGGTCGCTCGGTTCCAGACTGTAGCGCCTAGAACCGCTCGGCCACCCCGGCCGGCCACTGTGTTCCTCAATCCACTCTATCACCCTCCTGGTCTTATGACATGACGCATTATCTTGCCTGAAAAATGCCACTGTTGCTGGCAAACATGATCGTCATGAAGGGGTACAACAAGTGTACCATACTCCTTGGTCGTCAAGGTGCCTTGTACAACCGCCACTGGACCCATGAATGCCCGTGTGAATGTTCCCCAGAGCATAATCGAGCTGCCTCCAACTAGTCTCTATCCTGTAATACGGATGTCGAGGATCTGTTCCCCTCGAAGGCCACGGATTCGCGCTTTCCCATTGGTACGATGAAGAACGTGTTGGGATTCAACAGATCATGGAATGCTCTGTCAATGCGTCAACGTTCAGTGTCGATGGTCACGTGCTCATTTCTCTTGTAATAGCCAATGTCGTGGTGTGCACATGGGCACATGCATGGGTAGCTGCAGAGACCTATCGGTAGGAGTGTTCGATACACCGTCTGTTCAGATACACTTTTACTCTGCTCAGCAGTAAACTCTGATGTTAGTACAGCCACAATTCACTGCCTTTCCTCTTTTACCAGTCTGCCCAAACTACGACGTCCGACCGCACGGCGATTGGACGTGGTTCCACCTTGGATTCGCCATGTGTTGAAGACACTCACCGCAGCTGTCCTTGAACATCCGAGAAGTCATGCAGTTTCCAAAATGCTCACGCCAAGCCTCTGGACCATCAAAATCTGCCCCCAGTCAAACTCAGATACATGGTGTACCTTCCCCATTGTACACACAGGCAGCACACTCACTGATACCAGATGCACGGCGCTTGTGTCTCACTAGCAGTCATTCCTTCCCAGGTGACACTATTATCACCTGGGCGGATTTATATCGATAGAAGGTTTATGGTCATAATGTTCTTGCTGATCCGTGTATGTAAGCAAGAAATCACAGTCGTATTTGTCTTACAGTCCATATCACTTGTGAACTTATGCTGCCACACGATAGAAATATACACTAATAAGGGAAAACATTATGATCACCTGATTAATAGCTTGTTTGTCCGTCTTTGGAAGGAAATAAATCATTGATTCTACGTATCAGAGATTCGAGGGTTTCTTCGTAGGTTTGTTGAGGTCTGTGCTATTAGATGTCTACGCGCAGGAAATGTAACTCGTGTCAATAGCGAGCGGCCGATTTGCCTACGTGCTGATGACGCACGATGGGGACACAGACGGGTTCCAGAGGATTTACATAATTCCGTCTCTGACATATCAACGCGAGTTCGCTGTTACGCTCCTCAAACCACTGTAGCACAGTTGTGGCTCCGAGACAGGGACAATTATACTGCTGAAAAATGACATCACCGTCGGGAAAGACATCAGGCATGAAGTGATGCGTGTTGTTCGCAACTGCCAGCATGTCTTAGATTACTACCACATGTCCCATCCAAGTGCAGGAGAATGTCTCCCATAGCGTAATACCACTCCCACCAGCCGGAATCCGTGGCGGGCTGCACGTTTCGAGGCGCCGTTTACATCGATGACGGCGTTTGTGGGAACTACCATCGACATAGTGTATCACCTGGGCGCTGATTCAGCCGAAGAGCTGACGCGTTTCCATTCATCGACGGTCTAATTCCGATAGTCCCGTGGCTGCTACAGTTGTAATTGACAGTGCTGTTGGGTCAGCATGTAAACAAGTAGTGGCGGTCTGCTGTGAAGATCCTTGTTCAATAACGTGCTGTAAATGGCGTGCTCCGAAACACAGCTTTGTGCTCTTTCGGTAGACATGATGCAGATCACTACCTGTCTTACTTTACAGAGCAGACAAACCTCCAGACCCCACTTTCTGTGATGGGTCGTGGACGTCCAACCACTTAGCGCCCAGTGGTAGTTTCACTTCCTCCTATCTCTTTCCTTAGATTCTCACGACAGTAGCATGTGAACATTCGAACATTTTCGCCTTTTTGGAGGTACTCGTTCATAGGTTCTGTATAATAATAATTTCCCCTTTGTCAAAGTAGCTTATTGCAATGGATTTCCTCATTTTCAGACCATATCTTCGCTAGAATGATGCCCCGTCCGTGTATTCTCCGCTTTCATGCATTTATTACCGCGTCACGTGCCTGCAACACCACCAGGTGTTGGCGGTAGTCAAATGTTTCGGTTTATCAGAGTACAAAGGGAATCAAGGTTTTCAACAATTTTCGGAATCTCATCTTCTGCAATCAATAGATCGTTGTAATTTACGTAGATATTTCAGATATTTTCGTTAGGCAACAGGTATCTATCTGTACAGGGCTATTACAAATGATTGAAGCGAGTTCATAAATTCACTGTAGCTCCATTCATTGACATATGGTCACGACACACTACAGATACGTAGAAAAACTCATATGGTTTTGTTTTCGCAGAAGAAAAAGGGGCCGTAAACTTTAAACCGTGAGGTTGCACAAAACACGTTAACTTTTGGTGAATTGCGAATTTGCTGCATGAATGCGTGAGGATTCACTACCGCCCAGATTCGCACATTGTGTCTGTTCACTTCACCATTAAGAAAAAATGTTTCTGCCGCTAGAGCGCTCGAGAGCGCAGTGAGACAAAATGGCGACAGGAGCCGAGAAAGCGTATGTTGTGCTTGAAATGCACTCACATCAGTCACTCATAACAGTGCAACGACACTTCAGGACGAAGTTCAACAAAGATCCACCAACTGCTAACTCCATTCGGCGATGGTATGCGCAGCTGAAAGCTTCTGGATGCCTCTGTAAGGGGAAACAAAGGGGCCGGCCTGCAGTGAGCGAAGAAACGGTTGAACGCGTGCGGGCAAGTTTCACGCGTAGCCCGCGGAAGTCGACGAATAAAGCAAGCAGGGAGCTAAACGTACCACAGCCGACGGTTTGGAAAGTCTTACGGAAAAGGTTAAAGCAGAAGCCTTACCGTTTACAATTGCTACAAGCCCTGACACCCGATGACAAAGTCAAACGCTTTGAATTTTCGGCGCGGTTGCAACAGCTCATGGAAGAGGATGCGTTCAGTGCGAAACTTGTTTTCAATGATGAAGCAACATTTTTTCTTAATGGTAAGTGAACAGACACAATGTGCGAATCTGGGCGGTAGAGAATCCTCACGCATTCGTGCAGCAAATTCGCAATTCACCAAAAGTTAACGTGTTTTGTGCAATCTCATGGTTTAAAATTTACGGCCCCTTTTTCTTCTCCGAAGAAAACGTTACAGGACACGTGTATCTGGACATGCTGGAAAATTGGCTCATGCCACAACTGGAGACCGACAGCGCCGACTTCATCTTTCAACAGGATGGTGCTCCACTGCACTTCCATCATGATGTTCGTCATTTCTTAAACAGGAGACTGGAAAACCGATGGATCGGTCGTGGTGGAGATCATGATCAGCCATTCATGTCATGGCCTCCACGCTCTCCCGACTTAACCCCATGCGATTTCTTTCTGTGGGGTTATGTGAAAGATTCAGTGTTTAAACCTCCTCTACCAAGAAACGTGCCAGAACTGCGAGCTCGCATCAACGATGCTTTCGAACTCATTGATGGGGACATGCTGCTCCGAGTGTGGGAGTAACTTGATTATCGGCTTGATGTCTGCTGAATCACTAAAGGGGCACATATCGAACATTTGTGAATGCCTAAAAAAACGTTTTGAGTTTTTGTATGTGTGTGCAAAGCATTGTGAAAATATCTCAAATAATGAAGTTATTGTATAGCTGTGAAATCGCTTCAATCATTTGTAATAACCCTGTATTTGCATTAATAAAATCGAAATGGCACTCTATTGCATTTTGTGTCATATATATATATATATATATACACACACAAATCGCGACACCAAGAAGAAGCTGTGCGACATAAACGAAAGTTGGAAGAATTGTCTTTACATCTGAAAGATGATATCTATTCAGATTTCGCCCCAGTTGCATAATAGTGGCGCTAGTAGCGCAAATCTATTTTTCTCTAGGTGCAGGCAGTAATAGACATGAGCGTGAATGACGTTTGAGACGTCGTGAGTTGTTATTATTCAACAAAGCCTTTAAGCCGCCAAAGATGCTATTATCAAAACCTCACCGGGTTTGAACAATACGAGCAGTTGGATGTCCTTTTGCGATACTTCAGGAAGACATGGAGTTTAGCAGTCACTGTACATTATTACTGCCAATGGTGGTCACCGGAGTGTACAGTGACAAGAGGCCTGAACTCCAGACCGCCACATGTCACTACCGAGAGGGAAGACCACCGTTTTCGGCTTTGGGCTCTGGCGCATCATACTGCATCTGTAGCAGCAGTTTCAACAGCATTTGGCACCACAGTGGCATAACGAACTGTTCTAAATCGGTTACTTCAAGCATAGCTCCGAGTAACGCCACCTGTAGCGTGCATTCCACTGATCCCAAACCACCTCCATCAGCGACTTCGGTGGTGTCAATGGAGACCTCATTGGAGGGTAAGATGTTGTTGCTTCTGATGAAAGCTGATTCTGTCTCTGTGGCAGTGATGGCTGTGTGTCGGTTAGAAGAGTTCAGGGTAGTAAATAGAATATTACATGTCATTCACTCTAAACGCAAAAAAGTGTTCTGAATCTGCAAAGCACTCCATCTTAACCCTGCTGTTCTGTTCGGGTTAATGTTAATAAATTTCATTTTTCATTTTTTAAATGCCATGACAACTTTATGAAACTTAGTGACTTTGACTGAAAACACGTTAGCAATGGACGTATAAAAATACTTTAAGCGCTTTGGTCATAAACATTAACAGTTACATATGTAATGATCTGATCGTAATGAGGTAACACAAATACTATTGCTTTAATGCCTAATATATTTTAGTTTTCTGTTATAATTTGTGGTAGCAATAATTTTATAGTTCCAGCTCACTATGAACAATCAACAAAGCGTCTGCATTTACAGCGGGTGCCTTTTAATTGCGTTTTACCAGAGATTTTAGAATTATTTGAGTCTTTATTGTTTCTGCTCATTTTGAACTGTGACACCATCTCAATATGATAGTCAACTGATGTTGAAATGGCAGAATTAGTAAATTCCTCATCAGATGAGGGAACGTTTACCAAATTTTAAGATCATGAAAGCAACGCATCCGAAGCGAGTGTTCTGGTGACAGTGTCGACGGTCCATAGCCTGTAAAAAATAGTGACAGTCATTTATTTCTGAAAATCGCAATATAGAATGGCAGTTACACCCACCAGCACACCATGGTAACCAGACATCTTCGAATATCATCAAGAGTTTCCAGATATTCAACCAGGAATAAAAATGACATGTAAAGTTCATTTGCAGTATCATTTTGGATAGTGATAAAAATGAAATAACGAAGGCATGAAATTTTGAGGGGCTTAATATTCTTGGATAAACCTAGAAAGTCACTGGTAGTAGAAGACATTGCATCAAGGAAATATTTCCAACGGATAGAATATCTTCTGATAATAGTGAGGTGCCTCGAAACCCTGAAGGTGCAACAGATGTGTCAGAATCAGTGACAACAAGAAAACCTGCTAGAAATGCACGCTGTAAGATTTATCTGGAAAGATATAATCACAAAACAAAAACGCAGTGTGGAAAATACAATAAATATTTTTGCAAAAGTCATGACACATTCTTGAGTCCAAACTGCACTAAATGTGAGTAAAGGTTAGAAAATAAAAGTTGATGAGTAAAAATACGTTAGCCTGTATCCAGAAATATTGTTTCATATTGATGATTTTGTCAATATTTTTGTGACTACTTGGGTCTCAACTGAAATCAATAAGGCAACCAGAAAATATGTAAAGAAAGATAATGTTGTAATGCTTTCTAAGACGGAAGTCTTATTGAAAAGTCTGTTGTTGCAAATTTACCTTACGTGAATATTGAAATAAAATATTTTCTTAAATAATTTTCTGTACATAATAATAATTACTAATATTATTGTTACTGTTATTAAGATTTTCAGAACAGTGCAGTTTACAGTACCACTAATATTATTATTATTATCAACAATGTATTGGTATATAAGAATGTCAACACTGAAACTTTCTTGCAGATTAAGACAATATGTCAGACAGAGACTTGAACTCGGGATATTTGCGTTTCGCAGTCAAGAGATACCCAAGCACGACCCATAACGCGTCCTCACAGAGATAATTCTCTCAGTTCCTCGTCTCCTAACTTCCAGACTTCACAGAAACTCTCCCGCAGACCTCGCAAGACTAGCACTCCTGGTAGCAAGGATATTGTGAAGACATGACTTAGACACAACCTGCAGGACGTTCCCAGAACGAAATTTTCACTTTTCAACGGAGTTTGGGTTTATATGAAACTTCCTGGCAGATTAAAACCGTATGTCATACCAAGAGTCGAGCTTGGACCTTTGCCTCTGCAGGCAAAGGTGCCAAATTCGAGTCCTGGTCCCTCACTCAGTTTTAATCTGCCAGGAAGTCTCATATCAGTGCAAATTCCGCTGCAGAGTGAAAATTTTGTTCTAGATGTCAACAACTGTACGAAAAATGTGTGTTAGCAAAAGATTTTCACAGCGTTATAGCTGCTGTGAACAATACACTTGCAACAGCAAAAGAGAAGAGAACAGCGTCTATGTGTATTATTTTTTCATTAATTTCCGAAAAAGCGTTTGGATCGCAACGAAATCCAATGACCTTATATGTGAGAAGAGGGAGCGACAACGTTCTTCTTTTAAATAACAAATTTTAATGCCTCGTATTGCTCGACTGCATGGTACTTTATGAGTAGGAACTGACGTTTTTATATAATCAGTTTGTCTACTAGACACATATGAAAGGAATATAGTGGTTCATGTCACTATTCTCGAAATCAACTATGTCCATGTTGTACACTTCAACACAAAATATCATGGACATGATGCAGCTGTTTTGAGGAAGTCAAGTTTACTATTACTGACAGTCAAGAATCTGGATGGCAAGTGTATTTGCAGTGCTCGACGTAAGCCAGTACTGGTGCTCCCGCTCGGGTGTTGACATGTCCTCTGCTCAGTATTAGATAGCGCTCACCCTTCATCAACACCTTTTACTCTTCTCTTTGCCCCGATGCTTTAAGTTGTACAACATGTAAGCAAAATAATCCGTGCTCCTCGTTTAACAACAAGTAACTGATAAGCCACACAGGAACAGTATTAGTAAACATATTATGCAATGGATATTGTACTTAAATTTTGTGTCGGGAAAAGGATAACGTGTTGAACAATGACAATGTTTTTGAAGAAGACAATAATGGTAACAAATTTGGTGGCGCAGGAACAGTGACAAAATACTCATAATGACTATTCAGTTTTTATAAGTCTCTACTATCTTGAGCCGAAAAGTTGTAATAGGCAACAAATGTGATTAGTCAGCAAGTTCTGCCTTATCGAGACAACCATCATATATCGCCTTTTCACATGTCCAAGGTGCATGAAGTCAGAGATATGCATGCTTTAAGATACAAACGATGATACTCCGTCACAAATCTGCATGTTTTGCGAATACATTTCTGACAACAAGGAAAAGGTGTGAGTATTTAAGGAACTCAGATGCATACTGTATTGTTGCCTCTTTCTGTCTATGTGAGGCACCCATGTGTAACATGCCAAACCAGCTGTCAGCGATTGCGAAGAGAATGTGACAAGATATACGCCAGCTAAGGATACCTAACGTACTGCACTATGTTAGAAATCCAAGTGGACCATATGATACTCGCGACACCATTCCCCCTGTGTTTTCAATCCCCTAATGAATTTGAATGTGATCCCTTGCCATAAGTTCCCAAAATGCTATATGTGCGGTTTGACATGCAAATCCTTTGCAGTATTGTGTGACTTATTTCCAAATGTGCAAAACACAATTGTATGGGTATCTATCACCTTAAGGAATGTTCTCATATGCTATTTCCTATTCTGCAGTTGAGTTTTTCGACAACCTTCCTAAATTTCAAACAATATTTGATGTTTTACAGAACTCCTCTTTGCGATATATTAATTCATTGTCAAGTGAATTATTGCTTGCTGTTCTCGAAACTCGCAAGAAAATTAGTAGCCCAAGAAAACATTTGGAGCATTCCAGTGAAAAAATTCGATACGTGCTGGCAATTCGGTAGACACTTTATTCCAGTCGGGAACGTCAAGCACATATTCATTCTCTCCCCATGGTTACAGATAAGCATCAAACAAAACTGTAACAATTTGCGCCGCACTTTGCCATTGCTGCCATGTAGAGAATAAAACTGTAACGAATTGCTCTCCAACCTGCAGAAAATGTTACAACATTGGACGTGAACAGTATGTGAAGCCACGCTTTATGTTTCTGATTCCTTGATCTCTGCTACAGATACTTTCAATAAGTGACCGAAAAACTGTAGAAGAATGGCAGCCCATTCTGAGTGAAGAACATCCAGAGAATGTTGAACATTCGGGCCTGGAGGGTAGCTGGCAGAAATTTTCGATCTGATTGACATCAGACTCTGCACAAGCAGGTCCATTTTAGAAATGTTGTTCTGCACAAACCATTGCCTCACACATGATGCTTTATGACGGGGTGCATTGCCATGTTGATACAAAGCAGCTGTAATCTCTAAACTGTTCCTACACTGTTTCCGTGTTTTAATATGTGTTCACGTCTTTCTGTATTTAACGTTTTCTTAAGCGCAATAAGGGAATAACACTCTAACCACAAAAAAAACACTCCGCATATTTTAAAATTACCTCCTCCCCCGTACTTCACTGTTGGCAGACAACATTCTCCATCAGATTGCCACAGGATGTAGCGCGAGTTACGTGTCCAAATTTACCTGTCCAAATCACTCACTTCCATTATCAAATGTTCAGTAGCTTCGCTCTTTACAGCACCTCAGGCACTCTTAGCACTGATTACAGAAATGTAGGGCTTATGTTAAGCTGCTCGACCATTGCACCCTATCCTTTTTGCTTCCCTATGTACACCCACTATGATCAGGAGGCTGTTGGTAACACTTCGGAACTCATGACTGATTCCCACTGCTGATTTTATTACATTGTTTACGTCAACCCTGTGTCAGCTACATCTGTAGCAGGTGTGATTGTTGTGATCTCTCGTTTCCTCTAGCTTGCGTAACTTCCACATGTGAGCAGCTCGCATAGAGTTATATGATGGATTTGCTACTCAGGTGATGTCCAATGATTAGTTGACTTCTAAGTAAGTGAGATATTATGTCCTAGCCGTTCTGCTGTTACTGCGTCTCTGCTAATAACACAGTGTACCCCAAACAGCTTTTTATCCCAGTACGTTCGTCAAGGAAGTTCACTACACAAAGTGTTAAAAAATAAGTTTTCACAATGCATGCACTCACACATAGCATGAAAAGTTTTACAAAAGGCATTTCATTCCCACAGACACCATAACTAGTCAGGAAGATAGTTTTACTCTGACACTGATGTGCTCATGCTGCACTCATGTTACAGTAAAGGATTTTTTGTCTCTTCGTGACACGTTGCGTTTTGTCTTCTTCGTGTGTAACACATTTCCTCTAGCAAACCAATGTCAATGTTTTTATAATGTTTGGACATCGCCTCCGTTGGTCTTCCAGCTGGTTTGATCTGGTTCACCATGATTTCCTATGCAGTAGTTTTACTTAACATAAAATTTAATACTTATATCACCACGCTTCCTGTGGTATGGAAGCTGCGGTGGGTGGCCGGCAGTGGCCTGACAAGATGCTGTGTGCGGTAAGCCGCTGTCATCTAGCTTGCGTAACTTGCTGGTATGCTGTAGAGAATTAGACGGCTGATTCAATGTAAAACTACAATTGTGCCAGCCAGTGTAATCTATGTAGCACAGACGTGCAGAAAGGAAACAACACTTACATTTGGAACTCATGTCTCCACATCTGTTTCCTGCCGTTTGAAATGTAGAAATGAAGTATGATGACAACAGTGATAATCCAAGCATTAGATAGTTTATTACAGTTTACTTCATTCTGCATATCTTGAGAGCACACATGCTTTCTAAATCATTTTCCTTGGCTATGGGGAAGTGAAATATAATGCATATATTGAAAAGACGGCACATGTCGCGTTTTATTTTGCCTTTAAAGACAGATCTGGGAACGGGTGTTGAGTTGATTTTAGACTTTCACATGTGGTAAGAATTCCTGTGAATGTGCGTGCAGACTCCTTCCTCGGCACTAATTTCTAATTCAGCAGAAGGTCTTGCAAGAAGTCATCACTATTTTGCTGACTCTGGAGGGAGGTAGGATACAAAATTGGGACTTCTACTGAGGGATGTTGTGTTATTGTATCTGTTACTGTGCTTCAGTGCCTTTCATCTAGGACATATGTGCAACCCAAAAAAAAAAAAAAAAACTCATGCATGCTGTTTCTCATTCGATATTACGATGACGGTTCCCATGTGGCCGTGACGTTCGTCGATATTGGTCTGCCGCCCAGATAGGCGCTATTCAGTCAGCCGGAGCGCTGATATCCTGATCCTGGTAGGTAGGACGGACCTCCACGTCCTCCCACTTGCGACACAAGCAGGCTGTACTGCTGAACTCTGCGAGTGGTGATTGTATCCACGTAGCCATGTCTGCCAGTAGCGGTTGTTGTTGTCCATAGTGCGTGGGAAATCACAACACGCTTATGCCGGACGTCACTTCGCTGCAATCAGGGAATCGAGAGCGAACGACAAGTACGCCATCAGTCCATCTGACTCTCTGCATGACGAGCCAAACTTCTAGACTACTTGCAGAGCGAAGGAGTGGCTGTGTTTACCCGATGTAATTCGTCACGATCGAATAGCGCTTGCTATTACGAAGGTATGAGCGGTTTTCCTTCGGCTGTGCTGGTGCAACAAGTTTTTTTTATAATTTAGCAGTATTCGCTTTAGCATTTCTGTCGTCACATAACGAAGATAACGTGACAATGTTTGGCTGCTGTGTCCAACTACATTCTGCTCAAGTCTGCTGTGTGGCTCGCCATGTGTTTTGCTCGGACCCACTCTCGGCGGTGAAATGTTTCCATTGCGGCCGCCTTGTGTCGACATTGCCGTAACACAGCCAGATAGCTTCGCTCTCGGACTTTGAAAATTTTACCGGTTTGTTCTGCTCTATACAAGGTTGGCAGGAATGCAATCAACAGTTTTTTTGAAACTCGTGAGCACCGAGGATTTTAGGCAAACTATGCAAAATGTGAAAAAAATGTGTGATGTGAAGTTAGAAAGATAAGGAATTGTTCTGATTGCAAGACCGCAAATGAAGTGCAGAGCCATATTTAATGATATTTGCTGACAGTCGGATTAAGTATACTTAACTTTTTTTTTTATCCTGTACAGCCATTTTAGATGCTTCAGAGACGCCGATTGTAGATTTTCATTATGACTATATGCTGAAGAAACTTAAGCTGAAAAGTGTTAAAATGCGTTACACGTACAGGGTGCCCCATTGATCTCACGAAACAAGCGTCAAACGAAAAAACTACAAGCAACGAAACTTGTCTAGCTTAAAGTGGGAAACCAGATGGCGCTATGGTTGGCCCGCTAGATGACACTGCCATAGGTCAAACATATATCAACTGCGTTTTTTTTAAATAGGAACCCCCATTTTTATTACATATTCGTGTAGTACGTAAGGAAATATGAATGTTTTAGTTGGACCACGTTTTTCGCTTTTTGATAGATGGCGCTGTAATAGTCACAAACATGTGGCTCACAATTTTAGACGAACAGTTGGTAACAGGCAGGTTTTTAAAATTAAAATACAGAACGTAGGTACGTTTGAACATTTTATTTGGGTTGTTCCAATGTGATACATGTACCTTTGTGAACTTATCATTTCTGAGAACGCAAACTGTTACAGCGTGATTACCTGTAAATACCACACTAATGCAATAAATGCTCAAAATGATGTGCGTCAACCTCAATGCATTTGGAAATACGTGTAACGACATTCCTCTCAACAGCGAGTAGTTCGCCTTCCGTAATGTTCGGACATGTATTGACAATGCGCTGACGCATGTTGTCAGGCGTTGTCGGTGGATCACGATAGCAAATATCCTTCAACTTTCCCCACAGAAAGAAATCCGGGGACGTCAGATCCGGTGAACGTGCGGGCCATGGTACGGTGCTTCGACAACCAATCGACCTGTCATGAAATATGCTATTCAATACCACTTCAACCGCACGCGAGCTATGTGCCGCACATCCATCATGTTGGAAGTACATCGCCATTCTGTCATGCATTGAAACATCTTACGTAACATCGGTAGAACATTACGTAGGAAATCAGTATACATTGCACCATTTAGGTTGCTATCGATAAAATGAGGGGCAATTATCATTTCTCCCAATGTCACACCATACATTAACCCGCCAAGGTCGCTGATGTTCCACTTGCCGCAGCCATCGTGGATTTTCCGTTGCCCAATAGTGCATATTATGCCGGTTTACGTTACGGCTGTTGGTGAATGACGCTTCGTCGCTAAATAGAACACGTGCAAAAAATCTGTCATCGTCCCGTAATTTCTCTTGTGCCCAGTGGAAGAACTGTACACGACGTTCAAAGTCGTCGCTATGCAATTCCTGGTGCATGGAAACATGGTACGGGTGCAATAGATGTTGATGTAGCATTATCAACACCGACGTTTTTGAGATTCCCGATTCTCGCGCAATTTGTCTGCTACTGATGTGCGGATTAGCCGCGACAGCAGCTAAAACACCTACTTGAGCATCATCATTTGTTGCAGGTCGTGGTTAACATTTCACATATGGCTGAACACTTCCTGTTTCCTTAAATGACGTAACAATCCGGCGAACGGTCCTGACACTTGGATGATGTCGTCCAGGATACCGAGCAGCATACATAGCACACGTCCGTTGGACATTTTGATCACAACAGCCATACATCAACACGATATCGACCTTCACCGCAATTGGTAAACGGTCCATTTTGACACGGGTAATGTACCGTTCCCACTGGCGGAATGTTACGTGATACCGCGTACTTATACCTATGTGACTATTACAGCTCCAAAGCGAAAAAAGTGTTCCAACTAAAAAATTCATATTTCTTTACGTACTACACGAATATGTAATAAAAAATGGGGGTTCCTACGTAAAAAAACGCAGTTGATATCCATTTGACCTATGGCAGTGCCATCTAGCGGGCCAACCATAGCGCCATCTGGTTTCCCCCTTCAAGCTAGACGGGTTTCGTTCTTTGTAGCTTTTTCGTTTGATGCTTATTTCGTGAGATATTTGGCCCGGCCACTACCAACGGACCACCCTGTATAATATATGGATAGTCTACTATATCACATAACCGCTGCAGTCATTTATGATGCTATTAACAGTGATGTGCACATGCGGTATGAAACATCAGCTTACCTTGCTAATAACATTTATATCATCGCACACAACAACAGAAACGAATATAATTTCGTAGGCTTCTGCGTCAAAAGTAAGTCGAGGTAAAAGTTTTCTGGGTTGGTACCGTGTCATATCGTATAAACTATTGTTGGAGGAACCCTACTTTTCGGCCACGTTGCAGCGGCCTTCTTCTAGGTCTACTGGACCAGTATACCCAGACGAAGGCCGCTGCAACCGTGGCCGAAAAGTAGGGTTCCTCCAGCAATAGTTTTATACCATATGATGCGGCACCATACCCATAAAACTTTACCTCCACTAGAAACGAACTTAGTGTTGTGTTGGCTGAAGAGCCAACACCGTGTTACTATTGGAGGCCGAAATGCACGCGTTTAGCTCACGCAGGCTGGGTTGACGAGGGAAGAACTATACTGACGTGAGGTCTGGAACATGACAAGGAATTAGAATTCAGAAAGCGGACGTAATTAGTTTGATACTTAACTTTAATCCATGAATGATGAACGTCACTCTTGACGGTACATGAGTCACAAAATTATCTGTTCAGAATACATTCTTGAAGAATATGACGCCTTGCTAGGTCGTAGCAAATGACGTAGCTGAAGGCTATGCTAAACTGTCGTCTCTGCAAATGAGAGCGTCTGTAGTCAGTGAACCATCGCTAGCAAAGTCGGCTGTACATCTGGGGCGAGTGCTAGGGAGTCTCTCGAGACTAGACCTGCCGTGTGGCGGCGCTCGGTCTGCAATCACTGACAGTGGCGACACGCGGGTCCGACGTATACTAACGGACCGCGGCCGATTTAAAGGCTACCACCTAGCAAGTGTGGTGTCTGGCGGTGACACCACACTTAGTGTAATGAAGCGTAAATAGTTAGGAGAAATTGTTACAAAATTCGTACGACTGAAAACAAAACTCCAACCTCTTGAAAATGAAGTGCAATGTATAATGCACATAGTAAAAGGTGTGGAACGCTCATCAGCAGAAGAACTTAATGATAATTATTGTTGCGAATGCATGTAAAATATACCGTAAAAACGACTGTGCACTGTGTAATTCGTTCTAAGCAACACAAATTTTGGACCGTAAAGCCATGCAAATTACCAGTTTCAGTGAAATGTGATAAGTGTTTCGTATTTCCAGATAATGTAAATACATTAACTTGGGGTTATTACTAACTGAAGAACGATGATGATGACTCGTTTTATTGCAATGATACACATAACTGAAAGATTTTGAATAACGTAAATATTTGAAAACATAAAAGAATGTGAAGAGTGTGTGTTTGTGAGAGCTAGCGAGAGATGAAGGGAATAAAAATGCATGTAGACAACATTGCACACTTTGAATTCTTCTGATCTGTTTTTTGAACATGGAATTTAACAAATATATCAAATCTGAAACCTTTTTTTTCAGTTCCTCCGTAAAACCTTTTCATGTGATTCATACATGTTAGCATTACATTAGAGAGAGAGAGAGAGAGAGAAATGGCATTTACTGTAACATTAGTCAGTTCTCTTAGCAGCGGCCTGGTGTGTTCTCAGACACCTTCACCACTGACATGAGGATCTGTCTCTCTCTGCACGACAACCAGCAAGTGGCTGCAAATGTCTAAGGAGTTTAGTATTTGACATATTAAAACAGAGAAGGGATCAAACACAGGTGTGTGTGTGTGTGTGTGTGTGTGTGTGTGTGTGAGTATTAACGAAGGTTGCATGTTTATCTATTTATAAGTATTTAAGCATGACACAATAAATTCCGATCAATACTTTTCTGAACCTGTGACCAATTCAGGTGTCTTTGTGCGTATATGCGCTTTTACACAAAACAGAGGTAGTAAAACAAAGGTTACATTTTATTAAATGGAAATATTGCAAATCTTTGAACATGAAGCCATTTTACGCGATTCAGAGACAAGTATCTTTAAACATGAGGCGATTTTTACGCAATGTATGTGGAGCTGACATAACTTTAAGTTATGCCCAGTTAACCAAGCAGCGGAAGCACGCGAAGGTTGTGCAGGACAGTGGAAGCGTGCTGGGTCTATAAAGAAGTGGTCAGTGGACAGAAACCACGCCCTGCTAGAAAAAAATAAACGTTTCAGAATCTGGTCTAAAAATATTGACATTCGGCACGTGTCCCTACAGGTCGTCCCAGCAGATGTAAAACACAATTGATTTTGAGAACTCTGAAACAGATAAAAATGTTACCACACGCAGCAGGATAAGAGAAAGAATCACTCTTTCATCTTTCCCATCATTCACAACACAAATCTACATCTACATCTATACTCCGCGAGCCACCTTACGGTGTGTGGCGGAGGGTACTTATTGTACCACTATCTGATCCTCCCTTCCCTGTTCCATTCACGAATTGTGCGTGGGAAGAACGACTGCTTGTAAGTCTCCGTATTTGCTCTAATTTCTCGGATCTTTTCGTTGTGATCATTACGCGAGATATATGTGGGCGGTAGTAATATGTTGCCCATCTCTTCCCGGAATGTGCTCTCTCGTAATTTCGATAATAAACCTCTCCGTATTGCGTAACGCCTTTCTTGAAGTGTCCGCCACTGGAGCTTGTTCAGCATCTCCGTAACGCTCTCGCGCTGACTAAACGTCCCCATGGCGAATCGCGCTGCTTTTCGCTGGATCATGTCTATCTCTTCTATTAATCCAACCTGGTAAGGGTCCCATACTGATGAGCAATACTCAAGAATCGGACGAACAAGCGTTTTGTAAGCTACTTCTTTCGTCGATGAGTCACATTTTCTTAGAATTCTTCCTATGAATCTCAACCTGGCGCCTGCTTTTCCCACTATTTGTTTTATGTGATCATTCCACTTCAGATCGCTCCGGATAGTAACTCCTAAGTATTTTACGGTCGTTACCGCTTCCAATGATTTACCACCTATGGCATAATCGTACTGGAATGGATTTCTGCCCCTATGTATGCGCATTATATTACATTTATCTACGTTTAGGGAAAGCTGCCAGCTGTCGCACCATGCATTAATCCTCTGCAGGTCCTCCTGGAGTACGTACGAGTCTTCTGATGTTGCTACTTTCTTGTAGACAACCGTGTCATCTGCAAATAGCCTCACGGAGCTACCGATGTTGTCAACTAAGTCATTTATGTGTATTGTAAACAATAAAGGTCCTATCACGCTTCCCTGCGGTACTCCCGAAATTACCTCTACATCTGCAGATTTTGAACCGTTAAGAATGACATGTTGTGTTCTTTCTTCTAGGAAATCCTGAATCCAATCACAAACCTGGTCCGATATTCCGTAAGCTCGTATTTTTTTCACTAAACGTAAGTGCGGAACCGTATCAAATGCCTTCCTGAAGTCCAAGAATACGGCATCAATCTGCTCGCCAGTGTCTACGGCACTGTGAATTTCTTGGGCAAATAGGGCGAGCTGAGTTTCACATGATCTCTGTTTGCGGAATCCATGTTGGTTATGATGAAGGAGATTTGTATTATCTAAGAACGTCATAATACGAGAACACAAAACATGTTCCATTATTCTACAACAGATTGACGTAAGCGAAATAGGCCTATAATTATTCGCATCTGATTTATGACCCTTCTTGAAAATGGGAACGACCTGCGCTTTCTTCCAGTCGCTAGGTACTTTACGTTCTTCCAGCGATCTACGATAAATTGCTGATAGAAAGGTGGCAAGTTCTTTAGCATAATCACTGTAGAATCTTAAGGGTATCTCGTCTGGTCCGGATGCTTTTCCGCTACTAAGTGATAGCAGTTGTTTTTCAATTCCGATATCGTTTATTTCAATATTTTCCATTTTGGCGTCCGTGCGACGGCTGAAGTCAGGGACCGTGTTACGATTTTCCGCAGTGAAACAGTTTCGGAACACTGAATTCAGTATTTCTGCCTTTCTTCGGTCGTCTTCTGTTTCGGTGCCATCGTGGTCAACGAGTGACTGAATAGGGGATTTAGTTGTTGTTGTCTTCATTCCTGAGACTGGTTTGATGCAGCTCTCCATGCTACACCATCCTGTGCAAGCTTCTTCATCTCCCAGTATTTACTGCAACCTACATCCTTCTGAATCTGCTTAGTGTATTCATCTCTTGGTCTCGCTCTGCGATTTTTACCCTGCACGCTGCCCTCGAATACTAAATTGGTGATCCCTTGATGCCTCAGAATATGCCCCACCAACCGATCCCTTCTTCTAGTCAAGTTGTGCCACCAATTTCTCTTCTCTCCAATTCTGTTCAATACCTCCTCATTAGTTATGTGATCTACCCATCTAATCTTCAGCATTCTTCTGTAGCACCACATTTCGAAAGCTTCTGTACTCAAAATGTAGCCTGTTGTGAGCTATTGTTAGTTTACTGTAAAAATCAGTTAGTTCAATTTATTTTGAATTGTGACAAATAAAATATTATCAGTCCAACTTTTCTTTTCTCGTTCACTACTGTCAGAAGCGCGGATTTTAGGCTGTTTACGATAGTAGATAGGCTGATGTGAATGTTTAGTATTGATTGAAATAATGTACCAGTGACTAGGAGGACAGATATTGGTCTGTACGAGTCGGTATTGTTAGGCATTTTTCCGGGCGTAATTACTTTTGCTGCCTTCCACTAGCCTGGCACTGTTCGTACGGAGAAAAATGCACTGAAAAGCACCGAGTGAGTTGGAAGGAAGGCTTGCGTGGGAGCCTGCCGTAGTAGTTTGAAGGTGATGCCTTCCACTCCTTGTTTTAAGGTGACTCATTTGGTTCATTTTTGGTATCGTAGGTAGATGAATTACTTTGACTCTGCTTTGATTTACGTGATTTTTGTGGATGTAGTCAATGAGTGGACTTTTAGGAGAAGTGCGAAGCTTAGCTAGTGAGTTAATGAACACATCGGATTTTCCCGTGTCGTCCGCTGCGTTGTTTCCACTTTTCCGTTGGAGATGAGTGCAGTGGTACAGGCGATCTTACTTATTCCCACAAAGACCTCGAAGTGTTCATTGGCGTTTAGGAGCTGCAGTTGTGCGTTCCTATTTCGACTCTTGAATAGTAAGAGGGTCTCCTACTCGGTTGTCTAGGTAATTCCACTCCTTTTTCAGAAGGAGAGATCGAGGCTTAATCTACAGCATCTGTATATCCTTCTTTTTTCCTTGATCAGTTGAAGGACATTGAGTGGAAACCTTTCTTCTCGCTGCCAGGCCGTAACGAATGCGACATATGCACCTCACGATTTGAGAAAAATACAGATCAATTATCTTTCTGTTGTGGTTGTCCATATAGTCTTTGCTGCTAATAGTGATGGTGGGGAGTTCTTGCACAAGCTTCTCCGGGAATGGTGACCACATCTGGATTTTGTGCTTTAATGGGTTTTGTAATTGAAGACCGAGTTCTTTCGTCGACTGAGGTGCTGTTGACAAAAGGAAGAGAATGATTTTCCATATTGTTTCAAATGGTTCAAATGGCTCTGAGCACTATGGGTTTAAAAGCACAAAATCCAGACGTGGTCACCATTCTCGGAGAAGCTTGTGCAAGAACTCCCCACGACCACTATTAGTAGCAAAGACTATATGGACAACCACAACAGAAAGATAATTGATCTGAAGTTTTCCCATCGCCAGAGTGATTCCACTGGAAATTACACTGCCAGTTTCCTTCCTAGTGCTCCATCTAATACGATCTCCATCGTCGACAGACGTGTACACCACTTACCACTCAACGGCTAACTCGGTAATCCAGCCTGAATTGCAGGCTGCTTAGCTGAGACAACAAAAACAGTAGGGAAAAAAACAGTATCTTCTTAGTCATGTAATTATTCACAGAAAACTTTTTATCAGGTATAATCTTACGTTAAAGATTTAATGCAGTAAGAAAAGACAGGTTAAGCAGTGGAGTTGAAATACAAGGTGAAAGGGCATCAATGATACGATTCGCTGATGACATTGCTATCCTGAGTGAAAATGAAGAAGCATTACAGGATCTGCTGAATGGAATGAACAGTCTGCTGAGTACAGAATACGGACTGAGTATAAAACGAAGAAAGTAATGAGAAGTTGCAAAAATGAGAACAGACAATAACATCAGGATTGGTGGTCACGAGGAGATGAAGGAATTCTACCACCTAGGTAGTAAAATATCTAGTGACGGCCAAAACAATGACATCAAAAGCAGACTAGCATTGACAAAAAGGGCGTTGCTGGAAAAGAGAAATCTACTAGTGTCAAATATTGAACTAAAAGGGGGAAAGAAATTTCTGAGTATGTACGTTTGAAGCACAGCATTGTATGGTAGTGGAACATGGACTGTGGGAAAACGGGAACAGAAGAGAATCCAAGCATTTGTGACTCTGTGCTACAGAGTTTAAGTTAAGGAATGAGCACTTTCTGTGCAGAATCTGAGAGGAACGGAATATGCGCAAATCACTGACAAAGAGAAACAAGAGACAGGATGATAGTATATGTGCTCATGAAGAAATTACTTTCATAAAATTAGAGGAAGCTGTAGAGGGCAAAAAGCGATAGAGGAAGATAGATACTGGAATACAGCCACCAAATAATTGAGGACTTAGGTTGGTAGTGCTGCTCTGAGACCAAGAGGCTGGCACAGGAGAGAAATTCGTGGTGGGCCGCATCAAACTAGTCAGAAGACTGATGACTCAAAAAAAAGCATTGACGTTAGAGACTGTGTTCATGTCTTGCGACAGTGTAACTCATGTTCTACACAATATTGTGTTGTATGTTAAATACAGTAAGATTCACCAAGTAAATACATAAAGGAGACTCTCTGGATGTCAAAGTTTGTGTTGTTTGTCAAGCAGTCAGCCGAGTAGAGGGTCTGAATCAGAGGCTCAGACGGTTCTGCGACCGTGTAGGCTGCACATTCCTCGACTTGCGCCATAGGGTGGCGGAGTTTCGGGTTCCGCTAAATAGATCAGGTGTCCACTACACACAGGAGGCGGCTACAATGGTAGCAGGGGCTGTGTGGCGTGGACTGGGTGGTTTTTTAGGTTAGACAGTCTCGGGAAAGATCAAAAAGGGCTCCAGTCACAAACGGTACAGGGCAAAGAAACGACAAGAATCGACCAAGCAACAGTCGGTATTACAGTTGTAAATTGTCGTTGCTGTGTTGGAAAAGTACCAGAGCTTCAAGATCTGATAGAAAGTAGTGAAGCTGAAATCGTTATAATAACAGAAAGCTGGCTAAAGCCGGAGATAAATTCTGCCGAAATTTTTACAGAGGCGCAAACCAGTTCAGAAAGGATAGATTAAATAAAGTAGGTGGTGGCGTGTTTGTGTCTGTTGCTAGTAGTTTATCTTGTTGTGAAGTTGAAATAGATAGTTCCTGCAAATTACTATGGGTAGAGGTTATACTCAAAAGCCATACCAAATTAATAATTGGCTCCTCCTACCAACTCCCAGACTCAGATGACATAATAGCTGAACGGTTCAAAAAAAACTTGAATCTCATTACAAATAAGTACCCCACTCATACAATTACAATTGGTGGAGACTTCAATCTACCCTCGATTTGTTGGCGAAAATGCATGTACAAACCCGGTGGTAGACGGAAAACATCTTATGAAATTGTACTAAATGCTTTCTCTGATAGTTACTTTAAACAATTAGTTCATGAGCCCACACGAATTGTAAATGGTTGCGAAAAAACATTTGACCTCTTAGCCACAAATAATCCTGATCTAATAAAGAGCGTCATGACAGATACAGGGACAAGTGTACACAAGGACATTGTAGCGAGGCTCAAAACCATATCAAAGAAAACCACTAAAAATAATAAACGCAAAATATATCTATTTAAAACAGCAGATAAAAATCCGCTTGATGCCTTCCTAAGAGAGACTCTCCATTCCTTCCAAGCTAATCAGGTAAGTGTGGACCAGATATAGCTCAAATTCATAGATACAGTATCGACAGCAATAGACAGATTCTTACCGTGTAAGTTAATAAGAGACGGGACTGATCAACCACGGTACACAAAACACTTCAGAACATTGTTGAGGAAGCAAACGAAAAAAGCATGCCAAATTCAGAAGAACGCAAAATCCCCAAGACTGGCTAAGTTTCACGGAAGCTCGAAATTTAGTGCGCACGTCAATGCGACATGCTTTTAACAGTTCCACAATGAAACATTGTCTCAAAATATGGTAGAAAAACCAAAGAGATTCTGGTCTTACGTAGGGTACAGTATTGGCAAAAAACAGCCAATACTGTCACTGCATGATAACGATGGAAATGTTACCGATGATGGTGTCACTAAAGCGGAGTTACTAAATACAGTTTTCCGTAATTCCTTCACGAAAGAAGACGAAGAAAATATTCCACAATTCGAAACCAGAACAGCACTTAGCGTGAGTGACATAAAAGTAGATAACTTAGGTGTTGTGAAACAACTCAAATCACTTACGAAAGGCAAGTCCTCCGGTCCTGATGGTATACAAATCAGGTTCCTTTCAGAGTAAGCAGACAGAATAGCACCTTTCTTAGCAATCATATACAACCGCTCACTTGACGAAAGGTCTGTTCCTAAAGACTGGAAAGTCGCACAGGACACACCAATATTCAAGAAAGGAAATAGGAGTAACCCATTGAATTACAGACCCATATTACTGACCTCAAATTGCAGTAGGATTTTGGAGCATATATTGCACTCGAACATAAAGTATCACCTTGAAGAAAATGTCTTATTGATACATAACAATCACGGATTCAGAAAATATCGTTCTTGTGCAACACAGCTAGCTCTTTATTCCCATGATGTAATGAGAGCTGTCGACAAGGTATCTCAGATCGATTCCAAATTCCTAGATTTCCAGAAGGCTTTTGATACCGTTCCTCACAAGCGACTATTAATCAAATTGCGTGCATAGTGAGTATCGTCTGAGTTGTGTGGCTGGATTCGTGATTTCCTCTCAGAGAGGTCACAGTTCCTAGTGATAGACGGCATATCATCAAGTAGAACAGAAGTGGTATTTGGCGTTCCGCGAGGTAGTGTTATAGGCCCTCTGCAGTTCCTAATTTACATAAATGATCTAGGTGATATTCTGAACAACCCCCTTAAATTGTTTGTAGATGACGCTGTAATTTACTGTCTAGTACATTCCAATTACAAAATGATCTAGAGAGAATTTCAGTATGGTGCGAAAAGTGGCAATGGACACTAAACAAAGAAAAGTGCGATGTCATCCCCGTAGGTACTAAAAGAAATCTGATAAATTTTGGGAATACGATAAATCGCACAGATCTAAGGGCTGTCAATTCGACTATATTTCAAAGACCACATAGATAATATTGTGGAGAAGGCGAAGCAAAGACTGCACTTTGTTGGCAGAACACTTAGAGTATGCGACAAACCCACTAAAGAGAGAGCCTATGTTACACTTGTCCGTTCTCTGCTGGAATATTGCTGCGCTCTGTGGGACCCTTACCATGTAGGATTGACGGAAGACATCGAAAAAGTGCAAAGAAGGGCAACCCGTTTCGTGTTATCGCGCAGCAGTAGTGAGACTGTCACTGATATGATACGCGAGTTGGGGTAGCACTCACTGAAACAAAGGCGGTTTTCTTTGCGGCGAAATATATTTACGAAATTTCAGTCACCAACTTTCTCTTCCGAATACGAAAATATTTTGTTGACACCTACCTACGTAGGGAGAAATGATCATCATAATAAAATAAGCGAAATCAGAGCTCTACCGGAAAGATTTAGGTGTTCCTTTTTCCCACGTGCCAGTCGAGAGTGGAATGGTAAAGAAGTAGTATGAAAATGGTTCGATGAACCCTCTGCCAGGCACTTAAATGTGAATTGCAGAGTAACTGTGTAGATGTTGATGTTGATGTAGACAGAGAGAGAGACTTGGTTGTGGAGTATGGCTAGAAGTAGAATTGCGTAGTCGTGTGAGGGCCTGATTTGTTGCATCCGGAGTCCGTGCAGGGGCTAAACAACACAGGCACCCACCCTCTGGCAAGCATATGCAGATTGTTATAGCCGCTCACCTGCCAAGTTCGTCAACTCTTCATGAGTTATTGTTGTATCTGTGGAAACTCGTTGAAACCTTTTCTGCTTTATAAAGCAGGATAGATGGCTTTCTGAGGCATATCTGGTGATAGAGCGTTGGTGCAGGCCCAAATTTTTCGTAACACACTGTGGGAGCACGTTGATGGACATGGGTTTCCCATTTTAACCTGACGGAACTGTCAGTTACTAGTGTAATCATCAAGACTGGACCGTCGATCAATAGCGATGTGTCGTCTGATCAGATAAATCATGTTTCTTTTTTCATCAGGTCTCTGGTTGTTTGTTAATGAGCCATCATCGTGGTGAGGATCTAATAGAATAACTTATGGGTGTGAGCCAGTGTGGGGCAGTGTTATGGTATTATGGCATGGGGGACATTCACCTGGGGTCGTAAAGGACCTGCAGCAGTAATCACATAAAGTGTGAAAGCTTGCGGAGTAAGTGAAAATTGTTCAGGACCACCTTCAACCCTTGATGCTTGATGTTTACCCCAACAGTGACGTCATATTCTAGCAGGAAAACTGTCTGTGTCGAGCGGTGAGAATCGTGCTACAGTGGTTTAACGAGCATGATAGTGAACCCACCTTGACGTCTTGACTACCACATCTGCCTGACCTTAACTTGATGGAACAACTCTGGGACGCCATCGGATGCATTCCTGTGCTGCAGTTGGACATCTGACTGGTTGCAGCTTGGGTCTGGCTCAAGATTGGTTTCAATCCCCTATGGAAGAACCTTGCTGCAGTGGGAGCGAGGTGCTCGTATTTTGCTCCACCTGTGACACATATTCGAATAATTCCACCGAGTAGGGGGGACTGGGGCAATATGGTCACCTTACGGAATGAATCTCTACAATTGACACATCATTCAGACTTACTGTCTCTAACTTCGCCTTTGGAACTATTGTTGTATATACATTGAAATAACTGTTTACCAGTTTTATAAACTTGAACTCATTTATGTTAGCAGCAATAATCTCAATGTCTGCACAGTGACCACATTGCCCCAGGATCCTGGTCGAAAAATCCAAATAATATTAAATAATAGCTTCTACATGTAAAGGAAGCTATAATTCAATGTAGTATTAAATTTAATACTTGCATAGGGTATACATGCCTATAAAAAGTTACTTAACATTATCAGAAACAAATCTGAAAACAGGCTTTTTGAAATTGAATATAACATTTTCACACAAAAGTTTCATAGGGAAATGCAGTAGTCGTTGCACGAGTTTACTTCCTACATTTGTATAAGTCACAAGTGAAATCGTCGCAGTCTTCATCAACTCTAGCACACTCTTTACGAGACCATTCATGGCAAGGCGAACAACACATCCACCCTTCAGCACTTTTGGACCCTTTATCCTTACAGAACAGGCATTCAGCGCCATCTCCTTCATTTTCATTCTCGCTGCTTGTAACCTTCCGAACAGAAGCCTTCCTTCTCTTGGTGTTGGTTTCGCTTTGCTTATCTGAAGCTGTAAGTTTCCTCCATGATCTATTTTTCATGCTATGCACATTCTTCTTCATTCCGTTTGCCTTTTGTTCTTCTGCTTTCAAAACATCCTCTTCAGCCGGCTGTTCTTATATGGACTGCTTGACATGGCAACTAAGACTCTTTTCCTCTTCTGCAAATGAACCTGAACAAATTTGGGTAGCGGGCTGATATCTTACGAGTAACCAGAGAAGAAGAACTATGTTGTGGTGACATCGGAGCTGGAATATGTGGTGCATTATTAGAAGTTCTACATGGAACTGGTTTTATTTTCAGGTTTTCTGAATTGGAAAATAAAGACCTACCTTTGAGAATAAGAGGTCTCTCAGTAGGCAAAGAGGCAGAAAAATGTTTCTTCTAAAAGTTGATAGGAAATATGTCACATCTTTTAAATCCATTAACAGCTGTTATAGGTGTTTCCGACCCCAGATATGCTCCTCCAAAGAGTTTGCTCACTTGGAATTGGATCACTGCTCGTGCAGGATTGTTGCGGAGAAACTTCATACAGCAGACACATGAAATTTATCAAGTGGAAACACATCCAGTGGCTGCAATTTATGGCTGCAATGATGCGGAACTGCAAATGTCAGCATATCGTTTCCCCTTGCGTGCGTAATGACTTCCAGGTTCGTGATGTGTGTTACGTGAGCATCAAATTTGAGAAGAGCAGGATGCTTGTCTGATGTCTCAGCATGGCTCAGGAAATGGTCATATCATAAAGAAAATTTAAGAATTACAAGGAAATAATGTTCCTGGTGGAGCACCATCAGCGCACTCGGCTTATATTCTGATGTGAGGGAAAATAATACCCGGGGAATGAAATGTCCCCCAGCGGTAATACAAATGGCTGCTGTGGACAGAATTCCACGTTCAGCAGATGTAATGGTCCCTAACTGCTTCTTTCGTTGCAAGGCAAGCACCTCATTTGATTTTGTTTGAATAGTAGTTACACCAGACTCATCGACAATAAAAATTAGAAGCGTCGGAAATTGTTTTTGATCCAAGGTGGTTTTTAATATGGAGAAAAATTTATCTACATTAGGCTTCTTGAACGCGTAAGCTCCAGCGATTGATGTCCCTTGTCGCGACCGCAGTGTCGGTTCTGATTGACGACTCTTGAGTCTGGAGAAGCAATCTCCTCTAGCAAGACGTGATTCTTTGTTCAAAGAATGATTAATTTTGTTTTTCTCAGCTAGTTCAAAACCAACGCTTCTGACATCTCTTACCATAAAACCAAAGATCATTGTTCCCATTTTCATAATGTAGTCTTTCAGTTCATCTCCTGTTCAGGGTTGAAAACAGGTCGTTTTGAACCAAAGACTTTTTTGCCTTCGGTTGCTTCTTTTGACTCATGTCTTCAATGCCATTCACGGAGTACTTGCTTTCTTGCAGCCCATTTCGACACTTCTTACTGCTTGAATAACCCGCTGCACGTTTGCTGGAGTCCAGCACTGTTTTCAAGCCTTGTGAGGTAGATTTCTAGCCGATTACGTATTATCTGTAAGACAAAACTCGAGTTATATATTTTAATGTGTTTAGGGCAAAGTGGTCCCCTTGAAAGAAAGCGGAACCATCTTGCCCCAGACGCTGCAAGGCTAGAAAAAGATAGCGACAACATGTCTAACACATTTTAAAATCTCGAAACATACTGGTGACATAAGTTAAAGGTGCAGTTAACCAGAATATTAACTGTAAATAATAGTTCTTACAAATAAATTCCATTTAATGATAATAAAACTGAGCTTACCTTACTTCGGTTCTTCACAAAATCGATTTTTCCCTTTAGCTTCAAACCTGCACAAAAAGTCACCTCACCAGACATTCAACTGAGCATGGAACAGAAGTAGGACATAGCGTAATATTCCACCGAGCGGTAGCACCACCAACTGGCGACATGTTACAAGGGTACACACTGCCCCGGTGGATCACTTCACATGGGTCTTCCGTACTACTTTCTTATTGACTGCACCGTGTATCAATGTTTTAGTGAGTTTTGCTTCCACGAAGTTGAGCAGTTTGTCGTGGTAACAACACACAGCTCGTATTTACCATCCGCAGTGGTAGAAATGTCGCAAAGACGTTACAGGACCCTTACACGTTCAGTATCATTGTCAATATGTCAATATAACGACCGTCAGAGGCCGAGTACTGTCGTACTGTCAGTGCTAGAAATATTGACGAACAATATTAATGTCAGCCAAAGTTCTCTCAAAATCACCAGTGTGTAGTCAGCGTGTGAGGGCGAGTATTATAATTGTGACCTTTCGCCATTGTGTTCTTCGTATTTTCGGAGTTAGCCTTCTGTGTAACACAGCTGATACATATGGACTTTTAAGCGATTTTTAAAAACGAACAAAGAAATGACGGCTTAATGTATTTGGAGGTAGAGAAATAGCCCATGCATACACAGCTGGTCATCAGAAGTGTTTTTGAACAGATATTTTAAAAATGATTGGTAACAGTGTTTGTGGATATTAACACGCCTAATATCGAACACACGAATGCCCTGTGTCCAAACATTCCCAAGGTACTCCTAATGGCTTGTTCACTGAGATTGCCTATCTTATTGCGATAGTTTGTTTTCTAATTCCTTCTCGTATTAGAAGGATCTTATCATATGTAGACTGATAACAACACTGCAACTGCTGAAACTGAACGAAATTTATAATGAATTAGCTGCAACCAGTAGCCTTTACAGGTGCCTATTTTCCTGCAATGACGTATGAATATACTTGATATCCCTCCTTCAGATGTATACATTTATTTACTTTCTGTGAGCGTTATTTCATAACAAATGCCGTTGCGGAATTTTGCAACGGTGTTTAAGATAGCAATTGTAAGCAGTCGTAAGTGAAGAAATTTCACAACCACTAAATAGATCTGAAGATGGGGGAACATAAAACAAATGTATCCTCAGAAGCCCGTCTATTGCGGCATAATTTGTTTGTGTTAAGTAAGTACGTGGATCAGTCCCACGGGTCATTCCCTCTGTAAACCCAACCCGCGATTTATGGGAATGTGAAAGTTGTGCATGCACATCCGTTGCAACACAGCCCTGAAAACCTGCAAAATACTCATGTAATACATTCATGCAGAATCACTGATGTACTGTGTTATAAATGTCGACCAATATTCTATCAAGCAGGAGGTCATTTGTTTTTGGTGATAAGTGTACATCACAAGCTAGATGAGTATGGAGTAATATGCACATTTCTGAATGTAACTACATGTTGTTATAGGATGCTGGGGAATCTACCAAACACATACGCCTTGACGAAGAACCTTACAGAGGAGCTGGTGGCGAGGTACTCTGACCGGCTGCCTATCGTCATTGTCAGGCCGTCCATTGGTGAGTGGGAAGTCTGTATCACTTTGTGACAGACCCATTTATTTCGAATTTCAGTATCCTTTCCAGGCAGCGATATATAAGGGCTGCTGTTTGAACTCCATTGTGGGGAAATTCATTACTGGAGAGCCTCAGCAATACTGACGATGAGGAAAGGAGTCTGAAGGCGTGAAGTTTATGTTAGGGAGGAAGATGGACTAGCGTAGTCGGAGCAGATGTGACTGCTATTATGATTTCGTGGTGTAATGGTTAGCACAGCTGCCCAGTAAGCAGGAGATCGGGTTTCAAGTCCTATCTGTGCCACAAATATTAATTCATTTCTTTAGTTTTAATACTTATCAAAGGTAAAATCGAGACTCATATGTCTCAAGGAAAATTTAATTCCATAAATCAATATTACTATATAATTAGTGATCTAACGAATTGGTAAGATTAAAAAAGTGAAAAGAACTGAAATGGTTAATATATTCAACATTACTTTTCAATGGCGATATGGAAACTGTATTTTTTAAATGTGACAAAAGGTAAAGTTCATATCCTAATATTCCATCTCAACTAGTATGCAACAAAGGTATACTTCATGGTGATTAAGTCCATTTTATGTATAAGTATTCACTATTCCCGCAGTACTTTCGAGCACTGACACGAACAAGGAACGAGAGCATTTGCGATGTCCAGTGACAGGAATTCTAAACTATCTGTACAAAACACTTTGTAATTAATAGAAAACTTTATTTCTATTAAGGCAAGAAACGATACTTAACTTTCTGTGCGTCCCGTGCCTGCTACATGCATTGACATTCGCAGTATATTACTACTCACAGCACCCAGACTGAGTATCAGTTTCCTATTACTCAGTGCTGGTCCACTCTAGCCCTGTTACCGAATTGGGCGTTGACCAGGGGTGTTGAATTTTGTCTATCTGGAGGTGTGGCGCTGCCCACTCTTTCCACTGGCGCGCGGGTCAGCGCCTTTGTTATGCAATCCCGCGGCACTCAACTGTTCGGTGTGCTGTCGATGCTTTAGGACTCCACATTCCTCCCCCTCCCCCCCCTCCAACACCCCACCAAATGCCGCGACGTTGTCATGCAGGGAGCCGTGTTACGACAATGGCTAATGGTAGGCAGGGGAAAGGCAGGAAACTGGGTGGGGTGAGGAGTCGGGAGCCGCATCTGGGACCGACGCTGAACCTCGAGTCGCGCCCCGTCCTACCCTCTGAGGGGATCGTCCGTCTGGAAACCCCGAAACGGCGCACGACCTTTTCCTGAGCAGGTCCGACGAAAGTCCTAGAGAGCGGCAATGCTGACCGGTGTGCGGACATTTGCCACGCCGGACATGTGCCACGGTGGACATTTGCCACGATTTTACCTGCTCTGAAGGGTCGGGTCCCTAGTCTCCCCCTCCTCCTCCTCCTCCTCCTCCTCCTCCACATCGCTTACTGAGACTTTCCGCTGGTTTACTTAACATAGGACCAGAATCTCTATGGATTTTCCACCACATTTCTAGAAAGAGTTTCGTTGTGGAAACTATTAAATGGATCTCGCATTGAAATCCGCACCAAATTTCGAGCCTCAGTAAAACTTCGCCAATAATGGAGATTTTGCATTCGTCTAAATTATACGTCCCTTTTTGGATGCTCCTGCAGCAGGTTTCTGTCGTGTTTTTTGTACCATGGGGGATCAGTTCTGTCTGTTATTAATTTATTTGGTATGAATCTCTCGAGTGCTGTTGATACTATTTCTTTGAACTTAAGCCACATATGGTATTCACTTACATAATTTGGAAGGATTTGAGACTGTCTCTTAGAAAGACGTCAACGGAATTTTTAGTTGCTTTTATAAATAGATATATTTTTAGTTTTAGTGAATTTGTTTGTAACGAAATTGAGCCTCGTTCTGTGTGTTCACTAATCCCTGTATCCGTCGTGATGCTCAGGATTATTTGTGGCTAAGAGGTCAGGTGTGCTTTCGTAACCATTTAGAATTTGTATGGCCTCGTGAACTAATTGTTCAAAATAATTTTAAAAAAAGCGTTTAGATTAAGGAATTTGTTTTCTATCTACAATATGGTCTGAAAATGTATATTTGTCAACATACGGAAGGTAGATTGAAGTCACTGCCAACTATAATTGTCTGAGGGAATTCGAGCTACTGCGGCAGCAGAGGCGATGTTTGCAGCTCCATCCGGTCCACAGGCTGTGCCGAAGAGACACTCGGGGGCTGTCACACCAGCCGCAAGATCCCAGTATGTTGCGAATCTGGGGACAGAAAATCTGTGAAAGAATCTCTTAATTGACAAGCCCTTATGTAGTTCTGATGGCGGCACAGCAATCCAGCAGGACCTTGAATTAAAGACATGCGAGCGCCCCAATTGCGAAGAATCGTTCATCTCTCCCAGCATCTGGTGCGACCAAATACTCTGAAAGGAATAGAATGATTAGGCGCAAAGCCATACTTGCGGAGGGTGACGGGCGCCGTGCGCTGCGGTGGGTGCAGCAAGTGGAGCAGCGAGCGGGGGCGCCGGCCGTCGCGGCGCTGGGAGCGGTACTCTGCGAGGAAGAGTAGCAGCACTTGCTCCCGTGTGTGGGAGGGTGTAAATGGTTCATCTGTCGCTTGAACGTATGTACAAATTGTTCAGCTGTTCCACTGTGGATGAAACGGAGCACTTGCAAGGTGAGCGATACCATTGGCTGTACAAAACTATTCAAAGTTTTGAGCCATAAAGTGCGATCTATAACCAACACTTCCGGCAAAACTTCCAAGAAAAAAATAGATGACTAAGCTTGATGGCACTACACGGCGTAGTCGAGTTAATGTGAACTGCAAACTGGTATTTGCTAAAAGAGTTCACAACAATAAGCTAGCGAGTGTTTCAAAAGGGTCCAGCAAAGTCAATATTCAGTCGTTACCACGGGAATTGAGACTTTGACCACCCTGAAAACGTTTGCGGCGGCGCCGACAAAGTTTCAAAACAAGCTTTCTCACGTCCTCTGTTCAATGTGCCCGCCCAAGTACAGTTGCGACGCGCTCTTTTTTACGTACAATACCGCAATGTACTTTTTCCAACATTTTAAGAATAAGCACAGGTGACTGTCTAAACCGTTTTGCAATAAAAATCATACCGTGTTGGACGGAGAGGCTATGTCAATGAGCAAAATAATCGGCGCACAAAAGAAATCTGAATGTTTTCAACTGCACGAGACCAAACAGTACAAATGAAGAGCAACAAAAGGTTCAAGTCAGGGTCTGCTTCCGTCGCCTGTGCAATTTGCCTATAGTGCACAGGAAAAGTCTGTAGAAGTTCAGTGACCTGCGCATCGAACTGACAAGATGCGGTAGTAGGATCGAATTGAGAATCAGGACCGACAAGAATGCAAGAAAAAGTGTCAACATTTGCATGCTTCGACGTGGGCTGAGATAGTATTTCCTACTCGTATTCTGACAATAACAAAGCCCAATGTTGCAACTTCTTAGCCACGCATCGTGGAACAGGTTTCGATGGATGAAACAAAGACTGAAGTGGCTTATGGTCCGTCACTAGGTACAACTTACGACTAAACAGATAATGGTGAAACTTCGTCGCGCCATAGATAACAGCGAGCGCTTCGTTCTCGATTTGGGAATAGTTACATTGAGTCTTAACTCGAAAGCCAAAGGAAATGGCCTGTCCTATGAACCAAATCTGTGTGAGAGCACAGCTCTGATTCCGTACTAAGAAATATCCACTGCAAAACCACAGGCTCAACAGAATCGAAATTTAAGTTTCTGGAATGCATCCTGATCTTATTTGGTCCAAACAAAAGGCACAATCTTCCGGCGCAAACGAAACAACGGAGTCGCGTTATGAGCTCTGTTGAGTAGAAACCAGGTGTAATATGTCATTTTCCCAAGACTGCAGTTCCGTCACGTTCCACGGGGCGGGGAGCTCCCGGATGACCAGCTACTGTGAGTCAAGGGGATGAACGCCTCGACTCTTAAGAACATGGGTGAAATTGAAAGAACTTGAATAACGGCACGAAGGTTACTGATATGTTTCTGCGGTGTACGTCCTGACAGCCTGAATAGGAGCAACAACACCATTGCCTTGTTATTCTTCAATCTCACTTGCAACTTTGTCTCTGAGAGCGCGAGGGACGGGACACTCCCGGAAAGCTAAGGTCTCGCCTTGTCCTTCATTGGCATGTGGGCCAAAAATTGTTTTCTCTGTCTAGTACTTCAGAAAATAAATCAGAAAACTCCGCAATCATTTGAGTAACACTGTCTTTTAGGCTGAAAGCAGAAACAGAATGTATATTGTCCTGAATAGGAAGACCAAACAAACAAAAAGATTGTAACACAAAAATACATTCAGTCTCGTGAGCAGAAAATGGTAAATGTCTCTATTCTGGTGTGAGACTGGAATGTTTCAGTTAAACTCAGTGTACCAAGCAGTGGAATGTCCTGGCATTTATAAGCTGTAAGTTAGGTGCAAGACTTTGTCAACTGCGACTTCCAGTACTGTTCATAAGTGGCGCAATTAAACAATGTAACGGAAGCGGCAGTGTCTAGCTGAAGTCGCACGAAGCATCCATGAATGGCTAAATTCACAAATAGTTTGACCGTCGTTGCTCAGCACTTGGATACGGTGAAGGCACATCCTGAATTTGGTCATTATTAGTACCAGTAGCCGGTGTAGAAGAAACTACATTCACTGAGTGTGTGGAGTTCTTTTCCTGTTGTAAGCACATAGACTGTATAATGAGAGACCCGAATAACTTAGAATCCAAGATCAGAGCCTTGCGCATGCCCAAGTTCAGAACTGCAGGGTTCAGAACTCTAGCGGTATGTGGAGCTTCAAATTGGTGTTTATATCGTCGAATAGAAGCAATGTAATAGTTAGCATACAGTCGAGATTCATTGAAAATTAAGTCATCGTATCATTTCTTTTGAAAAATCATTATTCGAGGACGTTTAAAAGGTTGAAATATAAGAACTCCACGTAGGTCGCATTACTACGATGACGAACTTTTCAGGTCTGTTTCAATAATTCGCCCGCAGAGTTAACAGAAGCGGAACTGTTACTATGAGTACAGTGACTATAGGACCGTGGAATTCAATAGCCGGAAAAGTGCCTTGAAGTTTACATTGAACGTCTCAAAGTATCTAAATGAAATAAGAGTTTTCACGACAAGATAGGTTTACGACACAATGAAATGCTAGGTTTTTAGTTCGATTTTGTACCAAAAGCCATAAACCTGAAAATATATGTTGACGAAACTTCTTCCAGAATTATGGACAGTCGCCAACTAACTGCGGACTCTATGCATAAAAACGGAGAAGTCAGCAAGGTGTCTATCACTTATGCAGGTCTTGGCCTTAGGACAATCAGAATTTTCCATGTTCTATTTGAAGTAACTTCTGATCAGTTTCGGAAGACACTTGCCTGTTACAGAACGGTTTTGCACGTAACGTCTGAAAAATGGACCCGAAATAAGTTAACTACAGTCTCTAGACAAACTTTGGATGGCATCCAAGCTACGGCACGAAATGTAAGTGATGTTCTTATTCCATCGACCTCAGAATATAACATTTTCCTCGAGACTATACGAGCTAAACAAAAGGTAATCACCAGACTTATGACCCAGCAGAATAATGAGTACAACAACCAGGCCTTTTTACAGATCTATATTGAGAACTATTTTACTGAGCTGTTCACAGAACCGGAAACTATTGACATTGCACGGGGTAACATGGTACACAACATAGCATCAACCGTTACGCTGGTGGACAAATTGACATTGGTTGAAGGTATAACGTCCGTGTAAATAGAAGAAACAACTACTGATGGCCCAAATCAATAAGTGGCTGGCTTAGATTGCTGACAAATGAATTTTATACTCATTGCTGGCACATGATTGGTGCAAAACTTACTAAGATATTAAGTGCATTACACTCCAACCAAAGTTTTCCTCCGTAGTTCACAGAAGGTTTAATAGTGCTTATATAAAAAAATGCTTCCCTATGCCACCCTGTTGAGTTATCGACCAATCACACTGTTGAATTCAGACATCAAATTATTCACGTGCATAATGAATAATAAAATGAAACCTATACTCCCGCGAGTGATTGGGCATTATCAGTCCAGTGCTGTGACCGGACGCTCGATGCTAACTACACTAGCAGAATGGAGAGACATTACGTATCCTTCGTGGCTCTGGAAGACCAAAACAGCCATAGCATTTATTGATTTCGGTACGGCGTTCGATAGAGTGAACCACGATTTCTTGCTTCTAGTGATTAGAAGTATGGGATTTAACGATGCCTTTCTGCGAATACTTCAAACATACATACGCGGAGCACACTCCAGATGAATAGTTGATGGCCAAATAGCGAAGCCTGTCCACATAACGCGGGCGATAAGAGAGGGGCCCACTGTAAGCGACCTTATACATAAGTTTCGTGGAGTCACTTTTAAAACAGTTCTACATCGAATTGCCAGGTTTATGCATTTTCGACAACAAAACTGCTTGTCACGCCTATGCAGGCATCATTGCAATAGTCACAAACGACCGTGATATATAAGGAGCCTAACTCATTATACGCGAAAATATCAATGCTACTGGTGCACAATTAAATAGAAATAAATCTCAGCTCTTACTACTAGGACCGCGGCAAGATCACATTCAGATCGCTTGTCACCAACAGACGGACGCAAGAAAACACTTGGGCTTTATTATTACAGCAGACCCCAAATCCATCATGAAGCGAAATCGACAAGAAAAGCTCAGCACAGTACGTGTGTTGTTCAAAGAACATGCTGGCAGAAATTTAGATCGTACATAGAAAGCGCATCTTATAAACAGTTACATATACACTAGACTGTATAATGTAAAATCAACCTTTCCGATACCTAATGACATTGCTAAACGTGTTTTAGTCTGTACGGTCTGGTACATTTGGAGGCGGAACCTTTTTTGAAGTACCATTTACAACCATGGAGTTAGTGCGTCACCAAGGAGGATTAGGACTCAAGGATGTACAGCCACAATGCATCGCGTTGTTGATCGGCAGTACGGTAAGAACTTTGCAAAATAATCAAAATACAATTATCAAATAATTGTTTTCGCGCTTAGCACTGCCAGTACAGAATGTACCGATAACAATAGGGATGATAAATTCTCATCTCATTCATATACGAAACGTCTCCTTACAATTGAGCTACAATGAAGCACATTGTCTCCTTCAACACGTCTTCAGTACTGTCAAATTTTACGTAGCGCTCATGAACGGAACCAAGTAGAACATAAATTTCCCCGCCAAAAGTGGACACAAATCTGGAAAAATATTCACGGTCCTTGGCTAGGAACCAGTATAAGGTACGGTATTCTCAACGAAACGAGCAGTCTTCAGTTGTGTGAGCTACAGAGGTGCAACTATATACACACTTCAGACTTCTTGATAGGTCTTTCCACTGCAATTAACATTTGAGGCGACGTACTGGTTAAGTGACAAGCACATCAAGACACCCATAGATGAAGCAAAAGTGCCAGATTTTATTTTCTTTACTTGACGTCTTAGTTTAAAAATTCAGGAGATTTGTGTATATGCACCTCTTTTGTTTATTTCACTTTACGTTAGGATTTCCAAAGAGACATATGTTGCTAGGCGTGGTTTCATTGAAGATGGAAAAGCACTGAAGTAATTATTGCTCAAGTATCATTCATACGGCAACAACCATATCCTCCTTGTATACAGAAATATAAACTTCATTATCACGAATAGATTTCAATTTCGCTTTATCGTTCCAGTTAATCACACAGAAGATATTGTTTTGGAAATCAGGAAGAATGACAGACTTCCGTTATCATTAGACAGCCATGCGGTAGCGGCGTTGACGATGCACACGTCGACGAGGCATAGTGCTTCAATGCTGTTGCAGGTAGAGCTCACAGCAGAATGGTTCTGCTGGCGTGCACTGCCCGCTTATATACAGAGCGAGTGACCTTGGTTACGTAACGCGCTGATAACGGACTTAGATCTGCGCGCACCAGCCGGAGTGTGTTATCCCGGAAGCGCGCTATAGTCGTTCCAGCAGCGCGCGCCGCCGTTGCGTCCGGGACCTGGCTCCGAGCCGAGTCGAGCGGGTTGCGTCAGCCACTCACTAGGCGCTCAGCGGGCAGTGCAGCACTATGCTTTAAAATTTTTTCAAATTGTTGCATCCTTGAGCCCCCGGTTCGCGATGTACGACTAGCGGTTACAGAGGTCAAGGATCACACTTTATTAATAATTATAGTACAAAGTAATATCTCCAGCTGTTGTTCCTGCTGCGGTCTTCAGTCCTGAGACTGGTTTGATGCAGCTCCCCATGCTACTCTATCCTGTGCAAGCTTTTTCATCTCCCAGTACCTACTGCAACCTACATCCTTCTGAATCTGCTTAGTGTATTCATCTCTTGGTCTCCCTCTACGATTTTTACCCTCCACGATGCCCTCTAATACTAAATTGGTGATCCCTTGATGCCTCAGAACATGTCCTACCAACCGATCCCTTCTTCTGGTCAAGTTGTGCCACAAACTTCTCTTCTCCCCAATCCTATTCAATACTTCCTCATTAGTTATGTGATCTACCCATCTAATCTTCAGCATTCTTCTGTAGCACCACATTTCGAAAGCTTCTATTCTCTTCTTGTCCAAACTATTTATCGTCCATGTTTCACTTCCATACATGGCTACACTCCATACGAATACTTTCAGAAATGACTTCCTGACACTTAAATCAATACTGGATGTTAACAAATTTCTCTTCTTCAGAAACGCTTTCCTTGCCATTGCCAGCCTACATTTTATATCCTCTCTACTTCGACCATCATCAGTTATTTTGCTCCCCAAATAGCAAAACTCCTTTACTACTTTAAGTGTCTCATTTCCTAATCTAATTCCCTCAGCATCACCCGACTTAATTAGACTACATTCCATTATCCTTGTTTTGCTTTTGTTGATGTTCATCTTATATCCTCCTTTCAAGACACTGTCCATTCCATTCAACTGCTCTTCCAAGTCCTTTGCTGTCTCTGACAGAATTACAATGTCATCGGCGAACCTCAAAGTTTTTATTTCTTCTCCATGAATTTTAATACCTACTCCGAATTTTTCTTTTGTTCTCCAGTTAGAGTTACATTTTCTGGAGCTAATCCTTGACAGGTATGGGGGAAGCATCGTGGCCAGGCAGCGGAATTCTCGACCCCTGCCCTCTATGCCTCCACCTCTCTAGTGCTGATGAGCAGCCGAGAAGAAAAAGTACATTGATCTTATTGCCTTAGTTCCAAGGTAAAAAAGAAAGAAAAATAATAGAGAAAGAGTCGGATGGCTGACGTTTTACGAACGTAAAGGACTAGCGTTCTTTTCCTTATACCTGTGCAGATAATATTTTAAACATTAATTCACTACAAATTATAGAGTTGTAGGCTTTTCTGGGTTCCACATTCTTTCAAAAGATTCCATTATATAATAGCCTAATCTTTAAACAAACAGATAAATGGTCGTAGTAAAAATATTGGAATGGGCAGTAGTTATTTGTAATTACGTCGACCGCCAGCTAGTGTCTCTATAGTTTTCAGCTAAGAGAATCGTATCACCTGACTGACACATTTTTCTAAGTCCTTAAGCACAGTTTACTCGACCAAGTGGATGTGCCTTCCAGTATCTGCTGTTTACAGTTTATTGCTCGTTCTTCAACATCGGTGGCCTATTAGAAAGTTACGCTAATAAGAAGAGGTCGGTAGATCCTTGGTAGCCCGCCAGCTTACTGAACTGATATGTGTTATACGCATCGGATCTCACTGCAGTCGTATTTTTGTTATTAGTTTTATAACGCGTCGCAAATACTTTGTGCTTTATTTACTATTTGTTATTAAATTATATTTTCTTCATTTTACGTTTTTCAGAATTCTCTTCAGCAAATTACAAATTCAGCTGTTGAGAATTCTCCCAGCAGCTGAAACATGCGGTCGTGCAAGCAATCATCGTATGAAATGACAAATTATGTTTTGGGAATTTGATATCTAAAAATAACCTTTCTTGGAAGGTAATAAGAATAAAAATAATGATCCTTAGAGAGTGATATCCACTTGGTCTCCGATAAAACAACAAATAATCTTCCGTGGACTGTGACATTCATCTATCTTTCCATAAGAAAAAAACAAATCATATAGTAGCATTTAGATTTGTATTTTGAAATTAATATCGGTGGGCTAATAAATATGTAGCCCACTTCCACAAAAATTAAATTAAATAAAATGAAGAGTAGGCTATGTGTAGCTTCAGTATTTTGCCTACATGCCATTGGCATCAAGGACGGCTAGGATGATTCGAGGCATAGAATTTGCAAGTCTCTCGAAAAATTCCTCATCCATGGTAACCAAATCCCATATAGCAGTCACGGCTACCGCAGGTGAGTCTGACAAATTGTATCACAGAGTTTTCATCAACTGAGCCCATACCTGCTCTCTGGGACTGAGATCATTCGGCTTTCGAGGCCACAGAAAGTATTGACTAGTATTCTCCCTCGTTTGAACCTATGAACCCTAATGCTAGTGTGTGCTGGATAATAATCATGCTGGTAAGTGAGACGGCCTCCAGGGTGCGAATGTCGATCTCCAATGTGATTACATTTTGAAGGAAACGTTCACAGCATGCCGAATTTTACTTGCCTTGGATACGTTTCAAGGTTTCTGCACAAATGTAAGTCATTTCACACTTATGTGTCCGCTTGTAGCACGTGTGGCCACGAAGTGCGCGTCATATCGTTGCGAATTTGTGCGGTAAACAAGAGCACCACCTTTGCTCGTGGTTTCAGTCGTGCACTCGTCGTGGAAAGTGACTTTCCTCCAGTCGACATCTTCCCACGAACTCACATTTGCTAGTCTATCCACGGCTTGTTCGTCTGACAACAGTTCTTTGATAAAAGCACGACGGGACTTGATTCTATCTTTCTTTGATCATGCGAGAGCAGTTTTCGACAAGACTCGGAAATGTGAAGCTCTCATTAGGCCCCGGATGATTGACAAAGGACCATTCTGGTCCGCCCTGGCCAATTCTTCATCGTCCGCCCTGGTCTTTCAGGTATAGGAGGTCTCTCTCGCTCAGTATTATCTTTAAATCGTCTAATCCATCTCCTTGCTGTGGACCATCAACGCCATAACGACGTCCTGCCTCAGATGCACCGTTTTCAGAGAGAGCAGTTATTTGCTCGCGAATATTCAAGCAGACGTGTGACGTATGCCAATTACCTGATATATTTCTCTTAACTAAGACCTGTAGAGACACCAGCTGGCGGTTGAAGTAATTACAAATAAATACGTCCATTTGCAATATTTTTTATGACCATTTGTCTGTTTGTTTGGAGATTAGAGTACTATAAAACGGAATCTTGAAAGAATGTGGAACCTATGAAAGCTCACACTGCACAATTTGTAGCGAATTAAGGCTTAAAATATAACCTGCACAGGTGTAAATAAAAAAGTTACAGTAAACTCCAATTAGATTCGGCCACTAATGCTTTAGTTCGTATACCATCAGCCTATCCACTGAGCCACTCAAGCAGATGTGAAGCGATCGTCGTTGTAGTAATTCTACAGACGTGGAGTTCTTATATTTCTACCGTTTATACGTGCTCGAAAACTAATTTGCAAAAGAAACTATATGATGAGTTAAATTGCATTGAATCTCGACATATGCTGTATACCAACTATTATATTGCTTCTATTTGACGATGTAAACAGCAAGCTGAAGCTCCATAGAGCGCTTGAGATGTGAACACTGCCACTTCTGAACTAGGGCATGCGTAATGCTATGTTCTTGAACTTTAAATTATCCGGACAGGTAAATATATTTGTCTCTCATTGCACATGACACGGTTTTCGGTAAGGAAAGCAAGTAGTGTTGAACAAAGGATAAATTTGTGTTTTATGATTGGAAAAAGCGGGGACAGGATTTCACAGCAGACGTATGCACTGACACTTTTTTACGATGCCCAAAGCGCTGTGGTCTGTTCGCGCGTGGTGGTCGGTTGCCAAGCCATACCTGTAAGTCACTTTGCATTACACTGCAGACGGGAGCTACGTCGAAGTTTCCCATGAATTTGTTCACAAATCCTGCTCTCAGGCACACTGTGCGTTACTGCAACACGAATCATTGTGTCACTATAGTACAGACCACGGATATATTGAAAACGACGTGTGACCCATTGACGGTATGTCTATTCTTCAAATAGTAGCAAATCCAGCCTACTAGTCGTTAATAACTTCTGAGCGAGGTGGAAGGTTCCAGCGACAAGAAATAATAAAGTTTCACAGCACCTCGCACTTGATGTTTAGGACAATGAGAGTTGAACTGTGCGTAGTAGTACTCTTTCCATTCCTCTTGTTGTTCATCAAAAGCTCGGAACGGTGCAATGCGTCGAGGCGCAGCATCAACTGCAACATCTGTTGATTCTGGAACTGAATGAAATACGTTAGATCAAAGCCAGCAGCAACAGAGGGCATAGGCGCAGCTGGTGTAGGAGGCGGGTTAGAGGCTATGATTACACGAGGAGCGCTGCAACAAAGTAATTATGCACAAATAGCGAAATCATCGTGGCCAGTCTGCAGTAAAGAAAACAATTAGTAGCAATGCGCCTCTGAAAGTAAAGAGAGAAATATTAGTGACGCGCTTTAACAGAATGGTGAAGAGCGAAGACAGTGTTGGTTCTCGAATCCTCGTCACCAGATGTTCTGTCGGCCAATGTCGGAGTCAGCAGTGAGACAAAAATAAGGAAGGGGAGAACTTGCGATGGCCGGTAGCAGGAATCCAAAACGATCTGTACATAACGCTTCAGGATTAAAGCTACGCCGGCCGCGGTGACCGTGCGGCTTTAGGCGCTTCAGTCCGGAACCCCGCGACTGCTACGGTCGCAGGTTCAAATGCTGCCTCGGACATGGATGTGTGTGATGTCCTTAGGTTAGTTAGGTTTAAGTAGTTCTAAGTTCTGGGGGACTGATGACCTCAGATGTTAAGTCTCATCGTGCTCAGAGCCATTTGAACCATTAAAGCTACACTTTATTTCTGAATCTTATGTTCTTGTGCCTCCTACATGCGATTACATTACTCGCTACTGGTACTCAGTAGAAGTGTGTGACCGGATCGGAGCCGACCATCTGTGGCCGGTTGATTGAGTCAGTGTTGACAGGGGGCGCTAGACTCTTGTTTCCCTGGAGGTGTGGCACTGCCCACTGTTCCTATTTGCGCACGGGTCAGCAACTAGGGCTAAGAGGGGATATTAGACATATAGAAAGAATGGTGCACGAATTGTCACAGATTTGTTTGAGCCATTGGAGTGTGTAACGGAGACGCTGAAGAAACAGACCAGTGGCTTCAAGACCGACGCAAACTTACCCATGAAAGATCGTAATTTATATTTCAGTTTCCAACTTTAAACAACGAATCTACGGATGTACTACAGTTTCTATCTTCTAGGAATTGCTATGACACGATTAGATCAATGAGAGCACTCACAGAAGCGATTAGCACGCACTCGATCCGGGAATCGAATGTTGGTCAAATATGATTGTGATCCCATGCTGAGGTGCTAACCTTATGTAGCTGTTCAAAACGATATCATCTTCTACTGTTACGCAATGGAAACTTGGGGGACGAGGGGACGTGTGTGAGGAGGGGGATCTATATTCCTTTAATTCCCTTTTTATAAATTATTCTGTTGTTTTGTGGAAATTTACTGTGGTGTGTATGTATGGAAGGTGGTGTTGGCTACTAGAGAAAACAGTATTCGTTTAAATCCCATCTGTAATAGATAGCATAGGACATATAAGAGTGGCCCAGACGAGTGGATACGATCTGTGGCAGCAATGAGAGAGGAGGAAACGACCCACAGTTACTTCCAACAGGACGGAACAACTGCACATACAGCTGGCCGAGCCTCGGAGCACACTTACACAATCTTCAAGGCTGACAGAGTTGTCGGCAGACGCCAGTCTCTTCCTTGGCTTAGCTGGCCATCCAGGTGGTTACTCTGCGTGCGGAGCCCTCAAGTCTACAGTGTACCACAACAAGCCTCGCAGTCTTCGATAACTGCAGCAGTGCTGAGAGTGCAGCAATTTCAGCAGTCCAGCTTCGATCCGCCTTCAACAACTTACTCATCAGGTGCCAGCAGATGACTGGTGGTCACTTTCAACCTATGCTGCAGGAAGATTAGTGCTGTAGTTTCTTTCCTGTGCTATGTTGCTTTGTGCCCTGGAACGCTGTTCTATGAGCTATTTTTATTTGCCCCCATCTTGTTTTATGGCTTAGTTGCATGACATTTATTGCACTTTATAAGTTAGGGAGAGGGTGTCAACTATTTTGTAAATACCGTATTCCTCTCATTCCCTCAGTAATATAAGTTTCTTCCTGGAAATTTCAAGAGGATTTCAGACATATGATGCCAGATGCTGGGGAAAACGGCATTTCTTTCGTTTCCTCTGCAATATGAATGACGTTTCCCCAAGAATCTGAATCCCCCCCTACAAGCTAACATTTTCTTATGGACTTTCATTATAAATATACACTAAACACTTTTCTAGCAAAACGTATAACATTTGTTACAAAGAAAGCGATTGTTTATCATATTAAAATGCTAATATTTACCTGGATACCAGACACAAAAAAAAAATGGTTCAAATGGCTCTGAGCACTATGGGACTGAACATCTGAGGTCATCAGTCCCCTAGAACTTAGAACTACTTAAACCTAACTAACCTAAGGACATCACACACATCCATGCCCGAGGCAGGATTCGAATCTGTGACCGTAGCGGTCGCGCGGTTCCGGACTGAAGCACCTAGAACCTCTCGGCCACAGCGGCCGGCCAGACACAAGATCTGCAAAGTCTGATAATTCACGTTTTCCTTAAATAATATACAATTTTCCGCGGCTGCATAAATATGGGGTTTGACTACGAAGGGCGAAATGAATGGTGAACTTATTACCAAAATTAGCAGTGTACGAGCAAAATTATGTGCCTCGGAGACCAGGTCTGAATGCATAATGGTCAGAGAAAAGTATGTAAAAAGTCTTTCCATACTGGGTTAGCCATCTATGATGACTGGGAATGTGAGTTGAATTCAGAAGTTAAAACAGCTGTGCAGAATGCACTTCAATGAAAGTCAATACAGTGTCGACTATTAAATAACACAAAACTTGACTAAATACCCCGATTTATGCTGCACACAACATTTCCTATCTCCCTGTAACGTTTACTTTATGAACCAACATCATTATAATATATTACAGGGGGAATGATAGGAATGCACTGTCCCCCAATTGTCGATGTCCCCAGTAACTGACATCACCTCTCTCATTTATGCACCATAGTAGATTGTGGGACAACAACATTGTGATGTGTTATAGAGGTAGTAAAAGAAATGCACTTTTCAGCTCATGTTTCCATTGTGAAACAACAGAAGACGACATTGTTTGAACCGCAAGATGAAATTAGTACCTAGCTTTGGAGCTCTATAATGTCTGACTGACTTTGGTATCACATGAAATACTGAGTAATTTAGACATGGGAATAGTATGTTTACTTTGAGAATTCTTGTCCACCAGTGCACTTCAGCTTGTAAGTTACATCAGCAGTAGCGCTAATGAGTACTGTGAAATGTTGCAAAACCGGTTATTATGTAATTTGGTGAATTTAATATGTGGTATTAAGATCGAACCTTGATGGCGAACCTTGAGCGCCAAAGAAACAGTTATAGGTTTGGGTATTCAAATACAGGCAGAATACGGTGCTGCGGTCGGCAACGCCTATATAATAAGTGTCTGGCGCAATTGTTAGATCGATTACTGCTGGTACAATGACAGGTTATCAAGATTTAAGCGAGTTTGAACATGGTGCTATAGTCGGCGAGCAATCGATGGGCCACAGCATCTCCGAGTTAGCGATGAAGTGGGGATTTTCACGTACGACCATTTCACGAGTGTACCGTGAATACCAGGAGTCCGGTAAAACATCAGATCTCCGACATCACTGCGGTTAGAAGAAGAACCCGCAAGAGCGGGACCAACGACGACTGAAGAGAATCGTTCAGCGTAACAGAAGTGCAACCCTTCCATAAAATTGCTGTAGATTTCAACGCTGGGACATCACAAATGTCAGCATGCGAAGGATTCAACGAAACATCGATATGGGCTTCCGGACCCAAAGACCCACTCCTGTATCGATGATGACTGCACGACACAAATCTTTACGCCTCGTTTGAGGCCGTCAACACCGACATTGGACTGTCGGTGACTGGATACATGTTGCCTAATCGGACGAGTCTCGTTTCAAATTGTATCGAGCGGATGGACGTGTACTGGTGTGGACAATCAAGGTTCGATCTTAATACCACATATAAAATTCACCAAATTACATGAATACATAGACCCTACAAGTCAGCAGGATACTATTCAAGTTTATGGAGGACCTGTAATGCTGTTGAGAGTGTGCAGTTGGAGTGATATGGGACCCCTGACATGTCTAGATACGACTCTAACAGGTGACACGTATTTTAGCATCCTGTCAGATCACCTGTATCCACTCGTATCCATTGAGCAGTCCGAGTATTTTGGCAGTTCCAGCAGCACAATACCCACACATTCAGATTTACTACAGATAGGCTCCAGGAACACTCTTCTGAGTTTAAACGTTTCCACTGGCCATCAAACTCCCCAGACGTGAACATTGGTATGGCTTGCAACGTGCTGTTCAAAAGAGCTCAACCACCTCGTAGTCTTACGGATTTATGGACAGCCCCGCAGGATTCGTGGTGTCAGTTCCCTGTAGCACTACTTCATAAATTAGTCGAGTCCGATGCCACGTCGTGTTGCGGCACTTCTCCGTGCTCGTGGGGGCCCTACAAGAAGTTAGACAGGTGTACCGGCTTTTTTTGGCTCTTCAGTCTATAATTTATTTCCGTGGTGTCCATAACCAAGTTGCAAGGAGTTTAAAAAGACACACAGAGAACCACGATGTAAAAATACATAATTAGAAAGCCTACTGTGCTTTCAGATTGTAATACAACATCTGGAGTTGGTCACTAACAACTTTTGTTTATCCTTAAAGCATTTATCAGTAGTGGTAACCGAAAATCAATATGTATTTTATTTTAATTTTATAGAACAATTCGTTTATGACAGCAGTGTCATTCGTGTTTTGTACCTATAATCTGAGAAATTTTGAGAAGTAATAGAATGTTATCTTTCTATAAAGTTCGGTTCATTGATTGCAATGAGATCTTACCTGCATATTTCGATAAGTAACCTGAACGTCCACCCTACTTGATAAATGGTAATTTTATTTCAGTGGCAAAGACACTATTTGTGAGATATCGACTTTTCATCTCTGTCTGTTGCACCATCATGGTGGTCTTTGATTCATCTCTGTCTTGTTACAGCAACATCTTAGCTCATGTTGTGTGTAAACATAGGAGAAATATGTACTTTTAGTTTTACATCGCAATGATATAAAATCTCGTCAAAACAACTACTTCCTTACTAAAATCGTGTTTCGTCATTTACTTTGACATTTGCCTGACTAGGCCCAATCATTTCTACAAAATAGTAATAATTGTCAACCAGTATCATAGCTTACATTTTTATAGCGCAGAAGATGCTATATGAAATTCCTCTCAGCTAAATTTGTGCTTCAAAAGAGGAAACATTAATGAAATACTTACCAAGCCATCAACTGATGACAGCTCGTTCTGTGAACTGTCAATAACATACCTCAGATTGAAACAACACCATTATACAGGGTGTAAATTTTAAGTTGACAAACCAGAATAACTCGAAAAATAAGCTTCACACCAAGAAATGTGTAGAATCCAAAGTTGATTATTTTCGAGGAGGACATCCGCTGGTGCTAAAATTAGCCCGCCACCCCAGCCCCATGGGAGTGTGGTGGGAGGCAACTTTAAAATTTCAAATGGAACCCCCGTTTTTTATTGCAGAATCAGGTTCTACATAAAAAACTACGTACATTTTGTCTTAAACGTTTGTTCAGATTCTTGGTAGTTGGCGCTGTAATTCAAGAAAATCCATTTCTCAGTTTTGCTCGGAAAATTGTTACGTATAAATAAAATATACTTATTTACTTCTTAAATTTTGATTCGTTAAAACTAATGATGATGATGACGATGATGATGATGAAAACTAAAACTTTCCCTCTCTCCCAATGGGGTGGGGTTTGAGAGAGGGCAATTACAGTTTTACAACTGTTGACCGAAATATTAATTTTTTATGTAGATTCATAATGGGGCAACATTTGTAAAACTTGTACTACTGCTAATTACATGTTATAAAAATGTGTGTGTATCTGTGTGTATATGGATGTATGTGCGGATTTTCCACATTTGGTCCTAAACCACTGGACTGAATTCAGCCACACTTATTACACATACTGCCTACCAACAAGCAACAATCGCTGTGCATGTAAGAACCACCTATCATAGTGAAGGAGATATGACGTCATAAACACTGAGACGCACGAGAAACTGCCGCATCGTGCATGATGTTTATATTTATTACTCTTTTCCGTTAACTCTATTCGCAACCTATTTCGTTGACAGTATCCGCATATGCCGATGAGTGCACCTACAAAATTGTTTCATTATAAAACACAAAAATTGATAGGATGACATAAACAATTAAATGAGTGAAAAAATCCCGCATCATGCATGAAATTTGAATACATTCATTCCTTACTTCTGAGACACTCCTACAGTCGAGTCAACTTAAGGAAATACCTGACACCTGGCAGCCATTTTGTCATCTTTCAATTGCCAGGCGCAAGCGGCTGTAGGCGAAAACTATACCTGTATACAGAGGTATGAAGAGGCGCTGCCATGGAGACGTTTACAAAACGCGTTATAGACACGCAATGCAGCTGCCCCAGTGTACAGAAACTGACCGAAATCATGTTTCTTATTTTGGATAATTGACTCATACATTTGTCCATTATGCTTATTTATTTGTACGAATGTTTCATAATCTCAAAGGGGTTTTCACAGACAAATATAAATGAATTTTTTCGGCACTTTAATACAAACACAGATAACTTTTTCCATTTCGAATGGAATACTGGCAACACGAATACCCAGGGGAACGCCAGGTTTCCCTCAGGTAGTATTCGATAAAAATCGCTATAAACTATAAGGTGGCCTTCTTATTCACTGTCAAGAAACTAACCTTATTTGTTTCCCTCACACTCGCTCTCACTACTCAAATGGCGCCTGTCTTCCTTTCCCTGTTTGTTACTTACAGGAATTGGAAGATGGCTGCTGTCCTCAAGTCCCCTACGAGCTTCGAATGACTGTGATCTCTTACGTTTCGTACACGATTGTCCGTCCCTTCCTCAAGTGAAAGAGACGAAAGTCAGCACATAACTTGGAACCATTTGCACTACTCAAGTCTGTAGTAGATAAATTTCATAGCACAGAAGACTACTTGAAGAAAAAGCTGTTTTGAATAACTTTCTTTCCGACAGTTGGACCAGTCTGGAAAGAGCCGCTAGAAGGCTGGGCAGCGAATATGAATGGACCAATCGGCTTCTTCATAGCTGGTGGAAAAGGCGTGCTGAAGGTTATGATGGCACACCTCAACCTCACAGTCGACACCATACCGGTCGATTGCGCGGCGAACGTCATCATCATCGTGGCGTGGCATGTTGCAGAGACGAGGTACGCATTACATCGAATTACTATCCTTATGAGCTATTAGATACTATGCTTTATAGCATGCTTTATGCTATCATAGTACCGTTTAAGTCTGCCATGTTTTATCTTAGGACAGTTGTTGAAACAGCGTAAAGGAAAGGGGAAGTTACTGTCTAATATCCTACAGACGACATGATCGTTGGAGGCGGTGCACAGACAATAATCGTAAAATGATGGCTAAGGAAACTTACCAGTGCGGATTTGTAGCATGGCGAGCGGAAGCTGTTACTTATGCCGCAGGTGACGAACACACACACTCAGAGCAATGCTAAGTGTCCTCTATGTCATGCTGTAGTGTAATAGCGTGCAGTTAGTCTGGGTTTTCCTAGTGAATGGTGTCTATTGAGTCAATCGCCGTTTATTCACTTATCACGTATCCTTCGCATCGATTACGGGAGAGCCTGTCTAACTATATTTTCCGATCGCACATTGACCAGCTTCGATATATAGGTCGTTCTCTGCTATGTGGAGTTTAGTTAAGTTTAGATTCACCTACACGCGCAGCAGTTCATCGGCCGACTGACTGACTGACTATTTCGTGTCGGTCTACACACGTTATGACCGACTGCGCTCTGCGTTTACTACATTGCCCTGTTGTTGTGAACGTAAGGTGTTGTGAACTTAAGATAAAGTTCATATGTTGTACGACATCTCGCTTGGTTTTGCACTGAAACAAACACAGGTGTTTGCCACTGCTCTTTTAAAAGTAATGAGGCCAAAATAAATAAAAAGGCCGAGAAGAAACAGTTGACAAAGAACGGCATCAGCATCCCCTTATGGATCATGGCTTCCTCGACGGAGATAGGAATTTACAATTGAATAACATCGTTCTATAGTGCATTGAGGAAGATTGTAGTGACACATTTTTTTTCGTCTTGAGTACCAGACTTTCTGCATCTGACCCTGTTGTAACACTTCTGGAATGCTATCATGCACTTGGTCTATGCCCACGAACAACCACCCCTTAATTTAAGGGAACTGTGTGGGTACCATGTACCACTAGAAAGGTTTCAAGGACTTTTTAATCCATGTCACTGAGGATCGTTGCAGTATTGCGTTCCAAACGTGCACCATCACGATATTAACCAGCTTGTCATTATGTTTCAGCTACTTTCTGACAGTGCATGGTGTGGAACGGAAGCCCTCCTTGAGAACACTAACCGACATTTGGAGGTTAGAGTCTCCTAGAAAGTCAACGGTGATTCTGAAACTTAAAGTATTCCCTGATTAAAGGATAGTGGCTATAGGTGGTTGTAACAAAACGAAACCTCTCGAGAACACAGCGCCCAGTGTTATGGGAATGTTTTGGACTTGCCTGCTTTAATTTAGAGATGTTTGCGTTATATGCTGTGCCCGGGTGCAGAAGGCCACCTTTAGTGAGTACGTCATCAGGTATTTAGAGCTCTGTAGTTCTTGTAAAGTGCCTGTGGAACACAGGGCTGCAGTGCAGAAGTTGATCTAAGAATTTGACGTGTTAGGTTGCAGAGGGATGTGGGAAATAAAGTGGGTTGATAGGTCTCCAGTGAATCAGCAAAGGAAGGGGTATATGGGAAAGAGTGACAAGAAAAAAAGGTTGGAATGACATGATGTGTGTTAGGACATCAAAGAATAAATACCATGACAATGAAGGGAGGTGTAAAAAAGGTGTAGGGGAACACAGAGACTGGAATATATACAATAAGTAATTGAGGGCGTAGGACTTAAGTGCTGCTCTGAAGTAGGGCACTGCTTCCAAGGAGCTAAGCCGAATGTGTGGCACTCGTTCCCAGCACTTGCTGTCCATTCGTTACGCTATCACTCGCTCTGAGTGGACGAGCACTCGCTGAGTGCCAGTCTCGGTGAAAACATGGAATTTAGTTACGTCACAATACAGTTTGAGGCCTACAGAAGACGGCTGGGCTTGCTTTCACTGAAACTCTGTGGCCCATTTACATCCGCGCGTTATCCACCTGGCTATGCGAGCTGCGTAGGTGGATGTAATGTTTGGCGAGGTAGGGTCTGTTATCTTCAGCTATTTCCGCCAAGCTACGACGAGCGTATCCGACCTGTCTCTGGCACACCACAGCCGAGTGAACACACGGAAATAGGTCGTGCTCGTAGCGCTCTGCTATGAGGTGGAGAGTTCGACACGGGAGAGCAAGGCGTGGTGGGCCGCTTCAAACCAGTCAGGAGACTGGTGACTAGACAAAGCGTTCCTTTTAGACGCTACCTCAGAAATCGTTAATTTTGTTATGAGTGACTAGTCGCTGAATGCCGATTTTCAAATGCATGTTTAGCTGCCACAGGTTTACCTGGATAGCGATGGCGCAGGTGCCAAGTTGACGTAGCTAATCTGTAGAACCATAGGATGAACCTGTTGTGTGGACCCTACCAGCGGAAGGTGTGTGAGAATTAACCAAAAAAGTACATTTTAGAGCTATATTTCAATTAACAAAATATAATGAAGAATTTAGGCTTATTTATGTATGTAAAACGTTACGGTGTGATTAACTGACGATAATCAAATTAATGTTGTTTTTTGTGGCTATTGGGTTGTATGTTATGGCGGTCTGTAATATAAGATATGGGCAACACAATGATTAAAAAACAGCAACATTTATTAGAATAACGGGCAACGAAATATTTTGCTTTGAGTGGCGATTTATGTGTGGCTCCGTAGTCAAAGTCTGTTCAGTAATATAACCTAACATAGTCAACGAGAACTGTCTAACCTACAGAAGTTCAGTGTGGACTGCATAATTCACAGTTTTGTGTTCTTGATCTGAATACGAACATCACTTTGGTACCTCGCATTTACTATCCAACGTTCACTATTTCAGTGTGGCTGGCTGTAACAGTAGGAACTACTACTCTGTGTTGGCTGTGCAACTGTAAATGTGCAAACTGATTAAATGCAACTGATAATTGCAAATCGGCAAAGTCGGGCTGCAACTGGCTGTGTGCCTGCATTATCCGTGACGCAGAATTATGACCCTTGTGCTCTATTTCGGGGAAGAAGAAAGTAGTTAATGGCTGTCATAACTAGAAGTTCATGGAGTCGACTACTTGAAAATCTTGATGCAGATGCATAAATATGTCCCACCTATGAGCCCCATATACGTGGCGACAGACCAGCTCTGAGTGGTACCTGCTGTGGAGATTGCCTGTATGGTGGTGCCATCTAAAGCCGTCGCTGTGCACCGTGTAACTTCGTACACAGCACGTATCTACAAAAACACCTAAACACCTTAACACACTCTTTTTGTCTCTCTCTCTCTCTCTCTCTCTCTCTCTCTCTCTCTCTCTCTCTCTCTCACACACACACACACACACACACACACACACACACACACAGGCGCGCGCGTCCACTTTTTATGTCAAGATTCAAATATTATTCACATGTCTATTATCACTCATAATTTGTGTCTAAAGTACTACTGTCGACTCTTGAACTAAGTGTAACAACGCTCTTCCTATGTGTAAATTGTTCTATAACTGTACCAAACACATGCAGTTAAAAATAAGACGCTAAGCAGGCACCTGACACTTCTATTTTCACATGAATGAGTCTACATACAGAAGCGAACTTGTGCTAAGCATATGCTGTCTTAAATACTGCGCCAAATAGTCGATCTGTGACGGTCGACACACACCAAGAAACAATTTGCAGTTCTCTGTCAACGACTGTAAGTGGGCAGTTAACGTATAGCTTAAAACTGAAACCTAAAATATGACTATGGACTTTCAAATGAAAGGCCAAAATGCTGTTTCCATTTCTAAATTGCATTTAATATTTATCAAAATATGTAAAGATATTGACATTCCAAATTTAGGACTACTTGAGGATATGTTACGGCTCGTACAAATACTGAACTTCCTTTCTCAGATATTTTTAATTTCTTTTTCGATAATGCTTCCCCTGACTAAGCACCATTTTAGAGAGAGGGAAGAGGGGGGAGGGGGGGGGGGTTGAAAGTAATGCATCATGTGGACACTATAACAAAATATAATCAAGGTCATTTATTGGTTAATATAAGTTTTTTCTCACAGTACTCTGGAACCCATCCATGATAGCATGTTTATCCACTGTCATCAGATTTTTCCGACAATTTAACAGAGAAATCCCATCTAAACAGGATTCGTTTTCATTAGATATTTAACGGGTTGTGTCGCATAAACTCCATATTTTCGTATCACACATGGATAAATTTGTAATGCTCCAATTACGAAATGGAAATACATGCCACGGACCAGGGCAATGACGAATAAAAGATAGGAAAGTTCGATACCTCGAATATACAACCTTTGAAGGAAAATAAAATTATTTATCAAATATATACAGATTTCGAGTACAAAACATATTTAGTTACTTACTGTAATGTTCAAGTATAATTACAGTTCTCTAATCGTGAACGAAATTGTGATCACTGTTCCAATATAATTTTGCCTGTATTATTTATGAAAATATATAAATATTTCAAGTACAAAACATATATGGCTCTAATATCAACCTAATTGTTATGCAACATTAAAGAATACACATGGCAACCATAATAGCACTACTGACTTGGCTTACAGCTTAAGATGTACTTTCCAACGAATTTAGTTCGATTATAGTTTCACACTGTAACGAACCCAACATTGTGAAATTTGAAACTTTCCATGAATGTAGCTTGTTCCATGAAATTTCACTCAAACTGTTAGATATCTACAAATTTCTGCCACAATATTTCAGCTGCGCTATTTAGGACCCTGCCAGCATATGTGTGATGCACCCAGGTGTCACTGCTTGTTCACATACGCTTCCCCTTGAGCCAAGGCCGGCACTACCACTCGGTAAGATGGCCGAAGCAGAGGTGTTGTTGGACAGGGCCTCGTGATTCTTGCATGCGAGGTGTGCCGTGAAAAGAGAGGGTAGTGACTTCTTGACGGCAGCCGCGAGGGCGCTACGACGCTCATGCCTGTGGTGGCTACACAGTTGTTTATACTAGTCAGTCATGCACCTCAGTTCACTCGTTAGTTTGGAGCACAAGCCACTTCCTAGAGAGAGCTAGAGAGAACATGGCAGACGTATGTAGCGGCATGAGTCTTCAGTGTGGTTCCAGTTACGAATGTTTCTATGGGCCATTGTGGTTGATAATTGCTGTTGGAACGCCATGTAATTGGACACCAAGTGAGGTGACATTTCCTGTGTCCATACCGATTCATACAATTATGTGGCGCATGGCCTCTTTATATTCGTGGTACATCTTAGCGTCTTCGAGTATGTCTGTGACCATTGATGGGTTTATATAGGGCAGTGCAAATTTGACGCTTTGAAAGGCTTTTTTTAACGTTACTCATATGTGAATAGGAAATGTTCTGTTGCTCTGGGGCTCATCCAAATTTACGAGTTCTTCTGTTTTGTCGTCTGCAAGAATCATTCGCTGCTCAGCTTTTAAGGTATTTATGTTTCAGTTTGTACAGTTTCAGCTGCTGTAACAATACAGAAAAAATCAGAACGTTATACAGTGACAGTAATCGAGGTTGTCTGTTGTATACTGGTCAAGTGTCACATTATTACTTGGATATCTGAAATGTCTGCAGTAGCATGTAAGCATAGACATATAAAATGTCGATGTCTATGTTGTTATAATGTCTAAAATTTCTACGAAAAATACGTAAGCACACACACACGACCACACACACACACACACACACACACACACACACATAAAATGTTTACGTCAAGCCTCAAAATATTATTTCCCCTTCCAAATAACCACCATAATTAGATCCTAAAACATGACTGCGATCTCTCTAATTAGTGCGCCGGTGCTGTTTCTGTGTCTGAATTGCCCTGTAACAGTACAATACACATGCAGACAAAAATAACATGCTACATATGCAAAGTTCACTTCATTTGAGGCATAAATAATGTTTCCGCATCGTCCTATAAGAGCACAATACACATGCAGATAAAAATAATGTGCTAAGCATTGAGCTGTCAGTTCGTTTCCGGCACAAATGCAGCTAAGTAGAAAGCGAACCTGACCAAATCTGAAACTGTATGAAACACATGTTCTCTTAAATACTATTCTAAGCACGCAAGAAGTTATAGTTGACACAGGCAATTATACACTCTGAGGTAAACGGGTCAAATGACTCTGCGCACTACGGGACTCAACTGCGGCGAGGGATTAGCCGAGCGGTCTCGGGCGCTGCAGTCATGGACTGTGCGGCTGGTCCCGGCGGAGGTTCGAGTCCTCCCTCGGGCATGGGTGTGTGTGTTTGTCCTTAGGATGCTCTAGGTTAAGTAGTGTGTAAGCTTAGGGACTGATTATCTTAGCAATTAAGTCACCATAAGATTTCACACACATTTGAACATTTTTTTGGACTCAACTTCTAAGGTCATCAGTCCCCTTGAACTTAGAACTACTTAAAACTAACTAACCTAAGGACATCACACACATCCATGCCCGAGGCAGGATTCGCACCTGCGACCTTAGCGGTCGCGCGGTTCCAGACTGTAGCGCCTAGAATCACTCGGCCACACTCTGAGTTACTCTTCCGTAACTGTCAGTTACCAGAAGAGAGCATTTGATGTATAATTTACACTTAATACATAAAAGTCACTGTGAACTTCCAAATGAAGTGGAATAATGCTATTTCTGAATTTTCTGTAACATTTGTCAAGATGTGTCAAGATACTGGCATGTCGAATGCAGGCCCACTTGAGGCTATGCAACTGGTGGAACTTTCATCAGATGCCGTTTTTATAATTTCTTATGTAATGCACCTTCTTAGGGGGGAAGGTGATGATGCATCATATTGTACATTGTTGTTGTTGTTGTTGTGCTCTTCAGTCCTGAGACTGGTTTGATGCAGCTCTCCATGCTACTCTATCCTGTGCAAGCCGCTTCATCTCCCAGTTCCTACTGCAGCCTACAACGTTCTGAATCTCTTGGTCTCCCTCTATGATTTTTACCCTCCACGGTGCCCTCCACTACTACCTTGGTGATCCCTTGATACCTCAGAACATGTCCTACCAACCGATTCCTTCTTCTAGTCAAATTGTGCCACAAACTCCTATTCTCCCCAGTTCTATTCAATACCTCCTCATTAGTTATGTGATCTACCCATCTAATCTTCAGCATTCTTCTGTAGCACCACATTTCGAAAGCTTCTATTCTCTTCTTGTCTAAACTATTTATCGTCCATGTTTCACTTCCATACATGGCTACACTCCATACAAATACACTCCTGGAAATTGAAATAAGAACACCGTGAATTCATTGTCCCAGGAAGGGGAAACTTTATTGACACATTCCTGGGGTCAGATACATCACATGATCACACTGACAGAACCACAGGCACATAGACACAGGCAACAGAGCATGCTCAATGTCGGCACTAGTACAGTGTATATCCACCTTTCGCAGCAATGCAGGCTGCTATTCTCCCATGGAGACGATCGTAGAGATGCTGGATGTAGTCCTGTGGAACGGCTTGCCATGCCATTTCCACCTGGCGCCTCAGTTGGACCAGCGTTCGTGCTGGACGTGCAGACCGCGTGAGACGACGCTTCATCCAGTCCCAAACATGCTCAATGGGGGACAGATCCGGAGATCTTTCTGGCCAGGGTAGTTGACTTACACCTTCTAGAGCACGTTGGGTGGCACTGGATCCATGCGGACGTGCATTGTCCTGTTGGAACAGCAAGTTCCCTTGCCGGTCTAGGAATGGTAGAACGATGGGTTCGATGAGGGTTTGGATGTACCGTGTACTATTCAGTGTCCCCTCGACGATCACCAGTGGTGTACGGCCAGTGTAGGAGATCGCTCCCCACACCATGATGCCGGGTGTTGGCCCTGTGTGCCTCGGTCGTATGCAGTCCTGATTGTGGCGCTCACCTGCACGGCGCCAAACACGCATACGACCATCATTGGCACCAAGGCAGAAGCGACTCTCATCACTGAAGACGACACGTCTTGCGGTGTAACGACGCCTTAGGTTTTCGTTTGATATATGACCATGTGCAGACTTCGTCACCTACGTCAGTTACAACCCACTTCAAAAATGATTCATATTCTTTTTAAATTGTCATAGAATGGTTCTTGAACGAAACTGTAAAACATCAGTTGAGTCGTGTGCAGAGAATTACATCACTTGGGCCAATTGATTTTCGTAACTTTTTCGAATTTAAATTTCGTTTGTTTCTCCTCAGAAATTATATTGACACACGTTATCTTGATCTAATCGATATCAGAACCACACATTAAATAAACTTTTTAGATTCAAAGTTTCGGCCAACGCTGTCTGAATCAATAATCTTGTCAAATATATTATTAATCCGTTCACATAACTCTTCATAAATAAATCTTCAAGACACGTGTTTCAACTTTAGTAGCATACACTATTTTATTAGCTTCCTAGACATACAGATGTGAACTTGAGCGTTGACAGACAGTGACTAACTTTTCAATAAGGTTAAGATCATTATGACGTCATTGTTGTACAAAAATAGTATAAAAATTCATTTTTAATTTTTCTGTATTTCATTTACAACTAAGATATTGACACTATCTAGTCTCTCGGTTAAGTCAGTGATATCGTTTCGCATGCGAGCTTTTTCCTCGCGCGATTCCTGGATATGTTCTTCTAACCTTTTACAATTATCGGCAATCTTATTACTAAGTCCTACTAATTTTTCTTGCATTTCAACTTTAGAAGACTCTATTTTATCACTTAATTCTCGACTGGTTTCATTAAGATATTCCTGCAACCTGTCTGTTGATTTTGTTAGCTCCCCTTTAAGTCTAGCAGTAGATTCCTCGTTAGACTGTTTTAATTCCTGTTTTAGTTCCTGTTTCAATCTAGCAGTAGATTCCTCATTAGACTGTTTTAATCTAGCCATAGATTCTTCGTTAGACTGTTTTAATTTCTGTTTTAGTTCCTCTTTTAATCTAACAGTAGATTCCTCGTTAGACTGTTTTAATCTAGCCATAGATTCTTCGTTAGACTGTTTTAACTCCTCTTTTAATCTAGCAGTTGATTCCTCGTTAGACTGTTTTAATTCCTGTTTTAGTTCCTCTTTTAATCTAGCAGTAGATTCCTCGTTAGACTGTTTTAATTTAGCGATCGCCCTAAAAAGGGCTCTCATGCTCCTATCGGACATAGATTGCTCTTCGTCTGACATTTCACTTCCCGACATTATTGTAAAATATTAACTATTTACACACGCAGACTTGGAATCAACAATCCTATAAAAGCACACTTCCTATATACAACACTCCACTTCCAACTTGAAACAAACTCACCGGACACTAATATTGTAATTTGTAGTTCTCGATGATTAGTGTGCTGCTATGGGCTGCAGATGTAACAGCCGTCGATGCAGCCGCTGAGATGCTGCGACCCCGCTTCCGCAACCGGCCGGACGCTGAGTCGAACACCGGAAACGTCGCTGGCTGCAACCACGCCCGGCACCGCCGTAGACAGGCGAAGCCCTCAGCAACACCTCTAATACCAGCCGGAGGAACGCCCCGCAGCTGACGTACTGGGCCTATTAGTTTAGGGAGAAAAAAGGTTGTCGGGGTTTGCAGCGTTCAGCTGCTGCCCAACAGATGCGCCTTCTCGTGGAACCACTGCGTGACCGTACTGCTTGGCTGCGCCCCGTCAGATGCCCACACCCGCGAAGTCGCCGCTGGCTGGTGAAGGCTCCACGAAACTCGCGTTGACTTCCGAAGGACTCTTGATGTTTTGTTTCGTACCTGTGTGCCTTAATTGCACACAAGTCCTGTTTCTAAGGTCGCCACGGTGCGGTGTAACGACGCCTTAGGTTTTCGTTTGATATATGACCATGTGCAGACTTCGTCACCTACGTCAGTTACAACCCACTTCAAAAATGATTCATATTCTTTTTAAATTGTCATAGAATGGTTCTTGAACGAAACTGTAAAACATCAGTTGAGTCGTGTGCAGAGAATTACATCACTTGGGCCAATTGATTTTCGTAACTTTTTCGAATTTAAATTTCGTTTGTTTCTCCTCAGAAATTATATTGACACACGTTATCTTGATCTAATCGATATCAGAACCACACATTAAATAAACTTTTTAGATTCAAAGTTTCGGCCAACGCTGTCTGAATCAATAATCTTGTCAAATATATTATTAATCCGTTCACATAACTCTTCATAAATAAATCTTCAAGACACGTGTTTCAACTTTAGTAGCATACACTATTTTATTAGCTTCCTAGACATACAGATGTGAACTTGAGCGTTGACAGACAGTGACTAACTTTTCAATAAGGTTAAGATCATTATGACGTCATTGTTGTACAAAAATAGTATAAAAATTCATTTTTAATTTTTTTGAAACACGACGCAACAACTCGGTTCCAGGATCTTCTGTTGCTCCTTGGCTGTCGACCCGCGACGTATAGCGGCCAGCAATTTCCTCTCTGGTCGCGGCAACGAAAATGCTGTCCCCGTTCGTTGCGCCGATCTCTCCGTACATGAAACACATAAAAAAAATACAAACTTTTAGATAATTCACATTTATTACAAATAATAAGAAAACACATAAACAAAAACTAAATTAAACTTATAGTCACCTGCAAACTGGGCTGACTTGGTGGATGGGTGACGTTTAATTTCGTCCCACTACAGTCTCCATTCGTCCCTCCATTCACGCCTGTCGCGACACCACTGGAGGCGGGCTGCACCATGTTGGGGCGTGAGCGGAAGACGGCCTAATGGTGTGCGGGACCGTAGCCCAGCTTCATGGAGACGGTTGCGAATGGTCCTCGCCGATACCCCAGGAGCAACAGTGTCCCTAATTTGCTGGGAAGTGGCGGTGTGGTCCCCTACGGCACTGCGTAGGATCCTACGGTCTTGGCGTGCATCCGTGCGTCGCTGCGGTCCGGTCCCAGGTCGACGGGCACGTGCACCTTCCGCCGACCACTGGCGACAACATCGATGTACTGTGGAGACCTCACGCCCCACGTGTTGAGCAATTCGGCGGTACGTCCACCCGGCCTCCCGCATGCCCACTATACGCCCTCGCTCAAAGTCCGTCAACTGCACATACGGTTCACGTCCACGCTGTCGCGGCATGCTACCAGTGTTAAAGACTGCGATGGAGCTCCGTATGCCACGGCAAACTGGCTGACACTGACGGCGGCGGTGCACAAATGTTGCGCAGCTAGCGCCATTCGACGGCCAACAAAGCGGTTCCTGGTGTGTCCGCTGTGCCGTGCTTGTGATCATTGCTTGTACAGCCCTCTCGCAGCGTCCGGAGCAAGTATGGTGGGTCTGACACACCGGTGTCAATGTGTTCTTTTTTCCATTTCCAGGAGTGTACTTTCAGAAACGATTTCCTGACACTTAAATCAATGCTCTCTTCTTCAGAAACGCTTCCCTTTCCATTGCCAGTCTTCATTTTATATCCTCTCTACTTCGACCATCATCAGTTATTTTGCTCACCAAATAGCAAAACTCCTTTACTTCTTTAAGTGTCTCATTTTCTAATCTAGTTCCCGCAGCATCACCTGACTTAATTCGACTACATTCCATTATCCTCGTTTTGCTTTTGTTGATGTTCATCTTATATCCTCCTTTCAAGACACTGTCCATTCGTTCAACTGCTCTTCCAAGTCCTTTGCTGCCTCTGGCAGAATTACAGTGTCATCGGCGAACTTCAAAGTTTTTATTTCTTCTGCATGGATTTTAATACCTAACCCGAACTTTTCTTTCGTTTCCTTTACTGTTTGCTCAATATACAGATTGAATAGCAACGGGGAGCGGCTACAACCCTGTCTCACTCCCTTCCCAACCACTGCTTCCCTCTCATGTCCCTCGACTATTATAACTGCCATCTGCTTTCTCTACAATTTGTAAATAGCCTTTCGCTCCCTGTATTTTACCCCTGCCACCTTCAGAATTTGAAAGAGAGTGTTCCAGTCAACATTGTCAAAACTTTATCTAAGTCTACAAATGTAAGAAACGTAGGTTTGCCTTTCCTTAATCTTTCTTCTAGGATAAGTCGTAGGGTCAATATTGCCTCACGTGTTCCAACATTTCTATGGAATCCAAACTGATCTTCCCCGAGGTCGGCTTGTACCAATCTTTCCATTCGTCTGTAAAGAATTCGCGTTAGTATTTTGTAGCTGTGACTAATTAAACTGATAGTTCGGTAATTTTCACATCTATCAACACCTGCTTTCTTTGGGATTGGAATTATTATATTCTTCTTGAATCTGAGGGAATTTCGCCTGTCCCATACATTTTGCTCACAAGATGATAGACTTTCGTCAGGACTGGCTCTCGCAAGGCTGTCAGTAGTTCTAATGGAATGTTGTCTACTCCCGGGGCCTTGTTTTGACTTAGGTCTTTCAGTGCTCTGTCAAACTCTTCACGCAGTATCATATCTCCCATTTCATCTTCATCTATCTCCTCTTCCATTTACATAATATTGTCCTCAAGAACATCGCCCCTGTATAGACCCTCTATGCACTCCTTCCACTTTTCTGCTTTCCCTTCTCTGCTTAGAACTGGGTTTCCACCTGAGCTCTTGATATTTATGCAAGTGGTTCTCTTTTCTCCAAAGGTCTCTTTAATTCCTGTAGGCAGTATCTATCTTACCCATCATTAGATAAGCCTCTGCCGGTCGTGGTGGCCGAGCGGTTCTAGGCGCTAAAGTCTGGAACCGCGCGACCGCTACGGTCGCAGGTTCGAATCCTGCTTCGGGCATGGATGTGTGTGATGTCCTTAGGTTAGTTAGGTTTAAGTAGTTCTAAGTTCTAGGGGACTGATGACCTCAGATGTTAAGTCTCACAGTGCTCAGAGCTATTTGAACCATTTTTGATAAGCCTCTACATCCTTACATTTGTCCTCTAGCCATCCCTGCTTAGCCATTTTGCACTTCCTGTCGATCTCATTTTTGAGACGTTTGTATTCCTTATTGCCTGCTTCACTTGCTGAATTTTTGTATTTTCTCCTTTCATCAATTAAATTCAGTATCCCTACTGTTACCCAAGGATTTCTACTAGCCCTCGTCTTTTATCCTACTTGATCGTCTGCTGCCTTCACTGTTTCATTCCTCAAAGCTACCCATTCTTCTTCTGCTGTATTTCTTTCCCCGATTCCTGTCAACTGTTCCCTTATGCTCTCCCTGAAACTCTGTACAACCTCTGGTTCTTTCAAACCTCCGGTTTGTACATTAGGAAAGTATAATCGATGTTATTAATTGGATTACATAGTTTTTATTAGATTTCTTTGGTGTCACACACGTTGTACTATGTTTTTCAAGGGACGTTACTTTTCTTCGACACTTTGACATAAAAACTGTAGAAAAGCGATGTATTTTGAAAAAATGTGTAATACGTTTTATCACTTAAGATACATTTGTTCGTAATAATCAGAGATAAATATGTAATGTTGCCATTGCGAAATGTAAGGACACAAGGTAGCCAAAGTGAATAATGGAAAAGTTTCCACAAAGAGAGAAAAATTTCATATTTCAATACAAAGATAAAATTATTTATCAAATACATAACGATCTCGAGTACAAACTACATGTGGCATTACTGTCACAACCTACTTGTTTTGTACATTAAAAGAGGACACACATAGAATATTCGATTATAGCAGCACTATTGTTCCAACTTAGAGCTTAAGCTGCACTTATCGAAGAGTTTACTTCATTTATTGTACCACACATTAAAGAATGCAAAACTTGTCCGTATTATGTGTCCAAGTACATAAAAATCGTTCCTATAACATTACGAAACATACATGCAACTGCTGCTGACGTAACTTACAAAATATTGTCGTAGATGATTGGTTAACAGGGAAAATACACACCGAAAATTCAAACAGTTTATTTTAAACCATAGTATGAAGGCTTTCACGACCGGATGACATATCTTCTTTATTTTAAACAACAAATAAACCTGATGAAGGTTCAGTAGAATAATTTGGCCTGCTCCAGAGCACTTATTGCAAGATAGTGGCCATTTAATTTACAGATCAGATGTTAATCAGATGTTAACCAGAATTATTTCTCCAAACCGATACAAGTTAGCGATTCCAGTCATACTTGATAATACTATTTACTTAGAGCAAATATCTTGGGGCAACTATTCAAGTTTTAAACTTAAAAATTATCGAAAGCAGGAAGCTAAAATCTACAGTAATTGTAATACAATTGAAGAACGAACACTTGACAAGATTGGCTAGTAATCAGTTCTGGATATATGCCATTGGAGTATTATACCAGTTTCACTGTGGAAGCTTTACTGGTCTTCATCATCTTTCCAAACACACAAAAAACAAGTCATGGCCATGTGTTTCATACATAAATACAGTTAAGCCTAATTAACAAACGTGAGATCCTCTATGGCAAAAATAGCTGCAACAAACATAGAAACTTTGCAATGAGTTTCGAGTAAAAAGAATAATGGAAACTAGAGATGATGGCGTAGTTCCGTTGAAATTACTTTGGAAACGTAAGTAACCAAAAACTGTTTTGCCGACGCACAATCTCATATTTGCAGGAAAAAACTAAAAAAGACTGCTATAAAACTGTGTACAGGGGAACGTAACAAACAATACACCGCGAATTAATAGGTTTTGGGAAGAGGAGTAGAGAAGGGACCTGCCAGACCAAGATAAAAAGTTAAATTCAGTGTTTAGCTAGGCATAACAAGTAAGGAAAGAAAGAAGAAGAATACATTTACTAAACTATAAATCAGGCGTCTGTGACGCATGAAGGTGGGGGCGACAGTAAGCTATAATTGTATATTCGAGGATAGGGGTGGGGTGAGGTGAGAGGAGGAGGCAGTCTCAGACTGTATACTCTCCCAGAGCTGAATCCAGGATGTGAGCTTCATCTGAGCAGCCTCCACACTGAACACTGGCCATTACGATACTGTATCTCGACCGCTTGTGCTCTGTTACTGGGCTGGACTACTCGCATTACTCTCCTACCAATGGAGGATAAACTATTGTTACCACAGTCGATAGCACGGTGGATTCGTAATCGGACATCACCTCCATGTGCAGTCGACCTCAATTAGGTTCTCTGTTATTCCAAGCGACTTGAGGCGAGTGCCTGGGTCTTTGCTCAAAATTCAGACTTCTATTCCACTCCTTCTCTTTCTTCCTTCCATCAACAGTTTCTAACGACCGTGGCTTCAATTCTATACTTCCTCCGTTTCATATTTTTTCCATACTCCGCAATGGTTATACTTTTCAAAAGACTGTGCAATTGAAATTGAATATGAAGCTAGTGTGATGTCTTGTCCGTTAACTTCAAAATGCAACATTAAATATATGAAATATTCGACCACTTAGCAAAGGCCTCCGCTCAAAACGGCATGTTTAAAAACATATTATTACTGCCATCAAACAAGAAGATTACATTATGTAGATGAACAAAGTGCCAGTGTGAAAAGGGATACCCATCTTCGATACGCAATAGCGGGAACTATTACCGACAGATACAGCCATATATTCCATCCAAGCCCTGTTTGCACATGATGCAAATAAAAAGTTTATACGATCCATTATTCGCACGAAATTAAATAATTGATCATCCCCCAGCCTTCTTCACTGAATACCAGTTCAAGTAACACTCGTTGTGAATGTGACGAAGTAACAGTATGAGATATGCATAAGATTTATTTTTTTTCGAATGTAAGCTGTAAACAAACCAGAAGACTGTTTCCAGACAACAGTTAATCACATACCATCACCCGCCTGGATAGTCGCACGTTGTAGCACCCCGCTTTCAGGATTCGGACAAGGGACTGTGTCCCACTTAGTGTGGATATGGTTGTTAGGACGTTTCCTGCATTCCAAGAGGTAAATGATGGGCTGGTACCCAGGTCCCGCCTCAAGTGCACGATTCGCAAATATTCCGGAAGCGTTTACAGACTTGCGCATGGATAACTCTAGACACATTATCCACTTGGTCGGTGACTAGGTAGCAAGAGGATGAGACCTTGCCACCTCCTTAAGTTATCTGTGCCAGCTCTAAGAGTAACGATGGCAACCCTGCATATATGTGGGCGAAAGCCCCAAGAAAAAGAAAAAGTTGTTAACCAGATACCAGCAGTTATGAGTAACTAAAATAGTAGGTCTGTTTCATCTGAACAATACATAATTTAAAAATGATTGTGAAATTTTTAGTAAATGTAACTTTTGTCAGTGAAATCGTACAAAATATTTTAAACACTAAAGGTCTGGGGCAATTTACAGTTCACTGATCTACACCAACTTGTCGTTTGTTACAGGCAGCCGAGTCCATATGTTTGCAACATAACTACGGGGGATCAGAACCGCATCACCTGGGGAGACATTATGAAGCATCTGATGAAGATAAATACGACAGAGGTTCCTCTGAGACCAGTTCTGTGGTATAATGAGGCAATTGTGACGACTTCACTTGTGTGGTACACAATCTGCCACTTCTTCCTCGAAGTATTGCCTGCACATATTTTCGACTTCTTCATCCGTCTCTCTGGAAGGAAACCATTGTACGTACAAACATACAGTGACTGTAGAAATACGCTCAAGTACTCATCATAATAGTGATTTACTGTCATATTATAGCAGTACATTTTAGAGAGTCTGTGATCAATTGGAATATCCTGGCACCATTATCATGAGAATCTAGAATTGGCACCAGTTTTAATGTCTACGGAACTTACGAGCCGTTGGCTATTTAATATGACAATACGTAAACTAAATCTTGGAAACGGTAAGCGCATACAACATTATATAAGAATAAACATAGGATTTTTATTAGGCTCATAAGCATTGTGATAGTGATGAGCCAAAACGTTATGAAAAACTTACTTAACAGTGCGTTGATCCACATGTGGAAAGCAATACAGCAGATATTCTGCGTGGCATAAATTCCAAAAGAACTTGGTAGGTTTCCGTTCGTATGTAGCATTGGATATCAAGGCAGGAAATTCCGTTGGACTTCGGGCCAGTGGCTAGAGAGCATGGAACTCGCTCCCATACCGTCCCAGACACTTTTCATTGGTGTCAGATCCGGTGAATTTGGTAGTAAAAACACCCCCATGGGTCTACTATCATGGTCCTCTAACCACTGTACCACGATTCTGGTCTCATGACAGGACAATTATACCACTAATATATGCGATGGCCATTATGGAACACATCAAGCATGCAGTAATGTTCACGTGCGCCGTAGCTGTCGTGGTGCCTGTGGTTACTACCACAGGCGCCATGGAAGCTCAGGTGATTGTCCACTGTAGCATAATAATGCACCCATCATCTAACATCCGTGGTATTGTGCCTGTTTCCAGCAGTCGTTAGCCTGGATATCGGCGTATCTGGACACTGCTACCAACCTGGTGTACCGAAAAACGTGTTACATTTGACTGGGTGACATGTTTCCATTAGTTCACGATCCAGTCTTGATGATCCTGTCCTCCCCGCATCGTAATTGTCGATGTCGTTTGGTCCACACTGAAGTCGTCTTCTGCGGATCCGCAACTTCAGTGATGTGTACTGAATGGTTTGGTCTTAAACACTTGTGCCTGTACCAGTACTGTAGTCTGTCGTGAGGTACGCCATATATGGTCACCTACCTTACTCTGCGATGAGGCTTTGACGACCACATCTTGTCGCCTACTTCTGGTTTCCCAATTTCTCAACCATTTCCCACAGATGATCGCGACTGCAGCTCAGAATAAGCCTCCTAGCTTTGTCCATTATCAGAAGCTCGTTTCCAGCCACCTGCCTGAAACAACCTGTCCATTGTCAATGCATTTCCGCGTTCGCGATGATTCCTCGTTCATGTCTGCTCTGCTCATACACATACCTTCCATCAACCGACATTCTCTCTGCCGGTAGTTACTAATAATTTTATGTGTCATCAGTGTATATAAATTTTTGTATGTACAACGTAAGAACATGTGAAGCACAAGAATGTAACCGTCTCCTATTCTATACTCCTGTTCTGCAGTACCTACTGATAAAGATAGTAACCCTCCCTGTTCTCCTTACAGATACTATTGCGAGAGCATTCCTAAATTTTTTCGATTACAGCTGCAGAATTAGCCAATATTTATTTCATAAGAATTCTGACTATTATGGAAATTTTCATTGTATCTGCAGATTAAAATTTTGTACTGTAAGTTGTAACATTATACCTTTCGTTGACCTAGACAGAGAATAAAATAAGGCCACACCTCTTTATTTTGAGATTCTCATCATAGTGACGTTGTGATATTCCCACTTGTCATTGCATTAATTCAACGCAAGCTATGAACTGTAGTCAGCAGAGAAGGCAAATGGGGACATCGTGACAACTTTAGAATACACAATGTAAGAAAACGTTGCATTCCACCAATTTAGGGAGGAAGAAAATTGCTAGACATATTGACTACAAATTCCTCAGAGTAACCCTCTGCGTGCAGCAGTTTGCAAGCAACGATTCAGACACACTAAGGAGTAATGGCAGGACCATTCCGTCTCTCACCATAATTAGTTAACTATTTAGGAAGGGTTGGATACTGCTACACCCAGTTTCTTCACTCCTATTCCAACTTCGTACTGCATATCGACTTATTGATGATAGGTAGCCAATCGTCTACATCTTGCCATGAGACAATACGTTACGCTTCTGAATTCTCACAACACTTACTCAGCACTTGCATTGCTGCTCTTCTGTATTCAATCTTCATATTAATTTATTGATAAAATGCAGACAGTCAGTTACACTTTTCCATAATGCAAGATACAATAAGACACACTTGTGATCTGTTTACCGAACGAGGTGGGGAAGCGATCTGCACAATGGACCCGAATTTTGGAGGAAAATTGCTCAAATAAACGTCTGGCCTTCCAGGCAAAGGAATTCATCGGTTTTCCTAAACAGCTGCAGGCAAATTCATGGATGGTTCCTATGCAAAGGACGCGGTCAATATTCTTCCCTATCCTTTGGTAATCCAAATTTGCTCTCAAACACCAATGTCTTCACTTTCAGTGAGACCTTACACTCTAACCTTCAAAACTTTCTAATTGACTATAAGTAGATAATAAAGTACACTTCCGATTTCTTAGTTACACTCATGCACCCTTTCCTCACTGTTCTACTGTCTTGAATCTCTATGTTGACTCATTAATAACACATAGTCAGTTGTCTATGGTTCTCCATAATACAACAAGTTACGTTTCTGATCTCTCACCTGCGCTCCTTTCCTTGTCATTGAAACTCATCCTTCATCGGTCTCCATATTGACTTACCCAGCGTGACACATTTGTGTTTGGGAGGATGATGAATCAAATGCCCCCCAGATCAACAAATTTAGGTATTCCTTGGATTCCATAGGTCATTCCTGGCAAATGCAATGATTGTGCCTTCAAAAGGAGCATGGCGTTATCATTCCTTAACTTTTCATAATATTAGTTTTTACACTGCCTCCAACAAGCTTGCTGCAGAAAGGATGTTAAACTCCAATTACCAACACTGAGTAACCGATAGTAGGTTGCCAGATACAAAAATCCAAGCAAATACCAGGATGGGACCTATGAAAAAGGTATGGCCAATTTCCTTCCCTAATGTTTCGCAGTCCATGGATGAATGGATGATCACCATCTCTGATGATGTAAGTGTCATAACAATTTCCATATCGTCCATATTTCTTCAAAATACACCTAAGACAAAAAAAACGATGAACCACTGATGAATTATCTGAATGGAACAGAAACAGGTAAATATGACGTACATATACTGAGAAACAAATGGTTACAGTTTCAGATAGTTTGTATGATTTATGCAAGAAGAAGACCTTCACGAATTGAGCGAGTCAGTAACACATTGGTCCACAAGTGGCTGGCATAGATTGACAGTGTTGCTGGATATTCTCCTCGGGGATATTGTCAAAAATTCTGTACAATCCACGCGTTAGAATCTCAAAATCCCGAGCTGGTTGGAGAGCCTTTACCATAGCGCTCCAAATGTGGTCATCTGGGGGGAGATCACTCGACGTTGCTGGCCGAGGTACGTTTTGACAAGCACAAAGACAAGCAATAGAAACTGAGACCGTGTGCAGTCGGGCATTATCTTGCTGAAACTTAAGCCCAGGGTGTTGAGCGACAGTCGGGTCAGGTTGGTGTACCACTGCTGTCTGGGGAGTGTCCCAACACATCTTCGCTGATCACTGGTGCTGAATCGGAAGTGAGACTCGTTACTGAAGACAATTTCACTCTAGTCAATGAAATTCCAGTTCGAACAAGTGTATGGAGGCTCCAAGGACAGCAGTGGGATACCAGCCTGACTGTCGCCTGCCACACAGCCCGATAACAAGGGGCGATGGTCTGGGGTGCCATTTATTGTCTTATCAGGACCCCTCTGTTTGTCATCCTTGGCAGCCTTACAGTACAGCGATACGTCGGCGATATTATACACTCCACCCTCCATTATATCTCAGCAAGGGAATGCCTATTCAGGCAAGGCGAGAAATTCTACTCCATTTCTTCATGCATGCCAAACCCTATCTGGGCCACCGAGGTCATCAGATCTCTCCATAATTGAAGAAATTTCGAACGTTATGTGTAAATCCCTCGGACCAGCTCGCAGTTGTGACGATCTAACGCACCATTCAGCAGACGTTTGGAAGATATCAATCAGAAGCAAAGCCAGAAATTTCCTCAATTAATGCAAAGATGAATAGCTGCTTGCATGAGTGTCAGAACTCGACTATTGACTTTCTCAATGTGTGAAGCTTTTTCTCTTGAAAAAACTACCTAGTTTATCCTGAAAATGTAATCATTTATACAATTTTGGTAAACATTTTTGGAATAGTGATCAATAAAGTATTATATTTTAACTAAAGTTCAGTCTTGATTAAAAGACTTATGTCTCAATAGCATGGGTGACTGGTTTCGGTTATATTTATATTACCTTCTTCTGGCATGTGAATTAAATTTAGAAAATACTAGAGACCAATCTTAAAATAAAATGAAAAGTGTCTAATGACTACAAAATTTTAATAAGATAAAATAAAACTTATTATACCCATGGCTTCCTTGGAGGATGGTAGGAGGAGCTCTCCTAAGCTGTTATGAAGTCAACTGATGCTTATGAGTGCTGAACATGAGCTTAAGTATGCAGAGGCTTCGCCTACTTCCTCTCACACTACTTCACAACTGCCAAACAGCGTTCATAATATGACGCTATCGTCAAAGTATAAAAGTACGAATTACACTAATAACATAAAATTGATTCATTTAAAATGTCTGATTAACAGATAGTTAGTATGCGTAAAACTTATTTATATTTTAGATAAAAACGGTAAACTACGATGTGTAACAGCTGTGCCCTCTATGGGCAACCTTAATACTATTACAGTGTCAGTTAAATCAAAGATGTAAAAATCCTTGGAGTTGTGGTATATATCGATTATACCGAGTCGCCTACATCACAATGGCATCTCTGATGGATGTTGCACAATCGTCTTACTTTAACTGTAATTTTCATGGTGACCATCTTTATAACAGTAGGGTAGCAGCCAAGGGTACGTTCCGCATTATGTATGTCTGAATAATTGATGAGACCGCTGATTAAATATTCAGAACTCATCGACTTAATAGTTTTTATAATAATCAATCTTAATTTAATAAAAATTTTATATGTTGTATAGCATATTTTTCAAACATAGGTTTTGCCATAGGTATAACTAATTTTACATTTTAAAACAAGAGAGTAGGTTCATCTTCATTATAAAATTTCGTCAAAAAGGTCATAAAAGTAGTTTTTGCAAAAATCTAATTGTTCATTGCGCAGCATTGATGATTTGGTTTTTAAATGAGTACATATCTCGATTTCTTCGAAGATATTCATAAGTAAGCCTTTATTTGCAGAATGAAGAACTTGCCGATTCTGCTCAACTGTCTCCTCAGCATGATTATTAAATGTTATGTGATGGCCGAATACAGATTTTGTTCGTGAGGTACCCAATGTATGTTCTTTGTACCTTACTGCAAAATTTCTACCTGTTTGGCTGATATATATTTCCTCACAGTCTCTACATTGGATCTTATATACTCCTGATTGGTAAATTTTTCATTATCTTTACTTATGGTATGTCTTAATTTTTGTTGTATAGTATTGTCAGTTGTGAATGCTATTGTTATTCCAGAATTTTTGAATAAATTAGTAATTCTATCTCATATGTTTCTCATGTCATCTTCATATATTTTGAATTACATATTAGTGGAGTACTTTGTGATTGTTGCACTTTATTAAAAATGGTATCTAGCTGTCGTGTGTCGAAAGAGTTGGTTTTCGCAATTTGTCTTAAGATAGTCATTTCCTTTTTTGATCTCATTAGCTTCCAGCAGTAATTTTAGTATTGGTGTATCATAGACTTAAAAAATGCTTTTTTATATTTGTCAGGATGACATGATGTGGCATTAACAATAACATCAGTGGTTGTAGTTTTTCTGTATATGGTGAAGCAATGTTTCCCATACTTATAGTGAGATCTAGATTTTTTTATTTTCATACCCCACTGTAAATTGTAACTTCAGATGCATAGACTTTAATTTTACAGCAAGCATCTCAATTTAATTTTTTGAACCATTATAAAGCACTAATGTACTACATATTGCTTGTAATATATGATTTTGTTTGCGATATCAGGGTTACTTTTCAGCAAATGCATCTCAGTGTGGTTCACGAAAATGTCTGCAACTGTTCCAGCCAAAGAATTGCCCATTGCTAAGCAATCTTTCTGACAATAGATTTTAGTATTAAAAGAGAAATAATTGTAGTCTAAAGTGCATTCAAGCAGATCTATAAATTCGATTATTTCATCATTAGTCACACTTTTGTATTGTACTAAGTTATCTCTAATTATGTTAATCGTCTCATTAATAGGTACATTTGTTCACAAGTTTTCAATAATGAGGCCAACCTTGCACTAGTTGGGATGTCTACACTCCTGGAAATTGAAATAAGAACACCGTGAATTCATTGTCCCAGGAAGGGGAAACTTTATTGACACATTCCTGGGGTCAGATACATCACATGATCACACTGACAGAACCACAGGCACATAGACACAGGCAACAGAGCATGCACAATGTCGGCACTAGTACAGTGTATATCCACCTTTCGCAGCAATGCAGGCTGCTATTCTCCCATGGAGACGATCGTAGAGATGCTGGATGTAGTCCTGTGGAACGGCTTGCCATGCCATTTCCACCTGGCGCCTCAGTTGGACCAGCGTTCGTGCTGGACGTGCAGACCGCGTGAGACGACGCTTCATCCAGTCCCAAACATGCTCAATGGGGGACAGATCCGGAGATCTTGCTGGCCAGGGTAGTTGACTTACACCTTCTAGAGCACGTTGGGTGGCACTGGATCCATGCGGACGTGCATTGTCCTGTTGGAACAGCAAGTTCCCTTGCCGGTCTAGGAATGGTAGAACGATGGGTTCGATGACGGTTTGGATGTACCGTGCACTATTCAGTGTCCCCTCGACGTTCACCAGTGGTGTACGGCCAGTGTAGGAGATCGCTCCCCACACCATGATGCCGGGTGTTGGCCCTGTGTGCCTCGGTCGTATGCAGTCCTGATTGTGGCGCTCACCTGCATGGCGCCAAACACGCATACGACCATCATTGGCACCAAGGCAGAAGCGACTCTCATCGCTGAAGACGACACGTCTCCATTCGTCCCTCCATTCACGCCTGTCGCGACACCACTGGAGGCGGGCTGCACCATGTTGGGGCGTGAGCGGAAGACGGCCTAACGGTGTGCAGGACCGTAGCCCAGCTTCATGGAGACGGTTGCGAATGGTCCTCGCCGATACCCCAGGAGCAACAGTGTCCCTAATTTGCTGGGAAGTGGCGATGCGGTCCCCTACGGCACTGCGTAGGATCCTACGGTCTTGGCGTGCATCCGTGCGTCGCTGCGGTCCGGTCCCAGGTCGACGGGCACGTGCACCTTCCACCGACCACTGGCGACAACATCGATGTACTGTGGAGACCTCACGCCCCACGTGTTGAGCAATTCGGCGGTACGTCCACCCGGCCTCCTGCATGCCCACTATACGCCCTCGCTCAAAGTCCGTCAACTGCACATACGGTTCACGTCCACGCTGTCGCGGCATGCTACCAGTGTTAAAGACTGCGATGGAGCTCCGTATGCCACGGTAAACTGGCTGACACTGACGGCGGCGGTGCACAAATGCTGCGCAGCTAGCGCCATTCGACGGCCAACACCGCGGTTCCTGGTGTGTCCGCTGTGCCGTGCGTGTGATCATTGCTTGTACAGCCCTCTCGCAGTGTCCGGAGCAAGTATGGTGGGTCTGACACGCCGGTGTCAATGTGTTCTTTTTTCCATTTCCAGGAGTGTATATTGTGGATTTGTTGGGCTAGTTCATAACTGTTTTTGATACTGAAATTGCTGTCATATGCATAGAATGCTTTCAAAATTTCATTAAGTTTCATATTTAGTTTATATGAAGGACTACTTTTGTAATTGACAATAGGTCATATAGATTTCTCTTTTTATGCAATTTCATCTGTGATCTTAATTTAGGCATTTGGGGATTCATAATTTTCATCATATTCTTTTCTCCAGGGATCAAAAGATGATTATTCACATCGACTAATTTTCTTAATCTTTGTGTGGAACTTTGGAGTGGGGTCTTTAGATATTTGAACGATCCCATTTTATTAAAAATGAGTGTTTTATTTACATAATCGTCTTCTTTAATAATAACTAGGGTATTTCCTTTATCGGCCTTCACTACAATTTCTTTTTCTGCTAGTAATTTACTATTGATATTTTTAAGTGTTTTATCTTCAATTTTTCTATGTGGTTTATTTTTCTCTTATAGAATTAAATCTTTCGTTTTTATGGCTACCTTACATGTTTCGGTTTTATTTGTTTTCGATATTTTTCTTGTTTCTATAACATCAGCAATTATGTGTTTAACATTCGTATTATTTAGTGGGGGAGTTAGATTATATTTTAAGCCTTTTGTCAAGTAGCGACATTTTGGACTCTGTGAACTGAATATCTGTAAGATTCATTGTCCTTGGATAAAATTTATGTATGTCGTTAACCTTTTCTAAAAGCTTGTTTTGTTGTTTAGCTACGAGTAAATCAATTTTTCTCTGATGTTTTTGGGTAATCGCTTTACATAAAAAGTCTATTTTCTCATCAGTGCTGCTTAGTAAAATAGAAAAATCAAAGGTGAGAGTTCATTACTTAACCATAAATGCAGACTATACATTTCGACATTTAAATGATCTTTTATCTTAAAAGCTTCTCAAATATCCGATTTAATCCATAAGACTCTACTCTTTTGTTGTACATATGTTATAATACTAGATTTGGATTGGATATTGATTCTAGCATACTTTGGTATGATATGTTTCATGAGGCAAGTTTTCTTAAATTTAATTTTCTTACCAAGTTTCATAATTTTGGTTCTAATATTTGTAATCTTTTTGTAATTTCCGATTCCCTGACTAGACAAACTTTGTACAATTTTGCTAAACATTTTTGGAACAGTCATCAATAAAGTATTATATATTAACTAGAGTTCACTCTTGATCACAACACTTATGTCTCAATAACATAGGTGACCGGTTTCTCTTATATTTATATAACCACCTTCAAACCTGTGAATTAATTTTAGAAAATACTAGAGACCAGTCTTAAAATAAAATGAAAAGTGTCTAATGATGACAAAAATTTAACAAGATAAAATAAAACTTATTATACCCATGCCTTCCTTGGAGGATGATAGACGGTGATCTCCTCAGCTACTACGAATTCAACTGATGGTTATCAGTGCTGAGCATGAGCTCAAATATTGGCTTCTACCCAACTGTTATAAAGAATGTCACTATGAAAACTACAGTTAAAGTAAGACGATTGTGCAACATCCATCAGAGATGCCATTGTGATGTAGGCGACTCGGTATAATCGATATATACCACAACTCCAAGGATTTTTACATCTTTGATTTAACTGACACTGTAAAGGTATTAAGGTTGTCCATAGAGGGCACAGCTATTACACATCGTAGTTTACCGTTTTTATCTAAAATATAAATAAGTTTTACACATACTAACGATCTGTTAATCAGACATTTTAATGGTTCAATTTTATGTTATTAGTGTATTTCGTACTTTTATACTTTGACGATAGCGTCATATTATGAACGCTGATTGGCAGTTGTGAAGTAATTTGAGAGGAAGTAGGCGAAGCCTCTGCATATTTAAGCTCATGCTCAGCACTCATAACCATCAACTGACTTCATAGCAGCTGAGGAGAGCTCTGCCTACCATCCTCCAAGGAAGCCATGGGTATAATAAGTATTATTTTATCATGTTAAAATTTTGTCATCATTAGACACTTTTCACTTTATTTTAAGATTGGTCTCCAGTATTTCTTAAAATTAATTCACCAGTCTGAAGATGCTTATATAAGTATAACCGAAACCGGTCACCAATGTTATTGAGACATAAGTGTTGTGATCAAGACTGAACTTTAGTTAAAATGTAATTATTTAGTTATTTATTTATTCAGTAATATTACTGAGTGACTAGAACAGAACAGTAACTGTCGTGGGTTGTATGAAACTAAAAACTAATAAAAAGCTGCAGAGATAGACTCTTCACATTTTTCTCCAGCTTCTCTCGCTGCTGTTGCTTTTCTTGTTTTTCATGTAATTAAATTGTTACTTAGAAATATGATGCGTTAAGTATATTTTGGAAAACAAAAACAAATTTTACCATATACTTGAGAAGACAATCATAGACAAAAAGAAAGATTGCGATAATAAAGGAGTTCCCTGTACCTGGCTATTTTAAGTGGGAGAGCTTCAGCATAAACTTGGAGCCTTTCTCATGTGAAGTAGGATATTATATTCAGGTATGGTTACTGTTGTATGTATGTATGTCACGAGATCAGCACTATGTGGTTTGTGTATCAGGTATGACAGTACTGTTTGTATCTACAATTACTTCCACATTTTCTGTCCTAAGTGAGAGAGGAAGCTCAGAAGTATGACCTTAAGCCTCGAGCCTTATACTGCGTATCTGTGATGTGTGTTCGTGTAGCTGGGGCTCATTTTATGGCATATGTATTTTTATGTACAAAATTACACATTTTCAATTTGCAACTTATACATTTTACATATTACACAATTACATGTTTGAAATAATGCTCAAACGAACTAAACAATTACTTGTTTTACTTTGAAACAATCAGAAAATTCGTTGTTTTATTTCTTATTAATAAATAATTTCTTATTTCCACATATATATTACTTGAAGTATTGTTGCAGTCTTGTGATACACTACTGTGCCGTATCTCTTGATACTTGTGTGTTCTTCTTATCATTTATATCTGTACATTCATCTGTTTTCATATCAATGTTTGAATCTCTTTTGTCCCATGTATCATGTTGTGGCGTAAGTTGGATCTCGGGTCGTGATCTCATATGTGGTCGTTACTGCTTGTAAGTCTTCTGTAGCGCTCTTGATATGTCATCAGTGACGCTGTTAAGCATGCTGCATTTGCATGGGTTTCTTAAAGCTTGCCCTTCGTCGTCGGTTCCGTCATCGGAGGGTGGCACATTGTAGTGTTACGTGTGTGGGGGACTGAAGGTATGTCCCCCACATTCACATGTACCATTTCGTCTATGGCCAAAACGGCTCAAGAGGGTCGTGGCACGACAGGAAGTGCACCATACCACGGCTTGGGTCAACCTCTCTGGGCCTTCCGACGTTCGCAGTAAACCACATGACTGGCCACCAATCCACGGCCGTCTTCAAGACACGCCGCGACGGCTAGCGCGCGAGGCGCCACCCCAAACTGCAACGGAGACAGCCCAGTGTACTGGCAGTGTAGGAGTACAGTCAACCTAAGCTTCAGCGCTCCGTAGTCGCGTTTCTGTGGTGTGATCTTTCATGACGATTAGGTTCTTTTTTAGACTTGTCGTGAGTTATGTAAAAACCAGTGTCACTCAGATTTCGTATACGTCTAACTATTTCTGCTGTCTAGGTACCTAGCTATTCCTCGGCACCCACCTCTGGCGGATCCAACATCCCTAAATTGCTCCTGGCAAATTCCAGGACTGTTCTTTCGAAAAGGGCATGGCCGTGATCATTTCCTTTCCTTTCGTAACATTAACCTGTGCAATGCATCCAATGATGTTTCCGCCGACAGGACCTTGATCTCCAGTTACCAACACTGGCTTATCATTAATAGGTAGCCAGTCGTCCACACATCATCATGATACTAGAAACAACTGTATTCCTCTGCCGCAACCCCTTCCCCACACGCTGTCTTCATTCTTCTTCTGTGTATCTGGTAGTCTACATTTCTCAATGATACACGACACCCTTACTTACACTTGCGATGTTTCACTTCCACTCGCTCACCTGTATCTTCTCTACGCTTCGGTCCTGAATTTTTATGACTTATATATAACAGGTCGACAACTGTCTACAGATTACCGTAATCCATGCAAGTTATGAAAACTGGTGTATGTACACTAAGGTCACAAAAGTCATTGGATAGCGGTATGCACGTGTACAGATAGTTGCAGTATCACGTGCACAAAGTACGAGGGTAATCCCAAAATTAAGGTCTCCTATTTTTTTTAAGTACATAGACCTGTTTATTTCTACAATGGTTTACATCAGTTTACACCTTGAACATTTAGCTATTTTTGGACATAATCATTTCTGTCAATGCATTTTTGTAGACTCTGTGGCAGCTTTTGTATGCCCATGTCATACCAGCTCGCCGCCATGCTGTTCTTTCACCTAGTCGCCAGAGCTGAATCGCTTTCCACCCAGATGTTCTTTTAACCTAAGGAACAGGTGATAGTCACTGGCGCCAAGTCAGGACTATAGGTAGGGAGGGTGATTATGTTCCACTGAAACTGTTTCAGGAGAGCAACGGTTTGCCGAGCGATGTGTGGGCGAGCGTTGTCATGAATAATGTGTACGCCCTTGCTCAACGTTCCTCTTCTCCGGTTCTGAATTGACCGTTTGAGTTTTTTCAGAGTCTTACCGTACCTGTCAGTGATAACTGTGGTTCCAGCGATTCTGCTCCGACGACAAGGTGAAAGAAGAGGTTCATAACTTTCTGAAAAGCATGGCGGCGAGCTGGTATGACACGGCCATACAAAACCTGCCACAGCGTCTACAAAAATGCATCGACAGAAATGGTGATTATGTCGAAAAATAGCTAAATGTTCAAGCTGTGAACTGATGTAAACCACTGTAGAAATAAACGGGTCAATCTACTTATAAAAATAGGAGACCTTACTTTTGGGATTAGCCTCGTTTAAAAGGGCAGTAAATTGGCGCTGTCATTTACACTCAGGTAATTTGGGTAAAAACATTTCCGACATGATTATGGCCACGTGGTGGAACTGACAGACTCTGAACGCGGAATGGTGATTGAACCTATATGCATGGGACATTCCACCCTGCTAGTCGGTAGGGAGTTCGATATTCTCAAATCCACAGTGCCAAAAGAGTGGCGAGAATACTATATTTCGGGTGTGCTTCTCAGCACGAACAATATAGTGGCCGACGGGCTTCACTTAACGACGAGAGCAGCGGCATGTACGTCAATTTGTCAGTGCTAACAGACATGCAACACTGGGTGAAATAACCTCAGAAATCAATGTGTATGATGAGAGCCTTTTCTAGCTGCTCAACATCGCCTGCAGCACCTGTCTTGGACTCTTGACCATATCGGTTGGATTCTAGACGACTCGAAAACAGTGGCCTGGTCATATGAGTCCCGATTGCAGTTCGTAACACCTGATAGTAGGGTTCGAGTGAGGCACAGACCCCGCGAAGCCATGGACCCAAGTTGACTTCAAGGGACAGTGCAAATTGGTAGTAGCTCTATAATGATGATCTGTGTTTACAGGGAATGGATTGGGACCTCTGGTCCAGTTTAACCGATAATTGACTGGAATTCGACATATTCTGCTACTTGGAGACCATTTGCACCTATTCAACGGCTTCACGTTCCCAAACAACGATGGAATTTTTATGGATGACAATGCACCATGTCAATGGACCACAATTGTTCGCTATTGGTTTGAAGAGCATTGTGGACAGTTCCCGCTAACGATTTGGCCACCCGAATCGCCCGACATGAATCCCATTGAATATTTATGAGTTATAATCGAGAGGCCAGTTCATGCACAAAATCCTGCACCGGCAATACATTCGCAGCTGTGAACATAACTCAGTATTTCTGTGGGGGATTCTAAAGACATCTCGAGTAGATGCCACGTCGTGTTGCTCCACGCCAGGCAAAAAAGAGACGCGACACGATACTAGGAGGTACCCCATGAGTTAAGACACCTCAGGGTCGACATGTATGTATGTATGTTCCATATCCCCTTCTAAATAACTTCATCGAATTCGACCAAGCTTGGTACAAACTTCATTTACTGTGTGGAGAGGATCACTGCAGGCGTAAAAGCCACCCACCTACCAAACCGATTGGGGTGGGTGTGGGAAAGGAGTGTAGCCCATGACACGAGTTTGATTGGCTGATTTGAGGTGAGAGGACCAAACAGCGAGGTCATCAGTCCCATCTGATAAGGGAAGGAGGGGAGAAGGAAGTCGGCCCTGAGGTTTAAAACGAACAATTCCGGCATTTGCCTGAAGCGATTTAGGGAAATCATGGAAAACGTAAATCAAAATGGCCGAACGTGGATTTGAACAGACATACTCCCGAATGCGAGTCCAGTGTGCTAACCACTGCGACACGTCGTTCGGTCAAGACGCAAGAATAGCGGTTATTTGATCCTCCGCTATTTGAGAATGGGAGTGTATAGAATTTTCAAGAAGCATTGCACGTAATTTCAAACGTTTACGAAACTTCTTCCCTGCTGACGACGCCACAAAATAACGAAAGGAAAATAAGTTTACCACTTGCCACGTCTTCACTGTTCATGCAGTAGAAATGACTCATAAACATGAAGTTTTGATTTATTATCTCTTTACTGCTAATCGTATTGGTGACACGTTTTGCAGATAGTGTTCACATACACCCCTGAATGTACATACAAAAGTATACACTGTACGATACATAGTTCACGAAATATGAAGTCATGTACTGAGATGTGTGAAAAACTACACATTATGCATGACGTTTTACAATACTGGCCATTAGAATTGCTACACCACGAAGGCTACAGACGTGAACTTTAACCGACAGGAAGAAGATGCTGTGATATGCAAATGATTACCTTTTCAGAGCATTCACACAAGGTTGGCGCCGGTGGCGACTCCTACAATGTGCTGACATGAGGAAAGTTTCCAACCGATTTCCCATACACAAACAGCAGTTGACCGGCGTTGCCTGGTGAAACGTTGTTGTGATGCCTCGTGTAAGGAGGAGAAATGCGTACCATCACGTTTTCGACTTTGATAAAGGTCGGATTGTAGCCTATCGCAATTGCGGTTTATCGTATCGCGACATTGCTGCTCGCGTTGGTCGAGATCCAATGACTGTTAGCAGAATATGGAATCGGTGGGTTCAGGAGGGTAATACCGAACGCCTTGCTGCGATCCCAACGGCCTCGTATCACTAGCACGCATCTTATCCGCATGGCTGTAACGGATCGTGCAGCCACGTCTCGATCCCTGAGTTAACAGATGGGGACGTTTGCAAGACAACAACCATCTGCATGAACAGTTCGACGACGTTTGCAGCATCATGGACTATCAGCTCGGAGACCATGGTTGTGGTTACCCTTGACGCTGCATCACAGGCAGGAGCGCCTGCGATGCTGTACTCAACGACGAACCTGGGTGCACGAATGGTAAAACATCATTTTTTCGGATGACTCGCCGACCGAAGTGGCCAAGCGGTTCTAGGCGCTACAGTCTGGAAACGCGCGACCGCTACGGTCGCAGGTTCGAATCCTCCCTCAGGCATGGATGTGTGTGATGTTCTTAGGTTAGTTAGCTTTAAGTAGTTCTAAGTTCTAGGCGACTGATGACCTCACATGTTAAGTCCCATAGTGTTCAGAGCCATTTCGGATGAATCCAGTTTCTGATTCCAGCATCATGATGGTCGCATCTGTGTTTGGCGACATCGCGGTGAACGCACATTGGAAGCGTGTATTCGTCGTCGCCATACTGGCGCATCACCCGGCGTGATGGTATGGGGTGCCATTGGTTACACGTCTCAGTCACTTCTTGTTCACATTGACGGCACTTTCAACAGTGGACGTTAAATTTCAGATGTGTTACGTCCCGTGGCTCTACCCGTCATTCGATCGCTGTGAAACCCTACATTTCAGCAGGATAATGCACGACCGCATGTTGCAGGTCCTGTACGGGCCTTTCTGGATACAGAAAATGTTCGACTGCTGCCCTGGCCAACACATTCTCCAGATCTCTCACCAACTGAAAACGTCTGGTCAATAGTGACCGAGCAACTGGCTCGTCACAATACGCCAGTCACTACTCTTGATGAACTGTGGTATCGTGTTGAAGCTAGAAGGGCAGCTGTACCTGTACACGCCATCCAAGCTCTGTTGGAGTCAATGGTCAGGCGTATCAAGGGCGTTATTAGGGCCAGAGGTGGTTGTTCTGGGTACTGATTTCTCAGGATCTATGCACCCAAATTGCGTGATAATGTAATCACATGTCAGTTCTAGTGTAATATATTTGCGCAATGAATACCCGTTTATCATCTGCATTTCTTCTTGGTGTAGCAATTTTAATGGGCAGTAGTGTAAAATATAACTAACTATATTCACAACACATTTCGCAGGTGGTAGTTTTCTATACCACTCGATGCACTTGCATGCACAATCAAATCATTGTACGACAAAATGCGATAAATATTGAGCTGCATGAGAATGAAATTACAGGGAGAAATTCTGTAGACATGAAGGTGAAATATGTTATAAGTAAAGTGAAGAAGGAGGGGGACAAAGGGAAGGAAAGGGATTACTGATGTCAGCTGCTTTGGGACATTACATTAAATCAGTGGCAACGAGTAAAAATGTGTACCACATCGGGATTCTAGCTCGAGATCTCCTGCTTACTGGGCAGGTGTGTTAGCCACTATGCAACACGGAACACATTGCTCCTTGTAACTGTGCCGCCAATCTTTGCACGCTTCACGGTCAATCCACACTCCCACTGAACGCCACCTACCTCTGTACATTTCCTCCTCGCTCGCTACTCTGAGATTTCTGGAGGAGGTCAAACACACCTTTGCACCAGCGCTGAAGAAGGTGGAGTCACTGCCCATCTAGATGAATCAATTACATGAATGCGCAGAGTCTGTTCTTTCGGACGAAACGGTGATAAAGCCATCGGTAAAAAGCTCATCCTAATATCCTCAGATGATTTCAGTCGAAGTTGGTATACATATCAATTTCAGTCTGTAAAAAAAATGCGTTAAGACTAAGAACACCAGCCTCCTCTTGGAGTGAGTGTGGCGGAAAAAGGAGAAAAAACCGGATAGACGTTGCATTAGGATAGTTCGTGCACGCCAAAAGTGGATTCGTAGTCATGATTAATGTTCATCAGTATCTTATGACTGGTATGGAGTATCAGATTATCATATCAGAAGTATATGGACACACCACTTAAAGCTGAATTGACCAGTAGATGTTACAGAGAGGCGGACCCGCAAGTATAAAAGCAGGCAGGGAATAACGCGTTGCCAGATAAGAAGTAACAGAAGAATGGGTCGGTGATGCGCGGTCAGTCAAATCGGAAGTGGAATAATCAACGGGTGTCACCCGAGAAACAAGAGGCGGAGCCCCTCCACGCCCGCAGCATAAGAGAGGTGTCGCAGGATGTGGGCACTGCGATGTTTGCCTACGTCTGGTTAAGGTTAACAATTAATACGCGCTCATATGGAGACAGATTGGGTCAAAAGTCGAAAGAAGGGTAGTGGTTTGAAGGGCAGAGGGAAAAAAGTGCCAAGGTAAGAGCCAAGGGAAGAAAAATCTCTGCGATAGATAGGTCGGGTGGAAAGAGCAGTAGCGGATATCTTACTGCCTGCGATAGGTCATGCAAGGGTAGGCTTTGTTAGCAGTGGGTATCACGCATGTAGATACCTTTGACGTTGTGCGGCGCTGTTGCCCGGCGGCTGCCGATGGGTGAAGTTGTTGAACTCTCGGTCAGCGTCAGCAACCTGCAACAGTTAGGTTCATCATCGTTTTGTGTCCGGTAGATCGTGTATCAGAAGCACAGTGCAGAGTGATGTGGGCGATTTCTTTGTGTGTCAGTGGGCAAGCTCGTCGCTTTCCCCGCTGTAGCCTATTGGTCGGCTTTAATAGCAGTTGGTATTTCCAGTCAACGTTACTGATATGCACGGGCTTGCCGACGTTTGTCGCTTGTTGGTGTATGTTAGCGTGCCATAGGTGGTTATGCCCTAACTAGTAGTGTCTTTGGCCGCTTATGTTTCCACCTATGGTTGTGATCGTAGTTTCCCAGAGCAAGGATGAAGGAATAGTTCGAATGCCTCCTTTACAGTCGTGTGGCGCGTTTTTTGATTACTTCCTTGAGGGTTTCAGGCGGTATTCATTGTGAAGATACGCAGTACGTGTGTAGCGCCGAGTGTTGCTAATGATTCGTAGCACTTTGTTCTGTATGATATGCAGGCGGCGCAGTCGTGTAGGAGCTGCGTATCTCCAGACGGGAGCTGCGGAGAAACAACTCCTTTGAAACCTTTTACAGCTGCCCAAATCGATGAAGCGATTATCAAGTGGAGAAGCGAAGGAACCACCACATCTAAACCGAGGTCAACAGACCTACTGACGGACACAGAGGCCTTGAGCATTTCGGGGGCTGGTAGTAAAAAGTCGCATTAATCGACGGAAGGAATCAATCACAAGCTCCCAAGTGATTCCACCAGCTGTCCAGCTAACAAGATGACTGTGCACGGTGAGATAAAAGGAATAGGGGACAATGGCCGAATGGCTCGTCGTAGACCTGGAACCATTGCTAAGCGAGGCTTGAGGTTGTGTAAAGCACGGCGCCACGGGACAGTTGAGTGATTTGGAGCGACGCCTTACACCATAATCTGTGGCACATTTTCTCAGGTGTTTCGGTTGGTATTGTTTTTAATGCGTCGGTCTGTTTCCCGTTACAAGCAAAACGATTTTCGTGGTTATTCGATAAAGTGATCACAAATTAGTCTACAGCGACATTTGTTTGATTGGTGTAAATTGAGAGAGACGTTAAAGAAGACAAATAATTGCCAGTAGTCAATAGTATAGGAACCGGGTGGTGCGATTATTCACCCCCACTGTAAATATGACATAGAGGTCGTAGGCATAATGAAAGAGAGTTGGGAATGCATGAGCACCGTCAGCATTCCTTTGATCAGTATTTGTACAGCCAGAAAAACACCAAAATCTGTAACACTTTCCGTAATGAAGAATAATCTGTGGTGAATATGTATGCCGAGAAATGGATTAATCCTTCGAGTGATGCAGAGTTTAAAAATATTTCACACAGATGCGCGAGATATGTAGAGCTTTACCGCACTGTTCACTTTTCCCCACGTGCTTTGCGGAGTGGAATGATCTGGCATTTGTAGCTCTTAACCTGCAACACATAGATCGACCTGGTAGTCCTTCCAACATCCGCAGCTTTATCCCAGACAATGGTACTGCCTACAAAGAAAACAGAGTTTAGTAACACTCGCTCGCCAACTTATGTTGTATGGTGGAGAATACATACAACATTTAACCCACATCCAAGTTCCATTCACATCGAAAGAACGCTTGTCTTTAAAAAAGATCCTGTATTAGCTTAAATTCCTCGTGACTGGATGGAGTAATAAAGCTCTCTGTGATATGAAACTCTTCTATTGTAACGATCGAGGCAGGAGTCTGTTAAACATCTCGATGGAACCACACCACTGCGTGTCTGCTGCTCTTCATTGGACTGCATCTGAACCTTCATTAATGTTTCTTTTTTGTGTGGTGTATTTGGTGAAAAATCAAGTTTAATACTACCTTATTTTTCGCCAGGGCACTTTATAAAATTGCCTCCCCACCTTCAGATGCATGCTATACTATTCTGGGATAATTACAAAAGATAGATCAATATAATGCTTGTTAGTATAATAAATGTATGTCACCATCACCACAGAATTATGAATCAAGAGAGGGACCTGAGTATACCTACCCAATACGATTCTAGTACCCACAACCAATCATGTAACGTGGTTTTATGGGTGGTAGTGACGAAGGAAGTGTCAAGAATTAAAACTAAGTATACATTATCTGTTTGTGTGCAGAACGCCAGTACGTCCTCACTTAAACAAAAACAGCCGCATTATTTCGAAGTATATACTCGTATAATTACATATTACTTTTTCTTGAGTGCACCATAGTAGCTCTAATGCAATGTTAGCTATACAGAATACAGAAAATTGTCTAGTATGTCCAAAGTGTCACATATATATGGTAAACGGTTTCCAAACCATCATATTTTTTGCAAGTACATCAACATGTAAGCACTCTCCTTTAGCAACTGCAAACATCTTGGATCCCTATTTTATATTCAGATTTTTCCCTGTTTTCCATATTTTCATTTTTTTCAAATCTTTCTTATTTTCCCGTATGAAAATGTACAATAATATGGGTCCTCGTATTGCTTAACATGTTTGCTTAGCATCCTTCAGTGATTTGGGTACTTCCAGCAAGCCAGAGAGAATCTACAAAGTGTCTGCAACATTACTTGGATGGGGAATTATAACTGCTATGCATCGTAAAGATAGTATATATATTTTACTTTCATGCAATGCACACACATACAGTTTAGTGGAGTGTGCAAGTTGCCTCCGGCCTCCTATTAAAATGTCTTGAAACATCTGTTAATGCAAGATTCAACTGTTCCTTGCAGTAGTATTGCGTAGGGATTAAAATGACGTGATGTTTTAGCAACCCTTCAGGAGACCGTCAACACCAAGCAACAGGAGTATTGCATGACAATTATGCGTTTTCACACTAAAATCCTGTTTCTCTAATACTGGTGAGTGTAGGAATTAGAATCTGTGTGTTACTGGCGGTCTCTGTGTTAAAAGAAACAGATATTTTTTCAGTGTTACAGCATGAAATCGTGATTAGTAAACATAATTTTCTTATCTCCTCTAATGTGACAAACATAAAGTGAGTTTACCATTTTAGTCTCCAAAATCTTTGATGTTTTTTTGTGTCCCACAGACGGGGTTTGGGGGGGGGGGGGGAGGAGGTGTCAGAGTGTCCATAAACACTATGCTGTTTCCTTGATAGTTTCCTCGCTTACAGAGGGCGTGGAACCATACTAGATAGTTATATCTCCCCATATCTCACGTTTAGTGGAAGAGATCGGGAAAAAGTAGCCTGAGTGTCAAATTTGTTAGGTGTTGACCCAGCGACAGCATGTAAGCATAAAGTTTCTCATTGGGCGATACGACCCTATGCGGACATACATTTCTCCTCTTTTCAAAACTATTATTTTCAAAATGTATAACTGTCTTCCTCTGATTCACTTGCATCCAGTGACGTTTTGTTCATTATTATACAGTATTTACAACGTATTACAATTTATTCTTGCCAGTCTAAAGTGTTTACTTGGTCTTTGAATATAAGATTTACGAAGATAGAGTAACGACTCTAACTTTTCAAACATTGTTACCCGCAAATTTTTGTACGTGTTTAAGGATTTCTTGCCCCAGCTGTTGTTGTACCCCTCCTAGTATGAGTGGGCTCAAGATGGCCCAATAAATACTTTGAAAATATGTGTCTCTCTTAAGTTAAAATCTTCTGCGTTGTTAGGTCAAGTTATAATTCCTTTTAAAATAACCGACGTTTAGACCCCTCTGCTGGGATCTTCTTCAGGATATTTCGGTGTCCAATATTGCTAGAACACTGTCAGAGACCAGTTTTCCCGAGGCTGTGCTGCAGAATTGAGAGTAATAGTTAAAATTCCTGTGGCTGCCATTAGTGAGCCATCGTCATAGGCTAATATTCCCGCGCAGATACCGAAGAAGGGGCGTTATTAGCTAAACTCTTGTGGATACTATTGGTGTCTCATCATCATTGAATAGAAAAGCACTATTCCACACTTACGCTGGAGAAGGATTATTCGTTTAAATTCCTCCTGCTACTACTGTTTGCCCATCATCATTGGCTAGATGCGAAACGGACAGAGTAAGAGAGGTGGAATGTTTAACCAAAGTATTATTGTCCGCCGACGTGACATGCACATCGTTGGTTGTATTGTTAGCACAAAACAGCCGCATATTTACTTCCTTGGTGGCAGGTAGCCACGATGCCAGAAGCCTATAGCCGTCCTTTCTGTTGAATTACATACATTCTTGGAAATTTCAACCGCTTCTAGGACATTTCTTCTATATATATTGGTTTCCTTAGCCAGCACACGTACGTTATTAAAATCGATGTCAGAGCCACAGTTCCCATGATGTTCCGCTACCCGATTTTACACTTCGTTTTAGCCGCACGTGCTATTCGTGTCCCGTAGTGCGTCCTTTAACATTTCTTCCCGTTTCGCCTGTATACACTTTGCCACAGCCACATATGACTTGATAGACGCCTGTATTGTGGAGGCAATAAGGTGCATCCAATTTTGTTCGGAAAAGAACTTTATTTTGCTTTGTCTAAAGAAAAGGTGTCTGGATATCATTTTTCTTTAGAATTCCGCTTATGCGGTCAGTGACCCCAGGAACGAACAATATCTTGAGAAGATAGTACCTCGTCTTTCTTAATAGCGTGATTAATATTCCGCCTAAATGTCCTGTCGACTGAACAACTATCAAACCATTTACCTCCATTGTCTTCTTTAAAAAATCCAACTCAGATTCCAGGTTGTCATCATCGGTGATACGCAAGGCACATGAAGACAGTGTGTTGAGCACTGCTTGCTTCTGGTCGGGTGGTGGTGCGAAGTGGCATCTAAATATCTGTTTGTGTTGGTTGGCTTTCTATACACTCCGTGAATATACTGTTATCAGATCTTCGTATACCAACACATCTAGGAACGGCAAACCGACCTCATACTCAGCCTCGATGATAAATTTGATTTTGAGGTGAATTCTATTTCAGAAATTATGGAACGCATGAGGTTCTTCTTCGCTATGTGACCACTTAATAATTGTATCATCCACATTGCGGAGACAGCAAGAAGGTTTCAGAGCGTCACTACTTAATGCCTGTTGTTTGAAATGTTCCATAAAAATGTCACCTGCAATTGGAGGTATGGTTGAGCCCATAACAAGGCCGAGCCTAGTGATTGAGTTCACCACTGTATTGTAAATGGCTCGAAAGGAGACATAATTCGATTAAGCCACAAACAACTGTATCAACTCTCTCCATTCTGGTCTCCATTCTATCTTATACTGGTACGTTAGTATATAACGATGTCATATCAACGCTAACGAGCATGTCACCTGCAAATATCTTCACTGGGCGTATAATTTGTAAAGGAAAATGTTTCGAATCTTCGACAAAGGTATTTGTTTTACCAACTAGATGTCCCACTTCACCAGATAAATGACGTGCTGAAAGATAAGTTGACAAGTTAATCCCACTGACAATAGGCTTCAAAGTAACCGATATTTTATTGATCTCGGGGAGTCGATACATTTACTCATGTTGTCAGTACTACTGACTCGTGCATGTGATGTTATTTATATGTGTTTGACGACGTTGGTGTTGATTCCGTATTTAACATTTGACGTTGCCACTATGGGTGCAGTACATTAGGATTTTGTTTTTATGAAACAGATCTGATGATAGTCATTAAAGACCGAAACCGGTATTTTGTTAACAAAAAGTTTGTGACCATAGGCGTAAATTAAAGGAAACTTATTCCATACATTGGTTAAAATGGAAAAACTGCTACTTTTTGTGGTGTTTATTATATGCGCATGGTACTTCACACATACACATACAAGATAGATATGTGTTTTTGATATTTTGTATACTTTAGTATGAATTAAAAATCCTATAAATGAAAATAGTATTAAGCTTCGATTTATAACCACTATGTTTGATACCACACGAATAAGAAATGGTAATAAAGTGCCATATACAAATCCAATAAATGGCAATACAGCTGTAGTTATAAAGTTATACTAACATGCTAAACAGTTGATCAGTACAAGCGAGGTATAATGCATTGCAGAGAGTTTTACTCTTGGTCATATCAGAGAGAGTATAGTACTTCCTCCAACATTGTGAAATTAGACAGAGGCCTCTCTTTTTTTTTAATTTCTTTCCATGTCAATGGAACAAGGACTTGGTCAAACATTATCTGAAAATTCCACCACACAACGTCACACACACTTTGTAAAAACGACCCTAAATCCTAACATATCGCCTAGATCTGTGTGTGGCACTGTTAAGCTATTTCTATCTCGAGGATTAAACCCAGTTTCAAGCATACATACACAGCATATGAAATTGTACATTGTGGAGGGCTACTTGCACCGATTTAGTGGTCTTCTGCCTATATGGATACTGAGCAAAGGAAAAGCGATTGTTCCCATGTGCTCTAATCTCTCATCTTATTCCTACAACCTCTGTGTGACATTTATATCGGAGGTCACCAAGGAATTATCAGACCACGTGCCACCGCCCCAGAAAGGTGACGCTGCTGTTAGACACTGTATTGAGAGAATTGTTACACACACATAATCTATAATAGACTCAAGAGATGGCTATGGTGATGGTAGACCATGTGCAGCGATGCGAAGTGACAGATCAGGGTCATGAGAGTGACAGCATCCCTGGTGGTCGTTAACTAGTGGCAAAGAGATATTGTCCAAACCACCCTTTTCTGTGGCATATCTTGGAGGCTGTGGTGCACCTACACACTCTCTACAACTGCAGAATTGTGGGGGGAACTGACTGGTGTGGACACATGTTAGCGTAATAAAAACTTCCTGAGATTTCTACCCTAAAGTCAATCATAGTATCAACATGGATAATGTAGTCAGGGACTCGTTCAACAGTGCATGTCTTCACTTACATTCCTATTGAAATCAGAACACTGATGTACTGTATATGAGTATGACATGGCTGTAGAAATGTTCCTAATTCCCACTGTTATTTACATATGCGCAGTAATATTGTGCTATCTAACTTCTGTTAGGTGAGCTGATAGTGTGTCAGCCATCGTTTCTTTTAACATACACCTAACACAAGGTCCACACATATCTATCCATGATAAGTAATAATTTCTATCACCACACTAGGCTGTAAATTGTTTAAATATGTAAATTATTTAAATGGTGCACTGTGTTGCTTGTTAAATATTTATTTATGATCTCAAAAAGTGGATAGTTTTTGGAAAAATCAGTAAAATTCTGAAAAATTCCCCCAGTACTGTATATACCGATGGAGGACGGCTTATATGATAAGGTGCTTGCTGAAATGTCATTGGGCACAATAGTCTGCTACTAACTGCAGAAAATGTAATTATTTAAGAAGCTGACACATATGTCAGGTCTGCAGATGGGCAGCATACAAGTGAGGAGCCTGTCTGATAGTGTACAGAGCACAAGTGACAAGTTGGTCTGATGGTTGGATTGGTGGGGGATAATCGGCGTTTTTGGGAAATACATAATTATGATTGGGTGTTGAATACTGACAATAAAATTGGTATACCATTAATTCCACTAACTGTACAATACGTTATGACATATTGTTATAAAGACAAGTGGCTAGTTTGTGGGTAACAACTGACCCCTTGTACCTTGATAACACTGACTATGAGGACATTAATACATTGCCTTGAAGGACAACTGTCTGAGGAAATTTGGCAAGGAGGACATTGAACCTTTGGAGAGATCTGGCAACAATGTGTCCTTGGCCTATGAACTTTGAGAGATATGACAACAATGGATGCTGTGCAAATACCTCTACTGCCCCACTACTCACAATATGTATCAACCATGCAATTACTCCAGAGTGCAGCTATCCTGTGAATCAAAATTCCATAGTTACATGTGATTTACAGAACAATATGTCTGTTACACACTGAAGGCAGAAATGGGGACAAAGCAAGATTTCATATGGTACATAGCAGAAGAACATAGTATTATCAAGAAAATACACAGATGATTCAACAGTTCCCTACAAATTGTGTTATGGGAAGAAAGTAAATATATTTTGTAATTTTTTTATCTTTTACTAAGAACAGTTTCAATTTTAACCTTAAGGTTATGAATCAATAGAAAGGTCAGACACAAGAAGTATGTAATTCACAACATGGATCTACAGGTGAATTACCAGTAGACAGGAAGATTTTAATTCAGCACCAAAAGTAGTCATATGTCCTTAAGCATTTTATTTTATTTTATTCTGTTAATGTGAACTTATAAATCCCAGTAGTATTATATCCATTTTAGTTGCAGTTAAGGCTTCATATTAAACGATGAATGATAAATAAGTTAATATATTCATTTTTATTTATTATTTTATGAAGATCTATGAGTTCCCTAAGAATGTTGAACTGTTAAAGAAGAAATTTTGTTTTTCTTTATTTTGGGACATCCAAGAAATAACAGGACTTAACAGATGGCTTGACAGTTTAAGTAAGAAGTTGATTAGGTAAAATAATATGGTCATACAGGCAGCACACTAGCAAAGGCAATAGGAGACGAGCACAGATATTGGCTACAATGGGAGATGGGAAGGAATTTTAAATAGCAAACATAGATGTTGAAACTCAAGTCTGGAAATCGAAACGTGGCGTGATCGAATCTTTGACAGATATTTCATTCTCTTTTTAACCTAGCTCTTAGCTGTCAATGAGGTGAAGATTCGCTATCCGCATTAAGTTGTAGATTTCATTTCCCTGTTAGCATAACTGTGGTAGGTTATGGATGTAGTCATGTAAGAGGAATAGACTACGAAGAATTCCGCCAGGTCACTAAGATACACGAGGTTATCATCATTATCTGATACATAAAACTGTAAATGTCTACACATACAGATAAAATTGTCTACAGCATAGAAATTTACTCTGATAATTACTTTTTTCAGCTTGGTGCACGTAAACAATCGTTTAAATTCGGCCAAGATCATGGTGCGGTATTATGTGCTACATGAATGGACATTTATCAACAAAAACGTTGTGTCTGTGTATGAATCGATGGCTCCTGAGGATAAAGAAATCTTTTATTTTAATGTTAAAGAACTTGATTACTACGACTATTGTAAAAAGTCAATTATTGGAGCGAAGCTGTACCTTCTGAATGAGAGCATCGATGATATACCCGGTGATGTGAGATACATGAGAAGGTATGTACTTCATATCAATTTTAATTCTTATAATATAATTTGAGGAGTGTCAGAAGATTTTTTTCTGATGTTTCTAATCAGATTAACTGCATTTGCTTCCTCCAGAACCATAAATATTTTAAAATAGTCACGTTTACATACATTTAAATTACATATTTCCTTATATCTATTACATGAAGTCAAGTGTTATTGTGTTGTATCATTGTGATGAGTCACACGCACACAACACACATGGAACAGCATGAAAGAAAATGTTATATCATGTGGAGCGAGTAACTAACGATGACGGCAGATAAGTGTGTACCCAAAGCAAAGCTCATTTGCAACCTCGTAGTGATGCTACTAGCACTACTCTTATGACAATGACGGGAAATTTTAATAGACATCATGTTTAGATCTAGTATTATGCGCACCAGCTTTCGTTCTCGGAGTTTCTACTTTTTTCCGTCAGCATACAAAAAATTACAAAAAGTCGATTTCCATGCGTCCTCATTGCAAGCCAAAAATGACAACAGTATTAGGTTACTTCACTTCTAAGAATGTAGGTACCAGCTTCAAGTTCTTTTTCTTAATCTCAAGCCACTGTTTCCAAGAGGAAGAATAGCGTTTTGGCAGTAAGACATGACCCATCACTGGGTCCTTCGCACCGTGTAGGTCTTCACTGATTAATGACAGGAAAGCTCGGCATGCAGTCGGAACTCTACTGACTGGGCAGAAATAGTAGGAACCACTGTCAGCTGCTGCTGCACTGGTGGAGCTGCCTGGTCAGCTGCCACAGCTGTGTGGAGCATTGTGCTGTCACTGGGACATGTCAGTACACAATATAGGGCAGGAGCTTGTCAACACAGAGCCGTCAGGTGCCAGACCCTTGACACACGACAAATTATGGGTGGCATAATATGGGCAACAGTGCCTTAATGAATTCTGTCGTAGTCATGCAAATCACCGGCTCTTCATCGGCTTACATCGTCAATGTGTCGACGTGGAAGAGCAAAGTCGTTTGTGATCCTTCCCTTGTGTGTTAACCCTCCTATGTATTTGATGTGGTTGTAAGTTCATACTGGCCGTTGTTTAGAAGGGTTCAAAATGATGCAACTGATGGTGAGGGGGAACTGTAACATTGGCATACTTAAGTCTCTCACTAGATGCCAGCGGTCTGGACGACTGCAAACTTTGGTGAGACTTAAGGTGTAAAAAGAGGATTATGCATCAAAATCATGGCAATGGAAGTGCCACGTTCGATGCACCAGTAGCCGATATTTCGCTGAAGTTAAGCAATGTTGGCCATGTCTGATACTTGGATTTGTCTCTGACTGAGTCTGCTGTGTGCCTTTTGAAATTTTTCCTTTGGCTGTCCAACATAGGGGAGAAGAGAGATGGTGGTGCTGTGTCTCTGAACACCAGTCCTTGACCAATTTCCTGGATTAAAATCTAAACTTGTCTCAGTGTCTTATGAAGTGAGAGAATGCAGCACTGTTGAATGCAATCCACCCACTGACTGTGGACGTAAAGGCAGGTCTTCCCTTTGGGCTTACAGGCACCTACAATAAACAGTTACACTTAAACACACAATGCAAATATTTCATGAAAGGAAGGTACCTATGAATATGAAGGCAGGCAAACACGCTTCCAATACAGGTGGTTGAACCTGCCCTTTGGGGTCTAGCAGACAATCACGTCATACGACTTTACTTGCTTTAATGAAAATCATCACCTGGCTGTTGCTCGTAGTGGAGAATAACTACTTTTCCTAAATTTCGTTAATGAAAGTGTGCCAGGTGTCAGAAGCAACGTAAAAACATTTAGCGACCTTAAGAACTTCACTAAAAGTAGGATCGGCTGTGGCTAATGCTTTAGCTGTCACTTCACTCTCAGGGGAAAGGGGTGGGGGGCTAGGTACACAGCCACAACATGAATTGATGATTCTGTGCAGTTACTCACTGGGCGGGCTTCAAAATGATTAGTATACTACACTACAAGCCAAACACATGACTGGTCGTAAGCTTTAAAAGGCAGTACCACCTAACCATATTGTTGGTACAGTATATGAACTTTTGCATATGCCAGCAATAACTGACTCGTGAAATAAAGCATAACCGATCATACTTCTAATTTTCCATTGTTAAGCAGAACAAGAAAAAGAAAACCTGGAAGTGGGGCAAGTGAAAAATACCCTCTACCAAAATCTTCACCGTAATTTTGCAGAAATAGATATAGATGTAGGAAAATAGATGCGTTGATTAGAAGAGTAGACCAAAATTGTTGATCCAAGGCTAGAAACAAGATTGTTTATTCAAGACAATACCATAGCAATAACCAATAATTTAGCCACAGTTGTGTTTGAGGTTCTAGAACTCTGGTACTGTGGAGTGAATCTTGTGCTGTGTGAGTGTTCACTATCTAGAAGTAACGAATAAATGGAAAGTATGGTTTCTTTTGACTACAATGGATCCGATTTTCAGAAGAAAAATCGTTCGCTCTGTTGGTTCAGAGCGCTGTCAGCTGGTGATCCTGTGATAATGCCCTTAGAGCACATTCTAGTGCTCGCATTTTCTGCTATGTCGCTCACTGAACTATGCCAATATTTTTATTTAAGCTCTGCATGTAAACTATTGTACAAGCTTAGAGTATGAAGGGTTTTGGAGGAAAAGCTGACATATCGGTACCGTAGCCCACTGGTCAAGTATTCTGACTGGCGGTTTGTCAAGTTGGATTCGATCCCCACTTCTACAATTTTTTTTCCTCTTTTTTCATTTTATCATGTTCCTCGCAATGTTGAACTACTAGGCACCAAGTTTAAGACTTCGACTGTCACAGACGTGATCTCAACATTCAGTAATTGAGTGCGCCATATATTAAATATTAAAAAAATTATATTTGTTCTTCAATGGTGTGCTTTGCGCCCATTTCTGCCATTGGGCATTCGGAATAATGTGGTCATAACGATCGTCATATTCCATAAACGGTTCAAGATAATGTAACGAGGTTTCTTTGCAAATGATTGCAAGAAAAGGACTACATATGTCACATATAAAAACTTTTTTATTCACCGATTCACTCGCCCACGGCAGCGAGACGGCCGACAGGACGAGATGCGTAAATGTATCAATAGTGCTTAAGCTATCTACAGCTTTTCGCGTGAAGTATGAGGGATTTTCGAGTGGCATTTCATGTACAAGTCTCATAGACCATCTGTCAAGCACACTGATTAAAAATTCATTGGATCCGGTCCGACTCCCATTGCTAGAACTGTTTTGATTTTTCAAAATTTTATTTCATTTCTCATAAAGTTAACGATTAATTATAAATTTATGTCGACTGAAATAGTTTAGTTTTTATAAGTTACATTAATATATTCAGTTTAATTACAAATACAAACTTTTTAGATCAGATGGGCATAGGCCATAATGATGCATGTCCTACCACATCAGGGAATGGTGCATTGGTATTGTGTTGTATTTTCCCTGATAAGGTAACGGTGTTCTTTTTACCCCATGTAATTGTATCTGCAGTGTAATTAGTATTTAGTAACTACAGTTTCTAATTGAAATATCACTCTTTCTAGGATGTACTATCTGCACGTTGTAGTGCGGACACTTTTCTATGGTCTGTTACTCTGGGTACTGTACTCGATGTCAGAGCCAGCACTGGAGATGGTTGAAACTGAAATGGAATATTTGACTTCTGTGTTTTATGGAGCTCCTATTATTAGAGCACTCGCAGACGATGATCCTGTTTCTTCTACAATGTTGCCAGATGACGTGGTTGATGTGATAAACAGCTGAATACTCTGTTGTCAGTTTTGTTCAGATAATTAGCTTCAATATTACACTAGTAACTGACTCCAATAAAAATTCCTCATTCCAAAATCCTTTATGAAGGAGAAACTTTTTTCACAAAAAGAAGAGTGCAAATTTCATAAACATACAGCACTGATAAAAAATGGTAATTGGTATGGAACAATGGAATATTCAAGTTAAAAACGTGGTTGAAAACTCTGAAATTACCCAAAAACGCTGCCTGTCCTCTTACTTTAATTGAATCTACACTGGTTTCAAAATTTTTGAATTACTGTACTTCATGGAGTATTTGTTTTGGTAATATAGCGTCATAACATTATGAATATGTAAACTGTAAGATTTTTCTCCAACTGGGAGAATTTTGAAAAAAAAAATACCGCAGAAAATGAAGCTTAGTTGGGTATGTGTGCCTCATTTAAATTACTAAGCAAATTAATTTTGAAGAAAATCAATTACGTGTTCACAGCAGTTTTTTATACCCCAACTGAAAACAGTTATTGTCTTCTGATTGTTAATATTTACTAGCTATTTCTACATTCTTTACCTCTGAGTAGTGATTTAAACTGACCCACTTCAAAATTAATCAACATCCTGAATAAGATTTCTAATCCTGTGTGCATAATTGTCTTTTTCGGATGTTTATACACTGACACAGTTCATGCAGATTGGTAATGAGCCAGATTATAGAACATCCTACACAGTCACCGATTTTACCACTGATTCACACTGCCACAAGGTGTACTGAATACTCAGCAGCCACTGACTATAACCTAACTCACACACAGAAACAAAACAGTGCCACTGATCGTCTTTCAGATAGTTACAATCAGATTCAAAAGTCAAATATGAGTGTAGAATATGCAAATAAAGTAGCTAGCCACAGTAGTCATTGAAATATATTTGAACTATCCAGGCATTTCAACATCTGCATCAATGTTTATGTCTTCAACTTCATGCTCAGTCGCTAAGCCACTGTTGAGCTTATGGGGAGGATACTTTTCTTTATGCCACTTATCAGGGATTATGTTTGTTCCCTGGGCGTATGGTGCACAGGGAAATCTACTGCTAAAAATCCTTTGTGTGCACGTTAATAATTTTTACTTTCTCTTCCTAGCCCATATTTGAGCAAAGCGTGACATGTAGTAGGCACAGAAATTAGAGTGATGATGGTCAAATCGCAATGAATCTAGTTCATTTAGGACGGAGACATCAAATTTCAAAGAATCATAATTGCTGACTCATGAACACTATTAAAAAAGAATGAGTAATGGGAAGAAATACACACAGTACATAAGAAATTTAATACTTTCCTGAAATTACTGAATTATTAATCACAGTTTTCTTTACAGTTGGTCAAGAACTATTACAGTGAGGTGACCACCAAGCACAGTCCTAGTACACAAACTGCACCTTCGGCACTGTGTCTCCATTTATGATGAGACCATACCACACTTTATTAAGAACAATAGCATAAACATTGCACCTGCCATCGCTGTTTACATTTTTGGACTGATTTTCACCATTATACCCATGTTTACATTCTAAAATACGTCAGTAAATAAAATGTATTTCGTAAAACGTTGGAAAATATTACAACTCTGGTAGAATTGTGTGTGACAGCATAATAACCTCCAACTATAAAATTTGATTTTTAACAGCACTGTCATTATGTATTCTAACTTTGAAGCTTGTACCCAAAGCGCTATCATCATCACATGATCAACTTCTAATTGTTACTTTGCGATTTGTAGTGCTCTTAATTTTTTGGTGTCATCTGTCTGCAACCTCTGCTTGTCCCGCAAAACACTGTTTATACCTTTAGTATTCTCGGCGAGTATGGAGGTGGAATTCAGAAAGAATGGCTCTATATATTATCATAATTTACGAGGTATGTCAAATTGTGTGATTAAATACTATAAATTAATGACGTCATGCATACTGCGGATAATGGCGGTAACAAATACAGGTGTATCCCACATTAAACAACTAACACTCTGCAACAAATAGATACCAAGTATACATTAACACTACATTATCAATGTATGGAGAATGAACATAAGACTGTCCCCAGGACACTTGTAAATAAAAGACAGAGCAAAAATACACTCAAAACGCGTTGATGAATGTACTAAATTTATGCTTCAAGAACAATTGCCACTACTAGCACAGGATGAGAGTATTCATTTACTTTCTCTACGCTGTGTAGAACATTATGGAAAATGGTAAGAAGAGGCGGGCTACAGAGTCATGTGGCGACTGTCCTAATGGGAAAGGCAAGCAGGAACAGAAATGATGCAACAAATTAAAACTGTAAACAGGAAATTCATTTCACCTTCACTATCCAAGTGTACAAACACTAACCACAAATAACGCAGCAAGTAATAAAGTCCAGTTCTCAGTATCAACAAGGATGACGATCTCTAAACTAAGGACAGACAATGGTGTCAAAACAGCGACTAGGCAGTGTATGTGTAGCACCATGTTGTGAAGTTTTGTGGCGGCGTTCGTAGCGACAAACAATTCGCTGTAGAAACGGCTTACGAAGTCACCGCTACACTTTTAATAGCGGGCCGACCGGTCCGCTGGAACAGTGAAGAGAAAGATCAAAACCCAAACACTCTGATTAAATAAAGTCGGTACTTATCTTCATTAACGAAGATACAGTAACACAGTAGTGAACTCCGTGTCTACAGAAATCTGTCTAGTTCAAGTCGGAGCGGCTAGGTCAGCGTCGGCTGACGACAAACAACAACTCTGCTGCGATGAACACACAACTGACTAGCAAGTACACAATTCCGTGGCTAGTATACAACTGAGCGGCGAATACAGAACTGTCCTAGCGCTCGCGACTCCAGCGCTTAAGAAGCCAGAAGCCAGCGGTGGCGCGCGCAGACTTGCGGCGATTTCCTGTATCGCTGGCGCTGCTTATGCGGACGGCGTCCGGACTTTGATGCTGCCAACCTTTTGGCAGCGGGCTCGGTTGGCATTACTGGCTAGGATATAACATGAAGAGTCTCCAAATGCGAGTGGGACCATCAGGCTGCTGCCAGCCATCCTATATTATGGTGACAGAGGGCACTCATGGTATACAGCCAGTGGAGGTGAGGCTCAGCAGGTGTGCTCACATTGGGTCTGCTGAATGCTGTACGACCTCAACTGGATTCAGACAGAAATTTGCAACTGAGTTGCCAACTTAAGAAGCCCATGGGGTGGTAGCAATATACGGTACGATTATATTTTTACTTCTTTTACTTCCGTCAGCCCCTCTGTTACATTGGATGGAGGCTTCGCAAATACAGCACAATTTTTATATGACAGGTGGTATTAAAATGAAGTCAGTAGTGACAATATGTGTGAGTAAATACTGACTTACGAACTTATAAAGTTAATACTAGCAGTAGTTGTGCAATTGCTGCCATTCTAGTGACAATACTAATAACAATAATAATAATAATAATGCCAGTAATAACAATAATAATTTCAATAATAACAATAATAATGACAGTGACAGGTAGAAAAATAATTTGTGGGTGTAGAAAACGAATGTTTTCAGATATAGTGACTCCTGGGGAATGGAAGTTCAAGGAGACTACTTCATTTAATAATACTGGGAAATGAGGAAGATCTGGTGGGAAGAAGGTTGTATAAGGCTAACGAGAACATACAGAAACAAAAGTAATCATTACTGTTCCTTTAGTAGATACGTCATTAATGTCTTCTGAAGACGGAGATGTTATTCAGTTCTCTGGTTCATGGGATTCTTTGAAGAGTTATGGTTCCTGCTACTGAGGAGGACTTCGAGAAAGAGTCTGAACGATAGAGTGGCATAGAAAGGACTTCGCTCTGAATAGGCTACACAAGCACTTCATATATAACAAATAAAAAATCTGAATACTTGGGAGTAGGACTCGCACACTGAGGGATCTGGACAAACTCAGTTATGTACGTAGACGGTTCATCCATCCCACCCAATCCAGACTTTCGAGGATTTTTCCCTGTTATCGATACTGATAATGGCAAGATACCAAATATTGAACGTAAGTGGCCAAATATTTTGACTGCATTGACGCAGAAGGTTACATTTCATACACTGCCAGGAACCATAGACCTTGGTATGTGAGATAAGTGTCAACTTGATACGTTTACCAGTTCCTGTAAAGTAGGGTTCTTTGCAGTCGGCAGACAGACAGAGAGGTAAGTGGACAGACAACAAAGTTATAAGAATTCCGTTTTTACCGACTGAGATACGAAACCCGGAAAAAGGGTGACAGTGAAGACGTGAGACATACATGTAACCCTCCGCACTCGACTTACCTGGTTGTCAGTAGGCGTCTTCAGTCCATGACTAAGGTAGACATTGGCTGCTACAGTCTCTCAAGTATGGAGGACCTACAGCACCTGATCCAGAAAAACCTCTGTATTTGGGTGCCATATCTCGATAACCTAACAGTGATTACAACCTGTCGATAACTGCTGATAGGACCTTGAGCAAAGGAGGTGGTTCATTACTGTTCCCTGTCACCCTGGCTGATGGCCCCTCCACCTCCCTACCCACTAATGATATTAACACGCCTTGACCGCACCAACCAGCAGTAGTAAGAGTCCCACTCCACTCAGCAGTATGGGTGTACAACTTGGGCATTTTGCTTCCTCACCACCCATCAGTGGCCCTATGTGGCAATGGCTGGATTGATGAAATGTCCCATCTTCCACCACAATTTATGCCTCTGAGCGCATACATGGGTCACCTTTGGCACTTACCATTGTGTCAACACAAGTTACATTATGCATAAGCACTTGGAAGAAGAAGTAGTCTGCAAACACTCTTCAGGTAGGAGTAAACTACGTAGCAAACATTTTATTTGATGATTCATTATATATCCAAAGACATTAAAAGATTAAATGCTATCATTATACCCTTATATTTGTAGGCCTGCAAATATTTTAAGATGATATAAATGATGTTGTGCTAAAACAAGCAGTTGCTGTTATGGTAGATGGGAACAAGTTTTGAATTTTCAATTTCAAAGTTTCTAATGCAATAGCACGGGATGCAACATTCTGCAACATGCTGGAGGAAACGTAGAAGACAAATTCTTCGTTGTCACAATATCACCACCATTAATGGTGTGGACAGGCGGATTGCAGATATTTACCGTAAGAAACACTCTGTTGGATTTGTATGGACATGCAGTTTACATTAAGGTAGTGTGGGCCGAGAAAGTTACCAACTTTTCTAGGTGTGGATCCTGTCGCAAGAATAATCATGTGAGCTCACGATTTTCCACCACAGAAAAAACTGTATAAATATTTCAGTACTCCTGACGGGATCAATGTTTGACATTATTCAGTGTAAGGGTTATGATCTGATTGTGTGTGGAGACTAAAATTTTCTCATAAAGTAACTGTTTTTTTTTCACTTATTTTCTCCTGTATAGTGTTATTTCAGGTAACAAAGTTGGATCCAGACCGCATTATGATCTGGAAACTCGTACACACTGTATGTATGTGGTGGTACAATGCAGTTTTAAGGCTCAGTAGCAGGTGCATAATGTCACGTTATCGCTCATACACTATCTGTCCAAAAGCATCTATGGTACAGTTCAACAAAGCATATGCCCAATCCTGGTTGCAACTAACAGGATGAATGCTATAAACATTCACATCATGATGCACCTTAACAGTTAAGCTACAGTCCACTACAGCAATGGAGGGCATTGTGTGATTATCATTCATGCATATGATTAATAGGTTTGGACACTATAACATAATCACAAAACCACCTACATCACCAAACCAGCTACATCTCAGCAGTCCCATACAGTGCTGAAGGACAACACACATCAAGTATAGCTCACATAGTGCTGGATGTGTCAGACTGTTGATACTTTGAACACATTTGAAGAAATGACATGGGGAAGATAGTCAATCAAAACAACTAATTCTTGAGATTTTTTATTGAAAAGGTAATAAGACACATCAGCAGCGGCATAGAAGTAGCAGAATACAAAAGTTGTGAGCAGCTGTGTTCTTACAAAAGACGCAACATGGCATGTGTAGTAACATGATTTGAGCTGGCATGGATATGGGAGTAAGTCAACAAGCCACTGAGGTAGCAGCTCCTACCATGTGGCCAACCGTTCAATACAGTGTTGTTGATTCGGTAGTGACGTTTCTAGTAGTTGTTAGTAAGATAAAATGCCTCCTAAGCCTCTTATTTACAATCTGGTGAGTCATATCTTCCATCTGCAAGTTTACTAGATTACATTCAGTAGGAAAATACAGTTTTGTGTTTTATTATGACCTCAGGGATTTGTATTATTCTTTGGTGAAGGCTACGTCTAAATGGATATAAAGCTGTCATAGTTTTGAAGAGAATCAGGCACAGAAGCTGCACTCAGAGTTTTTGAAACAAAATTGAGTAATTAAAGGTACTTTCCTTTTTGGTTTAACCCACATAGTGCAGATAAAACAAACCATCCTGCGTAAGGCCGACAAATATGCTTTGGGCAAAAGACAAATATCTGTTATGCACTGTTTATCTTTGAAAGGTCGGTTCGCGCAAGTGTATGCAAAGATATTCAGGATATCACAGGATCAGCACAAAATCTTATTTACACTTTGATTGAAAAAAATAAGTAAAGAAAGGGGAGCTTGTTTCTCAGATCAAAGGGTAATAATCCTCAAACCCACGTCCACACACTGAAATACATCGAACATTACGCTGAGTTCATAAAGACCCACATTTCGTCATTTCCTAAAAAGAAAAGCCACTATTCACGCATTTCATATCTGAGGCCCAATCTCAATATCCAGAGAACGTACTGCAGCTTTATGAAAATAATGGTATACTCCAAATCAGACATCAACCAGTGCTTTTATCGAAGCAATTTTAAGACATCGTTTCCCAAACGCTCCTCCTCGAATTGACACTTGTTTGACATGTAGCCGGAAAAATAAAACAAAATGAGATATGGGACTAGAAAAGCTGCGTTTTATTTCTAGAAGAGAGCTAGGTCTCAAGAAGGCTGAGAAAATTATGGAACTTTTGAGTGAGGGTGATGCTGCATCATGTTACACATGCACCATCGACAGGTATCATGAACGCCAATTCTCACCACTGCAACATATTTCACAGTCGTCAGCTACCGAACTTTTACGTTAATGACGCTGGAGATACTAGCAAGAGTTTCGTGTGCTTGTGGCATGCCTGCATTGCTGGTCCTGAAGTAAATAAGGGGACGTCTTGTCTTCTAAGGGTCCTCACGTATGATATGATGCAAAAAAGAATTCTGCGTGATTTGATAAATGCGACAGCCAAAACAAAAATCGGGAGGTTTTAATGACTTCATTCTAGGCAGTGGGCAACAGTACGATTTATAATGTCAAATTGAACATTTTTATTGTCAGGGCTTTCTTAGAGACCACACGATATGGTAGCCGATGTGTAGTGGCCAGTTTTCGTTCCTAAGCGTTGGGCCAGCTCATTCCGTTATGTGGAAGGGGAGGGTGACAATGTTTCCCACCTTTCGGCCGGTTGGTGGTGACAAAATCGAGGCGCATGTCCTGCAATATTTCTCAAACTTTCCTGTAAAAAAACTCTCATTTTTGTGTCACTTACACACTTATATGTCTGGCTCATGAAGTTGTGCCCTAGTTCAGTTAATGATCTTAATTTTTATGATATTTATACTGAAGTAAGTCACTGTGTGAAATTCGAAAAAGTTTGCAGTGAAAAATACAGGTCATTATGATATAGCGATTGGTGCATACTACATACTTTTTGTTGCACATGACATTTAGGCAACATATTCAGATTTTCTTCAGTCTTCAGCACAGGTCTTTGTATGTCACCAATCCTGGGAAAAGTGTTCCGGTGTAGCAGACCCATTTGCGATCGTGCCCATCTAGCTATAAAGCAGGAGTGAAATATCCGCATCATTCCTCATATTTTCGTAGTTTGAGATACTGAAATGACATTTTAAATGATTGAATGCAAAGAGGAGAGTGTTTTTCCATATGCTTGTTACACCAAAATTCATTTTTGAACATGTTATTACACTGAGGGCAGAATTTTTCGATGAAAGAACATAACTTTAAAGGTCCATCGGTAGCTGGTGAAACAAGAAATGCCATGGTTTTCAGAACAGTATCGGTAGTATATCTGTGTGGGTTCTAGGCCAAAGACCAATTATTTCAATGTTCTAAGATTTAATAACAAGATTTAAGTTTTGTCATTTCCAACATCTTAAACATTTCTCTGTATCCATAGAAGAAATATTCATTTGACTAAAAAACTTATTCGGTTATAATTTCATATTCAAAAAGTAAATATAAAAACAAAAATTCTAAAACTGATGTAAATTCAGTAACATGAATTGAACGATCCTTACTTCCCATTTTACCTCAACAAATAAAATTTAATCACACTATTTTTTCTACTTTATCATTGTATCCTGAAAAGATTTTAGTATAATACTCAGGAAGAGTAATTTTATATTTATCGCCTTTTCATCATATTTTGCTATCAAAATTTCAGCTTTTAAAACATTGTAGCATTTGATATTTTTCAGATCTGTTAATTTAGTGACAACTTCTGCATAGTCATTACTATAATTGTTAAATTCACTTATCACACTTTTAATGAAGTTATTTATGTATAGTCTATTTGCTTTTATTTATTCAGAAGAAAATTAAAATTTCTAATTTGGAGGTTTAAAACTTTGAAATTGAAAATTTCAAAACTTTTTGGAGATTGAAATGTTTTCAGTTTTTATCTTCTCTGCATTTCTGAAAACATTTAAAAAGGAAATATAAAAATGAAGGAAACAATTTTATAACTATTTCAGTTTTTTATTTATGTATGTGATTAATAATCTTCAATTAAAGTTCTGTGTTGTAAATCATAAGATAAATTTATATTACCATACATAATTATACACGCAGTAGTAACATTTCGTATTTTTTATTGAAAATCCACATTATGTCATTATTGTTTCCTGAATAGTTAAACCATTTATTCTTCCAGCCATATTTATTACACTGCTAGGACGATTTTGAGCAAATCTGAATGGAGTTACATTTACATCGTTATTTAATTTTGTTATTCTTTTAAAATCTGTAAAACCATTGTAAGCTTTTAGTAATTTATTTGGGGGTCAAGATTCCAAAATATTTTTAGGAAAATCTTGATTTGTCCCATCTTTTACATAAAAAATTTACAGTTTAACATAGTCAAATAAAGAAGAATCATTTAATTTATTATTCTTAGCAAAACAATGAAAGTAACGTAAGAGATATAAACTTCAGCAGAATTATAATAATTCGTGTATTTAGTTCTAAGTCTCTTTTTATATTTAATTCAGCAAAATCTATTGTTTGTAATTGAAAGGAATTGTAATAATAATAAGGAATTATATATATATATATATATATATATATATATATATATATATATATATATATATATATATATATAAGGAATTATAATAATTCGTGTATTTAGTTCAAAGCCTCTTTTTATATTTAATCCAGCAAATTCCATTGTTTGTAATTCAAAGGAAGGAACTGGAATTCTTGGATTCTGTATCTTTCTTTTTCTAGTTCATATGTAGTTCTGTTTCATATTTAACAACAATAACGTGAATTTCGATAATTTTTACAACATTTTTATCTTCCTTTTGAAGTGTAACATCATAATTATTAACAGGACACTGCATTATAGAATCTTCTTTATCTCTTCTTCAACTCTAAATGAAAATTACTGTTAAATTTTCTTCCCATATTATTCTTTTAATTCCTTAAGAAATCCACTAAATAACTCTAATGGATAAGGTACTATAAGGTATTTGACTTGTCAGGATGATGGTGGGTGGGCGTGAGTGTCTTAGGGCGGGCCAGTGATCAGCATTTGGACATGGTCGAATAATTTACTTTAACTTTTATTAAAACTATTTACATACATACTCAGAAGCGTTCAGTGTCCTCGCAGCCTACCGACCCGAACGCGACGCGGAAGCCCGGTGTCTGACAACGCAGCAGGTTGTCTGATGACAACAGCCGCCCGGCCGACAGAAAGACCCACTTTTATTCTGCGATGCAAGCTGACTCACGCGGGCAGTGGCCTGGCATTGCGGAATGAGCGGTGACGGAAATATGCCTACCGCGCTGGAGGGTGAACGATCGCTTGCTTACTTCACCCGTTACCTTACAGTACTTCACTTTGTTTGATATTTTTAATTTTGTGATTGTTAAGAATGTGTCCTTCCATTTTTGATTCATTTGATAGAGATGAATTTAATCGAATAAGAGTTGGTGAAGAATTAAATGTATGCTCTATTCTAGATAAAAATTGTTTCCTTTTTTAATTGTAATAACATCAAATAATGTTAACACATAATTACGAATCAGTTTCATATTCGATTTATCCCTGTATGCATTGAAATCCAAAAATTATGGAGCAGTGTTTGTGGGCACGGAGCTAGCATTCGATAGCGTCCTACATGTGTCCAATTTCATTCAGATCTGGCGACTCTCGTGTCATCGAAATCAATGTATATTCACTACAATGCCCCTGTAAACACTGTAACACAATTCTGACCTTGTGATGTCATCACACGAAAGGAAGACATCAAGCATAATTGGATCCAGGTGGTTCACAGCAATGCACACGTTGTTGTTAGCTGTCACTGTGCTTTACATTACCACCAAGGACTCCATAGAAGTTTATGTAAACGTTCCCCAGAGCGTAACCCTGCTCCCACCTGACGTATGAGGCACCGTTCACATTACGAACGACCATACATCTGAATGGTAGCGTATCTGGCCCTGACCATTTACGTGGTGTAGCATTAAATGTGAGTCATCCAACCAGGTGACACGTTTCCATTGATTCACAGTGCAATCTCATTAATCCCGTATCCATAATAATCGTAAGTGACGATTTCATTGGATCGACATTGAAAGATGTCAGGGTTGTCTGCAGTAGAGCACCAAGTCAAACAATTTACCTGAACCTGCCCACGCTTGGGCCACACCAGCATGTAGGTAGTGTCAATGTCAGTACAGGAGCACAGCAGCTTCTCCACGATGGCCATCCCCAGGAAGCTGGTGGCCGCCATTAGCAGCACTGACCGGCCAGCATACCACTGTGGCACTCGGGGATCTGAACGCACATGCTGTCTTTCCACTGCAACCGTTGGAGAGACTATTAGACTGGAACTACACATTTCGGACATGAACGGCGAGCAGTAGTTGAGAAGGGAGCGACGCACGGTTGTGGGCTATTCCCAGCTTTATTCAATTTGCACACTGAACAGAAACCAAATAGAATTTCAGAAAGTCGATTGAAGACTGGTGGAAGGATCAAAGACTTTGCGATTTGTGGACAGCTTTCTTATTCTGTCAGAGACAGGCAAGTACCTAGAAGAGCAATTAAAAGGAATGAATAGCGTCTTGCAAGGAACTTTAACAAAAGTAAAAGATGAGTCATGGAAAGTAGTCGAATTAAATCAGGCGATGCTAATGAAATTAAATAATGGAATAGGAGACTAAAATCAGTAGACTTGTTTTGATATTTGGACAGCAAAGTAATTGTTGGTGGTCGAAGTTGAGAATAAATAAACTATAGGTTGGAAGAAGGGCGAGAAATATTTCTGAAAATACAAGAAATTTGTAAATATTGAATATAAATGTGAGTATAAATGTGAGTATTGTTTGCATGAAAAACAGTTCACCCTACAACAGAATTGAAGCTTAAGAAATATGTTGCTACGGAAGAATGCTGACCATTATGTATGTGGATGGAGTAACTAATGTGTAGGTATTGCAGCGAAGAGGCGACAAGATTTCTTTCAGTTGACTGAAATAGGGTACTAGTTTATACCAGACATTCTAAGGCATCAAGGAATAGTCAGTTTGGTAAAGAAGGGAACATAGGGCGGGGGAGTATAGTAGACTATAGATGGGATCTACAACTGCAGATTGAGATCGAGGCTTGAAAACAGTAAGCAGGTTCAAATGGACATCGGTTGCGGTAGTTACACAGAGGTGAAGAGGCTTGTACAGTACAGAATGACGTGAAGAGCTGCAACAAATGTGTGTTATTACTGATTACACCAATACCAATTGAACTTATATCGTTCTAGTTTCGCTGCGGAAGTGACAATGATTCGAGAGGCTCACAAATTTGGCCATAATTTGAATTTCAGAATCTATTTTTAGAATCAGAATAAACAAGTGTATTGTAATTGTAATAAAACTTGACATTATATGTAAATTGGAGGTAGTAAGCGGAAGAAAGGAAAGAAAAGAGAAGGGATCACTGACATCAGCTGTGTAGGTGGCGTTCGATGGGAGTGTGGCTCGGCAGTGGGGCGAGCCGAGGTGGTCCACGCAATGGTGATTCCACTGTGTCCCGGAAGGCGTATTGGTTACTGCCCCAGGGTAGTAAGCAGGAGATACCGAGTTTCAATCCTGGTTTGGTACACATTTTCATTCGCCGACATCGATTCCGCTTAAGGTCCCAATGTAGCTGACAGCAATAATTCCTCACCTTTCCTTTCCCTTCTACCCCACTCCATCTACAATTTACATATAACGTATAACAGCTGCCGATCCTTTTCGGAGATGTCCAAAAGAACAGACACTACACTTTCTTATAAACTGAACATTGTTTACATTCATTTTGATTCAGAAAAAATATCTCTATGGATTGTTTTTAGGGGTGTAGTAGCAGGTTGTTTTGTTGGCTGCAGATATACAATGCTGAGTGCTTTGACAGTTTTGTCAGGCATCTCGTGATTAATTTGCTCACGAAGGCCATTAATTGATTCCTTTTCAAAGCATTTATGTTATGTGTTTCACAATTTTTTATGTATTAGACTGGAAAACTAATATTCGCTATAAAATTAGAAGCCACTTATATTCCTATAAACTAATAACAATCATTTTTCATGACCAGATTTGACCACTATTTATTATTTAATGTCTTGTTTTATTTTAACATGAGCTTTCCATTGTATGTATTATGTGAACTTTCAGAAAGCATCTATTTTGTAAAATTGTAAAATATAAAATCATTACCAACATTTTTATCAGCAGCAGAAGAATTGTAATTGCTCACTGCCACTAATACAAACAAACAAGATTGAAATACATTCATAAATTACTCCGTAGAATCTTGGTATTAGGACAACCCAAGACAGAATTATTATTTACAAATTTAACATTATATAATAGTAACAAAAGAAATTATCATTTATATGGAGGAAATTAATCTAATAACTATTGGAAACGCAGTGTGTTCCAGTTCCGTTACGACTGTGGCTATGAAAAATAAAAGCCAAGGATTATGTTCACAAAATGAATGTACTTTTTCAAAATGGTGTCCCCATGAATCAAAACACAGCTCCAATAATGTAAAAATATCTTGAAACAGTCACACAGCTCTTTTTATAGTTGCATTTAGTACTCCAGTACAGTTATCTAGGATGTCCGTAATTGTTCAATTTGCGGTACAACCACAAGTGTTGCGGGGCCAAATCTGCCGAATGCGCAGGCTGACCCAGGACTGTGATCCATTTGCTGGGCGAAATCTTGTGAAGAGTCTTCGCTTTATGGGGTGGAGTGTCGTCGTGGAGAAGCAACCATCAACCTGCCTCTCGGTATTCGGGACGAATTCAACGAATTCTCTCCCACAAACTCTGGAGGACTCGCAAAATCTGATGTGGCCTCACTGCTGCAGTGCCATTTTCCGACGAGTATCAGCCGCGTACTGTCGCATTCGCAGCAGGGATGCGTGCTGCTACAATGCTGGAGCTTTGAGCTGCCCACAGACGTTGTCGAATCTACAAGGAACGTAACGCTGCAACTAGCCCCGCCATAGCACTGCAGTTTGGAATTTCACACAAGCAGTCTTAACGGAACTGGGACTCACTGTGTGAAAGGTTGTTATGTAACAAATTTACATGCTGTGAGAGATTCAATCACTATGGAATATCTACCGTCGGCCGTCACCACACAATACTTTTCAGAAACAGTTCCGTCCTGGATTCTATATCTGGTTGTTGTTGTGGTCTTCAGTCCTGAGACTGGTTTGATGCAGCTCTTCATGCAACTCTATCCTGTGCAAGCTTCTTCATCTCCCAGTGCCTACTGCAACCTACATCCTTCTGAATCTGCTTGGCGTATTCATCTCTTGGTCTCCCTCTACTATTTTTACCCTCCACACTGCCCTCCAATACTAAATTGGCGATCCCTTGATGCCTCAGAGCATGTCATACCAACCGATCCCATCTTCTAGTCAAGTTGTGCCACAAACTCCTCTTCTCCCCAATCCTATTCAACACCTCCTCTTTAGTTACGCGAGTTACCCATCTAATCTTCAGCATTCTTCTGTAGCACCACATTTCGAAAGATTCCATTCTCTTCTAGTCTAAACTATTTATCGTCCATATTTCACTTCCATACATGGCTACACTCCATACAAATACTTTCAGAAACGTCTTCCTAACACTTAAATCAATACTCGATGTTAACAAATTTCTCTTCTTCAGAAACGCTTTCCTTCCCATTGCCAGACCATTTTATATCCTCTCTACTTCGACCATCATCAATTATTTTGCTCCCCAAATAGCAAAACTCCTTTACTACTTTAAGTGTCTCATTTCCTAATCTAATACCCTCAACATCACGCGACTTAATTCGACTACATTCCATTATCCTCGTTTTGCTTTTGTTGATGTTCATCTTATATCCTCCCTTCAAGACATTATCCATTGCGTTCAACTGCTCTTCCAAGTCCTTTGCTGTCTCTGACATAATTACAATGTCATTGGCGAACCTCAAAGTTTTTATTTCTTCTCCATGGATTTTTCTTTTGTTCCCTTCACTGCTTGCTCAATATACAGATTGAAAAACGTCGGGGAGACGCTACAACTCTGTCTCACTCCCTTCCCAACCACTGCTTCCCTTTCTTGCGCCTCAACTCTTATAAATGCCGTTTGGTTTTTATACAAATTGTTAATAGCCTTTAGCTCGCTATATTTTACCCCTGCCACCTTCAGAATTTGAAAGCGGCTATTCCAGTCAACATTGTCAAAAGCTTTCTCTAAGTCTACAAATGCTAGAAACGTAGGTTTGCCTTTCCTTAATCTATCTTCTAAGATAAGCCGTAGGGTCAGTATTGCCTCACGTGTTCCAATATTTCTACGGAATCCAAACTGATCTTTCCCAAGGTTGGCTTCTACTAGTTTTTCCATTCGTCTGTAAAGAATTCGTGTTAGTATTTTGCGGCCGTGACTTATTAAACTGATAGTTTGGTAATTTTCACATCTGTCAACACCTGTTTTCTTTGGGATTGGAATTATTACATTCTTCTTGAAGTCTAAGGGTATTTCGCCTGTCTCATACATCTTGCTCACCAGATGGTAGAGTTTTGTCAGGACTGGCTCTCCCAAGGCTGTCAGTAGTTCTAATGGAATGTTGTCTACTCCAGAGGCCTTGTTTCGACTCAAGTCTTTCAGTGCTCTGTCAAACTCTTCACGTAGTATCATATCTCCCATTTCATCTTCGTCTACATCCTCTTCCATTTCCATAATATTGGACTTGTATAGACCCTCTATATACTCCTTCCAACTTTCTGCTTTCCCTTCGTTGCTTAGAACTGGGTTTCCATCTGAGCTCTTGATATTCATACAAGTGGATCTCTTTTCTCCAAAGGTCTCTTTAATTTTCCTGTAGACAGTATCTATCTTACCCCTAGTGAGATAAGCCTCTACATCCTTACATTTGTCCTCTAGCCATCCCTGCTTAGCCAATTTGCACTTCCTGTCGATCTCATTTTTGAGACGTTTGTATTCCTTTTTGCCTGCTTCGTTTACTGCATTTTTATATTTTCTCCTTTCATCAATGAAATTCAATATTTCTTCTGTTACCTAAGGATTTCTATTAGCCCTCGTCTTTTTATCTACTTGATCCTCTGCTGCCTTCACTACTTCATCCCTCAAAGCTACCCATCCTTCTTCTACTGTATTTCTTCCCCCTGCCATTTGTTCCCTTACGCTCTCCCTGAAACTCTGAACAACCTCTGGTTTAGTCAGTTTATCCAGGTCCCATTTCCTTAAATTCCCACCTTTTTGCAGTTTGTTCAGTTTTAATCTGCAGTTCATAACCAATAGATTGTGGTCAGAGTCCACATCTGCCCCTGGAAATGTTTTACAATTTAAAACCTGGTTCCTAAATCTCTGTCGTACCATTATATAATCTATCTGAAAACTGTCAGTATTTCCAGTCTTCTTCCATTCTATATAGACAAGAGGTTTAGGCTACATGTGTCATGTAGAGACCAAAGTTGTGCACAATACTGATGTTGTGGAATATATTTCAAGAAGAATAAAAATCATGGAAACAAGGGAAACCTGAAACATTCATTCATTCAAGACTTTATAACGTGAGAACCAAATGTACCTGTTTACAACCAGGAATCATTGAATGAAACATGGAAACTGCGCTAAGATGAGTGCAGAAGAAACATCAGACTTATCTGTAGCAACTATTCCTCATATTTCAAGCAAAATTGTAACTGCTTGTTGTCGCAGCAGGATATTGTGAAAATTAAATTAGGTCGATAAAAAGTACCGATATAGGGGCAGGTTAGATAATCAATCGAAAACCCGAAGTGGGACCTCAAAATGCGCTTCCAAATCCTGAAAATTTTAAGAGAATTACTACAGAACAAAATAATAGAAATGGGAATATCATTTATTTTGTTCCCAACTTACGTGGGTGAGGCTATAGCAACAACGTGGATCCGGTGATTAAGGCCAAAGCAGCTGGCCCTGTAATTAACAGCAGTCTACCACCCTCCTGTTGCAAGGTATGGATCCAGAAAATAACGACTAGGAAGGCACCCAACTGACATCTTTCATTCTGCCATAAGGGCCAGCTTTGCTCAAAGATTCCGACAGTAAATAGAAACTCTCTCAGGAATCTAAAAGTTCATGTGAGCACAAAGTCGATGAGTAATGTGGTAAGATTTCTTACCAACCATGGTTCAACTGCACTGGCGTCCAAAATTAAAGCAAGAAATGGAAATTTTGCTAGGTTGCTTTTTTTTTGCCACAAAACAGTGTAAACAAGTGATAGTAAATTAGATACAAGGTAAAGAACAAAGAATGTGATCAGTTGCAACATGCATAATGGTAGACAAAATGTTCTTCGTTTCTTTCCAACTTAACGGATTTGCACACACATTCTGACAACTGGGTAATGTGCTTAGTATGGACTGTTATGGTTTCTGACAATACAGGCCCGAAAACGACGTGACACGCTGTGGATGATGTCATCAGACTCATATTGAGGTAATAACGCCTATTCTTCCTGAAAAGCTGCTCAGAAGTCTTGGAGGCGGTTGGTGGGTGCTGGCGTGATGCATACCGTCTCCCCAGAACATCTCAGAAGAGGTGTTCGAGTGTTCAACATAATCCCTACCTTCCCCATTAGAGATGCTCCTCGATATCGGTCTCTTTCCACAATGTTTAGGTCCCGAAATCGCGTTCTACGTTCTCTCCAGATGCGAATTCGTCGAGAATCATTTATCACAACAAATCGGGACACATCTGTGAAAAGAATATTGGCATCCAGAATGAAATTTTCACTCTGCAGCGAAGTGTGAGCTGATATGAAACTTCCTGGCAGATTAAAACAGAGTGCCGGGCCGAGACTCGAGAAAGGCAAACGTCCCGAGTTCGAGTCTCGGTCCGGCACACAGTGTTAATCTGCCAGGAAGCTTCAGAATATTGGCATGTTTACGGCTCCACTCTAGACATTCCCTTTTGTGAAGACGCACCATATAGCAGGTTTCCAACAATAAACGCCACTCTGCTGAAGTCTTCTGTGAACCGGTTGCCTCGATACATCTCTTCCAGGAATGAGGTCAGATGCCAGTCGCCTTGCAGGATTAGGGCGGTATCGTCGTGCTCTTACAGGCAAATAACAGTCCACTCCTTCTGTCACAAGTGGTCGGCCTTGCCCTAGTCTCCGGGATACAGTGTTCGTCTGTATTAACTGTTGAATGTAGTCTAGCGGTAGCCTCTTTGGCTAATGATCAGAAAGACTGCACTCCTCGATTCCAAACCCGCCACTGTTTAAATTTTGATTAATAGTCAGCATTGGCGGCCGATGACTTCATGCATAACAAGTCACCCAGCCAAAGGGGGCAGGGGGGCGGACGGAGGTTAAGGGCACTCCCTTGGCCTAGGGGTGGGAAAATGCCCATAACGGTGGAAGAATAAGCAATGATCAGCGGCATTGAGGATTCAGAAGGCAATGGAAACCACTGCTTTAAAGACATTTATCGTGTATCTATAGGACATGTGGCCTATAATTGATAAAGTGTCATGATGATCTCTCCTCTGGCAAAAGAGATTCCGGAACAGCCCCCCCCCCCCCCCCATTCAATCTGAACTCCGGCGGGAGGAGACTGCCAAATGGGGACGTGACCATGAGAAAAAGACTGAATAATCAACAAAAGGCTAACGTTCTACGAGTCGGGGCGTGGAATGTAAGAACTCTGAACGTGATAGGGAACCTAGAAAGTCTGAAAAGAGAAATACAAGGGCTTAATCTAGATACTGTAGGGGTCAGTGAAGTCAAATGGAAAGAAGACAAGGATTTCTTGTCATAGAAGTATGGGGTAATATCAACAGCAGCAGAAAATGGTATAATGAGAGTAGGATTCGTTATCAATAGGAAGATAGGGCAAAGAGTGTGTTACTATGAACAGTTCAGTGATAGGGTTGTTCTTGTCAGAATCGACAGCAAACAAACATCGACAACGATAGTTCAGGAACACACGCCGACGTCGCAAGCTGAAGCTGAAGAGATAGAAAAAGTATATGAGGACATTGAAAGGGTAGTACAGTACGTAATGAGAGATGAAAGTCTGATAGTCATGAGTGATCGGAATGCAGTTGTAGGGGTAGGTCTAGAAGAAAAGGTTACAAGAGAACATGGAATGAGAGAGGATAAAGACTAATTGAGTTCTCTAATAAATATCAGCCAGTAATAGCGCATTCTCTGTTCAAGAATCACACGGTATACTTGGAAAATATCGAGTTATACTGAAAGATTTCAGGTAGATTACGTGGTGGTCACACAGAGATTCCGAAATCAGATACTGGATTGTAAGGTTTACCCAGGATCAGATACAGAATCACATCACAATGTAGTAGTGATGAAGAGTAGGCTCAAGTTTAAGACAGTAGTCAGCAAGAATTAATACACAAAGAAGTGGGATACGGAACTGCTACGCAATGGCGAGATACGCTTGAAGCTCTCTAAGGCTATGGATACAGCAATACGGAATAGTTCAGCAGGCAGCACAATTTAAGAGGAATGGACATCTCTAAAAAGGGCCGTGACAGGAGATGGCAAAGAACTGCGAAGGAACTATGGGTAACAGAAGTTGATCGATGAAAGGAGGAAGTACAAAAATGCTTCGGGAAATCAAGGAATACAAAAATACAAGTTACTGAGGAATGAAATAAACAGGAATTGTAGGGAAGCTAAGACGCAATGGCTGCATGCAAAATGTGAAGAAATCGAGTAAGAAATGATTGTGGGAAGGACTGACTCAGCATACAGGAAAGTCAAAACAATCTTCGGCGATACCAAAAGGAAAGGTGGTAATATTAAGAGTGCAACTGTAATTTCACTGTTAAATGCAGAGAAGAGAGAGGAAAGAATACACTCAAAGCCTCTATGAGGGGAAAGATTTATCTGTTGTGACAGAGGAAGAAACAGGAGTCGATTTAAAAGTGGTAGGGGATCTAGTATTAGTATCAGAATTGAAAGGAGCTTTGGAAGACTTATGATCAAATAAGGCAGAAGGAGTAGATAACATTTCATCAGTATTTCTAAAATTATTGGACGAAGTGGCAACAAAAAGGATTATTCACTCTGTCGTGTAGAACGCTTGAGTCTGGCGACGTACCATCTGACGTTGGGAAAAATATCATCCGCACAATTCCGAAGACCGCAAAATCTCAGAAGTGAGAGAATTATCGTAGAAACTGCTTAACAGGTCATGCATCCAAGTTAATGACAAGAAAAATATACTGAATAATGGAAAAGAAAGTTGAGGATGTGTTAGATGGCGTTCAGAGAGGCAATTGTGACGTTGCGATTAGTAATGGAAGCAAGACTAAAGAAAAATCAAAGCACGTTCATAGCATTTGTGGACCTGGAAAAAGTTGGATAATGTAAAATGGTGCTAGATGTTGGGTAATAAACAATACGTACAATAGCCGAGAAGGAAAGATATGAGTGGATAAGCAAGAACGAAGTGCTCAGATGAACCTGTCACTTGTGAGGTGATATTTTTGTAACACAACTGGTGAGGTTGGGTTAGAGATACCCAATAATTTCCATGGCCCTCATACTTCAGTGGTGAAGGAGAAATGAAAAGTTTCTACATACATTGCAAAAGTAACTTTTATTGACATCTCTGAACAACTATTGGCAGCAGAAAATTATTTACAGAATAGACAATTTTTCAAATATATGTAAGTCCATAACAAATTTTGCAACATGTCACGAAATACATATATCTGCAAATTTTTTATATACAAATAAATCAAATTTGAATATTACAGTATAAAGCAACAATGAACCTTTATAAAAGCACATTATTTTTTGACGTTATTACAAACAGAAGAATTGGCAAGCCATTACTCTACGCAATCTCGGCATACAGGAATCGTGCAGGCTCCGCAAATCGGTACGTTGCAGCCGTTACAGATCTTTTTCGTTTTCCTGTCAGAGCCTGGTGGGCACTTCTTTGCCCAAGTCTCGTCTGGCTCTACATGGAACTGATATCTTGAGAATTCTGCTGATGTTTAGACGCAATTCACGGGGCAAATGGTCGTTTTGAAGTCGGCGATTGAGATGAGGGTCTTCGAGTTCCTTGGCAGGATTTTTTATGTATTTCAATCTGGTTAGTTCTAGATTCACTGGGAATCCACAGTAGATAACATAGGTATTCACTAGGCTAATGTTCATTAGAGTGAAAAATATGGCTAATGGCCATCGCCTTGTGCGTCGACTTGTTGAGTATACTGTGCATTTCTCATCTAAGGCGTCGATCCTACCTTCTGTGTTGTTATAAAAGGCAATGATTTCTGGTTTCTGGGTTTCTGGATCAGTTGACTGGGTATGGTGCATTGAGGATACAAGTAGGATGACCTTGCCTTTCTTGGTACACAAGAGAGTAGAGTTGTCTCCTTTGTGAAACCATAGAGAGCTTCTCCTACTTCTCTTTCCTTGGCAGGTAAAAATTCTTTCGGTATTCCTTGTTCATTTTTTCGCAGTGTTCCTACGTATGTCAAGCCCCTTTTACGTAGTTCCTATACGAGGGCAATGGACGAAAACCAATTATCTGCTGTGATATTGCCGTTACTTCCGATTATGGGTTTGGTAAATTGCAACACTGCTTGAGTTGGCTTGGAAAATGTCTTCTCCTCGTCAGTGAGTGTTCTGCCAGCACTACCCATTCTGGAGTTAATGTAGGCGTTTAGCAAGTAGTGGGTTTTTGCATCTGCCAAAGCCATTATTTTGAGTCCATATTTTCTAGGTTTACTGGAGATATACATTTTAAAGCGGTATCGACCACGAAAGCCCACCAACATTTCGTCAATGCAAGCGCACATTCCAATTGAGTAACTATCCATACAATTTTTCATAAACTCTTGGAAAACCCATTTTATAGGAGCTGTTGCATCACATGTTTTCCTCACATCTCTGTCTGAGGCGTCATCAAAACGTATACTGAGCAGTAACACCAAGACCCTCTTGATGAAATGTCACTACCAGTACCGTCGGTTACAAACATAGCTTGACGATCTTCATTATCAGATTTGAATATGGCTGTGAACATGGGAATCCCCAAAAAAGCCTTGAACTCGATCAGATCCAAGTCTTTGTAATCAGTTCTTGTATCATCAGACAACTTTTCCCTCATGAGGGCCGATTTTTATTGGTTTGCAGAATTATTTCATTCAGTATTCTCTCACTAAAAAGTAGCGTCCGAGCAGTCTGGGGTCTACAAATCTGACCAAGGGCTTTAGCAGGGCCAATTATTCCCGGCAAATGTGAAATGATATTATGTTTCCTTGTGCGAACATTTGAAGCTGGAGGACTTTTGGACCAGATGAAACGGTTCTTCCAATAATACTTCTTTAGCTCGTATTGACGATTCTGCCTTTTTGAAAGTGGTTCGTTTTCATCTGATGACTATGTGTCTGTTTCAAAGGAATGTGGTGGTTGTAGTGAACTTGGTGATAATCCAGGAACTGTAACATTAGGTATACCATGCCCTTCATTCTCAGCTTCACTTACTTCTTGCTCTGATTCGGTTTCATGGGCACTCTCGAAACCTTGTTCTATAACATTTTCATCCCCACTACATTCACTCTCAGACTCATCCAGTATAGATCTCGGCCAGTCACCAAATCCAGGATCACTAGGTTTCATAGACCACCTTCTAGATGGCATGTCAGCTGAAAATCGGAAAACGAGAAAATTTCTGGGTAACTAACGTGGTTATCAATAAGCAGAGTTTCTAGTAATACCAAATCAAATAAACTCACTGCTTTGATGAGAACTTCATCGAGGGTTATTAGTTATCACAGGAAACCTGCTAGATGCCATACTACCTATAAAATAGAATACGAGAATGTTCCAAAAAAAGTTCCGCAACTGGTGAGGTTGGGTTGAAAATATCCAGTAACTTTAAAAAATCGCGTATAAATTCAAACAGCTCACCGCTCTGTTGAGTACAGCGCTTCAGGTCGACTTGCAACAAACTGACTTGAAGGTATAGGAACAAACAACGATGTACTCACGACAATCTGGTAATAATGGGGCTTCAAAGATTTAGCTGGGTATCTGACAACCAACATCACCAGTTACGGGTTAAAAAGGGTGTAAGACAGGGATGTAGTTTCTCGCCCCTACTGTTCAATCTGTGCCTCGACGAATTAATGGTGAATATAAAAGAAAGATTCAGGTGTGGGATTAAAATTCAAGGCGAAAGGATATCAATGATACAATTAACCGTTGACATTGTTATCCTGAGAGAAAGTGAAGAAGAATTACAAGACTGGCTGAATGAAATGAACAATCTAATTAGTACAGAATATAGAATGAGAGTATATCGAAGAAAGACGAAAATATTGAGAAATGGCAGAAATGAGAAAGCGAAAAACTTGACATCAGGATTAATGGCCACGAACTAGATGAAGAAAATCTGCTACATAGGCAGCAAAATAACCAATTATGGACGGGGCAAGGAGGACATCAAATGCAGACTAGCAATGGCAAAAAGGGCACTATGAGCCAAGAGAAGTCTACTGGTATGAAACAAAGGCCATAATTTGAGGAAGAAATTTCTGGGAATATATGCCTGGAGTACAGCATTGTACGATAGTGGAAGACGGACTGTGGAAAAACCGGAACAGAATCGAAGCATTTGAGATGCGGTGCTACAAACGAATGTTGAAAATTAGGTGGGCAGATGGGGGAACGAATGAGGAGGTTCTGCGCAGAATCGGAGAGGAAAGGAATATGTGGAAAACACTGATAAGGAGAAGCGACAGGATGACAGAACATCTGTTAAGACTTTGGGGAATGACTTCCACGGTACTAGAGGGAGCTGTAGAGGGCAAAAACATTATGGAAGACAGAGGTTGGGATACATCCAGTAAATAATTGAGGACGTAGGTTGCAAGTGCCACTCTCAGATGAGGAATTTGGCGCAGGGCAGGAATTCGTGGCGGGCCGAATCAAACCAGTGAAAGGACTGATTAACACCACAAAAAAAAAAACTGTCACCTCATCTGAGAAACAACAGAACGATTCACATTAAGTCAACGCACCACAACCGAGCGAGGTGGCGCAGTGGTTAGCACACTCGACTCGCATTCGGGAGGACGACGGTTTAATCCCGTCTCCGGCCATCCGTGATTTCCCTAAATCGTTTCAGGCAAATGCCGGGATGGTTCCTTTGAAAGGGCATGGCCGATTTCCTTCCCAATCCTTCCCTAACCCGAGCCTGCGCTCCGTCTCTAATGACCTCGTTGTCGACGGGACGTTACACATTAACCACCACCACCAACGCACCACATCAGTTTGCGACTCTCCTACTTCCGTTCTTCCTGTGGCCCTCCACAGCAGTGTCTGGTAGGCGTCTGCTCTGTGCCATTGTGCACCGACTGAGACCGTGTACACAGCTGTTGTCGGTGTGGGAGCACCATGCAAACGCTACACCGCATGATAGGTGTCCTTACGTCATAGTTGGCGTGTTTTCCGTTCATCAGAATGCTGTCTTCCGTGCAGAACATGATCATAACGACATCTGTTGACAGTTTGTATGATTATATCGCGAATTAGACAGAGGACGGTGAAATAGCAGTTTGTTGCTTTAATTTTGGACACTAATGTATTTCCCACTTTACACTGTGCAGATATCAAGGATAATAGTCTTTGGGAATGTCAGAAGAAAGGATGACGATTTGCGAATAACTTATTTCATTGGAGATACTTCGAAGGATAACAAATATGCTAAGTCATTTTCTGAAGATGCTCAAAGACATAAGGGCATTTTAATGCTGTACAGCATCTGTCGTCCATTTTTGTTCATGTTTTCTGCTGACAGTAATCTTATGATGTATATCCTCCAAGCTTAGATGAGTTTTTTCCTGTTGTGTTCTTTTACTTTTATCCTTGATGCCTCGTCAATATTTTTAGCATTATGTTACGCATTGGATGCCCAAATGTAAGCTTACACTGTACGGATCTTTACTATTTTGATATTTCTATCGTTTTTTCTATTTTGTACGAATTTTTAGGTGGCATAGTTCTCTGAATCCAACTAAACAAAATGGGAAAGCACAGGTCTGCCATCTGAAAGCAAGTAAGGCCATAGAAAACAGGCATAGGGTTCAAATGGTTCAAATGGCTCTGAGCACTATAAGACTTATCTTTTGAGGTCATCAGTCCCCTAGAACTTAAAACTACTTAAACCTAACTAACCTAAGGACATCACACACATCCATGCCCGAGGCAAGATTCGAACCTGCGACAGTAGCGGTCGCGCGGTTCCAGACTGAAGCGCCTAGAACCGCTCGGCCACACCGGCTGGCCAGGCATAGGGATATCGTAATTCGTACAGCTTTGCTCTTTATTAATACTTTTACGCAACGTACTTATAAATCTGTTATTCTATACGGAAAGTAAAATGATTGTGTAAAGACAGTAATGAGGAACAAACAGGGAAAGTAATAACGTATGTCTAATGTCTGAGATAAATTCAGAAGTGAGAGAAATAGACAACTGAATATAAAGAGAACAATACACGAATGTTAAAAGGAAACCGAAACAAATTTTCGTCTCCTTTATTTCAGTGGAACTTTTGGTGTTGGAAGAAGACGAATTAAAATACCAGATTTGGGGTAAGTTTATTATTTCCATTCTTTGGTATAGTTATTACATCTATACTCTTACTATAGTATCTGATGCCTCGCAGTACATGCGTTGAACAACAGAACGGTGTTGTTTTGGTAGATGAACGTGGATATATTTCCATTCTGTTCATGCTTCAAGTATAGTGCAAAACAAACTCAAACATTTCACTAACATGTTTAGATCTTTATTAGTTCCAATAGTCTGGTGATATTATCGTACTATGGAGTACATAAACTGTTCTTGAGTCTGCGGAAGGACTGATGTTTGGTGTGCAATGTCATGATTTTATTTACGTGTTAAACTGGTGTTGGTTATATTTCCTTATGAGATTTAACTGCAGTAAGTTTATGTCCCTTGATTGCCCTTTCTTCCTAACGTCGACCATTGTACGTGTTGGTCTCCCCGGTAGCAGAAGTAACTCGTTTACTGTGCAGGAGTGAACTGTTGAGTCTAATTCTAGTACAAGCAAACAAATACGGTGTGATGTCTATCGGTGTGAGAGCAGATCTTGGATTACTGGGTGTGTTCAGCGCTTTCTCTTTCTGGCCTCGTGAGACGAGGGTCCATTGTCAGTCACTTAGAGATGGCTGTATGGCAGAGAGGGATGACTGTTTAGATAAAAAGGAACCTCCGAACATTTGTCTCGATCCAAATGGTTTCCTCGCGTTGAAATGCTGACCTTGAATTTTGTGCAGGTTTATGGATCTGTGATCTGAAATCTTGCGTGGTTTGGTGTAGAATCTGAATCACAGGACTGTCCTTTGTTAGGTGATTTTAGCCACTTTGCTGTAACTGGGAGATCCATTTCTGTGTTGGCAGTTGTTCTTGATTCGAATTTTGCAATATTTGTTTAGTCATATTTTGTAAAGGAATTACAAAAAATCGTGTTTATTAGTTCTGCTTTAGTGGTACTGTCGTTGCTAACATCACAATTGCTATCACGCAATGAAAGTACTGACTGTGGCTGACATCACCATTGTTATTACGCAGCGAAAGTACTGTTTGTGTCTAGCCACTCGTGTACTTTAATACGACCTTAATCTCTTGGCATTTTCTGCCAAACTTAGACGCAGAGTTTCGTTGTGGAAGCTATTAAAAGCGTCTCACATTGAAGTCCGTGCTACGTTTAGAGCTTCATTAAAATATCGCTCATCTCGAAATTATGCGTTCTTTTAAATTTCACATGGTTTTTAGGCTGATTCTGCAACAGTGTTCTGACCTGTTTTGTGTACCTTAAGGAATTAGTACTATCTCTTATTAATTTAATGAGTATAAGTTTCTGAGCTCCACTCCATACCATTTCTTTCAAGTTAAGCCACATCTGGTTTGGAAGGAGTAGAGAATGAGCCTTAGGAAGGAGTCAAGCGAATTTTTATCTTCTTTTTTTAAATAAATATATTTTGAACTAACTTTTGGTGGATTTGGATGTTATAGCGTTCAGTCTCACTACAACGATCTTGTGATCACTACCTCCTGCATCTGCCATAATGCTCACTACTTGCTCAGAATTGTTTGTTGCACTTCCATCTAGATCATACCTTTCTTTCGCCCTGTATTCGAGATGTAGCAGTTGCACAAAGAGTAAGTTTGGTATTACGTTGTATTTAGAACTGATTTTCTTACACTATTTCTGTCAGTTTCGAAATACTGGTGTTAGTTTCCGATTTGTTTAGCCCGTATTTTGATCGATCACGCATCAGCGTGCTCGTTAATAGTATGTACAGCGTATGTTTATCGAGCTGTGATAGAAAATTTCTTATGACTGATTTTTTCGTTGTGGTAGTTGTGTGTTTGGAGTCAATGGTTGGTTGATGTTGAGACAGCTTTCTATATAGCGGAATGATACGTATTCTCATTAGCAAATGATAAGTTGATTATTAATGAAATAAACAATTTCGTCCTGGGCCCTTCTAATGTTCCAACGTACATTAATGACAACTTTTACACAGGCACCGGCAACTCAAATCTGAACTCAGGACAGTATTTATACACTGAGTATGATGTTATGTGTTCTTTTGTTGTTTATGATCTTATGGCTATAGGGATGTTGGGGAAACAGGCTGGATTTGAAAGTGTGTGAGAGTTGTTGTAGTAGTTTCAACAATATGTGTCTTGAAAACAGTGCGATGTTAAGAAAATTGCACATGATGAAACTAGAAACCAGAACCATTTGCTTACAAAGCTTAGGACCATTGGTTGTACTTAGGTATATTGCTTAAGTGTGTAGAAATTATGCAGGGCGGGGTCTTTAAACTCCAAGGCTTAAGGCAATTTGTTGATGTTAGCGTAATTGGGTAAGCTTGCGATATTATTTAACCTTATACTGTTTTAGGACGCCTAGTATGTTTATTATATAGGCAAATTGCCTGGAAGTAATAGTAGGGTAGGGTAGTTATAGTAGGACCTTGGCTGCACCTGAACGAGCTAATTACCCCTGCATATGTAACATTTCATCTGTACGTATAAAAGTCTATAAATTAAGTGGTAGTAACCTCTGCCATAAACGATGCAGATTTATTATGTACATCTACGCAGCTACTCTGCAAATCACAAGTGGCTTGCAGAGCGTTCGTCGAAGCACCTTCACATTAATTTTCTGTTCCTCCAGTCTCGATTACCGCGCGGGAAAAACGAACACCTGTATGTTTCAGTGCGAGACCTGGTTTCCCTTATTTTATTCTGATGATCGTTCCTCCCTGTGTAGGTCGGCGTCGACAAGATATTTTCGCATTCGGAGGAGGAATTTGGTGACTGAAATTTTATGAGAAGGTCCTCCCGCAACGAGAAACGCATTATCTTTATGATATCCATCCCAAATCGGGTATCACGTCCGTGATACTCTGTCCCTTTTTTCTCGCTAGAACAAAAAGTGCTGCTCTTCTTTGAACTTTCCCCGTCAATCCTACCTGGTAAGGATCGTACACCTCGTAGCAGTACTGCGAAAGAGGAGGGCCAAGCGTGGTGTAGGCTATCTCTTTAGTAGATATGACGCATCTGCCAATAAAACGTTGTCTTTGGTTCGCCTTCCACACAACATTTTTATGTGCTCTTTCTAATTTGTTAGTAACTGTAATTCCTAAGTATTTAGTTAAATTTATGGTTTTTAGATTTGACTGATTTATCGTGTAACCGAAGTTTAACGGATTCCTTGTAGCACCCGTGTGGATGACTTCACACGTTTGGGTATTTGGGGTCAATTGCCAATTTTTGCATCATACAGATGTCTTAGCTAATTTTTTTGCAATTGATTTTGATTTTATGATGACTTTACTAGTCGATAAATTATAGCATCAGCTGCAAATAAACTAACATGGCTGCTCATATTGTCTCCTAAATCGCTTATATAGACAACTAACAGCAGAGGGCCTATAACACCACCTTGGGAAACGTCATAAATCACATCCGTTTTACTCGAGGGCTTTCCATCAATTACCACGAATTAGGACCTCTCTAACATGAAATCACGTGTCCATTCGCGTGACTGAGACAACATTCCATAAGCGCACAATTTGATTACAAACCGCTTGTGAAGTATGGTGTTAATATCCTTCTGGACATCTAGAAATACGGAATTAATTTCAAATCCCTTGTCAATAGCACTCAACACCTCGTGTGAGTAAAGAGCTAGTTGTCTTTTTCAAGAACGATGTTTTCTAAATCCCTGTTGATTATGTGTCAATAGACCGTTCTCTGCAAGGTAATTCAAAATATACATGCAAAATACATGCATATCGACAGTATTGCTTTTCTTGAATATTGGTGTGATCTGTGCAACTTACCAGCCTTTGGGTAAGGATCTTTCGTAGAGAGAGCTGTTGTGTATCTTAAGTATTGAGCTACTGCACCTAAGTGACTGAAGTTGCTTCAGCTACTTCGAGGACATCTATATCTATGTTATTCATGTTGGCAGCTGTTATGGATTCGAATTCTGGAATATTTACTTTGTCTTCTTTAGTGATGGAATTTTAGAAGGCTGTGTTTAGTAACTCTGCCTTAGCAGCACCGTCATCAATAGCATTTCCATAGTTATCAAGTATAGAAGGCATTATTTTGTCTTGCCGCTAGTATACTATGCGAACGACCAGAAACCCTTTTGCATTTTCTGCCACGTTTCGAGACAAGGTTTAGTCGTGGGAACTACTACAAGCATCTCGCATTGACGTCCGCTCTAACTTTCGAGCTTCTGTAAAAGATCGCCAGTGATGGGGATTTTGCATGCGCTTAAATTTGGTATGCTTTTTTCGTTGTTTCTGTAACAGTGTTCTAATCTGTTTTATGTACCATGGGGGATTAGCTCCGGCTTTGTTAATTTATTTGGTATAAATATCTCAATTGCTGTCGATACTATTTCTTTAAATTCAAGCCATATCTGGTGCAAACTTACATTGTTAACTTGGAAGGAGTAGAGATCGTCTCTCAGGAAGGCATCAAGCGTATTTTACGTGTGGTTCTTTTCTTTTTCACAGCTATATTTTTCGTTTGTTTTTGGTGGGTTTAGGAGCTACGGTACTCAGTCTCGCTACGACAGCTCTATGGTCACTAATCACTGTATCCGTTTTTATGCTCTTTATTAAACCAGGACTATTTGTTGCTAAAAGGTCGAGTATGTTTTCACAAGTGTTTGCTACTCGAGTTGGCTCACGAACTAATTACTCGAAATAATTAGCAGAGAATACGTATACCATAATTTCAGATGATGCTTAATTATTACCTCCGGACTTAAGAATGTATTGTTATCAACTTATCGAGGATAAATTGATGTCACCATCAACTATAATTACCGCGCGAGGTAGCAGTGCGGTCTTGGTCGTCTTGTCACGGTTCAGCGGCTTCCCACTTCGGGGGTTCGAGTCCCCCCTCGGGCATGGGTGTGTGTGTTGTCCTTAGCGTAAGTTAGTTTCAGTTACATTAAGCTACATTAAGTAAGCCTAGGGACCGATGACCTCAGCAGATTGGTCCCATAATCCTTACCACAAATTTCCAATTTTTCTAACTACAATTGTATGATTCGAGTGTATGTTTGAAATTAGCCTCAAGTTTTCTTTTAACCTTACAGAAACTGTATTGTCTGAGTTGGAAGGACAGTAAACGGATCCAATTAGTATTTTATTCCGGTTCCCAAGAATGACCTCTGCCCATACTAACTCACAGGAACTACTTATTTCAATTTCGCTACAAGATAAACAATTTCTAATAGTAACAAAGACGCCACCATCAACTGTATTTAGCCTATCCTTTCTCAACATCGTTATGTCCTTCGTGAAAATTTCGGCTCAACTCATATCCGGCTTCAGGCAGCTTTTAACGCCTATAACGATTTGAGCATCAGTGCTTTCTGTTAGCATTTGGAACTCTGGTACTTTCCCAACAAAGTTACAACAAATTGTAATTGTTCTACCGATGGTCTCTATATCTGCAGTACACGCCACAAAGACCCCGCTGTCCGTGTAGCCGCCTCCTGCGAGTAATGGGCTACTGCATCTAGCTGAGGGAAACTGTCAGCTACAGATAGCGCATGGAACCTGTTTGTCAGACTGGCAGGGGACGCCTTACGTTTGGTCTTCCCGAGAAGTCTTTTGCGGCCTACTTCACCCCGACACAATCTCTCATTCGACCACGAGTGACGGGTCATCCTCAATGCGAGGATTAACTGGGCTGGCCATCTGACAGGACTGATAAGTGGATCGTGGGTCGTTCACCATAACATTCTAAAGTGGAACCACTGGGTCGTTCACCATAACATTCTGAAGTGGAACCACATGTTTCAAATACGCTTAAACGCATCATCCCCTCTGTCAAATAGCAACGCCGGAAATGCATATCCTCCTATTTCCATCTATTGTACTACAAATTTGTTTTTCTTATTTTTGTTACCTGAATATATGACATTTCTGTGTCTTTATATATTGTAATTGTTTTACTATTTGTATATATATATATATATATATATATATATATATATATCTATATATATATTTCTTTATTTATGCATTTATGTCGATGTATAATTGGTTTGTTCTGTAAATATCATTTCTATTTTTATGCTGGGTCTTGCCTACGGAAAACTATGCTATCGAACGAATACATCGATAGGTCGTGTGGAGAACCAAAGTGTTTAGGATCTTTGGTAGTGTTAACTCTGTCGCGCGGAGCGCGGGCAGAGGGGAGTCTGGCTGGGGTAGTGCAGTGGAGCAGGTGCGTTGTGTGACGTTCCCGCGAGTTGCCACGTTTTCGGGGTTGAGCAGCATGTAATTGCGCTCGACTTGCTGTGATAGTTTCTGACACGGTGTCGCGGTCGGGAAGCATTAGCTGGCGCACATCAAGAGCCCGTTTCGCCTGGTGACCGTGTCGAGAAGAAGGCGCGCCAACATCCAGCTTCTGCAAAAGCGACGGCCGACAATGAGTGACTGTCGCCACCTCCTCGATCGACGGCTTCAAACCTTCAATCAACCAACAAGGAAGACTGGAAGGACGTAAAGTTTTAGAACTGTATGGCAGACCTCAGCTTTTCAAACTGTTCAAATCACAAAATTACAGCAACGTAACATGAATCTTTGTTGCTCAATGTCCCAATTGCATTACCAACCAGGATCCCTTCCTTTTCCAGAATGAACCCGAGTGTCGTTAAAATTTATACGCCAGCATCATTCGATTTCACTGCTTTAATTTCAAAGTTCAGTTAAAGTATTCATAGCTGGCTACAATATTTAGGTTACACAAGCACAAATTACGAGTGCAAGTTTTGTTACCATATTTTAGCTTATCTGTGACTGCAGCTCAGCTTGGTACGTACTAAATTTTACTATTGTTAATTGTTCAGAATCATTTAATTCAAGTTCAAAGTTAAATCTCTTATTTCTAAATTGCGTAGATTCAAGTAGCTTTTGAAATGATTGTTGAGGTAGTCCAAGACTAACCGTATCTTACTGAATTTCGATGTGCTTCAGAAAGAAAGCTTAATATTAACTTTAGTCACTAAATTAACTTTCGATTTTCCGGTTTTATTAACTCTTTTGCTGAATTAAGTCAGAGTGTAGCGAAATTTATTACTTCTGACAAACTTTCAGTTTTCACACTACACGTGTCAACCTTCAGTTGCCACGCTTCTAGTGCTAATTATATGTGTAATAACCTTTCTTTTTCAGTTACTATAGTAATTGTCCTTAGGACTGACGACCGTAATTTCCCCCAAATCTCAAATATCTAATTAGCGCCAATTAATTGTTAATGTGACGACTGCACATTTACTTTCTTTATTAACTTTACTCCTTTTCAAAATTAATTTCCACCAGTTTCATTTGCATTTTTCCTTTCATTTAGATGTAACCCTTTCCTCCCTCTTTACCGACAGATTAACTTCAGTGACGATTGCTTTTCCCAAATTTCCATTAGGTACACACGGTTTAATTTTTCACTGTCATTAAGGTCGATAAGTGAGGGGAAGGTTACATGTGGCGACCGTGACAGGACAATCTTCGGATTTGAGGTTGTTCTGGACACGAATTTTGCATTGTGCAAATCTTGTAATAAAGTACTGGTTACGAAATTGTCGATACGTCAGCGAGAATATTAGTGTGAGGAATCATAATTAGATTCGAGATTTGGCATTTATATCGAGAATTATTAAAATGAGTGAAGGCAACAATTACCAAAATTTGGTAGACTTGGATACGGAACAATCGGTCGAACAGTGGGAAACGCGCACCGCAGAACCCATTATTCAGGGGCAGGCGGCTAGCATGAAAGACGCGACCGCCGAAACGCAACAAAGAGCAGAAATGGAATTCCAAACTTTAGAAAATGTTTCGGAATCGAAAGTGAAAATCAAATATGAATCCCTTGATGACGAATACGGGGGGACAATTAAAGAGGAAGCCGCTACGGAAGTAAAACCGGTAGTTTCCGGGAATTTAACTGATTTATTGAATGTTTTGATTAACGAAATCACTAGTCAGTCTGAAAAAATTGAACGGAAGCTAGACAATCGGAACAAAGCTATTAATGTTGTTAACAACAATGCTGGAGTTGTTAACACAAAAGTCAAAGAAGATATTGTTGTGATTAATACCGAAATCGGTAATCTTAAACAGGAAATGATAGGCGTTCAGGCGGAAGTTGCGAGCATAAATACTCGTTTTTATTCCGAAATTAGCAGAATCGAGAAAAGTGTAGGAGAAGCAGTTGCTCCGATCATCGACAATAAGGTGACGGGACAAATTCAATTAGTGATAAAAGGGGATCAAAAGAAAGTGGAAACTTCCGAAGTAGATACCAAAGTGACGAAGCAGGCTTATACCTGCGAAGAAAAAAAAAAGGGAAGGAGAAACGCTTGCGACAACCACTTGCCAAGTAATTACGAGAGTGTCGAAATTAGAAAAGAAACTTGACGAAAAACAGAGCTATGTGCCAATCTGTGCACATAGTTCGGAATTGTTGACGAAAGAGGATCGGTTCGACCCCTTGAAAAAAGGCGGTATACACCCGACGGATTTCATTAAAAATTGTGAAAGAGTTTTACCCAGATCATGGACTAATGAGAGAAAAATTAATGCGGTTATTGATGTGTTGGCTGGTGATGCCAAGCGTTGGGGCTTAAACCTCAACATTACCAACCTGACTTTTGACGAGTTTAAAAATTTGTATCTGGCTGAATACTGGTCAGAGCAAAAACAGCGAAGTGTCTGGCGCGAATTTGTCGTATCGAGGCCTTTCGATGCGAATTCGCGCGGCTCGATGAAGGAGTTTTGTGAGGGCTGGATCCGCAAGTTGGAATATTTGCGTGATCGCGGCACGGAATCCGAAATAGTCTGAGAACTCTACAAGAAGCTTCCAGATGACACAAAACGCTACATAGGAAGCAATTACAGGATAATCAATGATTTCTTGGAAAGAGTTGAGAACGAGGACAATTGGCGCAATAATCGCGACAGCGGTAGAGGCCGTGATAACAACAACGGATACCACAGCAACCACAACAACGATGTTGTTGTTGTTGTTGTTGTGGTCTTCAGTCCTGAGACTGGTTTGATGCAGCTCTCCATGCTACTCTATCCTGTGCAAGCTTTTTCATCTCCCAGTACCTACTGCAACCTACATCCTTCTGAATCTGCTTAGTGTATTCATCTCTTGGTCTCCCTCTACGATTTTTACCCTCCACGCTGCCCTCCAATACTAAATTGGTGATCCCTTGATGCCTCAGAACATGTCCTACCAACCGATCCCTTCTTCTGGTCAAGTTGTGCCACAAACTTTTCTCCCCAATCCTATTCAATACTTCCTCATTAGTTATGTGATCTACCCATCTAATCTTCAGCGATAACTATGGAAATAATGCATACCGCAATCATGGCAGCAATAACAATAGTGGTTCGGGCCGTAATAACAATCGGTACAATGCAAGTAATAACAGGAATGACGGAAACCAGTATCATACTAGCGTGATACGGGCTTCGCAGAATAGTAATAACGCCAGAGAGTATGATCAGGCGCCTCAGCAGCATCCGGGGAGCTTATCTGCTGGGACGAGACAGGGAAACCATTAGCCGCGCCGGTGAGGGGCCGACCGGGCGTGGAGAAATTTTGGAGGCCCAATAACAGGAGAAAACCCAGGTGTCGTCGTTACGAAAATTCCGTATGGAATATTCAACGGTGGGAGAGTGTGCCAGTGTTAAGAGAAAGGAGTGCACCCACAAGTAATAGATCAGCTGTAGACACGGCAGTAGAAAATACATTCACTGTCAGTGAGAACAATTTAAGTAGTGTTCCGGAAAACGATTATAAAGTGGCAGCTGTAACACCCACAGCGGAAATGGAGATTGAGTTTAAGAATGATTCGCAATTGTTGAGAGAAGATCAGATGTCGGATAACACGTTCGGCATTGAGCGAGAGGATGCAGAGAGGGATGAGGTATCGTTAAGGCAGTTCGGTCGCTTATACGACGAGCCAAGAGATTATAGGGGCCTGTACGGGAGAAGTGTTTATGGGGAGCGCGGGCAGGATTTGCCGCGTCTCGTCCCACAGGAAGATAGTATTTCTGAAGTGATAGAAAGATCTGGCCCTAACCGGAAGACTTTACTAGAAATAGTTGATGTTAATGGGGAGCACGAGCAAGATACGTCGTGTTTCGTCCCGCAGGAGTTGGATGTTGAAGTAGTAACGGAAAGTTCTGACCCTAACCGGCAGACTTTACCGAAAGTTATAGTGGTAGAAGTAGCCGACCCATCCGACGCAAACCTCCAGTTTAAACATTGCGAGAGTATTAAGGAGAAAGATTGCGAAAATTTTAGTGATAGCCGGACACGATTGGTAGAAAAGCACATAGATTACAGCGTGAATGAGGTTAGAGCTGACATTATACGGTCAGACGATAGCAGTGTGGGTTGCGCAGATCTAGAGGAAGTAATTGCAGATACTACTGGGCACATTCCTCCAGGTAGATTGGCAGATGAGATCAATCTGACCAAAGAGGAATCAACGAAGGTGACAATTAATGAACTGATAGCAAAGCAACACTCACTAGTTTACGAGTTACAGGAAAAGGTTTCGGTATTGGAGGCGAAGCTACAGACTAAGCTTCAGGACAAATGTGTTGAAATTAAAACTGTATGTGAACAGAGGCTGAAAAAGCCGCCAGATAAGCCAGATTTAGGATCAAAGCCGGATGGTTTTTTCTCGAATGACCTGGATATAGACGAGGATTTACTGTGGGAAAATAAAGAGACAGTCGAGGACAAGTGTAGACAGACAGTAGTGTCTGTTAATATGCACGACTTACAACTAAATGTGTTGATTGACACTGGTGCAGAATTGAGTGCTGTATCTGGGAAAATGTTTGAGTTACTGAAAGACAGACCTGACATCGTAGTTATGCCAGTAGCAGGAGTGAAAATTATCGGTGCTACTGGGAAGGCCAGTAAACCGGTCACAAAACAGATTTTTGTCAACTTCGAGATACGTGGGGCACGATTTGAACAAGAGTTTGTCGTCGTGCCAGACTTAACTACGGAATTAATTATCGGGTTGGATTGGCTATTAAAGTACCGTGCAGTGATAAATTGCGAAAGCAAAACTTTGACATGTACGTCACAAGATAAAGCAATAGTAGTTAGTTTTGACGAGGCAGGAGACGGTGTGCATAGGCAATACCAGCTTATACGCATTGTTAACTGGCCGGATGACATTGACGTAGGAATGAATTTGAACTCCCGTTACGTGAGGACTCTCGGCATTGACAAAAGTGTAGAAAGTGAATTGGAAGAGATAATGAAATTCCCTCCACGGATTGACATTAGTATTGGTGTCAAAAAAGATCGTTTGCGAGAAAGTAATGAAGCTAAAAGCCGATGCTCGCATACGTCGTCATGACGCCAAAGCGCGTTTTGCTAAGTTGGCAATCGGAGACTTAGTACTTGTAAAAGCTCATGAGAAATCGAGCGAGATAGACAATGAAATCTCTAAATTTAAGTTTGTTTATAATGGACCATACAAAGTCATTGGTATATCTCACACAAATGCTTATTGCTTAGAGTATCCAAGCTCTGGAAAACTATTAGGATTAGGTATACGGAACATTGTAGACTTGAAATTGTACCAACCTAGGATTGATTAATACCACAGAATGGGTAATTCGTACAGTATGTAAATATAGAGTGTAAGATTTAAACGATTTTCTAGATTGCCATGCTTTTGCCTGACCAAGAGGACATTAAAGAAGTTGTAATTAATAAGTAATTAATTTTTACTAAATGACTTAAGAGAGAGTGATTATTTATCAATTGAAAAATCCAAGCTGCTAGTTTAAGTTTTCAGCTGAGTCACAGTAGATTAAGCAATGTAAATATGATTATGTAACTAGCTGTAAGATTTCATGAATATGTGTTTTACTAGTGATTGCCGACGTACTTAGACGCTGTTTTAAGTTTCAGGCTAGTACATGCGTGTGATGATGGACAGTGTTGAGTTATCCACTGTGATAGTGTTAATGGACTCCTTGAGATTACTCTGGAGTGGGTTTTTCCGAAAGAATTCAGTGAAACGGACGTTCTGGAAATGCCGTTACAAGGGCGAGTGAGATCAAGCGTGCCGCACAGGCGGGCGCAACAATACTGGCGAGGCGAAGCCGCTGTCGCCTCTTGTGCCGCTGTCGGCTCTTGTGCCGCTGTCGGCATTCTTTGTACTTGCGGGTACGGAAGGCGGAATTGTTTTTCCTCCCGGACGGCCCATGTGAAAGAATTCTGCTGTCAATATTTATGTTTTTGTCGATCTACTGTATATTATTTTCTTGTTTAGCCTTAAGTGGACTCTCATGGCGAGAGTATTAATAATGAAAAGGTTATATAAACTGTGTATTCTATGTAATAAATTATTAATTTGCGTATTTTGATTTACCCGTTTTTATGCCCATATACTCTGATTAATTTTGTAAATAGTATTCCATTTCTTAATAGTGTTACGAATTTTAATAATTTTGGGATATATAAACCATTTTCTACGAATTTTAATATGTTGTCAACCTCTTTTAGTTTGTGCAAGATGACAGAGCGGAATAAGATTAGGAGGGTCTCCACTCAATTATTATGGTCTAAAAATTGATTTATGGTTAATTAGACGAATGCTAAATTCTGTTGATGTTTTGAGCATATGCATTTCCGCTGTTTCTTTTTTGGGACATTTTCTAAGTCAGTTTACGTTACACGAACATCCTCAGGCAATGTGGGGCACGTGTAACGCCGGAAATGCATATCCTCCTATTTACATCTATTGTACTACAAATTTGTTTTTCTTATTTTTGTTACCTGAATATACGACATTTCTGTGTCTTTATATATTGTAATTGTTTTACTATGTGTATATATATATATATATATATATATATATATATATATATATATATATATATGCATTTATGTCGATGTATAATTGATTTGTTTTATAAATATTATTTGTATTTTTATGCTGGGTCTTGCCTACGGAAAACTATGCTACATCGATAGGTCGTGTGGAGAACCAAAGTGTTTAGGATCTTTGGTAGTGTTAACTCTGTCGCGCGGAGCGCGGGCAGAGGGGAGTGTGGCTGGGGTAGTGCAGTGGAGCAGGTGCGTTGCGTGACGTTCCCGCGAGTTGCCACGTTTTCGGGGTTGAGCAGCATGTAATTGCGCTCGACTTGCTATGATAGTTTCTGACACGGTGTCGCGGACGGGAAGCATTAGCTGGCGCAGATCAAGAGCCCGTTTCGCCTGGTGACCGTGTCGAGAAGAAGGCGCGCCAACATCCAGCTTCTGCAATAGCGACGGCCGACAATGAGTGACTGTCGCCACCTCCTCGATCGACGGCTTCAAACCTTCAATCAACCAACAAGGAAGACTAGAAGCACGTAAAGTTTTAGAACTGTATGGCAGACCTCAGCTTTTCAAACTGTTCAAATCACAAAATTACAGCAACGTAGCATGAACCTTTGTTGCTCATTGTCCCAATTGCATTACCAACCAGGGTCCCTTCCTTTTCCGGAATGAACCCGAGTGTCGTTGAAATTCATACGCCAGCATCATTCGATTTCACTGCTTTAATTTCAAAGTGTAGTTAAAGTATTCATAGCTGGCTACAATATTTAGGTTACACAAGCACAAATTATGAGTGCGAGTTTTGTTACCATATTTTAGCTTACCTGTGACTACAGCTCAGCTTGGTACGTACTAAATTTTACAATTGTTAATTGTTCAGAATCATTTAATTCAAGTTCAAAGTTAAATCTCTTATTTCTAAATTGCGTAGATTCAAGTAGCTTTTGAAATGATTGTTGAGGTAGTCCAAGACTAACCGTATCTTACTGAATTTCGATACGCTTCAGAAAGAAAGCTCACTATTAACTTTAGTCACTAAATTAACTTTCGATTTTTCGGTTTTATTAATTCTTTTGCTAAATTAAGTCAGAGTGTAGCGAAATTTATTACTACTGACAAACTTTCAGTTTTCACACTACACGTGTCAACCTTCAGTTGCCACGCTTCTAGTGCTAATTATATGTGTAATAACCTTTCTTTTTCAGTTACTATGGTAACTGTCCTTAGGACTGGCGACCTAATTTCCCCCAAATCTCAAATATCTAATTAGCGCCAATTAATTGTTAACGTGACGACCGCACATTTACTCTCTTTATTAACTTTACCCCTTTTCAAAATTAATTTCCACCAGTTTCATTGGCATTTTTCCTTTCATTTAGATGTAACCCTTCCCTCCCTCTTTACCCACAGATTAACTTCGGTGACGATTGCTTTTCCCAAATTTCCATTAGGTACACGCGGTTTAATTTTTCACTGTCATTAAGGTCGATAAGTGAGGGGGAGGTTACATCCGGTTTGCTCATTTCTCTTTATCTTCTTCATCTATCTCTATTAGCTACGCAGTCTTCTTTTTCCTGTATATTTCATTAATTATGTTTCATCATGTCCCAATTCTTTTCCTCCCCTCACCATCAGTCCCCCTCATAGCCCCTGCTGCTTGGACTCCTATCTAAAATCTGTCTCTATCATAATGTTTAATTATAGCAGTACTTATCATCAACGAATATAAGCTGAATATGTATGTATTTTTCCAAGTGTGACTTTGTGATTGTCCATTTTACCTTTTGTATTAGATGTAGCTTAACATGCCTAGTAAAACGTATGAAAGTAAAATAAGTAGAATGCCTGGTTAGATGTAAGAGAGGGCCTGATTGACATTTCAAGAAAAACATAGCAGCAACAGTAAACTGCATGAACTGTGGCGTAGCCCAACCCGTTTTTCTCAAAGGCCATCTTGCTTATCGTTCAGAAACAAACTCTGCACCGCAGTTAACTCTAAAAGCTTATGAAAAATACCTACTCTAGTAACTTTCTTCCATATGTTAGTGCACCACAGTGTATAGAAAATATTAATTCGCAATTGCAGAAATATGTAATTCAGAATCAACTGAGCACAAAACACTATTTCATCAGAAATTTTATTGCATCGGATTGCCTATAACATACAAATGTAGAAACAGTAACTGAAAAACATTTCCAGAAACGCGCCCTTAAATCTTTCCAATAGCGATTTTTCACCTGACGAAATCTTAGTAAGTAGAAACGACAAACGGAAGTTCAAGATAGCACGTCTTAACTATTAAACAGTTATACATACATTATCTTGAGGAAGCGATCATTTTCATCTTTTCTAATTTATTGGAAATTCGTGGTTTGCACACATATTTATTGTCACTTTTCTGCCGGCCGTATGGTCGTGCGGTTCTAGGCGCTTCAGTCGGTTAGCGCGCCGATGCTATTGTCGCAGGTTCGAATCCTGCCTCGGGCATGGATGTGTGTGATGTCCTTAGGTTAGTTAGGTTTAAGTAGTTCTAAATCTAGGGGACTGATGACCTCAGATGTTAAGTCTCATAGTGCTTAGAGCCATTTGAACCATTGTTGTCACTTTTCTAAACAACTAACTTCTGTTAGAAACGGACCATAACAGGTATAATGCGGCATCATTCATTAGCTGCATGACAAATCAAAACTACTGAGATACATCGTGCCATGAGCGAACATTTTACGTCGGAAATTTGTACTGGGGTGCAAAGAGCGCACAGGAAGTAATGTGACGAAGTCCATTGTGCTGGGCCTGCATAGAATCCTCTTTTGTGACCGATACTGTTTTAATATTTACTTGTGTAAGAAACCACAGTTGTATCCAGTTCACATTCGACGACGATACAGTGATGTATCAAGCAGACGACAATACAATGAGCATTGACTACGAATTTCAAAGAGATCTAATATAGACTGAAAAACGATTAGTTCAATTGCATGTCAAAATAAATGTCAACAAAAGCGGCTATTCATGTGACAATAAGACAGAATTTACAAGCAACTCTGTGATTGTTCAGTGGACACATTCCATGAACGTCGTCTGCCAAATATCACGGAGTGCCCTTACAGAAAGATGAAGATGGATTTACGTTCGGTGAGGACAAAGCAGCGTTGACCGGTGTACGACAGGCCTTACAGCAGTAACCTGAGTGCTCGTCGAAACGTCGACCTTTCGCACACATTAGCAGTCCGAGCAGTTCCGGTTGCGTCACTCAAGCTACATGTGTTACCCTTGACGAACTGGATTGAGGTCAAACGCATCAGTCACACACTGAAGAGCCAAAGATAGTGCTACACCTGCCTAATATTGTGTAGGGCCCCACGAGCTAGCAGAAGTTCGGCAACATGTTGTGGCATGGACTCCGCTAATGTCTGAAGTACTGCTGAAGGGAACTGACAACACAAATCCTGCAGAGCTGTCCATAAATCCGTAATACTACGAAGGAGTGGAGGTCTCTTCTGAACCCGCGTGGGGTAACCGTGCCGTCGAGGGCGCATTGTGTCGGCTCGCGCGGCTCCTCAAGTCGGAGGTTCGAGTCCTCTCTTGGGCGTGTGTGTGTGTGTGTTGTCCTTCGCGTAAGTTAGCTGAGGTTAAGTAGTGCGTCAGCCTAGGGAACGATGACCTCAGCAGTTTCGTTCAAAAATGGTTCAAATGGCTCTGAGAACTACGGGACTTAACATCTGAGGTCATCAGTCCCCTAGAACTTAGAACTACTTAAACCTAACTAACCTAAAGACATCACACACATCCGGACTGAAGCGCCTAGAACCGCTCGGCCACACTGGCCGGACCAGCAGTTTGGTGCCACAAATTTTTCTCTTCTGAACAGCCTGTTGCAAAGCATCTCGGATATTCTCAATAATGTTCATTTCTGGGAGTTTAGTGGTCTTCGGAAGTGTTTAAACTCAGATGAATGCTCCTGGAGCAATTCTGTAGTAATTCTGGACGTGTGGCGTGTCGCATTGTCCTGCTGAAATTGCAAAAGTCCGTCAGAATGCACGTGAATGGATGCAGGTGATCAGGCAGGATGCTTACGTCAGAGTTGTATCTAGACGTATCAGATGTCCCATCTCGCTCGAACTGCACATGCCCCACACCATTACAGAACCTCTACCAGCTTGAACAGTGCCCTGCTGACATGCAGGGTCCATGGGTTCATGAGGTTGTCCACATACCCGCAACCGTCCATCAGCTCGATACAATTTGAAATGAGACTTGTCCAGCCAGGCAACATGTTTCCAGTCATCAACGGTCCAATGTCTGTGTTGACGGGCCCAGGCGAGACGTAAAGCTTTGTGTCGTGTAGTCATCAAGAGTGGGCCTTCTGCTTTGAAAGCCCACATCGATGATGTTTCGTTGAATGGCTCACATGTTGAGACCTGTTGATGGCCCAGCACTGAAATCTGCAAAAATTCGCGGAAAGGTTGCATTTCTGCCACGTTGAAAGATGCTCTTCAGTCGTCGTTGGTCCCGTTCTTGCAAGATCTTCTTCCGGTCGCAGCGATGTCGGAGATTTGATGTTTTACCGGATCGTTATTTTGACGGTACACTTGTGAAATGGTCGTACGGGAAATATCCATTTCATCACTACCTCGGAGATGCTATGTTCCATCGCTTGTGCGCCGAGTATAACATCACGTCCAAACTCACTTAAATCTTGATAGCAGCAGTAACTAACCTGACAACTGCGCCAGACAGTTGTCTTACAAGGGAGTTGCCGACCGCAGCGCCGTATTCCGCCTATTTACATATCTCTATATTTGAATAAGCATGCCTATACCAGTTTCCTTGGCGCTTCAGTGTAGTATTAACATGCGGAAAGTTTCCTGCATGCTTTAGTATGTGTCATTCCAACCGATCCCTTCTTTTAGTCGAGTTATGGCCAAAACTCCTCCTTTCTTGAATTCTGTGCTGTATCTTTCCTTCAGAAGTACAATTTACCCAACTAACGCTAAGCAAGGCTCCACGCAAGTAACTTGAAAAAATACTTCATATTACTTAATTGTGTACTTGATCTTAACAATTTTCTCTTTTTCTGGACTTTATATATTCTCTGTTTCGTTCATCGTCACTTCTTTTGCTCACCAAACAGCAAAACTTAGTGTCTCATTTACTAATCTAACTTCTTCAACATTTCCTAATGTTATTCTGGCACATTCCATTACCCATGTTGCACCTTTCCCGCTGTTCATCTTATAAACCGTTTGCAAGACACTACCCGTACCATTCATCTGCTCTTTCAATCACTTACTGTTTCCTACATATAAAGGTTGAACATTAATAAAATCGACGAACTGCACGGACCGACTCCTGACTCGAAATGGAGGAAAACAAGTCGTGCGAACGTGTGTCCGGAAATGTATCGTTGCCACGGTACGTGACGCTGACTAATGGAAATCCGTCTGTCCACGTGCCGTCTGTTCCTTGCGTTTTATAGGCCGAGTGATTGATGCAGCGTGCTGTAAGTAGCAGAATTGTCGGGTATTCGTGCCGGGAACAAGCCGAAGTGGTGTTTGTGTATGGCCAAGCAAGGATTCTTGCCGGCCACGTACTAGGACCTGTGATTATTCCACACCTCTACCTGCACTCCCTGCAGAATACCAGCCTGGGCTACTTGGGAATGTGCCTTCGGCAACACGACAGTTATGTGAATGACAGAGGACCACTTAGGTTCTGCCAACACCTCATCCTCCTCTGATGTTGGATAGGACGTGGGGGCCACCCGACTGGAACGCCCTGGACTTTTACCTCTCTGGGGATCTAAACAGCGTTGTGTATGCTGAACCATTTCCTGATGTACAGACCCGTCAACAGCAAATTCAGGACACGACTGACACAATCCAGATAGAGGCTAGAACGTGCGAAAGAGCTCGGCAATCCATGACGCGACGTGTGAACGTATACATTGCATTCTACGGAGGCTACTTGGAACATATTATAACGTGGATGGTATACAGCTCTGTGCTGTGTTCCGGAACGATTTTGTTGTCGTTACACACATACGCCGACCTTCTTTCCTCCATTTTCTGTCGGGGCTCGTACCTCCAGTTGCCGGTTCTGTCAATGTTCTCCCTGTATGGGTTGAGAAGGGACCTGTATGGCTGCCGGATTTCGGTTCCCAAGAATAATTATTATGTCCATTTAAACTCCCAACCGTACTGGTGACTTGGCTGTCGAATTACTGCTTGCTGCGTAAAACGATGGTTAATGTCAATGAAGCCATTTGGCGTGAAGTGAAGTGTAATGAATGTGAACTATTCTACTGACCAGGACGTAATTACTCCCTTTTTTATCTAATTTAGTTCTTATTTAAATAATATGTGTCTACTGTTTTCGATTCTCGGGACAGTGACTTAGGAAAAATTACCCATCTGCGACATATGGCCAAGAGAGCGGTGTGCAGACCACATGCCCCTTCACATCCACATCCAGTGACGCCTTTGGGTTGAGGATGACACGGCGGCCGGTCGGTGCTGCTGGGACCTTCACGGCCTGTTCGGGCGGAGTTTAATTTTGTAGTTTTTAGGTGGTCGCGACGCGTCGTTGAGAGGAATCCACGGGAGGACGTGAGTGAGCGATGGGAAGTGAACGTACTGTCGTGTACCGTGACCGCACTGGAAGAGGTTGGCGAGGCATTGGAACCACAGCTCCACTGGAGCACCACCCGTTTTGCTTATCATTCGTACACTTTCACATAGATTTAAGAAGTGCTGCGCTAGTACGATGAGCTTCTGATGCGTTTTCTCGAAATCGATGTTCAAACACTTATGATCCTTTTGAATGCTAAAGCTCCATATACGGGAGGTGCTGCAGATGGAATTAGTTTAGGAAACGAGATTAGATGACATTTCTTGTTTGGGCAACAGAGTAAATGATGATTGCAGAAGTTGAGAGGATACAAACCGTAGATTTGCACTGGCAATAAAATCGTTTGTGAAGAAAAGAAATTTGCAAACATCCAATAACAATTTAAGTGTGTTACGTATACATCTACACTCCTGGAAATGGAAAAAAGAACACATTGACACCGGTGTGTCAGACCCACCATACTTGCTCCGGACACTGCGAGAGGGCTGTACAAGCAATGATCACACGCACGGCACAGCGGACACACCAGGAACCGCGGTGTTGGCCGTCGAATGGCGCTAGCTGCGCAGCATTTGTGCACCGCCGCCGTCAGTGTCAGCCGGTTTGCCGTGGCATACGGAGCTCCATCGCAGTCTTTAACACTGGTAGCATGCCGCGACAGCGTGGACGTGAACCGTATGTGCAGTTGACGGACTTTGAGCGAGGGCGTATAGTGGGCATGCGGGAGGCCGGGTGGACGTACCGCCGAATTGCTCAACACGTGGGGCGTGAGGTCTCCACAGTACATCGATGTTGTCGCCAGTGGTCGGCGGAAGGTGCACGTGCCCATCGACCTGGGACCGGACCGCAGCGACGCACGGATGCACGCCAAGACCGTAGGATCCTACGCAGTGCCGTAGGGGACCGCACCGCCACTTCCCAGCAAATTAGGGACACTGTTGCTCCTGGGATATCGGCGAGGACCATTCGCAACCGTCTCCATGAAGCTGGGCTACGGTCCCGCACACCGTTAGGCCGTCTTCCGCTCACGCCCCAACATGGTGCAGCCCGCCTCCAGTGGTGTCGCGACAGGCGTGAATGGAGGGACGAATGGAGACGTGTCGTCTTCAGCGATGAGAGTCGCTTCTGCCTTGGTGCCAATGATGGTCGTATGCGTGTTTGGCGCCGTGCAGGTGAGCGCCACAATCAGGACTGCATACGACCGAGACACACACGGCCAACACCCGGCATCATGGTGTGGGGAGCGATCTCCTACACTGGCCGTACACCACTGGTGATCGTCGAGGGGACACTGAATAGTGCACGGTACATCCAAACCGTCATCGAACCCATCGTTCTACCATTCCTAGACCGGCAAGGGAACTTGCTGTTGCAACAGGACAATGCACGTCCGCATGTATCCCGTGCCACCCAACGTGCTCTAGAAGGTGTAAGTCAACTACCCTGGCCAGCAAGATCTCCGGATCTGTCCCCCATTGAGCATGTTTGGGACTGGATGAAGCGTCGTCTCACGCGGTCTGCACGTCCAGCACGAACGCTGGTCCAACTGAGGCGCCAGGTGGAAATGGCATGGCAAGCCGTTCCACAGGACTACATCCAGCATCTCTACGATCGTCTCCATGGGAGAATAGCAGCCTGCATTGCTGCGAAAGGTGGATATACACTGTACTAGTGCCGACATTGTGCATGCTCTGTTGCCTGTGTCTATGTGCCTGTGGTTCTGTCAGTGTGATCATGTGATGTATCTGACCCCAGGAATGTGTCAATAAAGTTTCCCCTTCCTGGGACAATGAATTCATGGTGTTCTTATTTCAATTTCCAGGAGTGTATTTGTATGTAGTGTAGCCATGAATGGAAGTGAAACAAGGACGATAAACAGTGTACACAAGAGGTAAATAGAAGCTTTTGAAATGTGGTGCTACAGAAGAAAGCTTAATACTGAGTGGATAGATCACGTAACCAATGAGGACGTATTGAATACAATTTGAGGATAAAAGCAATTTGTGGCACAACCTGACTATAAAAAACGGGTCGGTTGATAGAATACGTTCTGAGAAATCAAGGGATCACCAATTTAGTATTGGAGGGAAGTGTGGGTAGTAAAAGTTGTATAGGGAGACCAATAGATGAATACAGTAAGCAGAAGAATGCGAGTTGCAGTAGTCATTCGGATTAAAGGAGACTTGCGCAGGACAGAGTAGCATGGAGCGTTTCATCAAACCAATCATCGGACTGAAGACCGCAACAATAACAACAACAACAACAACAAGAAAAACATTGATCTGGATGGGTATTGCACTCATAACATAGAAAATATATGAGTATGAGTGCGATATTTGCAAACGTATAATCTCACATATTTTGGGGAAAAAGGTAATGTTAATTAAAGCGAGAAGAAGAAAAATATGTAAATTATCATACCAAAAAAGTTTTTATCGAGCTAGTCTTTTGACTTTAATGTGACATATGGGCTTTGTTTCCCGCTCCCCTTTCGTGACCTCTTATCACACAATCAATGAATGTCATAACATACTTTCGCACGGAGCCCACAGTCGCAACAGTAATCCTGAGGCACGGCCTTGACACGCGTCCTCGCGTCACTTCTGCCGCTTGTGCACTTTGTGTTCACCACCATTGTCTTAACATTTCCCCTGCTGTGAAGTCGAAGCCCTTACTCATTGTTATTTATGGGCTCGTTAAGAAAACAATAGTTTCCCACGTCCGTCTCTCTCCTTCTCGCGCACACTTGACATGTCTGCGACCTGCAATCTGGTGGAAATACTATGTGACTGGCAGTATCGAGTAAAGTGATTAATGTTCAGTTGCGTCTTGGAGTCCCCTCTGAAAATCTCGCTTCATGATTGCATCTCATAGATAGCCATAATACTTTTATGTATGTCATTTATTTTAATCAGTAACATTAAGAGTAATTTTACATTCTACGCACAATATTTGTATTTTGCGACTAAATTCTGTCACATGTTTTTATAGTATACGGCACGTTTACTTGCTTTTTGCACGTCGGTGTTGTACAGCGCCTATCACCCCAAACCTACCGATAAAACAGTCTGTTGAGGGATACTGCCTGAGTATTTTGGTGTCGGGTACTCGTGGTCTCCAATTACTCGGTACAGAATAACAATCCAACTCGTGATGATGTCCAGTGAGATAAAATATTTAATTTTTAGATCCCTTAGAGGTGGCGGGCATGCCAGTTTTCTACCATATACAAGATTCAGGAAACAATATCGTACAGACGTACTGCCGAAGCTGGCCCCCTATCCACAACGCCCCCACTGCCACCCCACACATCTCCCGTAATTTCTGTTATTCTTTTCTACACAAATTTCTCAGATCTTATGATTTTGTCAGTACCCGTAATGCAGATAAAGCATTATTGATAATATTACTTAAACGAACTGTAATGAGGAAATACTATATTGCATACAACAAATCAGACGTATCA